>NC_138202.1:196632394-197257394 GCF_964194415.1 Vipera berus | reverse complement strand
CATGAACAAATGATTATACAATAATGGAAACAGGAGTGGCTCAGCTTGGCTCACTTGCGAAATTTTGAAAATCCAAGCCATGCAAACAACAGCCTTCATACTACAGTCTGTCTGTAAAGATAGTAGCAGGGGGCGGGGGGAGTAAGACACACGACCAAGCAAAGCAGTCACGATTTTTACACCTGTGTAATGGACAAGGTATAAATATAAGCTCCAGCAAATCCAATGGTTTTAATTTGTATGTTGCCATGGAGTACATTTGGCAAACAAACTAACCAGGAACCAGGGAATGGACTTCAGTGACTAAGACAATGGTGTAATTATTCTGTAAACGCACTTTGATTTGTTTATCTCAATATCAAATTAACTACAAATATGGAACAACAGTTCACGATTCAGTATGGTACACAACATTGGCAGTGAGTGTGTTGTGTGTGTGCATGTAAGGTAACCAATGTATTTTTCAGATTTCAGAAAGTGTTTCCATAGTACACAAGAATATTAAACAGAGAAACACATATGCATCTAATTTAAAAACACATTATTTCCAAGGGACTGTGTTGTAATCCAGAATAGTTTTGGCTCTTTTTCCCCTCTACGTCTCTGCAACAGAAGATAGAATAACTTTTAGGGGAATTATTCGTCCATAATGACTTGAAATAAATTATTATATGGGTAGAGAATTTACAACTGATCCTTTATCTGGCTTTTTATCAGCATTGCTTAGGATGCAAAAGAGAGAGCAGGATTCAGGTTGATTAACGGCACTAACAAACAACTGGGAAATCGTCGTGTCTCCACAGCCTTGAACGTTACTATTTTCCAATGTTCTTCAGTTGTATTACAACGTAGTGCTTATTGCACAGAATGATATGGTTGATTCATGTGACCTGGAGCTATGCAGTAGCTGTTTGAATGCTCCCTCTTTGCTCTTCCAATGGTACAAGGAGAGGCAAGGACAAATGGCTTTAGAGAACCATTCCATATCCATGGAGAAGGAACGTCTCAGCCGAAAAAGGTTAAGATTAAGATTAAGAATCCAATACCATAGGCTCTAGGTCTAAATTTTACTTTTATTGGAACAATACAGTAACAAAATCTTGCATTTGTCGATGTACTTCACACACACACACACACACCCATTTTATCTTTGTGTGAAGTTTGCAAGAATTAGTCTCAGACATTGTCTCACGGTATTTTCTTACTCCTGGCTCAAGCCCCGCCCCCCTCCTTACCTGACTGTTGCCTTGGTAGAGGTTCTTCCTCCTGTCCTTCAAAGCTATTCTTTATGCTCTCTACAGAATGTGAGAGGAGGAGGTTATTCTCCTCATTATGCCGACCAACTGTGGACTACCATTCACAGTTGTATGTCTGAGCAAAGTTCTAATAACATAGAACCCAGGCATGAATGCAAATGGTAAAATGCTCTGGAGCCATTCTATTGAACATATGAAGGTCAGGGACCCAGCTTGTTTTCTCCATAGAGAGATCAAGTCCCCATCTTTAGCTATTAACAGAGTCAAACCACTGGTCTAGCCCAGTGGTGGCGAACCTATGGCACATGTGCCAGAGGCAGCATGCAGAGCCCTCTCTGGGGCACGCATGCTGTTGCCCCAGCCCTGCCTCCCCCCGTGGCCCCCTCCTCCCCACCAGCCCCTCCCCAGAGGTTCCCAGGCACGGCCTGCACGAAGCAGCACAGCCAAGGACATGCCAGCTGGGCAATAGGGACAAGACTCTGCCCTCGCGTCCCACCATGCGCAGATGATGCTGCAGTGCATGGGCAGAGGGCATTGCCGCCATGGTGCTGCAGGACCGCCTGTGGGACATGGAGGCAGGAGGTGGGGTGGGGGGCAGGGCGGTTTTTGGGCACTTGGTGTCTAAAAGGTTCGTCGTCACTGGTCTAGCCAGTCATCCCCAACATGGTGCTTGACAGCTGTTTTGAAACTGCTATAATCTAAATTCCAGCCAGATATATTTCGGGGAGTGGTTGTTGTTGTAAATCTTTTTCAGGGCCCTCATAACTTTGCACTGAATGAGCTGTCAGCAAGCAAGAACTACTGTACTTGTGACGCATTTCAAAGGAAATAAACTGGGCCTCTTCACCCTTACTCCCCAAACCTATGGTAGGAAATGAAGAAAAGGAAAAAATATGCAAAGGCTTGAGGAAAGAAGAGAGGGAATGGGTACTCTATGGGGCCCTGTTCCCAGAGTGGATACAATAATCCATGTGAGAAAAACTTCATCCCTACAATTATAATCACAGACACATGGATGCTGATTGTATGCATGTCATTGGCGGCAAAGTGTTGATGAAGCATGTTAAATTCTGGAATAAACAAACTTCCTTGGCATCCCTTTCAAAAAAAAAGTTTGGTGTGCATGTATTTGTTTGTTTGCTTGTTTATAAAATAAATTTACATAGCTGCCCAACTCACACATAGATAACTCTGGGTGGTTTACAAAGTGTGTGTGTGTGTGTGTGTGTGTGTGTGTGTGTGTGTAGACATAGACATGCCTATGTGGTGTTATTATTACTGTGCCTTCAGGAGGAATTGCTTCAAGAGGAATGAGCACTTGCACATGAATCTCCTTCGTTTGCTTTTTGCTTTGAGTAGGGAAACTAACTCTTCACCCCATTCTCCACCTCACTCCTCTACATATTGCATATTGCAAACTACAGCAGGTGAATTTACAAGCCTCACATACTGCAACCCTGCAGGATAATAAAGGATAACAAAGAATTCATTCATTCATTCAATTTGTGTAGTAGCTGACCATCTCAACAAATGACTCTGGGCAAGAAACAAAATTAAAATTAAATAAAATTAAAATGCAAAGTAGTCAAGAAAATAGCATACTGTATAATCACTGAGTACACGATTGTCCTTTGCATGCAAGAGCAAAATATGATTGCTGTAAAACCAGGAAAGCCAGAAGAAACACTATATATGGAAGAGGAAGAGGAAGAAACAAACAAGACCGGCAAGTTGCTTTAAATGTTAAAATCTAATTCTTAAAATATTAATAAGTTAACACTGCAAAAAGCCAGTTGCTGACAAGTAACTGTTGAAATGTCTAGGTTAAAAAGTGAATTTAATGGAGCTTCCTAAAAAGATTGTAACATGGTGACTTTTTTTTCTTAAAATACCAAAGGTCAAATATTTGTAACACATTTCTGTGATTTTTTTTTTCTTTTTGTGTCCTTCCAATCTGTTAGAATCCAAGGGGGTTCAAATCATGTATTTGTGGAAGAAGGAGAATGGTGAACACTAAACTTCTTATTGCTTTCTGGACATTCTTTGAGCAGGCACTGAGTGAATCAGTCCACCTATTGGAAAGGAAAGTCAGTCCCTAGAAAGAAATGACATCAGATTGCCCACAGCCTTGCTGGCAGGGTAAGGACAAATTACCGTGTTGAGATTCCAAAAAAAAAAAAAACAACCCAGTGAAACAGGCAAGGATTCCTATTTCTGCACCTTCAATACTGTTAATTTGTAATTGACAGGATCTGACAAGCATCCCAGTGGAAAAAATTACCTCCACTTGTGCACTTCACCTCCCATGAGAGTATCAAGGTAAAATGGCACTCAGATCTTTATGCCTGAAGGTACAATCAGACGAAGTAGATTCATTCAAGGGACTCATGGGAAAGAAATCAGCGGTTGCCCCATTAGCCTTAGGTTGTTGTATGGCCTGAAATTCACTGAATTCCCCAATAGTCTTGATCGAGCAAAGTTGAACAAGTCTACAGTTGGGCAACGCTGTTTTCCTTGAAATTCTTTCCAGACAGAGTTTTTTGTTACATAAACTGAAGTCAGTAAAATTTGGTAATGGAAATATATGAAGATGCTGAGGGTTGTTGTTTTTTTAAGAACTTCCACAATCCAATTCTACTGAATAAGGAACAGGGGAAGAGATGTCTCATAAACACTTAACAACAGAAAGTTTGGGCTCAGTTGTTGTGGTAAGTCAAGGACTACCTGTATTCTATCAGTATCAAAGGCTGAGTGCCAAAGAATTGAGGCCTTTGAACTATGGTGCTGGAGAAGACTCCTGCGAGTCCCTTGGACTGCAAGGCGATCAAACCGGTCAGTCCTAGAGGAGATCAATCCTGACTGCTCTTTAGACGGCCAGATCCTGAAGTTGAAACTCAAATACTTTGGCCACCTAATGAGAAGGAAGGACTCACTGGAGAAGAGCCTAATGCTGGGAAAGATTGAGGGCAAGAGAAGAAGGGGACGACAGAGAATGAGGTGGCTGGATGGAGTCACTGAAGCAGTAGGCGTGAGCTTAAATGGACTCCAGAAGATGGTAGAGGACAGGAAGGCCTGGAGGAACATTGTCTATAGGGTCGGGATGGGTCGGACACAACTTCGCAGCTAACAACAACATCAAATGCTAAGGGGGAGGGGGGTTGGTGAATAAATGTAAATATCAGTCGAAATCAACACTATGTATGGTAGGCCCAGAGCTGAGTCTTACGTGTGTTCACTTAGCACGTGAAGTTGCATCAGAATTCTTTGCAGTTTGCCTGAGTTTATTTCTGCATTTGGTACTTACGGCAGCATTTATACCCCAAGCAATATGTCTCTTATTGCAAGCATAAGTCTTCGTAACAGTATAACCCATGGAAGGCCATCTTAAACCTATAAAAATATAAAGAATCTGATCATGTTTCCCTAGAAGGCAGTGATAAAAACCCTATAAACCTAATCAAACCCCCCAAGTTTCCAGGCCTTTAAGGGAAAGCTGTGTAGAGAGAGGAAACATTCCCCTCCTGTGATTCATTGGCTTTAGCAATACATAACCTTTTATGAAACAGAGAACCACTTTCCCTAAGCAATTACAATCCCGAAAGGGCTTTGCATCCTGCAGCCACACCATAGAGAGGAGCCAGAGTTTCTGAGCAGCTGCTCAGTGCTGAAACATTAGCAATTATTTAAACTTGATAACAGAATAAGTCAAACAGCTCAGCATGTGCTTTCTCTCTTTCTCCTTTGTATTTTGGAAAGCTTCTTAAAGGCTCTTTGACAGCCAAGGAAGAAAGCAAGTATTGCTAACCTGGTGGGGAAATAGCATCTTTTACCACAGGAGGGAAGAGTTCACAATCTAAAAATTCAGTCTGATTTTTTTTCCCCTCCATGTTAAGGAAGGAATAATCTAATAAAACTGTTTAAACATTGTGTAAAAAAACTTAACTCATCTTTGCTATCTCTTCTTAAACAAGAGCCTTTATATGTACTTTTTTTCCTAATAGGCGTCGCTATATTACTATTTACTGTATATCACCCAGCAATCCTTTTGAATACAAACTATTCTCTTTTTGTTTTTTGGAATAATTTTTTCCTTATCGGCTTTTTAAAAATAAACATTACCACCACCATTTTTATGCAGTTTTCTGTTGTTTGCCTTCTTTTCCAATACAGCTTTTTGTGGATGCTGTAGGCCAGGGTTTTTCAAACTTGGCAATTTTAAGATATGCAGACTTTGACTCCCAGACAGCATGTTAAGTTTGCTCCCAACAGAACCCAAAACTATTCAACAGAAACTACAGTAAAAACTTTTTAGCTTTCTCCAGTGATGATTTGTTGATTGCTGGAATTCAGGCAAAGCAAGGAAGCCTAAGAGGATTTTAAATTGATCTAGCAAAGTACTTTGTTATATCTTGATAGTATTGAAAGGTCAAGAAAACCAAAGGTGGATGTCAGTCCCTTATGCTTCCACTAGAGGTCACACACAGCCATGGTCAATGCTGCTTCAGTCCAATGGGAAATCTAGAATATCTGCTTTCTCCAGCCAGCTTCTACAAGCAAAGTCAATGGGAGAAGTCAGATTCGCTTATCAACCACATGATTCACTTAACAACTGCAGTGAATAGTTTAGTATCTGTGGCAGAAAATGTCATAAAGTTGGGTGTGAGTCACCATTTTCTAACCTTGGAGACACCTCAGGAATATCTTGGAAATACTGTGCAAACGTCATCTGAATGCATCCACCTACTGTATTCGACTTTACACGCAATAAAGGTATTTCTATATGATAAAAGGCATCTCTACGAGTTTAAAACTATCTGGAGAGAAACTGTTCATGTTAATGACATCTGTTTATATAGACCATAGAAGTCTGAACAAGAGATTAATTAAAGTACAACAGCTTTTGATCCAGAACAGTTAGAAAATGGTAATATTCACAGGAACTGCATATTGAGTCTGCAAGTTACCCCATGTCTTCAGACTAAAAGAGAATGGACTCTCTAGGGACAAAGGAGGAGGAAGTCCATCCCAGAAAGGGGAGGGAAGAGGAAATACATCATAGGGTAGGGGGGTCTGACTGCCCACATTGTGATTTCTCCACACAGCCACGTGGTGGCAGCACACCTTTGCTTCCACAGCCTTAAAGTTACATGCCTCTTCCTTTCTCTCTTCTTGCTTCCTATCATAAGGTGGTCTCAGCAAATGGGGGATGTTGCCTGGACTTGGAAAACAAGCAAGAACCGGCTTATTGAAAAAGAGGCTACCACGGAATAATAAGGCTGCATACTATACTAGAAATTCAAAGAATATCCCAGGAAAAAAAAATAATGACAAAACACTTCTGTATTGTTGGCAAGAAAAATGTCAGGGCTTCTTCAGATAGTTGCCAAGAATGAAGTTCAACTTGATTGTGACATTACTTTTACCCTGATGCTGAGTTAGTAACCCTACAAACTTCAAACAAAGCATACAGTAATGTTCTTTTTTTTTCTTTCCCGTTCCTATTGCTGCTCCATCTCTTCCCCCCATCCAAAAGAAATCATCATTTGTTCAGCCATTTCATTTTTCACTCCTTTCATTTCCTCAGACCACTTTCAGATTTTATTCATTATTTTATCTATGATTCTAACATCCCTCTCATATATATATATATATATATATGAACTTTGGGTGGCTTCCAGGCAGATATAAAGTCATATAAAAAGCCCCCAAACAATAAAAATATACAATGGAATATAAAAAGTCACTATAAAATTCATAGCCAAGGTAATTACATCTACCAAGAGCGTTCAGTACAGTCATTGTGTCAAACCATGTTGTTATGTTTTTTTAATTAAAATTCCTCCGTTCAGAAAACTGCTTTTGATTCTCCTACTACACTGAAAAGATTTTCTTGGTATGCATATTTAGGCCTAAATGATAATTGCTAAACATCTTGTCTAGCAATTCCAGCTACATACTGCTGGAGAATAGTGTTTTGTCTATCCAACTTTCCCAAACTAATCTCTAGTCTAGGGTATATTTTTTGACCATGGGAAAGGGATTTACATACTGGATGTATTCCAAGCAAACGTAGAAGTATTTAGGTTTTGTATAAAACTAATTTTTTAAGGACCTGAAGGGACAGTTTGTTGCTCAGTAATAATGCCATATGTTTTTCATGCAAAAACTACTGGGTAAAAGATGGTGCACACAGGTAATAGTATACTACAAAAGCTTGAAGTCTCCTGGAGATAAAAAAAATAAAACATCTATAGCTGGGCAATACCTTGAGGAGGAGGAGGAGGAGGAGGAGGAGGAGGACTTCTGGACTTCTTCTCTTGTTGCTTTGAAACATAGCTTCTTCAAACTGAGCAAGTTGGTTAGGGGGAGCCCATATAAGTCCTCCAGAGAGGTTTTATTAGGTGAGGTTAGGTGAGAATTGAAACCTCCCTATGGTACATAAATGGGGTTCCCCTAACCAACTTGCTGAGACTGAAGAGGCTACTTGGATAAGCAATGGAAAGTTTTGAAGCAACAAGAAAAGAAGTCCAGTTGCCAAGAGTCAACTTCTTAAGTGATTGCTGTAATCTAAAGATCATTCAGACTTTTGCAGCTCAGATCATGGCAAAGAAACAAAAAGGTCCCCTCAAGTAAGCCAAAGGTTTTGTGGCTGGAAGCTTTGCAGCTTAACTCTCCATTTTGAGACAGTAGTTTAAATGGATTAGTCCCTTGTCATTTTTTGCTCCCTATATCAGATTACACTTAGCATTCTAAGACAAAAGAAGGAATGTCTGTCTTCCCAGTTTGTGAAAACACAAAGGCCGGCTGCATCTCAGCCTTGCCTTTTGCCTTGGGCAAAGTACATAGGTTTCTGGCCTGGCAGAGAACAAACATAAAGGAAAGCATGACTTTTTTTTTACATTAAAAAAGCTGGGAATTCATTCTAGATAGTACTCTAGGCAAAAAAAAAACAGTTCAAGTTGGGTAGAAATGTCAAATGGTTAAAAGGGCTTAACAGTAATCTTAGCATAGTCTCAAAATCATTGCTGGGTTTCCAGAATGCCTGCGTACTTATAATAATAAGATGGATAAATGGAGCTGAATGGAAGAAAAAAGGAGAAAGGGAGAGAGAGAGAATGAGAGAAAGAAAGAGAGAGAGAGAGATTTTGTTGAGGTAATAAAACAGGATGAATGACTGAAAGAATTGAAAATGGGGAGTGCCAGAAACAGGAAATAGATTTAGAAATGCTGTTTGCAATGTCACAATAAACTAATAGAACAATAGAATAGAACAGTAAAGGAGTCAGAACAAAAAGGAATCACAGAATGTAAGCGTGTGTTTACTCCAAGAAGCTTAAAATAAATGAGAAGGTCAGTGATAACCAAAAAAATAAATAAATGGAGAAATGGGCTGAAGCAAATGGATAAATAAAAGATGATGCAGATGAGTAATGGAACTGTGTTATATATGTAAAAAGCCATTAATAGATATGCATATATGTTAACAGTCGATAATACTGCAGCATCAAGAGTATAAACGAAAAGCCTCCTGACAGAAAACACGCGGGAACTTTGACAGCTGTCAAAGTTCCCCGCACAGCGCAGGCGCCACCATTGACAGCTCGCGGCTGTCAAACTCCGGACTGTGAGGAAGCCTGAGCTGTCAAAGCGTCCACCGCACAGCGCAGGCGCAACCACTGACAGCTCGCGGCTGTCAAAACACCCGACCACGCGGAAGCCGGAGCTGTCAGATGAAGACGACGCTGATTGGTCCCTGTCTGACACGGCGCCAAAATAAACACTTCTGATTGGTCCTCGCGACCAGCTGCCGGCTATAAAAGCCGGACAAGTTATTCTATGTTGCCTTGCTCTTAATAAACCTGTTGTTACTAGCCTGTCGTCCCGAGTGGTCCTTCGGCTACTTCACTGGCGACGAAGGTGGGATCGCTCCGGAGCTGAAGTCACGGCCGAGGAAGGAAGTTCCCGGCAAGAGCTGTCACGGAAGTTTTAACTTCCATCGGAGCAACCCAGGACCGGACGACATGGCAAACTTCGGCCGTGTGAGGGAGTTTGATACCCGCCATCCCGAGAGATGGCAATCACACCTCGGCCAAGTCGAGGGATTCCTCCTCGTCAGTAAAATCACTGACGACCGAGCAAAGGCCGCGGCTCTGCTGTACATCAGCGGGCCCCCGGTGTACGATGCAGCCGTCGGGTTGTTCAGCCCAGTGCCCATCACTGAAGTCTCCTACGCGGACTTGGTGGACCAGCTGAACAAATACTACATGCCGGCTCGATCAGAACTGTACTGGCGGGTGCAATTCGCACAAAAGAAACAACGGCAGGACGAGCCCGCCAACGAGTTCATCGCCGGGGTCAGACACGCCGCAAGGAACTGCTGCTTCCCCGACCTGGAAGACCGCATCAGAGACCAGGTGGTGATCGGTCTGAGGGACGAGAAGCTACAGAAGAAACTGACGTCCAAACCCGACATGAACCTGGCTGAGCTGACCAGGGAGATCATGGCATACGAACACAGCCACAAGAAGAAGCCGACTAACACGACCCCAGAGACCCCCGCGACCGTCTACCAGGAAAGCGCAGCCTTCAGCGACAGCGGAGAGTCGGTAGATTTCACCGATGGAGAAGCCCTACAGCGCAGAATGGAGCACCGGCAGCCGAGAAGGAGCAAAACGTCGGACCGCCGGGGGTCCAGGAACCCTCCACCGCCACCACCGCGTTACGAGCAACGAGCCGCCTGTGCCAGCTGCGGGGGCAACCATGCCCGAGGAAGCTGCCGCTTTAGGAACGCGAAATGCCACAATTGCGGGAAGACTGGCCACATCAAGCCGGTGTGCCGCAGCAAGGGCCGGGACAACATCAATGAGGTGGAGGCAAACCCCCCAGGTAGGCCGGCTGCCCAGGCCAGCAGAGAACCCCACCCAGGCCCCCTGGTAGAGACAATTGACAGGGTAAACAGCATAAGCTCCAAGGTTAAGATCTGGGTCAGAATTCAGGGGGTGCCCTGCCATATGGAAGTAGATTCAGGGTCAGCAGTCTCCTTAATTTCGCTGACAACCTATCGGGAGATCTGTCAGAAAGGCCGAGGGCAAATTCCCCTGAAACAAACTCAGGTACACCTAGCTGACTTCCAGAAAACCCCCATTCCGTTGGAAGGAAAAGCTAAGGTCGTAGTGCAGTACAAGGGGTTCAAGGGTCCCCTGGAGGTTTTAGTTACACCAGGGAACCGTACCAACTTGATAGGACTAAACTGGTTCAGCCCACTAGGCATCGCCTTAACGGGGGTTAACACCATTCAAACACCCAGCCTAGAAGCCGTTTGCGATAAGTACGCCGACGTTTTCGATGGCACTTTAGGGAAATATACGGGTCCCCCCATCTCCTTACAGCTAAACCCTGCAATCCAACCAATTAGGATAAGAGCCAGGAGGGTACCTTTTGCCCTTAAAGAAAAAATCGAAAACGAACTTGATCGCCTCGTAGGACTAGGGGTGCTTGAGCCAACAGAAGGGGGAACCTGGGAGACCCCTATTGTCACCCCAATCAAACCTAATGGTGAAGTGAGGGTGTGCGCTGATTATAAGGCGACAGTCAACCTAGCCCTCAGCCCCCATGCCTACCCGGTGCCAGCAGTAAGGGACGTATTTGCTTCCATCCGCTCTGGCGCCCTTTTCGCCAAGCTCGATCTCACACAGGCGTATTTGCAACTGCCTGTCACTGAGGACACTGCGGAGGCCCAGACTATTGTCACCCACCGCGGTGCCTTTAAAGTTAAGAGGCTCCAATTTGGCATATCGGCGGCCCCGGGTATATTTCAGGGTATCATGGAGAAGACCCTGAAAGGAATACCCGGGGTCTGCCCCTATTTCGACGATGTTCTCATCGCCGGAGAAAACGAAGCAAACTTAGCTGACAGGCTGTCAGCTGTGCTGAGCCGGCTCAGAGAAGCCGGCCTCAAACTTAAGCGGGAAAAGTGCTCTATTGGAGTCACATCCACGGAATTCCTAGGGTACAAAATAGATAGCCAGGGCATTCACCCCACCTCAGAAAAACTTCAGGCTATTCAGACCGCACCCAGCCCTAGGAATAAACAAGAACTTCAATCCTTTTTAGGACTGTTAAACTTTTACCACGCCTTCATTCCCCATAAAGCCACTATTGCAGAGCCTCTGCATAGACTCCTAGACAAGGGTACAACTTGGTCCTGGACCAAAGAACATGAGAATAGCTTCCAATCGTTAAAAAAGATTATCTGTCACAGTTCAACTATCACCCTTTTCAGAGAAGACACCCCAATATGCATCGCTTGCGATGCCTCTCCCTATGGAATCGGGGCTGTCTTAAGTCACATATTTAAGGACGGTACACACAGACCCATAGCCTTCTATTCACGCACTCTGTCCAAAGCCGAAAGAAACTATGCACAAATTGACAGGGAAGCCCTAGCAATAGTAGCAGGGGTCAAAAAATTTCATGATTACCTGTATGGGAGACCATTTACTATATTTACGGATCACAAACCCCTCCTAGGCATATTCACTTGGAACAAAACTACTCCACAAATTCTCTCTCCGAGAATTTTAAGATGGTCAACATTCTTAGCAGCCTATACCTATCAACTAATACATAAACCAGGTAAAGAATTGGGACATGCTGACTGCCTCAGCAGACTGCCCATACAAACCAAGGACTCAGACCCAGCCCCAGCCAGCCAGATTTTAGCAATCTCCCAACTTCCTGAATGCCCCCTGACTGCAAACATTATAGCTAATAATTCAGCCAAAGATAAAATACTTGCCAGAATCCTCAAATGGGCCACAACAGGATGGCCAGCTCAAAATCCACAACCTCAATTCCAACCTTATTATAACAGGAAAAATGAGATCTCAACACATAGAGGTTGCCTGCTATGGGGAAATAGGGTCATCATACCAGAGAAAAACATTGACCAAACATTACAAATTTTACACGAAGGACACCCAGGAATTGTAAAAATGAAGGCGATGGCTAGAAGTTATGTGTGGTGGCCAGGCATAGATAAACAAATAGAAAAGTATGTGGGTGGGTGTTATACCTGTCAAGAGACCAGGAATGACCCACCCCAGGCACCGGTCCATAAATGGGAGACTACAAGGAACCCTTGGTCACGTATACATATAGATTTTGCAGGACCCATCCAGGGCCAAAGTTTCTTAATTGTAGTAGACAGCCACTCTAAATGGCTGGAAGTCACACCCCTTAGAAAAACAACGTCCCAAGCCACTATTCAAGCTTTACGGAAAATATTCGCTACACACGGCCTACCTGACACCATAGTTTCTGACAACGGACCTCAATTCACCTCTCGTGAATTTCAGATCTTCGCTATGAAGAATTGTATTAGGCTGGTCACGTCGGCGCCGTTCCACCCGTCGTCGAACGGAATGGCTGAAATTATGGTACGATCCACAAAAGAAGCGTTAAGAAAATTCGTTAATGGAAACTGGCAGAGGCGCCTCAGCCAGTTCCTCTTAGCACAACACACAACACCATGCTCTACGACCGGCAAATCACCGGCGGAATTAAGATGGGGGAGGAGGCTAATAACACGTCTGGACAGACTGCACCCCGATACATATCCAGAAGAAAAACAGCACCCCCACCCCGCCCGCACACTCAACCAAGGTCAATTGATTTGGGCACGATCATACACAGATAAAAACAAGTGGGTCCAAGGGACAGTAATAAAACAAACAGGGCCCATCTCATACCTTATAGCTACGCAAGCACAGGGCAACATACGCCGCCATATTGATCAGCTCAGACCCAGACAACCACCACACATTTCGGAGCAACCAACCAGTGCCGACATACAACCCCCACCGGAAATGCCGCCTATCCCAAACCAGGAAGAAGAACACCAAGACGAAGGACCAGAACCAGACCACCCTCCACCCCTTCGCCGCTCAACCAGAAATCGAAGACCACCCACCTACCTAAAAGACTATCAGTGGGCAAGTTCAAACATTCAAGAGGAAAGAAACGAACCAGGGGAGGGGTAAGGGGTGTGTTATATATGTAAAAAGCCATTAATAGATATGCATATATGTTAACAGTCGATAATACTGCAGCATCAAGAGTATAAACGAAAAGCCTCCTGACAGAAAACACGCGGGAACTTTGACAGCTGTCAAAGTTCCCCGCACAGCGCAGGCGCCACCATTGACAGCTCGCGGCTGTCAAACTCCGGACTGTGAGGAAGCCTGAGCTGTCAAAGCGTCCACCGCACAGCGCAGGCGCAACCACTGACAGCTCGCGGCTGTCAAAACACCCGACCACGCGGAAGCCGGAGCTGTCAGATGAAGACGACGCTGATTGGTCCCTGTCTGACACGGCGCCAAAATAAACACTTCTGATTGGTCCTCGCGACCAGCTGCCGGCTATAAAAGCCGGACAAGTTATTCTATGTTGCCTTGCTCTTAATAAACCTGTTGTTACTAGCCTGTCGTCCCGAGTGGTCCTTCGGCTACTTCAGAACAATTGGAAATATTTGTTTTAGAACTTCCTAGTATCTTCAGAAGTTGGTGCCAGTGGAGAAGGAAATCCTGTCCTTGAGCCAGAAAGAGCTTAAGTCCCCACAAACCTACCTTTACCATGAGTAAACCTACCTTTACATGGAGCCAGTCAGAGTTGTTGCTGCCATACAAACAGGGCACTTTCAGAGCAGCTACTGGCAAAATCCATGCTTCTTTCCCTTTCCCAGCTACAGTCATCTGCTTCCTTGAACATGTGGCAGGGTGAGGTTGGAGACTCTAGTCTCTTGTTAACTGGAATATTTTCTGGTTTCATATTTTGGTTGATTTGTTTGACTGGCCAGCCTCAATATTCACTTATTCATTGCTATGGGAATATTATTTAATCTTCTGGAAGACTGGGAGTTTCAATATTCCCGTGGCAAGAATACTCTGGGGACGGATGAACTCGTGAGTTGGCTCTTTTACTATTATTAACATCTCTCCATGTATTGTTCTCTTCTCTGGTTTTAGTTCTGATTGTATATTTTAATGCTCTTTTAATAATTATTCTATTATGTTTTCAGGTTATTATGATTGTTATATTTTAACTGTTTCATCAGACCAGCATGCCCCCAGAGTCACTTTCTGTGAGATGGGAGGCTATATCAATGCGATTAATAAAAAATAATAATAATTAAAGCTGACGCAGGCACACTTACAACACACTTAGGAATGAGCCTCTGAATCCAGTAAACACTTGAGCTCAGAAAAATCACAAATCCCGTTTGCAAAGCACATTGATTTGTGCTCTAGATTGTAAGCTGCCCTGAGTCTTCGGAGAAGGGCGGGATATAAATGGGATTAAAAAAAATAAAAAAATAAAAATGGAAATACCCATCTTTTCAAAGACCTTAAGACACTTGGTCATATGAAGTGGATCTTCCCCTCAATGAACAGCCTCCCCCCCCAATAGGAGAAAACAGCCATGCAAGAGAAGCATCCAATCCCTCTGGCCACCACAGCACAAATGGCCAGGAAAGTGCAGAGCTCAGCAGCTTGCAAGGGGTGTGGGTGGTCCTGCAGCAGAAAACTGCAGCCCTATAAGTGTGGCCAGCCTCAAAATGTTCCTCTCCGATGCACTGTGGATTCAGTGCAAGATCTGGCGCTGGCATAAGATGGAAAACACCACTTTCATTCCAGAATAGCTCAACATAATTATAGCCTGCCTCAGCAGTGGAATGACCATCAGAAGGAGTCTTGCTCATCCTGCAAATGCTAAGTGGAACATCATCTTTGCACTGTGGCTAGCCGGCTCTGCAAATAAGGTCTGGGACAATAGCGATAGCATTATAGCACTTAGACTTATATAGCGCTTCACAGTGCTTTACAGCCCTCTCTAAGAGGTTTACCCAGAGTCAGCCTATTGCCCCCAACATTCTGGGTCCTCATTTTACCAACCTTGGAAGGATGGAAGGCCTGAGTCTTCCTTGAACCGGTGAGGATCAAACTACCAAACTGGAGGCAGTCAGCAGAATTAGCCTGGAGTCCTGCATTCTAACCACTGCACCACCAGGACTCATGGCAGGCAGTTCTAGACTTATGACCAAATTTTCCATTGCTAAGCAAGACAGTTGTTAAGTAAATTTTGCCCTATTTTATGACCTTTCTTGCCACAGTTGTTAAGCGAATCACTGCAGTTGTTAAGTTAGGGACACGGTTGTGAAGTGAATCTGGCTTCCTCGTAGACTTTGCTTGTCAGAAGGTCGCAAAAGCTGATGACCCCTGGGCCCCTGCAGCCATCATAAGTACATGCCAGTTGCTAAGCATCTGAATTTTGATCATGTGACCATGGGGACGCTGCAATGGTCCTAAGGGGGGAAAATGGTCATTAGTCACTTTTTTCCAGTGCTGTTCTAATTTTGAACTGTCAACTAAAGGAATGGTTGTAAGTAGAGGACTACCTGTATATAAATCTAAGTTTACAAATACAGTGCAGTTTAAAAAGTATTATTTATTTATTTTATTTTTATTACATTTATATCCCGCCCTTCTCCGAAGACTCAGGGCGGCTTACAAGCTTAGCAGTAGCCTTCATTCTATGTATATGCCTGCTTGTTAGGGCTTTCACACACACCCCAAGCGGCATTATTACAAAGTCAGCTTATTGCCCCCAACAATCTGGGTCCTCATTTTACCTACCTCGGAAGGATGGAAGGCTGAGTCAACCTTGAGCCTGGTGGGATGCGAACCTGCACTAATTGCAGGCAGCTGGTGTTACTTAAGGAGGCATCAGCCCACTGCTCCACCAAGTATCAACCTATAATACTGTGAAGAATTAAAAAGAAATCTCAATCCCAAACTTAAACTATGGAGAATACATAAATCAAAATAAATAAAAACATAGACAAAGAAACAAACAAACACTTTAACTTTGCCCTAATCAAAGCTGCCTCAGATTGCGTGTTAAAATCAAGCAAACATCACCAAAAGGGTTCCTCCCTTCATCATAGATAACAATACAAGATATTTTTCATGGAAATGAAGGGGGGGGAAATCTAATAATCTTAATGCCTAGGCAGAGATATAAGATAGGCTTTCATTTGGGCCCCCACCTATTATAGCTATAGCAACGAGTCCCCACATCTTCAGTCAGATTTAAAAGCAGTGAAAGTGATTATTTCAGAATCAGTGGAACATGCCCCCACTTTTTAGAACAGGGAGAGGCAACCTAGTGTTCTCCAGAAATTTTGTATACATTTTGTATACGTTGCCCATGTCAATGAGAATGTAACTTCCTCCTTGGTGATTCCTTGATCAGAGTATTATTTTCTGCTTGCTTGATTAGCTGTTATTAATCATTGCTTATCTGAGGGATAGTTGCTGGATGAGATTTGTTCTCCAACCTATAGTCTCTTTGTTGCTTTTCTAAGTTTTTTATTGTCTCTTTTGAATGGTGTATAAATGTGGTTTATAACTATGTAGATATTGATGGCTGATTTGTCCAAATGCCAAGCTTCCAGGAATTCCCTAGATTAAGATGCTAATACTTTCCCAATTGAAACTGGTTGGATCTGCTATGTGTTTTGAGATTAAGGGGTTTTTATAATGACGTACAATGAAAGGCTTGCAAACAAAGAACCAAGATCGGAGGCAGCAAAGAACTTCACAGTTCTTTGCGGATACCCTCTTCTGTTGGAAAACATAACATAACATAACATAACATAACATAACATAACATAACATAACATAACATAACATAACATAACATAACATAACATAACATAACACCGCCCTGAGTCCTTCGGGAGAAGGGCGGTATAGAAATTAAATTAATAAATAACATAACATAACATAACATAACATAACATAACATAACATAACGTAACATAACTTAAAGGAACTTATTAAAAAATCCCTCAGGAAAAGACTGAAATCAGGAAAGGGATTAGAACTGCAACTAAGGCACCCAGAATCAAAATAGTATATTAGCATCAGCCTCAACAGATGCAATGATGCTACACTGATGCTTTTTGGATAGGGGAAAAAATGATCTAGTAGCTTTCAGATACAAGATACAACGAGCTTCCTGGTCCATCAAGCCATAGGCATTAGACCCGGTAGTACAAGTCCCTGTGCTTAAAGGCAAGTAGTGGTTACTCTGTCACTTAATCTGCACAGCCTGAGGATGGAAAAAGAAAGTTAAGTGAGAATAGCCAGTTTGGTGTTGTGGTTAAGGTGCTGGTGTAAAAACCAGGAAACTGTGAGTTCTAGTCCCACCTTAGGCACAAAAGACAGTTGCGCTCTCTCTCAGCCCAACCTACCACAGAGTTGTTGTGGGGGAAAATAGGAGGAGGAAGGAATACTGTATTATATATGTTCACCACTTTGAATTACTTATAAAGTAATTAATGTGGGATAAAAATCTAATAATAAATAAAAGAAGTGAAAGAAATGAGGATCAGACCTAGTTACAGAAAGATACAATCATTTTTAAAAAAATTTAAACGAGGAAGAAGCCATCACATTTTGCTTCTTTCCCTCTATCTACATCTGATGGCTGTCCTGTCTCTGCTTAAACACATAGGGTGCTCTTTATCTCTCTTTTACTGCCTTAAAAATGATTTATTTACCAAATACAGATTTTGGGTATAGCTGGCAGCTTCTCCTATGGATTGAAGGCTCCTAGTTTTGATTCTGAAACTTCATGAAAATACTTTAATGGAAGTTAGATGTTCAAGGAGAAAAGGAATGGAGCAATGTTGTTCTCCTTCTTTTTTTTCATTTCTATTTCAATATTATAATTCAAGCTCTGAAAAATACTGAATGTCATCCTCTCCCAAACTGGCTAAGAATCCACTTCAGTTCTTTTTTATGCTGATGAGGAAGCCATGCCCCCCCCCCCAGAGCAAGTAGGCCAAGGCACAGTTTTTAAGCAATCCTTTGCTTTATAGTGTGGAGGAGACAGGGACTTCACTCAGTATTCTAACACAAAAGTAATTGCTGGAAAATAAATAATATCTCCATAGCCTTTTAAATATCCGGGAATTATATTTCGGTCCTCTGCTGCCTGGAGGGAACAAATAAAAGATGTCACCAATCAGGCCCATAAGACTGATAATGCAATTCCATCTTTCACGGGTAGCAGAAGCCATAATAATGTGTCGGCTGCTATCAGCATCTGAAAAACTAAAGTGATTAGTCTTCTGCTTTACAGTTCCCAGATTTGCATTTACAAAGACTTAAGATCCCTTGAAGCTGTCCAAACAACCCAAACATTTCAGATCTACGTTCCAAGTCCTTCGGAGCATATCCAACTTTTGACTATATTTAGAATTTGGTCTGGCTTTCCTAACAGCTCACACAAGGACTTGGTTGCCTTAGATTCTTTCATGAGAGAGCCCTGATTTCTTTGCCTCATTTTGATTGTTTTTAATCTTATTGGGGAATAAAGGTATTGAATTAGGTTTTAGATACTATGGTCTTTTCAATTCAATACTTAGTTTCATCTCAAGATGAGGGACTCAACTGGAAATTGAAACAACATGCCTTTGATGTTCATCTTCAGGATGAGTAGAACATAACTCCCTCCATCCATGGAGATACTCTTTGCGGACAGCCATTCATCCCAGCTCATTACTATCTCACATGTGCTGCTCAAAATGCCTGCTCCCTGGTGAACTTCAACATTTTGCCACTTATGTTAATAGAAGGAACTATAACAATACAGCACCTAGGCCCAGATTAAGGACATCTCAACAATAGTGCCCCTCGGTCCTTCCCTTGTTTTTGTGGCAATTCACTAAGGCTCAAACATTTAAACTTTAGTTATTCACCATGACCCCCCCAAAAATTTTTTGCAATACATATTAAAGTCAAACGCAGCAGGTAAGAACAATTATGAAAAAAAAATATCACAGTTGAATGTGGCAGTAAACGAGTTATAAAGTCAGGATAGCTCAGTGTTAGGGACGCGGTGGCTCAGTGGGTTAGGACGCTGAGCTTGTCGATCAGAAGGTCAGCAGTTTGGCGGGTTGAATCCCGAGTGCCACGTAACAGAGTGAGCACCTGTTACTCGTCCCAGCTTCTGCCAACCTAGCAGTTCAAAAGCACGTAAAAATGCAAGTAGAAAAATAGGGACCACTACGGTGGGAAGGTAACAGCGTTCCGTGCGCCTTTGGCATCTAGTCATGCCGGCCACATGACCATGGAGACGTCCTCGGACAAGCGCTGGCTCTTCGACTTTGAAACGGAGATGAGCACCGGCCCCTAGAGTTGGAAACCACTAGCACGCATGTGCAGGGGAACCTTTACCTTTACTAGCTCAGTGTTGCCTTCCTCTTGATGCTCTAAGCACATACTTATTTTGCTTAGCAGTTAATCCAGCGCTGACAATACTTAAATACGGAATGGATTATGTCCCTGCCAGTTGGGAGTTTGCAATGTCCTATTGCACTGCCCTTTTTATGCAGCTTGGTCCTCAGTCTTAATAAAGGCCCTGCTTCAAAAAAAAATTGGAAGAACTGAGGGAGAGAAAGTTTGATGTTGTCTGTTCTGCTTGTTCTAGAAAGGTTACTGTGCTTTGTGCAACTCCAATCAATATTTGTTTTTGCTCTATCCTCTTGCATAATGGATAGGGTTAATCAATTTTTCTGCCTGGTTGTGAATTTTAATCCTTTTATTGTTTTATTTTTGTTTTGTACATTCTTTTGGTATATTTATAAAAATATGTTATAGGTTTTAATTCTGTCATGGAATCCATCAAGTCTGAAAGCATCTCAGGCACCTTGGAGGCAGCCAAAGCATCTGGCCTATGTTGATCCATTAGAGCAGGGGTGTCAAACTGCCAACCTGCAGGCTGGATGTGTCATGCGAAAGCCACGCCCACCCCAGCTCCAGCAAGGGGGAAAAAGTCATGATACGTTGCGACATGTCATGTGATCCAGCAAGTTTGACACCCCTGTATTAAAGCATTCTTAAGTTGAAGGTTACTACCACTGTTGTGAGTTGAGAAGACCAAATTCAATTTGGTTGGGGAAAATCCTTAAAATAGTCATTACATAAGAATTGGTTTAAAGTTCTGATCCCAGCTTCTACCCAAACTTACCAACAGAATCTTTGTAGTACTTATTTTCAAAGTGGAATTTTCCAAGCAGTTACATATATAAAGGAAACTTACTACTGCAACTAGTCAAAACCCTCCTACATAAATTTTTCTTATGCAAGCCAGAATCCGCGTTCTTGTAATTTGTGCTATATGTTCTAGAATGATAAAAAACAGGGTTTGGCCTTCTCAGATATTTAAAGGTTTCCATCATATTTGTACATCACTCTGCCTTCTGTTGTACAGGTTCCATATATCCAGTTCTGTTCATCATTTTTCATAGGACATAGTAACCAGTCCCCTATCATTTGTGTAGTCTTTCTGAAAACCAGCTGTCTGATTCCTTCTTGAACTCTGTGGTGCCCAACAGTGGACTAAATGCTCAGAATGGGTTCTGATGAAAGTGGAATAAAGTAGAATTCTTATTTCCCCTTATGTGGAAACTGTTCTGTTGTTGATTCAGGCAAAGCTGCATTTGCCTTTTTTTGCAGATACATTGCATGGGTCCGGAGTACCTCGGGGATCACCTGCTGCCGGCGTCAACTTCCCTCCACCATGTGCGTTCCCACAGAGAGGGCCTCCTCAGGGTGCCACCGGTCAGAGAATGTCGGCTGGTGGCCCCCAGGGGGAGGGCCTTCTCTGTGGGCGCCCCGGCTTTATGGAATCAGCTGCCGGTTGAGCTCCGGATGGCACCTGACCTTCGCTCCTTCCGACGCGACTTGAAGACCTACCTATTTGAACAAGCCGGCCTGGCCTGATGGGGGGATGCGCTGGGGTTTTTATCGGGGATTTTTTACATTTTTCTACTGTCTTTAGTTCGGGCTCGTATTTAATTCTCTTTTTAATTTTTGTATTCTGTATTTTTATATGTGCCCTGTTCACCGCCCTGAGTCCTTCGGGAGAAGGGCGGTATACAAATATAATAAACTAAACTAAACTAACTAAACTAAACTACTATTCAGGTTGTATTCTACTGCACAAGATACTTTTCATAAGTATTATATCAAAGATTCTTTATTCTATACCTGTACTGTACATTCATCTCAGTCAAATGTAATAATGTTAACCAGGAAAAAATAAAATTTTCTGGAAGGATGAGGCATATTTATCTCCTAACAGATCACAGCTACCTTATTCCAGATCATATTGTGTTGTGACCATTAATTCCCCATTCCCATAACAGTTTACGTAGTGGCTAGAAAACAGGGAGGTGAGCTAGACCTTTGTTCAAGAACCTACATAATCAATTGACACATTTCATTCATTTTTCGTTTATTCTAACACAAAGATTTCCATTACTTCCATTGGGAAAAATAGGGAGAAACCTAACTTTTGCAGCAGTTATTATTCTTTCCAAAATACTTCAAAATAACACCATATCTGTCACATTAGGGTAAAATCAAGTGAAGTAGGAGAAATAATATTCTATGTACACAAGTGGGAGAAAAATATTCTATATTCATTGAAGTCATGAAGTTGTCTATAACTATCCAAACGATTTGTGAAACACAATTTTAATAAATGAGTAATGAAACAAAAATTAAGCTGCAGTGAAAGTAGAGGGTTTTTTTAAAAAAAAGAAAACAAATGAGGTATCAAAATGAAATTGATTTTCTTGGACACCACTACAAAGAACTTAAAAGGGCTTTCCTTCTGCAGGTTAACAAGAACAGGAGAAAGGACATGGCAGCCAGGCAAATCTAAAAAGGATTCAGCAAAGAGATTACAGCAGGATGCTGACAGTCTTATTTAATGAGGTATGAATTTCAGAGGATTTAAAGCCAATTATCCCTGTGGTTGCTGGCGAGAGCTTCAAGAGCAGACTACGCTGAGAACCGTCTAATCACAATAAACTACATGTGTGAATGAGCCCTTTTAAAATAATTACCAAATTATTAGAAATTACACTTCGGCAGATTTTTAATCATAAGTTTACATTGATATGTCTAGGCATGTTGGGAGAAAGGAGACATTTTCTATAATGAAGAATCTTTGTTATACAGTAGAGAGAAGCATCATGTGTGACCCAAGTAAATGCACTGTCAGTAACTAAGATTTATCTTGATTCTGGGAACAGGCAAAGTGGTGCTTGTAAGAAGCAAAGTGCCCCAAAACACACCCCTGATGCATAGCAGGGTTCATATATAGGGGTGTGTATATATATTGGAAAGATGGTTTTAATTGTTAGAAAAAAATAAATGGGAAGTTGGTGGCATGCACAGGAAAGGCTGAGCCACAGCATCATTTTTATTTATATCACCATGCCTTTAAAGCAGCATATAATACTAGAGTAGGGGTGTCCAACCTCGGCAATTTTAAGACCTTGTGGAATTCAATTCCCAGAATTCCCCAGCCAACATGACTGGATGTATAATTCTGGGAACTGAAGACCACAGGTCTTAAAGTTGCCAAGAGTGGACACCCCTGTAATAGAGATTCTTTTCTGTTTTATGGTTGGCAACACCCATGATGGCAGCCATTTTAAGAATAAGCAAATCCTTCTGTATGAGCCATTTCGTAAAACATCCATATCAGACTTTCAAATTTCCAGATGTGCCCACTGTCCAAGGGTGGTCCATTCTTTCTTATTGTTATGGAATGTTGTTGTTAGCTGCGAAGTCGTGTCCGACCCATCGCGACCCTATGGACAACATTCCTCCAGGCCTTCCTGTCCTCTACCATCTTCTGGAGTCCATTTAAGCTCGCGCCTACTGCTTCAGTGACTCCATCCAGCCACCTCATTCTCTGTCGTCCCCTTCTTCTATTGCCCTCAATCTTTCCCAGCATTAGGCTCTTCTCGAGTGAGTCCTTCCTTCTCATTAGGTGGCCAAAGTACTTGAGTTTTAGCTTCAGAATCTGGCCTTCTAAAGAGCAGTCAGGATTGATCTCCTCTAGGACTGACCGGTTTGATCGCCTTGCAGTCCAAGGGACTCGCAGGAGTCTTCTCCAGCACCACAGTTCAAAGGCCTCAATTCTTTGGCACTCAGCCTTTCTTATGGTCCAACTTTCACTGCCATACATTGCAACTGGGAAGACCATAGCCTTGACTATACGTACTTTTGTTGACAGGGTGATGTCTCTGCTTTTTAGTGTGCTGTCTAGATTTGCCATGGCTTTCCTCCCCAGGAGCAAGCGTCTTTTAATTTCTTGGCTACAGTCCCCGTCTGCAGTGATCTTGGAGCCCAGGAAAATAAAATCTGTCACTACCTCCATTTCTTCCCCATCTATTTGCCAGGAATTGAGAGGGCCAGATGCCATGATCTTGGTTTTCTTAATGTTAAGTTTCAACCCAAGTTTTGCACTCTCCTTCTTCACCTGCAACAAGAGGCTCTTTAGTTCTTCTTCACTTTCTGCCATTAGAGTGGTATCATCTGCGTATCTTAGGTTGTTGATATTTCTTCCGGCAATCTTAATTCCAACTTTTGATTCATCTAGCCCTGCCTTTCTCATGATGTGCTCTGCATATAAGTTAAATAGGCAGGGCGACAGTATACAGCCTTGCCGGACTCCTTTCCCAATTTTGAACCAATCAGTGGTTCCGTGTCCAGTTCTCACTGTTGCTTCTTGACCCGCATATAGGTTTCTCAAGAGACAAATAAGATGGTCTGGTACTCCCATCTCTTTAAGAACTTGCCACAGTTTGTTGTGATCCACACAATCAAAGGCTTTAGCATAGTCAATGAAGCAGAAGTAGATGTTTTTCTGGAACTCCCTAGCTTTCTCCATGATCCAGCGTATGTTGGCAATTTGATCTCTAGTTCCTCTGCCTCTTCGAAATCCTGCCTGTACTTCTGGTAGTTCTCGATCCACATACTGCTGAAGTCTAGCTTGTAGGATTTTAAGCATGACTTTACTAGCATGAGAAATGAGTGCAATGGTGCGATAGTTTGAACATTCTTTGGCACTGCCTTTCTTTGGAATTGGAATGTAAACTGATCTTTTCCAATCCTGTGGCCACTGTTGAGTTTTCCAAATTTGCTGGCAAATTGAGTGTAGCACTTTTACTGCATTGTCTTTTAAGATTTTGAATAGCTCAGCTGGAATACTGTCACTTCCACTAGCTTTGTTGTTGCTCAGTTTTTCTAAGGCCCACTTCACTTCACATTCTAGGATGTCTGGCTCGAGGTCAGTGACTACCTCATTGTGATTATCAGGGATGTTAAGCTCATTCTTGTATAGTTCTTCTGTGTAATTTTGCCACCTCTTCTTAATCTCTTCTGCCTCTGTTAGGTCCCTGCCATTTTGGTCCTTTATCATGCCCATTTTTGCATTAAACGTTCCCTTCATTTCTCCAATTTTCTTGAAAAGATCTCTGGTCCTCCCTATTCTATTGTTTTCTTCTATTTCTTTGCACTGTTCATTTAAGAAGGCATTCTTATCTCTTCTAGCTATTCTCTGGAATTCTGCATTCAATTGGGCGTATCTTTCTTTTTCTCCCTTGCCTTTCGCTTCCCTCCTTTCCTCAGCTATTTGCAAAGCTTCCTCAGACAGCCATTTTGCTTTCTTGCATTTCTTTTTCTTTGGGATGGTTTTGGTTGCTACCTCTTGTACAATGTCGCGAACCTCTGTCCATAGTTCTTCAGGCACTCTGTCTATCAGATCTAATTCCTTAAATCTATTTGTCACCTCCACTGTATATTCAACAGGGATATGATTTAATTCATACCTGAGTGGCCTAGTGCTTTTCCCTACTTTCTTCAGTTTAAGCCTAAACTTTGCAAGGAGAAGCTCATGGTCTGAGCCACAGTCAGCTCCTGGTCTTGTTTTTACTGACTGTATAGAGCTTCTCCATCTTTGGCTGCAGAGCATATAGTCAATCTGATTTCTGTGTTGACCATCTGGTGATGTCCATGTGTAGAGCCGTCTCTTGGGTTGTTGGAAAAGAGTGTTTGCTATGACCATCGTATTCTCTTGACAGAATTCTATCAGCCTGTGCCCTGCTTCATTTTGCACTCCAAGGCCAAACTTGCCTGTTATTCCAGTTATCTTTTGGCTTCCTACTTTAGCATTCCAATCCCCCATGATGATAAGAACATCATTTTTTGGTGTTAGTTCTATAAGGTGCTGTAGTGCTTCATAGAACTGGTCAATTTCATCCTCTTCAGCACTGGTGGTTGGGGCATAGACTTGGACTACTGTGATATTGAATGGTTTGCCTTGGATTCGAACTGAGATCATTCTGTCATTTTGAGGATTGTATCCCAGTATTGCTTTTCCTACTCTTTTATTGACTATGAAGGCTACTCCATTTCTTCTGAAGGATTCTTGCCCACAGTAATATACCTGATGGTCATCTGAATTAAATTCACCCATTCCTGTCCATTTTAGTTCGCTGATACCTAAGATGTCAATGTTCAGTCTTGTCATCTCTTGTTTGACCACGTCCAGCTTTCCTTGATTCATGGATCTTACATTCCAGGTTCCTATGGAGAAAAAATCTTTACAGCATTGGACTTTCCTTTCACCACCAGACACATCCACAGCTGAGCGTCCTTTCGGCTTTGGCCCAGTCGCTTCATTCTTTCTGGCGCTACTAGTACTAGCCCTCTGCTCTTCCCCAGTAGCATATTGGACGCCTTCCGACCTGAGGGGCTCATCTTCCAGCGTCATATCGTTTTGCCTTTTGGTACTGCCCATGGGGTTTTCATGGCAAAGATACTGGAGTGGGTTGCCATTTCCTTCTCCAGTGGATCATGTTTTGTCAGAACTCTCTGCTATGACCTGTCCGTCTTGGGTGGCCCTGCACGGCATAGCTCATAGCTTCATTGAATTACGCAAGCCCCTTCGCCACGACAAGGCAGTAATCCATGAAGGGGGTTATGGAATAGGCACACCAATGATTGTCCCAGTCTTCAAATTTATGCTTCTATTTCCAATTTTAAATCATCCTGCTAGCATAACTAACCAGAAAGCTGTTTTTTCCATTTACCAAATTTGTGTTTCAGCTGGTGTTTCAGTGAATCAGTATTATACATGCCTCTTTTAATAAAGCATTCTAGATACTTATGCTTATGGATAATATATAGTTGAAATTACAGGGAAGGTTTTGTATCTCTTATGTTTCACATACTATAGAAATATAGTCCAAGTAATTAAAATACACTTGATTTCACAGGCATCCATTTTTAAACATGACGCCCAAATGACTACGTAGTCCTTGACTTATGACTGGTCACTTAACAACTCTTCAACATCACAACAGATTTGAAAAAAAGGTTACTTATATGGCCTAACTTCAGTTACAATTGCTGCATTACCCCTGTGGTCACATGACTGCATTATCAGACATTTTGCAACTGGTTTGCATTCATGACAGGCTGTAGCATCCTGTGGTAACATTATTATATTTTTCAACTTTTTTGCTGTTTTCTGGCAAAAACCAGCAAAATAATCCCCATTGGATAAGCTGAAGTCAGACTTACAACCACATGATTCACTTAATGATATGATGCACGTAATGACCATGATGATTTGCTTAACAAGCATTGTAAATACAGTTGTAAAATCGAGTTCAGTCACACAACTACAATGACCTACCACCAAAATTCTGGACCCAATTGTCATAAGCCAAGGACTGCATGTAAACAAGTGTCATGATGTCATGACGCATTCTCTCTTTCCTACTTGTATCACCGCATTGCATGAACTACTAAGCAATATTACCTCATAATACTGCAGTGGGGGTTTTACTTGAAATAGGTTCATGTTACAGGTGCTAGCTACTGACTATCGCTCCTTCTGCCATGAACTTCTACTGGAAAAGTTGTGCTGTCAATGATCCTTGCTGGGCATGTCTGCTTACTGTAATATGCGTTATCTCAAATAAATTTGCCCAGAGTAAAATCAAGGAGAAATAGCAACCAGAAATTTTCATGTATTCTGAAGAAATAAACAGAAAGGGAAACCCCAGCAGCAGAGGACATCTCTCTTTTTTGTTCCTATTCAGGGTGGCAGGCTGAAGGAGAATTTATAGTGTGGGGTAGTGATATTAATTTTATTTATTTATCAGATTTATACGGCCACCCATCTCACCCAAAGCTACTCTGGGCAATGTACAATAAAACCAACAACAGCACATTTTACAAAACCAGATTAAAACAATGAAACATATTTTTTTTTTAAAAAAGCACATGACAGGGGAGTACATCAAGACATTAGGCATCCAGCATGCACCCTATTAGCAAAGAGCCATGGTGGCGCAGTGGTTAGATTGCAATATTGCAGGCTAACTCTGCTCACGTTGCCAGGAGTTCGATTCCCTCAATCCTGACTGGCTCAAGGTTGACTCAGCCTTCCATCCT
The DNA here is from genome assembly GCF_964194415.1 of Vipera berus. NCBI lineage: Eukaryota > Metazoa > Chordata > Lepidosauria > Squamata > Viperidae > Vipera > Vipera berus. The sequence continues at coordinate 197,229,742 of NC_138202.1, read as the reverse complement.
TCTAAGGTCGGTAAAATGAGGGCCCAGATTGTTGGGATCAATAGACTGACTCTGTAAACTGCTTAGAGAGGGCTGTAAAGCAGTAGGGGAAAGTATATAAGTCTAAGTGCTATTGCTATTGCTATCCCTGTTGAAAGAATCATATTTTAAAGGATTACGGGAAGGCCATAAGCATTGGGCTTAGCTAACCTCACCAAAACATTGGGACAAGACCAGCAAGACTCATGTAATCTGTTCTCAGCCACAGACGCTCACTTGGAGACTTTGAGCAATCAATCAAAGTGAGCCACAGGGCTTTCAACTTGCTATAGAAAGAATTGGAGGAGAAAATTCTATAACTGCCATTGTAAACTACTGAAAGAAGGAAAGAATAAATGTCTAAAGCTATAAATTAAATTTGTGTCTATCAAGAAACAAATTTTCTTTGACTGAATACTAGTTTTAAAAAATAAAATAAAATTTGCTTTAAAATATGATTTAATATATAAATTTATTCACAACAAGCTTTAACTACCAGAAAATAATCGTGTTGATTCCTTTGGTTTTTGGATGTTTTAGACATGAAGAGAGTACATTCCTTTGGTTTTTAGAAGCAATGAAATTCTCCCAGGATGCCTAAATAATATCATTTCAGCATGAAAAGTTTCTGGAAAGAATCCATCCCTTTCCCATGTTAAAAAATATCAAAACTACCTCCAAATCAAATAAATAATAGCAGCCCTCCTACTCATTATGTTCTCAATCATTCTCCCATCCTCCTGCAGTAAGTATTCTCAGCTTTACTAAATGGCTGCCTGTATTATACTTGGGAGAGCTAAAATAAATTTTGCAAGATAAGACTCTTGAAGTTCCACCTTTACTTTACATTCTGTGTTATCAGCATACCACACTTCTGCAGTAAACTTTGCTTGTTGTAGTCAAGCCACAGCTGATACGGCTGTTGTATGCTTCAATAAAAACTACTCCTACCCAATATTTATGGAATAAATTTTATAATTATCAGATGGGGCTCAGTAAATCCAGCCTCCTGCATCGCCATCTCACCAGATGTCACCTCCAAATTAGACATTTGGTTTTAATCATTTAATTACTATGATGGTGTTGTAATGTGAAGATTAGACGGAAATGTCTCCCTAGATAGAAATGATGCTGTACGACTTCTACCCAAAAGAGGATGAGGGTATGAAGTTTCAAGGAAGGAAGGAAAGAAGGAAGAAGGAAGGAAGGAAGGAAGGAAGGAAGGAAGGAAGGAAGGAAGGAAGGAAGGAAGGAAGGAAGGAAGGAAGGAAGACATTTAGTTAGGGACTTAGATGAGATCCCCTAATATTGTTTCTTCTCATGTCTGTTCTTGTTGAGATATTCTTCCATTATTGGAAGCTTCAAAGTCTAAACCTCTGGTAAGGTTGTTTAGCTTCAGCTAAAGCCTGGAGATAATCAGACAGCACAAGTCATTTGAGTACCACTCTTGTTATCGCTTGACACATTCTGTCCTCCATCTCTTTTAGTTGTGATCCAGGCACCCTTGGGCTTTGGATTTACATTTTTAATACCCCAGATTTGCAACGTCATGCTTCTTGTTCTTCTAATTGGTATCACAGCAAATGGTTTTGCCCCTTTCTTGGAAATAAATCTTTTCTAAAAGCAAAAATTGGGCAAATTTTCTTTATCCTATCCTCATTTGTGATGAGTTAGCAAAGGATCTTCCACACCACAATAAACAAACTTTAACCCTCAATTTTTAAAAATGCAGCTTTATGCTTTAATAACTTTGATGAATTTTGTTAGCCACTTCAAAAAAAAAACCACCCTAAGCCATTTCAGATTCTTTTTTTTTCTTTTCACTCATCTTTCCTACTCCATAGCCTTTTATTTGAAAGGATTTATTTAGGATCCTGCATATTTCATAATTCTGAAAGCACTTTAAAAGTATAATACAAGCCCATAAGTTAGCAAGGCAACATGTTTGAAATTTAGAATCTTCAGTTACAATGAGATGCAACCTTGAGTATTCCATGCTGAAATATCCACATGGGCTGATTAAAAACTTTTTGGATTCTTCTAGTTTCATTGTGTATAAGACAACACCCCAGTACCAGCAACACAAAATAATTATATCATTACTTAGCTACAATAGAAGTTACGTTGGGATTAAAGAACTCCCCAGATATTGTTAAACTATGGCTTTCAGTATCCTTTGCAGTGCAGACTGTGCATAGAAATTCAACAACCTATAGAGGGCCATAGATGTCCTACCTTCAGGTAATGTAATTAAGCTAATTGTTTGAGCATTTGGGCAAAAGTACAATCTTGGAAGCAGTTACTGCTGTCTGTTTCATGGCTTATCCCAAAGTTGCTTTTTCACAAGGCAACTGGGCTTTCTTTTTTCTCTTTGAAGACATTTCACTTCTCTTCCAAGAAGCTTCTTCAGCTCTGACTGGATGGTGGGGAATAGAAGGATTTACACTCCTTGCAGACAGCTGGTCATTTGCATTCTTTTAGATAGAAAAATGTGGGTTAGACAGCATCACCACCAGATGGATTCAAAACTGACTGACCAACAGCACTCAACATGTAGTCTCCAATGGAACTGCATCTACAGCAAGGGAAGTATGCAGTGGGGTACCCCAAGACTCTGTTTTAGGCCCAGTAGTCTTCACATCTTCATCTATGATTTAGATGAGGAGATAGATGGGGAACTCATCAAATTTGCAGATGACACCAAGCTGGCAGGAATATCGGAAAAGCTTAGGAAGATCTTCAGCTAACACAACATATGTGCACACTTCGAACCCAAGAATACACTAAGGCAGACGCTTGTCCACCTCAAGGATAAAACACCCAGACACAAACTGAGCAACTTGGTATGTGCAGTACAATGCAGTGAGCCATGTGCAGATCTGTACATTGAGGAAACAACCACTTCAAAAACATATGGCACAACATAGGAGAACAAACCCATCAGGACAAGATGCAGCAGTCCATCTGCATTTAAAAGACAAAGGCCACTCTTTCGAAGACAGCAAAGTCCACATTTTGGACAGAGAGGATCACTGGTTTGAAAGGGGTCAAAGAGGCCATCTATGTCAAAACTGAACAGCCCTCTATCAACAGAGGGGGAGGAATATGACATCATCTATCTTCAGTCTACAACACACTCCTTCCAACAGTTCCAAGAAGGCTCCATACTCATTTCCACTACTCAGGTGACCCTCATGACACAGATAAGCCTCCAGGTGACATCAGCACCTCTCTAAAAGAATGCAAACGGTATAAATCCTTCCATTCCCCACCATCCAGTCGGAGCTGAAGAAGCTTCTTGGATGAGAAGTGACAAAAAAGACAAAAAAGAAAGTCCAGTTGTTTTGTGAAAAATCACCTTTGGGACAACCATGACCTGGAAGACTGAGAATCTCCATAGACATCTTTCAAGGCTTATATTCCACCACAGTAACTACAATCATCATGTTCACAGTGTCAATGTATTCCTGAGTCCAGCCTGTTCCTGGATACTTGTTCCCAATCCCTTTTAGTTGCACCCTTTCTTGAAGAAATCAAACCAAAGCCATGGGCATTAATGCTCCAGTCATCTCTCTTCTGGGCACCACTGGGACCAGGAAGATCTAGATATTGTATTTACATCTCAGCACAGCTGAAAGGAATATTCTACATTTTAAGTTATTTTGGTTCTCCTTGTGCAGAAGAAAATGGAGCATGTGAGTGTGAATTATAGTATACTAATTAAACATAATTCCTCTTACTTTATAGTTTCCTTCTTTTTCTTTAGTACATTTCTGTTTCTTACAATATGTAGCCTGCTTAAAGGGTGAAACCTGCTCGGTTATGAGACCTTGTCTGTGGAATGGCTTTCTCAAGAAGTGAGCTTAATGTTCACATTGGTCTTTTGGGCCGTAGGTATTTCTCTTTTCCCAGTCACTATTATAGTTATTCATTTTTTAAAAGCTAGAGTGGTGACTTTTCTTTATTTGAAAAAAAAAACCCCATATGTCTTTCCTGTGCTGCTTATTTATGCATTAAGACGTTTAGCTGTTTGTTGTATGAAATAACTTTGGAGCCTCACTTTTGAGGAGCCTGAAAAAAATAAAGAAGTCACTATATGCAGGAAACAAAGATTATGATTATGAACATTTTCCCATTCATAAAGTTTTTACTGCTTTATCTATTTTAATAGTGCAAGTTTCCCATAAGAAAAAGCAGAAGTACTAACCCAGGCTATATATCACTAAGACATTTCCACTGACTTTGGTTAATTTTGGCAGCAGCGATGAAAAACTGGAACTTAAATCAGCTAGGAAAATGCCAAATACTAGTGCACAGGAAATTGTTAGTCCAGTGTTGGAAAGGATATTCTTGGGACTGTTCAGAAGCGGTGACTTAATAAAAGTGCCTGAAGTAAGAGATAAGCTGAGAGCCAATTCTCAGGGCAGAGATGTCAATTATGACAACCACCATTCAGATTCAAAAGCCCAAAGTCATGAGCAAGGAGACATCTACAATGTGGCGAAAGCAAGAAGCAACAGCAAAAGGATTAAGCTGCCATGGGTATGGGGAAGCTGTGCCCTCAAGCCAGACAGAGAGCAATCAGTTCTGTAATGTGGTTGACCTTAAGAGTCTTGTCTATGGAGATTCTCAGTCATCCAGATCATAGCTATCCCAAAGGTGCTTTTTCACAAGGCAACTGGACTTTCTTGTTTTTCTTTGAAGATGTTTCGCTTCTTCAGCTCTGACTGGATGGTAGGGAATGGAAGGATTTATACTCCTTTCAGACATCTGGTCATTTGCATTCAAAGAGGCCATCTATGTCAAAACTGACATCATGTATCTCCAGTCTACAACGCAGTCCTTTCAGCAGGACCAAGAAGGCAGTACTCTGGTGACCCTGATGGCACAGATAAACCTCGAGATGGCCTCAACAACTCTCTAAAAGAATGCAAATGACCAGCTGTCTGCAAGGACTATAGAACCTTCCAGTGGTGGGATTCAGTCAGCTCGCACCTGTTCAGCAGAACCAGTAGCTAATTTTTTGTTGCCCAGGCCCAGAATGGACTTCCGGAAGCAGCATCCACACAGAGAACCAGTTGTTTCATATATTTGAATCCCACCACTAAAGCCTTCCATTCACCACCATCCAGTCAGAGCTGAAGAAGCTTCTTGGATGAGAAGCAAAACATCTTCAAAGAAAAACAAGAAAATCCACTTGCCTCATGAAAAAGCACCTTTGAGTTAAGAGTCTTGCCTAGCCACAAAATCACAAATGTCCAAGAGATTTCTGCCATGTTTGAGCCTAGGTCAGCCAAGATCAGCCATGTGAAGGGAAAGGAGATATATAATTGTGTTCTGGTCCAAGAAGCTGGTCCCTGGTACTGTCAACAATTTAAACCACATACTTGGGTCTTTCAATCTTCTATAAAGTTGATCATTATTATGACCAAGTGACATAGGCCAAAGCTATTTACATTCAAATTATTTTTTTTATAAATGAATGCACAAGTTTACTCTGCTGGTAGTCCTCAACGTATGACCACAATTGAGCCCCAAATTTATGTTGTTAAGTGAGGCATTTGTTAAGTGCCCCATTTTACAACTTTTCTTGCCACAATTGTGAAGTGAATCACTGCAGTTGGTAAGTTAGTAACCCGGTTGTTAAATGAACCCGATTTTTCCATTGACTTTGCTTGTGAGAAGGTCGCAAAAAGTGATCACATGTCCTTGGGACGCAACAATGGTCACAAATATGAACCAGTTGCCAAGCATCTGAATTTTTGATCACATGACTGTGGGGATGCTGCAAAGGTCAAAAGTGTGAAAAACAGTCATAAGTCACATTTTTCAGTGCCGCTGTAACTTTGAACAATCACTAAACAAACTGTTGTATTATTTTGCTCTACCCTATCTCTTACCTTATGTTATTTGAATTGCAAACCTAATGGCCAGAGCTCTTATATACTGATATTTGTAAAGCTTTTTAGGACCCTTTGGGTTGAGAGGGAAGAGTTAGACTACAAATGCTTTAAAGAAATATACACATATTGGAGAAACGGAATCATTGGGGAGGCACACATCAGTAATGTTAAATAGGTGACAGCAAATCCAGAAGATTTTTTTTTAAGGAAGGTACTCTATTTTTTTTTCCTTTAGATTCAAAGCAAGCTGAGATTTTCTCAGAACAGAAGAGCGAGCACAGCTTCATGATCAGAATGACTATGGTGCCGTTATTTTATTTCATTCTATTATTGAAAAGCTTCCAAGGTCATCCTTCACTGAAGTTTCCATAGCAGATCTCAAAGCTATAAAACCAAGAGGGGAATATATGATATTGACATTCAATTAAAATGACATCAACAGCAAAACCAGTAGCTAAAAGCAAAAAGTAAAAGCAGTAGTAAAATCAAACTAACAGACATAAAGATATCAGCTAAAAGCTTGGGGAAGTAAAATCTCTTTCATGAACACCAAAAAGACAAGAAGGTCAGCACCAGGCCAATGGTGCTTTCCCTGGAAATCTCTCATGTGACCATTTTTTGCTCCACCACATCTCTAGAAGTAGGATTTGTAGTACAGTACTATTTTTCAAACTTGGCAACATTAAGTTTACACTGCATGGACTTCAATTCTCAAGCTGGGCGGCAAATTCTAGGAGTTGAAATCCACATTATCTAAAAGTTGCCAGGTTTGAAACACATTGAAATAGAGCTTCAGCAAAACCTACCAACTAAATCAGGAAACTTTCAAATATTCTAGTGGCAACACCTGAAATATGATGCCAAGCTGGACTTGCATCAAAATTAATTGACTGACTGATTTAAATGAATACTGGCATGGCACAAATTCTGCAGGTTCTGAGTGGCTGTTCCAAACCAGTGGGGCTGTAATGTCCTGTTCTCTTGAGCGACCAGAATGTTTGGGTCACTGATATTGCCTCGAATACAAATTCAATACTGTAGGTTCAGTCTAAGGCAACAATGGGGTAACAACGTACCAATATTTGGCTTTTTTTATCCAGCTTTTTGTGGCTTTCAGCAAGCCTTTAAAACCCAGTTCCCATTTTTCTAATGAAAGATAATAATGCCTATTTGATTACATCAACGTATTTATGGGAATTATATTATGCACGTCAAGTATTTTGAAGTTGTTAAAAAGATTTAAATACCAAGTGGTGTTGCTGTATATAGAAAACTATAGGCAACATATTTGACTGCCTTCACATCTCTATCCAGATATAATCATTTTCCCAGGTCAGGCCTATGTTCAGAGCCTCCACTGCTATATGATTTCTAGTTTGATATTTCAGTTTGCCCTAACTGCTCCCTTTCTTTCCTGATTTACTTAAGAAATATTTCAGGAAAGGGGGGGGGGGAAACCCAGGTGCATTGGAAATTCTCTCTTTCCTTCTGTTTATGATTTCATATATTCTTGCACAAATGCAAGACGAACACTGGCACTCTATTTTTGAACAAATATCTGAGTCCTAAGGTAAAGGTAAAGGTTCCCCCGCACATGCGTGCTAGTCGTTTCCGACTCTAGGGGCTGGTGCTCATCTCCGTTTCAAAGCCGAAGAGCCAGCGCTTGTCCGAGGATGTCTCCGTGGTCATGTGGCCGGCATGACTAGACGTCAAAGGCGCACGGAACGCTGTTACCTTCCCACCGTAGTGGTCCCTATTTTTCTACTTGCATTTTTTACGTGCTTTCGAACTGCTAGGTTGGCAGATGCTGGGACGAGTAACAGGCGCTCACTCTGCTACGCGGCACTCGGGATTCGACCCGCCAAACTGCCGACCTTCTGATCGACAAGCTCAGCGTCCTAACCCACTGAGCCACCGCGTCCCTTATCTGAGTCCTAGTAAGGAGTAATACAGAACAGTATTGTCTGCTCAGTGATCTAGGTAGATGCTTTAAGCATTTTTTAAAACTCTTATTTCTGAAGGTGCCTTGAATGGCATATGTCTATGGAGATTCTCAGTCATCCAGGTCATGGTCATCCCAAAGGTGCTTTTTCAAGAGGCAATTGAATAATTAGTTGAGGTATGGTAAGAAACTAATTCTGATGGAGCTTTGTAAAAACAAACTACTGAAGACTACAAATGCAAAAAAAAGGAAAGAAAAAGACCTGAAATTCCTGGAAATCTCAATCTTTTTATAGCCAGTACATACATGATATTGAAGAAAAATCTGATCAAAATTTAATGTGATAGTGGCAGAATAGTGGATTTTTTAAAAAAAAGAAACTGAAGGAACAATCATGGTAGTGCACGATCAGGCTATGCAATGAACATCTTCAAAACCAAAATGGAACATATTTCATATGATAGCAAACGCTATTAACAAAACTTACTGGGAACACATATGTGAAAAATCTTAGAAAATGGGGAGGTCAAGATTTTAAAATACAAAGTGATAGACATCTGATACACCTCTATTATAAAAAGAGGGGGGAAAGTGTGGTTCATAGATGTGGTGAACAGATATAACTGAATTGACAAAAGCAATGGAAAAAGTAACAAAATAACAGGACTTGCAAAACTGAAGTTGAAAAACTTCAGGAAAAAAACCCAACTATAATACCGATAGTAATTCTTGGAGTTATGCAAAAGAGAGTCATCAAATAATTGGATTATTTAAATTTACTAGAGTTAACACTACTGACTACACACACACACACACACACACACACACACACACACACACACAAAACCCTCCTGCTTGGAACTTCCCTAGATAGAATAGAATAGAATTCTTTATTGGCCAAGTGTGGTTGGACACACAAGGAATTTGTCTCCGGTGCATAAGCTCTCAGTGTACATACAAGTAACAGTGATAATCATAATCATAGACAACATGAAAATACATTCATCATAAACCATAAAATACAATAGTTCATCATGAATCATAAGGTCCAACACTTACTGATAGACACAGAATACTAGCTAAGCAAACAACATAAATCATACTAGAATACTAAAAAAACAATATAAATTGTAAGATACAAGCAACAAAGTTATAGACATAAAATGATAGGTAATAGGAAAGATGAGGAGTATCATAGTAATGCAGCTTTACTAAGTAGTTTGACAGTATTGTAGGAATTAGTTGTTAAGGAGAGTGACAGCATGGGGGGAAAAACTGTCCTTGTGTCTAGTTGTTCTGGTGTGTAATGCCCTTATAGTGTCATCTTGAGGGAAGAAGTTGAAATAGTTTTGTCCAGTATGTGAGGGGTCTGTAGGGGGCTGCACAAGAAGAACTCCAATGTCCCTTCCAGATTCTATTCTATTCTATTCTATTCTATTCTATTCTATTCTATTCTATTCTATTCTATTCTATTCTATTCTATTCTATTCTACCGTATTTTCCGGCGTATAAGACGACCCGGCGTATAAGACGACCCCTGACTTTTGACAAGATTTTCAAGGTTTTTCGTCTTATACGCCAGAAAATACTTACATGCCAGTTGCCAAGTGTCTGACACAAGCCCGATTCAGATTCAGCCCCGTCTGATGCAAATGGTGCAAAGCCACGCGCTCTTCCAGGCCAGACTCTGCAAACAGCATGCCAGAAGCCGCACGGCCAAGCGTGATTCGGCTTTGAGAAAGCATTTGCAGACGGAGCAGCCGCCGCGTCTGGAGCCAAGCCCCGCCCAGGAGACGGTTGGTCAGGCGGACCCGGAAGACGCGCAAGAGAGACGGGCTTGGGGCGGCCATGCCGAGGCCGGCTGGCAAGAGCCGCTGCATGGTCTGCGGGCAAGAGGGGCGCCAAGTACCGCTGTTCCGCACTCTGTGACCAGGCAAGCGATTCTTCCGGTCGGCGCGGGTCAGGCGGTGCCTAGGCAGGAGCAAAGGTGCTCCCTTCCTACTGTCTGTCACGGCCTATGGGCGCGACATTCAGCGGGGCCCCTCTTCGCAGCACGCCGCATGGGCCTCACCCGTCTCCCCATGGACGCGCCTCCCTCGCTACGGGAGCCACCCCCGCCATCCCTGCACACCACAGATGCAGGCCCACCTCGACTCGTCGTGAGCCTGCCTTCCGCGCATCAGCTGCTTCTTCCGATCGTCCGACGCCGCGTCCGACTCTCCAGCGATCGCCGGCCTGGCTCGGAGGCAGGGGAGGCTCACGAAGAGGAGGCTTCTCCCTCCCGTCCGAACCCCGGTGGCGATGGCGACAGCGGCGGCTCAGCTCCAAGCCATTCCGTCCACTCCCCCGATCCGATGAGTGATTGACACACCGATGCCCGGCAGCTGGCCAGCGCGCGCGCGCAGGACAACTCTGCCGGGTCTCGCCCGGTGCCAGCGGGCTCCGCGGCGTCCTTGACTGGGACCGGACCCATCCGGGCTGCAGTTCCTAGACGCGGTGTGGGCTGGGAAGTTTGGCGGTGACATGCTGGCTGGGAGGCGGCTTTGGAGCGCGTTGCCGGGGACTGCAGATCAGAGAGGTGAATAATATTTTCCGGCGTATAAGACGACCCGGCGTATGAGACGACCCCCCAACTTTTGAGACGATTTTTATGGGTTAAAATGTCATCTTATACGCCAGAAAATACGGTATTCTATTCTATTCTATTCTATTCTATTCTATTCTATTCTATTCTATTCTATTCTATTCTATTCTATTCTATTCTATTCTATTCTATTCTATTCTATTCTATTCTATTCTATTCTGGCTCGTGCAGTATAGAGGTTCTCAATGGGAGGCAGGCTAACTACTAACTTCAACAATTCATTGAAGTCTGTGTCTGTCTTGTTTGGTTGCAGTGCCAAAGCAGACTGTTTGTTGTTGTTAGCTGCGAAGTCGTGTCCAACCCATCGCGACCCCATGGACATTCCTCCAGGCCTTCCTGTCCTCTATCATCTTCTGGAGTCAATTTAAGCTCATGCCTACTGCTTCAGTGACTCCATCCAGCCACCTCATTCTTTGTCATCCCCTTCTTCTATTGCCCTCAATCTTTCCCAGCATTAGGCTCTTCTCCAGTGAGTCCTTCCTTCTCATTAGGCGGCCAAAGTATTTGAGTTTCAACTTCAGGATCTGGCCTTCTAAAGAACAGTCAGGGTTGATCTCCTCTAGGACTGACCAGTTTGATCGCCTTGCAGTCCAAGGGACTTGCAGGAGTCTTCTCCAGCACCATAGTTCAAAGGCCTCAATTCTTTGGCACTCAGCCTTTCTTATGGTCCAACTTTCACAGCCATACATTGCAACTAGGAAGACCATAGCCTTGACTATACGCACTTTTGTTGACAGGGTGATGTCTCTGCTTTTTAGTGTGCTGTCTAGATTTGCCATTGCTTTCCTCCCCAGGAGCTATCGTCTTTTAATTTCTTGGCTACAGTCCCCATCTGTGGTGATCTTGGAGCCCAGGAAAATAAAATCTGTCACTACCTCCATTTCTTCCCCATCTATTTGCCAGGAATCGAGAGGGCCGGATGCCATGATCTTGGTTTTCTTAATGTTAAGTTTCAACCCAAGTTTTGCACTCTCCTTCTTCACCCTCAACTAGAGGCTCTTTAGGTCTTCTTCACTTTCTGCCATTAGAGTGGTATCATCTGCATATCTTAGGTTGTTGATATTTCTCTCGGCAATCTTAATTCCAACTTTTGATTCATCTAGCCCTGTCTTTCTCATGATGTGCTCTGCATATAAGTTAAATAGGCAGGGCAACAGTATACAGCCTTGCTGGACTCCTTTCCCAATTTTGAACCAATCGGTGGTTCCGAGTCCAGTTCTCACTGTTGCTTCTAGACCTGCATATAGGTTTCTCAAGACACAGATAAGATGGTCTGGTACTCCCGTCTCTTTAAGAACTTGCCACAGTTTGTTGTGATCCACACAATCAAAGGCTTTAGCATAGTCAATGAAGCAGAAGTAGATGTATTTCTGGAACTCCCTTGCTTTACTAGCATGTGAAATGAGTGCAATGGTGTGATAGTTTGAACATTCTTTGGCACTGCCTTTCTTTGGAATTGGAATGTAAACTGATCTTTTTCAATCCTGTGGCCACTGTTGAGTTTTCCAAATTTGCTGGCAAATTGAATGTAGCACTTTTACTGCATTGTCTTTTAAGATTTTGAACAGCTCAGCTGGGATACTGTCAACTCCACTAACTTTGTTGTTGCTCAGTTTTTCTAAGGCCCACTTCACTTCATATTCTAGGATGTCTGGCTCGAGGTCAGTGACCAGCTCATCGTGGTTATCAGGGACATTAAGCTCATTCTTGTATAGTTCTTCTGTGTAATTTTGCCACCTCTTCTTAATCTCTTCTGCCTCTGTTAGGTCCCTGCCATTTTGGTCCTTTATCATGCCCATTTTTGCATGAAACGTTCCCTTCATCTCTCCAATTTTCTTGAAGAAATCTCTAGTCCTCCCTATTCTATTGTTTTCTTCTATTTCTTTGCACTGTTCATTTAAGAAGGAATTCTTCTCTCTTCTAGCTATTCTCTGGAATTCTGCATTCAATTGGGTGTATCTTTCTTTTTCTCCCTTGCCTTTTGCTTCCCTCCTTTCCTCAGCTATTTGCAAAGCTTCCTCAGACAGCCATTTTGCTTTCTTGCACTTCTTTTTCTTTGGGATGGTTTTAGTTGCTACCACTTGTACAATGTTGTGAACCTCCATCCATAGTTCTTCAGGCACTCTGTCTATCAGATCTAATTCCTTAAATCTATTTGTCACCTCTACTGTATATTCAACAGGGATATGATTTAATTCATACCTGAGTGGCCCAGTGCTTTTCCCTACTTTCTTCAGTTTAAGCCTAAACTTTGCAACGAGAAGCTCATGGTCTGAGACACAGTTAGCTCCTGGTCTTGTTTTTACTGACTGTATAGAGCTTCTCCATCTTTGGCTGCAGAGCACATAGTCAGTCTGATTTCTGTGTTGACCATCTGGTGATGTCCATGTGTAGAGCCGTCTCTTGGGTTGTTTGAAAAGAGTGTTTGCTGTGACTATCGTGTTCTCTTGACAAAATTCTATCAGCCTGTGCCCTGCTTCATTTTGTACTCCAAGGCCAAACTTGCCTGTTATTCCAGTTATCTTTTAGCTTCCTACTTTAACATTCCAATCCCCCATGATGATAAGGATATCATTTTTTTGTGTTAGTTCTATAAGGTGCTGTAGGGCTTCATAGAACCAGTCAATTTCATCCTCTTCAGCACCAGTGGTTGGGGCATAGACTTGGACTACTGTGATATTGAATGGTTTGCCTTGGATTCGAACTGAGATCATTCTGTCATTTTAGGGATTGTATCCCAGTATTGCTTTTCCTACTCTTTTATTGACTATGAAGGCTACTCCATTTCTTCTGAGGGATTCTTGCCCGCAGTAGTATACCTGATGGTCGTCTTGTCATCTCTTCTTTGACCACGTCCAGCTTGCCTTGATTCATGGATCTTACATTCTAGGTTCCTATGGAGAAAAAATCTTTACAGCATCGGACTTTCCTTTCACCACCAGATACATCCACAGCTGAGTGTCCTTTCAGCTTTGGCCCAGTCGCTTCATTCTTTCTGGCGCTACTAGTACTAGCCCTCTGCTCTTCCCCAGTAGCATATTGGACGCCTTCCGACCTGAGGGGCTCATCTTCCAGCGTCATATCTTTTTGCCTTTTGGTACTGTCCATAGGGTTTTCATGGCAAAGATACTGGAGTGGGTTGCCATTTCCTTCTCCAGTGGATCACGTTTTGTCAGAACTCTCTGCTATGACCTGTCCATCTTGGGTGGCCCTGCACGGCATAGCTCATAGCTTCATTGAATTACGCAAGCCCCTTCACCACAACAAGGTAGTAATCCATGAAGGAGAGCAGACTGTTATAGAGATGCAAATGACAGACTCAATAATTCCTTTGTAGAACTGTATCAGCAGCTCCTTGGGCAGTCTGAGTTTTCTGAATTGGCGCAGGAAGAACATTCTTTGTTGTGCTTTTTTGATGACATTTTTGATGTTAGGTGTCCATTTTAAATCTTGAGATATTATAGAACCTAGAAACTCTATTGTTGATACTGTGTTGTCTAGTATTGTAAGAGGTTATAGAATAGTAGAGTTTCTTCTAAAATCTATTATCGTTTCTACAGTTTTGAATGTGTTCCATTCAAGATTGTTTCGGCTGCACCACTAGTTGTTCAACCTCCTGTCTGTATGCAGATTTGTCATTGTCTCGAATCAGGCCAATCACTGTTGTATCATCTGCAAACTTCAGTTCTTTAACCGAGGGATCTTTTGAGATGCAGTCATTGGTATATAGAAAGAAGAGAAGTGGAGAGAGCACACAACCGTGGGAGGCCCTTGTACTAATTGTGCAGATATCTGATGTGATTTTGACTAGCTTCACTTGCTGCTTTCTGTCTGTTAGAAAGCTTATGATCCATTTACAGGTGTGGCCAGGCACAGCTAGCTGATTTAGTTTAGTGAGAAGAATATCTGGAATGATGGTATTGAATGCCAAGCTGAAATCTATAAAAAGGACCCTTGCATAGGTCTTTCGAGAGTCAAGATGTTATAGGATGTAGTACAGAGCCATATGAATAGCATCATCTGCTGATCTATTTGCTCGGTAGGCAAACTGCAATGGGTCTAACAGTGGATCTGTGATGGTTTTCAGGTGGGCCAGTACTAGCCTTTCAAAGGTTTTCATAACTACAGATGTGAGAGCAACCGGTCTGTAGTCATTCAGTTCTTTGATGGAGGGTTTCCTTAGCATTGGGATGATAGTAGAGCATTTGAAGCAAGAAGGAACATAGCACATCTCTAGTGATGTATTAAAGATGCGGGTGAAGATGGGGGCCAATTGGTCAGCACAAGTTTTCAAGCAAAAAGGAGTTACCTTGTCTCGGCCTGGTGCTTTTCCAGGCTTTTGTCTATGAAATAGACCTTGCTTGCTCTGTTTGGAAGGATCAGAGGAAAAATTGTTAAGTGTGCTATCCAAAAGGATGGAGAAACATGCCATACATACATACATTATATCTGCAAAGATGAAAATCTCAGAGATTAAGATTTTGTTTTTATTAGAGCATGTAATATCCTTTAAAAAGTTGATTTGCCCTTCTGGAATTTGAGCAAAGTTTAGCTCTCTAATCATAGGTTCTACACATACATGTGTCCTCCAGCTAAACACTAGTTAGAAAGTTAGATTTTGGAAGAAGGATTCTCCCCAGCAAATAATAATGAAAATAATAATAAGATGAGGGAAAGTGCAGAAAAGATATCAATAAATTACAGCATCAGATCATTTTAAAATACAGAAACCATCAGAGTTACTGAAGCTATAACATTCTAATAGCTGCCACCTTTGAGTCTGAAAGTAATTTGGAGTTGTGCTGCTGTGCTACAGCACAACTCAAAATTACTTATTTTATTTATTTGAAATATTTATACATTGCCTAACCATCTCCAGATGATGTATAACATTACAGTTTCTTCTGGAATGATCCCAAATTAAAATCCACAGGATATGGCATAGCCATAACCTGCGTTGACTATGGGACAAAACAGTACAGAAGTGTGGCACCTTCTGTGTTGCTGGAATTACATCTTATAAAAATTACAGGCAGCATGTTGACTAGGATTAGAGGAAATTATATACCGGTACTCATCGCACCTAGGGAATATCACGTTGTAGATGAATACACTTTGCTGTGTTGCAACTGTAGGGACCAGATATCACAGGAACCAATGGACTAATGTCCCACTAATGTTTGCTACTATTTTTTTATTACAAGCTCCATTTTCTGGTACCTGGTCTTGGTCAATCTTATTGTACCCTTGGACGTGATCAATTTTCAGAGCTCTCTCTCTCTGTGTTATCTCTCTTAGGCTTTTGGAAGTTAAATACAAAATAAGAAGTGGATGCATTGGTTTAATGTCATTTAATATGCA
The DNA here is from genome assembly GCF_964194415.1 of Vipera berus. NCBI lineage: Eukaryota > Metazoa > Chordata > Lepidosauria > Squamata > Viperidae > Vipera > Vipera berus. The sequence continues at coordinate 197,213,874 of NC_138202.1, read as the reverse complement.
CCATCATTAAATCTGAACACAAGTTACTAGTGCAGCCACCATTTCTGAGGAAACGTTTGAGCAACAAAACCTACTGCATAACAGTTGAGTTTTTCCAGTAAATCTGTAATCAATAGAATATTCTTCTGAGTTTGAGATCAATGGACTGCATGCAGTTGTTTGCAAAGTAAATCAGCAGACTACTGTATACAGAACACCAAAAAAACAGTTCTGGATAGGGATCTTGTGATCTCATGCAGGAGAACTGGGATATCATAATCAATTGCTATGTCAGTTTGTGAAATGTTGAACTTGGGTAGGGGAAGAGAAACAACAAATGAAGCTCTTTTACAAAAGTGGAATCTGACATTGCCAAATCATAATACATTAATCAAAATGCTAACCTCAACTTGTTTAATGTTGTCACAACATTCACTCTATAGCACATCAAATTAAACACATTCTTTAAGATGGGAGCTCAAGAATTTGCATTCAGATTAATTATAATCACAGGGAACTCCACTACCATTCTTTTGTTTAAAAATGTTCAGTGCCTTTAATTAATAATATTTTAACAGAAATGGTTCATTACTGTTGAAAGAACAGCTGAAAAAGTCACAAGAACATCAAATCCAGTTTGGTGTCACCTATATTGAATAATTTTCTATGGATTTTGTAGTTATTTAGGAGTTGCACTACCATGAAGCAAGCTGAAGCAATCTTGAAATGAGAATGAATTTACTACTCTTACTTTCAGAGAGTAAGACAGATGCCTCTGGGATATCCTACCTCATATATTAAACTAATTTGGTTAGTTTGGGGTGCAACACACCTTCACTTTAGTTGGTGTATGATGCTATTTCCTTTTCTTTCACAGGCATCAAAATACTTCAAAATATCTCTGGAAACAGTTGTTGTTTCTTCCTTCTTTCCACAATCCAGCTTTTATACAGACCAAGTTATTCATCTGTTCTTTGTCTGGCAAAACAGGATATCAATACTTTCAAAATTAGTAAACACTTTCAAAGGCATGCTAATAAAAGAAGGAAATGCAATCTAAGCATTTATTTCAGTGCAATTGTGGGGTTACAAGAGTGATCTTAATTTCTGGGCCCAGCCTCTACATTATACAGTTACTGCTTTGTCACACATTTTTTTTATTTCCACAAAACACCACAAACATTCAGTCTTTATTGATTCATCTTTTTTTTTCCTTACGGGCTCCTCATTATAAAATTAGTGAATGTCTCATACACACCCATTTTACATTCACTAGAATGTAAATGAATATAATCACAGATTTATACTGCTTTAAACTGCAAGAGCCAGATCCACAATTATACCTTTTAGAGCAATAAATTTAGAAGAACGCTAACAAGCTTGGACGTTTGCCCCAAATTAATCTATTTCCTCAGGTTATTCAGAAATTGCCCTTTGCATTCAAGGTAGGAAACAACGTTTTGTTCTGTACCAACCCCTTTTACAAGAAGGCAAGAGGCTGGAATTACGCCTGCCAAATTTATTGCTACAAAAACAAACGGAACAAGACAAACCAAGAAACAGGAGCTTTAAGAAACAGGAACTATCCAAGCGGTTGCCTTCAGCAAACCAGCCCTCCCACACATTCCCCTTATATAGAGTTCAGGGCGTGGCTTCTCTCTGCCTCCTTCCGAGGAGCCCCATTGCCTTCCTCTGTTTACTCCTAATTGACTGCCTCCTGCGTCGGGCGTCCTTGAACAGGGCCAGCTGTGGGTCATCTTCATCCACGCTGTCAGGCTCACACAGCTGGGTCTCCGTGGTGACCAAGTGGGAGGGGCCTGGCTGAGGGCTCTCATCAGCAAGATCTTCAACCCCCTCAGCAAGGTCTTCAACACCCCCCTCCTCCTCCTCTGAGTCGTCCGACCCAACTGCCGAACCCACAGGCTGACCCTGAATCACAACACGTTTCAAGAGTTCCAATACAAAACATTTAATCGATCAAAACTAAATCTCACAATCTAGAAAGCTGAAAGAGGCCAGCGAAACTTGGGAAACTTCATTTCTGAGCCACCACTCAAGAAAAAGACTTTTCTGTCTCTCACAAGTCAGCATTTTAAAAAGGGAAAGGCCAGCTTCACTTTGCCCCTGTTCTTTTTGCCTTCCATCCCAATGAAACTTCTGATTTCCCAGTTTGATGCCTGCCCCAACCAATGTGGTACAACAGCATGGAAATAGGTCCATGGGGAGACAAGAGAAAGTTCCATAGTCCACACAACCAACCAGCAGGTAAAAAATGTATCAGCCACAGAAGAAGGGGAGGCATGGAAAGGGTTTCAGAAGAGACCTCACCCGGTTTTCTGGAGAGGGGAAACAAAGGGGAAAAAGTTTTTTAGATTTGCAAGAGTCTGATAATGTAACCTTACAATAAAGATAAGAGTTAATACTTATAGTTGTGCTTCTTGTCTGGACTACCTCACAAGTAGGATTAGAGAATGAGAAGGGGGCATCTAATGAAAGTTAGGTGCAAATTAATTGTATTTCATTATATTATCAATTGAACCAAGCTGGGCTTTTTTCTTTTCTTTCTTTTCTTTTTCTTTTTTCTTTTTTCTTTTTTGACCCTTAGTCTTACTTGTAATATATGTATTACACTTGGAAGATTAGTAGCAACCTTAAACCTACAGAAATCGTGAGATTTTGAAAAATTTTCCCCATACGGTTCTCCATTTGTTCCTTTATCTTATTCCACAAAAGAAGCAACTTGTATCTTCTCCTGAAACTAGAATTTTTTTTTATGACAAGGAACTTTGCCTCACAAACATCTTGGTGATTCTGCTGGCTACAAAAAGCCAAGGCAACCGAACACAATGAGGTAGTTTTCCACTCACTAATTCCTGAGTAAGGGTGCAGGATGGAATTTTCCCTTTAATAAGTGGTGGCAAGAAGACAAGAGCAGTAAGAACTATACAGGAATGACTTATTTACTCAGATTAAGGAAGTCAGAAGGGCCCATCTAAACATCGTTTTGTAGAAGCACTCAACAAATCTTACATCTATAGGCATTTGGGCTGTGGCAGGACATTCACCAAAAAACTGTCTCCTATCCAATAGTATATTTGTTCCTCTCTTTACCTCCAAAACTTCTGAATAACTCCCTGTCCCTTGCCAGCCAGCAAGGTGATCCATTGTTGGTTTAGCGTGCTTTTTCCTTGGTACTTTTTCAAAGGGTTTTATTATAATTTATATATAATCGCCAGTATGGAAAATTGTATAAATAAGTTGTCCTGCCTTAATCCAAGAGGACATATTGAACACAATTTCTGAAGACCTTTTTTGCTATTGAGATCCATTATGGTAATGAGAACTGACAGCACTTGAAGGTTCCTTTGATTTCCCCAAAACTTGTTTTTAAATCAAATTAAATGTATCCCCTAATCAGGCTGTATCTTTCCCACATAACTGAGAATAAATAAAACTAGATTATAGATACTTGGATGAACCCTGCACTGCACATCTCATTGAAGAAGAGTCCCATTAAAACTACAAGCTCTTAAGTTAACAAACATGTTGCTATGGCAATAGAGTAAGCTTGTAATAACTATAGGCATTCATATTCATAGAAACCTCTGAAGCAAGACCAAATGTTGGATGCAACACCTGCACTCTTGCCAAGTTTGAACTAACACATAAATTATGGTAGAAATAAATGGGTGTGACTAATACAAGCACAGCGCACTGAAGAGGAAAAGGAGGGGCAGGGAAAAAATGTAGCATATGCCTTGAAGGCAATATTCAGAGTTTGCAGGAGGTGGGCATCTGAAGAGCATAATTTTTTCCCCTGTTCACCTTTATACTCCATAACTGCATCGCACATTTCTCCCCCCATAAATTGCACAACTGCCAGTTAATTATATTGCTGCAACCTGGGGAACAAGTGTTGCAACACTTTGTTTCTTTGTAATATGGGGAACATTAACTTTCACTGGAGCAGGAAATTTGGTTCCCTTTCGCTCATACGGCTTCAACTGCAAATCGCCCCTTTCAGAAATGTTGCCAGCATGGGTCAGAAGCACTATCCAACCTGCCATCAAGCCCACCACTTGGAGAATTATTATCTGGATTTTTTTTAAAAAAAATTCTCTCCATTTTCAAAACTCCTGCCCTATGATCTTAGCTCCTGAGTCCCCAAGATCAAATGCCATCGAGAATCTGCAGAGCATTAAATGTGCTGTATCCAGCTCCGACACGTTCCTGCTAATTACTGTGGTCACACTTCCTAGTCCCGACAATCCAATGATAGCTTTCCAGCCTCTCAAATAGAAGAGGTCACCTAGCTGTGTGATGTAGGTCATCATGTCCACAGCTGCTGTTGGTCAGAAGAAGCTAGCTGTTAGAACAGGAAGAGCAGCCTGAGGGAAATTAACTGATACGCCCAGTAGGACTCGTATGATCACACTGGGGGCAGAGGGAGAAGAGAAACAGCCATCCACGTAGGCTTCTACTTTATCATATTATCCTTTGTTTTCCCTGAAGACTGTGCACGTTCTTGGTTTAAAAGGTAAAGGTAAAGGTTCCCCCGCACATGCGTGCTAGTCATTTCCAACTCTAGGGGCCGGTGCTCATCTCCGTTTCAAAGCCGAAGAGCCAGCGCTTGTCCGAGGACGTCTCCGTGGTCATGTGGCCAGCATGACTAGATGCCAAAGGCACACGGAATGCTGTTACCTTCCCACCGGAGTGGTCCCTATTTTTCTACTTGCATTTTTACGTGCTTTCGAACTGCTAGGTTGGCAGAAGCTGGGACGAGTAACAGGCACTCACTCTGTTACGCAGCATTCGGGATTTGACCCGCCAAACTGCCGACCTTCTGATCGACAAGCTCAGCATCCTAACCCACTGAGCCACCGCGTCCCTTTTGTTCTTGGTTTGGGATGCTACAATTTAAAGCCACGAGCAGGGCCTAGGCAAGATAAAAGAGAAGATGCTCTCCTTCCAACACAGGTAGTCCTCTACTGATGACTACAATTGAGCCCAACATTTCTGTTGCTAAGTGAGACATTTACTAAGTGAGCCTTGCCCTGTTTTACGACCTTTCTTGCCACAGTTCTTAAGTGCAGTTGTCAAGTTAGTAACACAGTTCTTAAGTGAATCTGGCTTCCCCCATTGACTTTGCTTGTCAGAAGGTCACAAAAGGGGATCACGTGACACACACACACCAGGCACTGTGACCGTCGTAAATATGAGTCATTGGCCAAGCGTCTGAAGTTTGATCACGTGACCCTGGGGGATGCTGCAATGGATGTAAGTGGGAAAAAAGTCACTTTTTTCAGTGCTATTGTAACTCCGAACATTCACTAAACAAAGAACTGTAAGTCAAGGTGTTGGAAGAAAAGTCTTCATCATGGTTCCATCCAAGCCCAGGATAAACAACATGGCGACTGCTTTAGGAAGAAGGTTACAGTTTATTGCAGAGGAAAGCCAGACAGAAAGATGGATCCAGCAGAAAAAGAATGAAAACATGTGGGAATTGGGTTTTTATACCTCCTGGACTCTATTGTTTGGTTATTTCCTGTTTCAGGCTTTGTATGTGCTGTGTCACATATTCTGACCTGAGTCTGGTGTGCCTTTCTGGTATTCTTGATGGTTGTGGGTCAATCCTATTATGTCCAAAGGTCATATCCTGCTTTCCTGGGGGCTGGGGTATATAGATTTTAGGCCTTTGTCTTCCTAAGCTTCTAGCTGAGGCCTCCTACATCTGCATTTGTACAGAGGGGGAGGGAGAGCTAGGGCTATTAAGCAATTGGGCATGCTTTTCTGGTTCTTCAATATCTTTTTAGGAAATATATTTGTTCTGCCCTTTTAATATTTCCTTCTCTGGGGAGCTGACTTCTCTCAAAGGATTACCTGTATCTGCTTGTAAAAGACAAAAGTACTTGCAGCTGAATTTTATTTCACTAATGGCAATGGAACAGCATAGCTTTCACAGTGTGGATAAAGAGCCGTTGCCATTTCTCTGCCTTCCAAAACCATATTGCCATCCTCTTGTCTTCTGTTTCCTGCCCTAAGAGGAAGTTCTCACAACCAGTTACGATTAATATAAGGCACTGCAAGATTGCTTCCCTGCCAGGTTGGGGGCAGGGGTGGTTCACGTTTGGGCCAAGCACAGCTCCTCAGTAAATTGGGGCCGAAGTCCAGACGTGTGGCATTTCAGCTCCCGTCAGCATCAGCCAACCTGGCAATGATAAGAGTTATGAATAGTGGTGTCAGCAGAGCACCAGGTTTGTCAATCCTTGAATTTGAAGGTTTTTCACTGGCATAACCAGTGCTCCGAAAAAAGCTTAATTTTCTATCCGTTTTCCCCAAGTGATTATGCATGAGTTCACACAATTTAAAAAAAAATCCATCAGGAGATAATAGTGTAGGACACAAGTTTTAGTTTGACTGTTTTCTTTCCACAAATGACATGCATTCTGTTCTCAGAAATAAAAAATATAAGAGACTTTTTTTTTTAGAAGAGAAATTTCCACACTTCTGCTAATTAGGAAGAAAAGTTTGTTCCATGACCGAATCACACATATCACTGTCATCCAAATCAATCCTTCTTTCTGTGCTGTTTCCCCCTAATCTATGCTCACATCCATCTGAACTTGTTCTCAGTTTCATGAAAATTCTTCCATTGTAAAAACAGGGGAAGGGAACTAACCATGGAAGGCATGCCATAGCCAAAGCCCTGCCAGGCAGGCTCAATCCCAACAAAGGGGAAGGGAGGGAGCCTTTCCAGATGGATGAACACACACACACACACACACACACACACACACACACACACTTTCAGACTATTTCCCTCCTTTCTTCTGAATTCCTTCAGCCTGATTACAATGGTGGAATTAATTTAAACCAGTACTAGGATTTATTTATTTTTGAAAAATTGCTGCCTGTTAGGAGACTCTGCAATCAAAGTTTTTTTTTTCAACCTTCCCCTCTCCCCCTTTCTTTCACAAGAGAGAGAGAGGGAGAGACAGAGAGAGAGGGAGGGAGGGAGGGAGAGGGAGAGGGAGAGACTTTTTTTCTCTACTGTCCTTAGAGGACTGGGGTATCTAGGACAGGTGAGGTTGGGTATTCCTTTCCAAAATTAAATATAGAACATATAATAATAGAGTTGGAAGGAACCTAGGCCAGTGATAGCAAACCTTTTAGAGACCGAGTTCCCAAACTGCAAGCCAAAACCCACTTATGTATCATCGGGTGCCGGGTGGGTGTGGCCCATTGGGTGGGTGTGGCCCATTAGGTGGGCATGGCCCATTGGGTGGGCATGGCTGCGGTGGTAACGGCAGACTGGGTGGGACTAAAAAGTTCAATCCATCAATTCCAATTTTGTGAGATTTTTTTTTCCCCACGAGAAGTTGAAATTGATTGATTGATTGAACCTCTTTTTTTTGCACATGGCGGCGGAGGCCTAAAGTGAAAAGGGTTTATAAAACCCAGCTGAAGGCCTAGGACTGGGGCGGCGGCACACGTGCCCACAAAGAGGGCTCTGCGTGCCACCTGTGGCACATGTGCCATAGGTTCGCCACCACGGACCTAATCCAACCCCCTTTTTCAAACAAAGTCTTTTTTGGAAAGCCTCCAGTGATGGAGCACTCACAACTTCTAAAGGCAAGCTATTCCATTGGTTGGTAGCTCTCACTGAACAATGGGCTCTACTTTCAATGAAGGAAATCCCAAATATTCTGTGGCCCAGAGACATCCTTCCAGATATCATCGGATGGCAGCCTTCATATTTGCTGCAATTCTATACTCTTATCTTTTGTATACAAATTTATACCAAAATCAATCAGTCTATCCAAGTTATGTTCTGTAATCTGGTCTGCTCATTTAAGATGTTGATGGACCTTCTTCTGCTCTTTTGTGGCACATTTTTCTGGTCAATATTTGCAGCATGGTCTGCTTGTTACAAGTCTTATATTAAGCTACTCAACTACCATATGATATTGTCAAATTCCAAACCAGCTTTGCGCATACAAACATTTTAAAGACAATTTGCATTTGCCAATCCAGGCAACTTCACAGATATTTCTCTGATTCACTATGAGTCTTATCAGAAATAAACACAGTTCCAGTATTTTAGCAATAATTTTGAAACTTATACTGCTGCTTTTATGTCTTGAACTCAACATCTTATCCAAAATGGAACAATCAAAGTCTTTGATCCACTTCTAATGATTATTCATCTTCTGTTTAAAACAATAAAATAAACATTTAGAAACATATGAGACTGTTTCTTACCCAATTACCTTTACTATAACCCTGGATTCATACCTGTTAAATGATAGTATCCTAGCTAAACTGTAGATTTTGTGCCACTGGCCAACTTTTAACTCTGAGTTGAACTTTGTTGCTAAGTGGTCAATTTCTTAGCGGGCGTTGTGCAAATTTTGTTTTCTTCTAATTTTAATGAGAGAGGTGCGTATTCTGAACTTCTGACAGATGGCTCCTTACCTGAAAAGGTTGGGTTTGTTTTTTCATAAGACCAGAACAAATCCATATTATCCCTTCAATTTATTTAGAATTTTCATGACTAGAATGCTGTGTTCGGCTAAAGTACTTTATGCCTGAAATCTCAGTCGTATAATTAATTTAATTCAACTGGGATATGAGTATAATGTGGTAGGTAAATTGGCTTGAGAACCCTAAACAAAGGATTATAAATAGAATTAGATGGTGCTTCAGGGTTTCAACTAAGTTCTGTCTTGTTCATTAAAAAAGAAAGAAAAGAAACTATATAAAGCTGGATAATTAAACAAGCTTGATAAACTGGCACAACAGGGATTCTTTTGCTTAGACAATCATTAGAATTACAATTGGATAGGCGTGGAGAGGGGTGCTTCTATTTTTACAATGCTTTACAAGAAAGATTCCCTTATGCCCTACAAAGAAAACATTATTCAGAGCCATTTCACACACCTCACAACAGCTAACATGTTTTTTTTAAAACTATCATTTATCTTCAACAGCAAGAAATGGCATCACTCCATGATGCCATGAATAGAGGATTCCCAATACACATTCTACACTTACAATACACATTTCCCTTTCAGACCTATGTTAGGTGCATGCATAAATCATTTAACAGATTAGGGATATCGCTGATATAAAAGAGAAACACAAGAACATGTGGGTGGGCCTTGAGGCAGAATCTGACAACTGAGAGGCATGGCTCAAAAATAAGAAACAACTGTGCAGAGACAGAAAATTGAAAGCACACTCAAGTTGTTGGCCTTAGGGTGACAAAACCAAGAAGAAAATCCTGATTACACAACAAATCAAATGTATGTATTCTATCTATCTATCTATCTATCTATCTATCTATCTATCTATCTATCTATCTATCTATCTATCTATCTATCACCAACCCTAAAGTTAGATACGACTGGACAGGGAAAACCTCCACCTTTACCATTTTTTTGTCTGTCTCTCTGTCTGTCTGTCTATCTATTTATCCATCTACCTCCACAGTTCCATCCTTTAAAGGAAACTGTTCCCATTTTATAGATAAAAAACACTTAGTTCTGGTTGCTAGTACAAGATTAGACAAAGAATCTCTGGCACGGTCTTTTTAAATTCGGGGCTTTCTCCTCACCATTGGGCAAACACACCCTTCTCACAAACAATATACAAAGACATAAAATTCTAATTAAGTCTGAACAGCTGCAGTCTCTTCCCCGTCAACATAATTTTGGCAATACTGACCTCTGAAAACATGACTCAGCAGAGTTTTTAGTACTGACACATATTGATTATTGAAAATGCATCTAGGAGGTCATCTTGTACCTAAGGCTGGTCTTAATGAAAGTTTTAGGCTAGACGTAACTCACAAGTTTTCACATGACCAGCATCAAAACTTTGTCAAACTGAGGTTTCCCTTTAAAAAAAAAAAAGAAAGAAAGAACACTTGAAAGACAAGGCTCCCGTGGTACATTCAAGGCAAATAATACAATAGCGCTTAGACTTATACATTGCTTCACAGTGCTTTACAGCCCTTTCTAAATGGTTTACAGAGTCAGCATATTGCCCCCAATAATCTGGGTCCTCATTTTACCAACCTCGGAAGGGTGGAAGGATGAGTCAACCTTGAGCCAGTGAGAACCAAATTGCTGGAAGTCAGCAGAAGTCAGCTGAGCTTGTCGATCAAAATCCCGAGTGCCGCGTAGCAGAGTGAGCGCCTGTTACTCGTCCCAGCTTCTGCCAACCTAGCAGTTCGAAAGCACATAAAAAATGCAAGTAGAAAAATAGGGACCACTACGGTGGGAAGGTAACAGTGTTCCGTGCGCCTTTGGCATCTAGTCATGCCGGCCACATGACCACGGAGACGTCCTCGGACAAGCGCTGGCTCTTCAGCTTTGAAACGGAGATGAGCACCGGCCCCTAGAGTTGGAAACGACTAGCACACATGTGCGGGGGAACCTATACCTTTACCTTTTACTGCATTCTAACCACTGTGCCACCAAGGCTCATTAGAATGAACAAAGGAAGCTGTGCTTACTCTTTCCTCCATGAAATTTTGGACAAAACACATTGACAATTATAGCATTTGAAGAAGCTTAATCCTACAATGCCCAAAATTTCCATGTAAAATGGTTCTCAAAACAACTGAGTCTGCAGTACATATGGAATCAGGCTTCTGGATTGCCCTAGCGTAGCCCTCTGCAACAGCTATGATTTTCAACATGGGTTGCCCAAACATTTATGGAAGAAAGAATGAGCACTGCTTCCTTTGTCTACTTTGAGTTATATGCTTCCCTAGGATGACAAAATAGCATTATGGGAGACATATAAATTTAATAAATAAATTAATAAGATTTGGAGCTGGTGTGTGTTTTTTCAATTGTACTTGGGAGATGCTGATAATTGAACAAACTCGTTCCCACTGCCAACCATATGCTCTGATTCTGTCACTAAATTAAAAGCCATCCCAGTGTGAAGATCTTGTTGATGTGATTGTGGTATTAGTATGTCTGCCTTTATATAATCCTCCTTAATAACCAAGATAGTTAGATACTGGTCTATGCAGAACAGAGTCACTTGGCTAGAAGAATTTATCCACATTTAATTCAGCATTTCTTTTCAAACTGCTTTGGTCATGAAGATACACAAATTTCTGAATGTTTGTTTGTCAGCTAATCCATACCTCATTCTGACTCTCCTTTTAAATAAAATATTCCTCTGCCACTAATGCAGTCTTATAGTTTATTACCATATGGTAAAGATTAACATTCTTCTCAACCCACAGTTAATATAATATTGGATAAAGCAAGATAAATCTATTAGAATTCAGGGCAAAATGAATGATTTTTACACCAGAATTTAATACATTTATCTTATTTTTGCATGTATCATGTCAAACCATGATGCTTCCTATCAAGTGGCATGGTTATCAATCATTTTTCATAGCAGTCATCAATATTACAAAAATTCTGAATAAGCTTTTAATCTAAATCTTTTGGATATATCAAAATCAATTCTTATTTTAAAAAGTATCCTTTATACTAGAAAATGTAAATGCTGTTAGAAACATCTGAGATGTACATAATTCATAATAAATGCATTCATATTTTATATCTTTATAGCAGTTGGCAATAATAAGAAAAATTGTAACTCAAGAAAAAAAAACAGGATGTCTTTAGCAATAGACTGCATACAGATGTTTCCCACTGTTATTTTAGGTTGGTTCTGGATTAGAACTAAGGTGATCATCTGAGTTCCTTGCTTCAGGCTAAGGGCCATCCCATCTTAACTGAAACAATAAAGATAAGCATCATTGACACCAGCTTTACAACCACCATCTGTCACATCAAAACAAGACAAAGTTCAAAATACTAGAAGAATGTTGGTCACTAAAGTGTAAAACACTTCCCCTGTTGCAAATAACTATGTTCCTCCCACATGTACAGGGAATTCATGATGTCATCCCCTGATAATTATTTTCAACATTTGCCAGATATGTACCGTAGAAACTCCTGAACAATGATCTTTGAGATAACTGCCACTCACAAAGTATTTGCCTTCCAAAATTTGTAAAGTTGAAGATTGTTGTTCATCGCACAATCAGCCAGATGTTCAGACTGGATTTGGCATTTTTGTCTACCTATTAAGTCCTTTCCAAGGACCTGGGATAGGCAGATGAGTACATTTGATAGTATTACATTTTCTATTACTTTTTCTATTTTATGGTCCCATCAATTCTTGCTTACAGACAAATGATATTTCTTGCAGATCTTCCAATGCACCATTGTTGCTACTTTGTCATGCTGTTGCTTGTAGTCACTCTGTGCAATCTTCTCGCAGCAGCTTACCAGGTGGTCCACTCTTTCTTCAGCTTCTTTGCATAAGTGGCACTTACTATCTGTTGCTCTCTTCTCAATTCTGGTTTTGAATGATTTTGTTCTTAAGGCTTGGTCTTGTGCAGCCAGAATTACCCCTCTGTCTCTTTCTTCAACTTTCCTGCTCTTAGCCATTGCCAGGCATTATTATTATCTGTTTTTCCTGATTTTATTGTTGTTGTATGGCAGGCATGTCAAACTGCCGGCCCGTGGGCCGGATGCATCATGCCGAAACTGCACCCACCCCATTGCCGGCAATGGGGAAAAGTCACGATATGACGCGCAACGTCATGTGACGTCGCAAGCTTGACATGCCTGTTGTATGGCATCGTTATATTAGCCAAGAGCTAACAATGCTAATGCCGAGAAGTAGATAATTTACTAGCTCTGTACATGCTTGAGCATTTCCCAAGGTGAACCACAGGAGGGCAAGCTTGCTTCATACCAGAAAGAAAGACAAGTGGCTCTTCCTGCAGTGTCATCCAATTCCCCCCCCCGCCCCCTCTCTCCAACTGGAGCTGCCTCTCAAACAGGCTTTGTGCAGGAGGTCACAGATTCAGAGCCAGCAGGAATCTGACCTCCTGCACAAAGCACCAGCTTGTCTCCCCACTGAAGTGGTGCCTATTTATCTACTTGCATAAAATATGCTTTTGAATTACTAGGTAGGCAGAAGCTAAGGCAAGTGACAGGAACTCACCCTGCCACACAGTGCTAGGGCTCAAACCACTGGCGTGAAGACCACCTCCAGCATCATTAAGCCGCTGAGCTGCCACACCTGCTAAAGCTGGAGATGATTCATGCAATCAATCATTCAGCCTTTTTGAAATGCTTTGGAGGGATTTTCTTATTTGAGAATAAAAAATGCAAATCAGTACGGCTCAGTTGAAAAAGGGGTGGTAAACTATAAGGACAGTAAGTGAACAAGACAAATAAGCTGGGCAAGTATGGTTGAAAGAGAAGAGAAGGCACCAAACATGGGAACAATAGGAGGAACGCAAGTAATGGTTTACAAAAAAATCACTGTATTGCACAGGAGTTAACATATATGTTACATTCCAAGTTCCATTTTCACAGTCCACAGTGGCTTCTTTTTCCGTGATAGCTAAAAACTGATGCCAGTTTCCTGCCACTTGCTGAATATGAAAAGTGTGCTAACTTTAGTTTTAGTTTTGAAATAAACACACTACAATTAAAAGCAATGAAAATCCCCCCCCCTTAAATCCATATCACCCACACGTGATGTGACCTCCAACCATCTTGGAGCCCTCTGACACTTGCCCCAAAAGCAGGAATATACAAATCAGTGGATCTCCACACCATTAGGTGGCCCTTCGCGGGTGCCTTCTCCATTGCCTGTATTGATGTTATAGCTGAACCAACTTTATTAGACCGTAATATTTTGGATTAATGTATTTTACTACATTTGTATTTGTATTTTAGGTTTCATTTCATTATACTACTTTAACCCTTTTACCATAGGAAGAACGTGTAAGCTGTTCAGAGTCCTACTGTATTGGAGCAGCAAACAAGTCCTAGTAAACAAATAAATACTTGTTGCTGGGCAGCCAACATCAACCTTTCAGAAGATGTCCTCTGTAAAGGGCAGAACCTTTGAAGAAATTAGGTTCTTTCTATAAGGTCCTTCAACAAACATCAGCCATAGAGAGAGGTAGTCCTTGACTTACGACAGTCCAGATTTGCAATGACTTTGGAAAGGGTGTTTTATGATCTATCACAAAATATTGCACCATATTGCGATCTGGGTGCTTGGCAACCTGTTTGCACCAATGACCAGTTCCTAAACACCCCAGATTATGTGATCACCATCTGCAATCTTCTCTGCCAGCTTCCCCAGAAAGTCAATGGGGAAGTCAGAAGGAAGTCAGTTGCAAGCTGCTGCTGAGGGGCTCCCTCTTGTCTCTGGGGTCTGGCTGCCTGAAAGAGCTGCCTACTAAGGGGAGCTGAAGTCCTCTGGTGGAATAAAGAAATGGAGTACAGATCCATAAATTTCCACATATGGAGGTAAGTTGAATTTAGCAGGCAGCTCTTTCACTACTTCTGCTTAACAAGCTGGGAGATTGCTTAATGACTGCAACCAGGAGTGCCTGGATTGCATCCACTGAGTGAATTAATCATGTGGACATCTCATTTAATAATCGCTTCACTCAATGACCAAGATTCCTGTCCCAATTTGCCATAAATCAAGGACTACCTGTATAACCAAGGGGAGACAATCTCAAACAAACCGAGGTAGTTATTGTATAAGAAAGATATTGTCTCTGTGTGGTGAGTTTTTTAAAAATAGAGAATTATAAGCTAACCAATCACATTTTAACCTAACAGATCCCAATCCGTTTGATTGGCTTAAATTTCAGTATGTCATAATAGCTCAAAAAAATAAATATGCCATGGTATGTGTGTCCACTGATGCTTTTTGATGCACAATCTATGATGCAACATTGTATTTGTCCTTGAAGTTTCCTTCTTGCTGATTAAGGCTGATGTGCAAATCCTCTCTATGCAGGTTTGGTGTCAAGTTTAGGTAAATAAGATGTGACTTTTCTGGGAAGAAAATCAAAAGGAGGATGAGGAGAAAAGTTCACTTAAAGGATGAAGTCTCCTCAGAGTTTCAAATGGTGCAGATGGGAAACTTTATCCAATCTTTTAGAATTATAATTGTATGATTGTTTTTCTTTGTGGAAAATATAATTAGCCTGAATGTTTGTGGCATAAATTGCATCACCACATAAATCCTTTGAGCTTCTCTTTTGGCTTGCTCTTTTCAAAATTCTGTACTTGGACATGTATGGAACCACAGGAAGTCTGTCATGGATTTTTCTTCCTGTCATGAATTAGTCTTATGATTGCTTCTGATCCTAAGGTCTGGACTGTTTCTTTAGAATCCAAGTATTTTCATTTCATGCTTAAAAGTCCTCATATTATGACTTTTTAAAAAATTAACTTACAGTATTTCTTTTCTTTAACTTCAGTACTGTATTCCAAATTTCCATTCTTTGAAATTGTACACTTAAATGCTTTGCTTATGATATGCTGCCTAGTAAATGTGAAAGATATAAGAATATGAATTAGTTTTATGGTATATTTCTTATTACCATATTCTGAAACTAATTCATTCAATAAAACAGGGAGCCTTCAGTTATGTGCACCCCAATATATTAATTACCACATATGAGTTTTCCTTTAAAGGACACTCTTTGTCCCTCTGGATTGAAGATAGGCAACTATTCAGATCCAGGAGATTTTAATAAGGGGAACAACCATTTGAAACAAATCCTGATATGTCTTAAAATGCTTTCCTGTTAGCTGAAGCCAATGTCAGCTCTGGAATTATTGTGGCACTTAAATTGAAACTTTTGCATATTATTCTTTAACTCCCTTTCCAAACTGAGAAAACAATCCTTTATTTTCATTCATTTGAGACAATACTAGTAGGTGTGTGTCTTGTAAGAACTTCAGTTCTCCAATCTGATGTGGTCAGAAATACTTTAATGTGTGAGAAGAGGAAGCATCATCTTTCAAATTCAGAGAATGACATCCTCGTGAATTAAAAATATGTATCTATGTATGCATATACATGTATGTATGTATGTATGTATGTATGTATGTATATGAAATTTTTAAGCTGCCCATCTCCCCTACAAGGTGACTCTGGGCAGATGTATGTATGTGTGTATGTATGTATGTATGTATTGAATTTATGCAATTAGAACTCATGATCTCCTAGTTTTTAGTCTGATGCCTTAAACCCTGCACCAAACTGGCTCCATGATCATAAATACGCACAGGTAAAACAAGTATCGTTTGGAAGAAGGCTAGTGTTAAGGCTGCCTTTTCACTGATATCTGATATCACTTGTTCCATGAGTGTTTGGTTTTGGCAAATTGTAGCTCATAAACCAGGGGTTATGGTTTATCATTTTGTGTAATCACAGGCTCTTGTGGCTTATTAAGCAAATCATCACTAAAACCATAGCTGTGTATGATGTTTGAACCCTGGCAAAATCCGTGTTCTAGGGTGGAGCCCTGAGCCTTGCTTCTCAACTCAGCCACAAGTCTGCCATCTCAGTTAAGAGAATCAGGCATGTCTTCTTCAAAGGGAGAAAAGAAACAGTGCTGTCTTCCAGTCCTTCCACTGAGCTGTCTCTTACAGTGTTATCACGCCTCCTAGGGGAACAGGCCGTGCAGTACAACAGGATGGGAAGACAACAAGCCGAAAACCGCCACACTCTGAAGATGGCAAGTCAAGATTCTGTGGCAAGAACAGAGGATAGGATGGCCTGCACCTTCCCAATTAAGAGCTTTTGATTCTACATGGAGGCCATTGGCAGACATCGCCATGGTTTCTAACACTATTATGGTTTGCTAAATTCTGACTAGGACTAAACCATGTGTATGGACAGCATGGGCTGTGATCTACATTCTACAACGCTGATCCAATGAAGGTTAGTTGGTTGGTTGGTAGAGAGAGGGATGTTTTTCAACTTCCAGTCTATCACTGGCTTTTGTGCCTAAGGAAGAACTAAAAACTGGGTCTTCCTGCTCCTAATCCAGCAACTTGATCAATGCACTATCTTGGCTTTCCGATTGTCACAAGGTATTCCTGATCGATGATCTTTCTTTTTTTTTAACCCTTGCTTCTTCATCAAGAAATAAAACATAAAGGGGAATGTCTCAGGAATACTTCTTAATTCAAAGATCTCTTTCTTTCCCATTTCCTGTAAGGTTTGTTTCCTGAAACTTAAAACAGACTCAAAAATTACTAACAACTATAATTCATACTTTACAATTCATTACAGATCAAAGAGTGTGGAGACATAGTATTGTCTCTACATCCTTGCCTGTTCTGCTATTTAAAAAAAAACCTCTTCCCTTCTTTTTCATACAAACCATGGCATCTTAAACATGGAAACCAAATTAAAAATAAAATATTATATTTATTTATAATATCTTTTACAGAAGCGAGTCTCGTAGCCATGCCAGGGCCTCCATGGGGCAGGCATATTCAACACTGTCAGAATGAGAACCATATGCATGGTATGATATGAGTGAGATGGTACTCGGAGAGCGTAGATATTTATTTACAATTTGTTGCACAGGAAAAAAGTAAAAATAAGCACAGAGCCAACTTACTCCTAAGCTAAAATGTAAAATTAGTTTCGTATTATGAAGTCTTTCATCTTGGCTTTAATACATCCATACCAAATTCCACCCCTAAGAACTTTGATAGACGTTTTAGAGAAACTGCTTGTCCATCAACGTTATACACAGTAGTCCTCCCCCCTATCCTGGGCATTTCCAGGGATGTGGCTTTCAATGTCAGAATTCTCCACAATGGCCGTTCTGGCTAGGGAATTCTGGGAGATGGTCCACACCTCTGAAAGCTACCCAGGATGGGCAAGGCTGCCATGAAATATTACAGCATAGCATAAGAGGAGCCGCATCTCTTATTTTTAAACTCACATCTATGTAATAAAAAAAAAACAACCACAGAAAGCAAGTTGGAGATTGTAGTCTTAAAGTAAAGATTGCTGAACTCTGCATCTGAGTGTGCTTTCTCACAGGCTTTTTTTTTCCCTTACGGTCATTTGTGCACTGGAAAAACTCACAAGAAAAAGAGGGGGGGGGAATTCCCTTCTGCTTCTGCTTTGGATTCTGGCTATTTGAAGCTCATCGCGAGCAAACACTCAACGGATTAGGGACTTCCTGTATTTGTTAAAGCCTAACTAAAGATTCTTGCAAGCTACGCTGGATGGTTGTGTGTACCTAGCCTGATTCTGTGATCAATAATTCCACATGGATACTTAGAAATCATCCTCAACAGGTAGTGGTTCTTTGTCAATCTTGGAAAAGCTACACATGGTTGGCCTTCCATCATCATCATCATCATCATCATCATCATCATCATCATCATCATCATAATAATAATAATAATAATAATAATAATAATAATAATAATAATAATAATAATAATAGTTTAATTTCTATACCGCCCTTCTCCCGAAGGACTCAGGGCGGTGTACAGGGCAATAAATACAATAAAAATACAAAATACAAGAGTTAAGATAGAATTAAATATTAAGCCCAATTACAGTAAAATTAATTAAAATTAATAATTAAAATTCCCAAACCCATCAGACCAGGCCAGCTGATTCAAATAAATAAGTTTTTAGATCACGGCGGAAGGAGCGAAGGTCAGGAGCTGTCCGGAACTCAACCGGTAAACGGTTCCAAAGGTCTGGTGCGCCCACAGAGAACGCCCTCCCCCTGGGGGTTGTCAGTCGACACTCTCTGACCGACGGCACCCTGAGGAGGCCCTCTCTGTGGGAGCGCACTGGACGAAGGGAAGTTGATGCCGGCAGCAGGTGCTCCCGTAAGTAAACCGGACCCATGCCATTTAGGCCTTTATAGGTCATCACCAGAACCTTGAATCTCACACGGAGGGCAACTGGAAGCCAATGCAGCTCGCGGAGTAGAGGTGTTACATGGGAGTATCGGGAGACCCCCAACACCACGCGCACGGCTGCATTCTGCACCAGCTGAAGCCTCCGCGTGGTCCTCAAGGGCAGCCCCATGTAGAGAGCATTGCAGTAGTCTAAACGAGAGGTCACAAGCGCATGAGTGACTGTATGCAAGGCATCCCAGTCCAGATAGGGCCGCAACTGGCGCACCAGGCGAACCTGGGCAAAGGCCCCCCTAGTCATAGCTCCAATATGATCTTCCAAGGAGAGCTGTGAATCTAGGAGGACACCCAAGTTGCGGGCCCTATCTACGGGGGGGTAATAGCTCACCCCCCATAGTTAGAGGTGGAATAATCTGAATTTCCCGAGATGCCGACATGCACAACCACTCAGTCTTGTCGGGATTGAGCCGAAGCCTGTTCCTCCCCATCCAGACCCTAACCGCCTCCAGGCAACGGGACATCACGTTGAGGGCATCACTGGGGTGGTTTGGGGTGGAGATGAAGAGCTGGGTATCATCAGCATATTGATGACACCCAACCCCAAAACCACGAATGATCTCACCCAGTGGCTTCATATAGATGTTGAACAGGAGAGGCGAGAGGACCGACCCCTGAGGAACTCCACAAATGAGAGGCCTCGAGGCCGACCTCTGCCCTCCTGCCAACACCGATTGTGAACGTCCCAGGAGGTAGGAGGAGAACCACTGCAAGACAGTGCCTCCCACTCCCAACCCCCTGAGATGCTGCAGTAAGATACCATGGTCGATGGTATCAAAAGCCGCTGAGAGGTCTAACAGGACTAGGACAGAGGAACAACCCCTGTCCCGAGCCCGCCAGAGATCATTCACCAGCGCGACCAATGCCGTCTCCGTGCTGTACCCGGGCCTGAAGCCCGATTGGTACGGGTCCAGATAATCAGCTTCCTCCAGGAACAAAGGGAGCTGATGCGCCACCACACTCTCAACAACCTTCGCAAGAAAGCGAAGGTTGGAGACCAGATGATAGTTGTTTAAAACAGCTGGGTCCAGAGCAGGCTTCTTGAGGAGGGGTCTCACCACCGCCTCCTTCAAGGCGGTGGGAAAAATACCCTCACTCAAAGAAGCAGTTATCACTGCCTGGAGCCAGCCTCGTGTCCCCTCCCGAGCCGCATAGACCAGCCAGGAGGGGCACGGGTCCAATAAACACGTGGTGGAACTCAGCTTCCCCATGATCCTGTCCACATCTTCCGGAGTCACAGGATCAAACTCCTCCCAGATAATATCACCAAGACCGCCCATGTCCTCACCGTCAGACTCTGCCCAGTCGGAGTCCAAACCGGTCCGGATCCGAGTGATTTTGTCCGACAGATGTTGGCTAAACTCCTCGGCACGACCCTGCAAGCTCCTCCCTCACCTCCTGATTAAGGAGGGAGCGGGTCACCCTAAACAGGGCGGCCGGGCGATTATCTGCGGACGCGATGAGGGTAGCAAAGTAATTAGACCTTGCTGTCCTCATCGCCGCGAGATAAGACCTCATAGAGGATCTTAGTCGCAATCAGTCGGATTCAGACCGGCTGGATCTCCAACAGCTCTCTAGGCCCCATCTCCGACACTTCATCTCCCAGAGCTCCGCAGAGAACCATGGAGCCCACTGGGATCTGCACCGGGTCAGGGGCCGCATGGGTACAACTCGGTCGAGTGCCTCCGTGGCTGCCTTTTCCCAGGCTTCCACTAGGGCCTCTGGATAGGAGGCCACCAGAAAGCCTCAGGGTTAGTAGTACAACTATTTCACTTACTGGAACCCTTAGGTGGCCATTTTTTGTTTTGCACATGAAAGCTTAGTTTTGTTACTGTTATTTATATTATTATTTCTAAACTTGTTCACCACCCAGAGCCCCCTGGGTGAGATGAGTGGCCTTAGAAATAGTTATAAATAAATAAAATTATAACTGAGAAAATTAATTTTAAAAAATCTTCTGAAAAGAAGGTACTGATAAAGCATTCCTGCATTGTTGCCTAAAATCACGGCTTGAACTATCTTGCTTTGCATGTAATGAGTCTATCTCATATATTAGTTTCCCCTTTTAAGTTGCATTACTGAAATAAATGAACTGTTGCATGATATTCTAATTTTTCGAGTTTCACCTGTATGTATTCGCACTCCTGTTGATATTCAAATATATAGTATTCACATGCAGTTGAGAAAATGACCACAAGATGTCGCTCTCACCCAGTTCTTGAGGAATTCTCCTCCCCCTCATAAAAATAAGCTGAAGCATAAACAAGGTATATACTTAGACTCAAAAAAACACTTTAAATTCATGCACCATGGTTATTTTAATGCAGAAAATGTCAGAGATTTTGTATAATTTTATTTTCCTTCCTTAGAAATTGCTAAGAATCACCCTCTATAGAATAAATGCTGTTTGCATTACCTTGCAAAGTTCACTCCTCAATATATTTTTAAAAGGATATATTTAACTGCAATCTATATGAAGACATTAAGTCATACGCCTAAAGGACTCGTTTTTAGAAATATATGCAAATTCCTTCAATTATTCTGCTTTTTGTAATAATCCATTCCACAACTAACTTCTCAAAAGAAAGTCTTGCCCACCTTAAATAGAATAGACCTAAACATTAGTTTCCTTATACTCAGGATGGCAAAGGACAAATGTTCTCTTGACATCAATAAAGCCACCTCAGAT
Source organism: Vipera berus (assembly GCF_964194415.1). Taxonomy (NCBI): domain Eukaryota; kingdom Metazoa; phylum Chordata; class Lepidosauria; order Squamata; family Viperidae; genus Vipera; species Vipera berus. The sequence goes on along the minus strand of NC_138202.1, from coordinate 197,192,373 downwards.
AATGAGATCTGAAGCAAAACCATTGCCAGGAATATAAAAAGCAAAGCAAAACAGCAAATGTTCCAAAAGTTCTAGAACATGCTCTGATCCTATAAAACAGGGCTGGGTAGCCATTTTGAATTGAACACCGCACTTAAGTCTTTGAACTGAAGTCTAGAGATCACATTCCCAAACACCAAAGGTCCAGGACAAAGGCATAGCTTTGATCATGTCAAAAATTAAAATTGATCAAATTCAAATGTCATTTACATTTACGTCATTGAGTAGTGGTGATGTGATTGCTGTCCTTATACTGAAGAACTTTCCCATCGTTTTCAGCTATAAAATTAGGATTGAAGAACAATACTGGGGAGATCGTGGAGAACAACATGGAGAAGAGTGTCCACCTCCAAGGATGCTGGAAAAGTTGCTTTCAACCTGTCACTTCCAGGAAACACAGAGTCCAAATACTTCTCAAAACTATCATCACAATGATCAGAAACTGCACATATGGACATTTTCTATCAGCACTGAATAAGGTGTTCATTTAACAGAACCACCTTGTTTGATTGTTGGCTTAGATCAGGACTGCATAAATCTCTAAAGCAGAGACACTGAAAACTGGCCTACTAAAAACTGGATATAATGCTTGCGCTTAATAGTGAAGAAGATACTTTATCTTGCAGATCTTGGCAGTATAGCCCAATCAATTTTTAATGTCTTTAGTAGGGATGGGTGGAGTCTTCCAGATGTTGCTGGATACCAAGTCCTTGTTGTTGTTGTTGTTGTTAGCTGCGAAGTCATGTCCGACCCATCGCGACCCTATGGACAACATTCCTCCAGGCCTTCCTGTCCTCTACCATCTTCTGGAGTCCATTTAAGCTCATGCCTACTGCTTCAGTGACTCCATCCAGCCACCTCATTCTCTGTCATCCCCTTCTTCTATTGCCCTCAATCTTTCCCAGCATTAGGCTCTTCTCCAGTGAGTCCTTCCTTCTCATTAGATGGCCAAAGTATTTGAGTTTTAGCTTCAGAATCTGGCCGTCAGGGTTGATCTCCTCTAGGACTGTACCAAGTCCTACCACCTCTAAACATTATGGCCAATTGTCTTAAGGAAGGTAGAAGCTGCACTTTGACTACTGGCAGAAATCCAAAAAGGAAATTTGGTATAACAGAACGTGAAGTACTAATTTTAGGTCGTAAGAGAATGTTTTGAGAAAGATATCTCTGTTAATAATGAAAAAAAACTATACAACTATTCCATCTTTGTCTTCTTAGCCTATTTTTTTCTGGTAAGAAAAAAAACAGAAGACCTGATGAGAAACTATAGAAAGGGTTTAGCAGAAGGCAATCCTAACTTCTGTTAAATCACAATCCATACTATGACCAAATAATCCCTATTCATCCTTAGCAGGATCACAGATGTAAGCAAGCATGAATGTGCTTCCATCCATGTCTGACTCACACAAAAATTTTCCAAGGTTTTCAGGAAGCCCTATACTTACAGTATACAGAAACCATATGGGACATCTCTTACATTTGATGTGCAGTTTCCTCTGTGCCTGATAGGTGTATTGTCTGAATCTTCCATAACCTTTGGAGAATAAGATAAAGCAAGTTAATACTGACAGCATTGTCTGGAACAGAAAAACAGAATCTGCAGCTCCAAAGACCCCTAAAACATGCTGCTGAACTATACTTTTCAATGTGACAAAAGGAGAGGATTATTAAACACATGGGGAATATCCATGTATTTAAATAACTGCTGGTTTAATTAATTCTGATTAAATACTTATATCAACTTTAGTTGTACCCCTACTTTGTTGTCCCAAAGGTGTCCTGTTCTTGGGGTGCAACCCTGAAATACTGAAAGGACTACAGTATTTTAGTATTAGTACAGTATTACAAATCTGAAAAAATCTGCACTTCTATAATCTAGAGCCGTGGTGGCGAACCTATGGCACGGGTGCCACAGGTGGCACGCAGAGCCCTCTCTGTGGGCACGTGTGCCGTCGCCCCAGTCCTAGGCCTTTTATAAAACCTTTTCGCTTTAGGCCTCCTCCGAGTGCAAAAAAAAGAAAAAAGGTTCAATCAATCAATCAATTTCAACTTCTCGCGGGGGAAAAAAAGTTCTCGCAAAGTTGGAATTGATGGATTGAACTTTTTAGTCCCACCCAGTCTGCTATTATCACTGCAGCCACACCCACCCAATGGGCCACACACCCCTGGCACCCAACGATAGGTAAGTGGGTTTTGGGTTGCAGTTTGGGCACTTGGTCTCTAAAAGGTTCACCATCACTGATCTAGAGGTTGTTGATATTTTATCTGAGAAAGGCAACTTGTTTAAGAATCTGCTAATATTGTAGCAATGACTACTTAAATCTCTGCTATATAGGATAATAATAATAATAATAATAATAATAATAATAATAATAATAATAATAATAATAATAATAATAATAATAATAATAATAATAATAATAATAATAGTTGGAAGAGACTTTGGAGGTCATCTAGTCCAATCTCTCGATCAGGCAGGAAATAGTAATAATAATAAAATAAAATAAATAATAATAAAATATTAAAAAGTAATAGTCTCATTTATAGTAGATGCTTCCATCTACTCATGCATAGTTTCTAAAGAGGTTAACTCAGGGGTGTCAAACTCAATTTCATTGAGGGCCAAATCAGCATTGCGGTTGCCTGTGGGGGGGCGGGTGTGTGTGGCCAGGGTGGGCACAGCCTACTGGGTGGGCGTGGCTGGAGTGGGTGTGGCCTACTGGGTGGGCATGGCCAGCTCTACATCATTCGTGTCAAGGGTGCCTGTGGGGGCCTGGGCAGGAGTGGGACAGATCTGAGGGTCTCTGGTAGAAGGAGATGGGACCGGGGCAAGTGCCAAGGCATGGTCCACTGGAGGAGCCTCACTGTTCCTCTCAGGCCATAGTGGTGGTGGGGGGCTGGATGGTGGCATTGAGGTCAAATGCCCAGCCCAGCCCTCAAGCACCTGTGGCACTAAGCCCAGCACCACTTTCCCAAGGGGGTGCCCAGCTGCACTTACCTCCTCAAGGCTGCTGCTGCTGTCCTTGCTCTCCTTAGCCAGGTTGCTCATGATTGGTACGAGGGCAAAGTCAAGAGGGAAGCCCACTCCCTCTCCATGTAAGGAGACCTGGCTTTGTATCCAAAGCTTCCTTAGCAATAGGATGGGAGACCCCCAAGATAGGCCAGGAGGAGGGGGCAAGGGGATGGCGAAAGGTCAGCAGGGAAGGTCTAAGGCAGGACTTCCCTCAGACCCTCCCTCTCCTTCCTTCCTTCCTTCCTTCCTTCCTTCCTTCCTTCCTTCCTTCCTTCCTTCCTAGAGTGGTGGGGAAATATTTGAGATGAGGGAGGAAGAAAAACAGACAAGAAACGCAGCTGGGGAAGTGTCATCCTTCGTGAGGAATAAAGAAATGCACCATTGCCTGGAAGTGGCCAACACATGGCCCTCGCCTACTTCACATATCCGGCTTGGTGGGCTCTTGGGGAAGGGATGCCATGAACAGCATGAGAGTCGATGTTACTTGTACAATGCTGCCCAGCCCCCAGCCTGCCCAATTTTGGCAGGCAGCGGGGCGCTCTCCACACAGGGCCGAGAGGCTGAGCCGGGTGGCATGAATCTGAAGAGAAGCGCAATGCTGCCCAGCCCCTAGCCTGCCCGAAGTAGGCAGGGCTATGTGCTGGCCACTTCCAGGCAATGGTGCATTTCTTCATTCCTCACAAAGGGTGATACCTCCCCAGCGTGCGCCCAGGGGCCAGTGCTGAAGCGGCAGGGGCTGGTCCCTCGCTGTTTCCAGACGGCCTTGTGGAGCTAAGACTGAATGTATTTCAGCATAGATGGCCACCAAGAAATTGTACATTGGCCCCCGGCCAGCCTGGGCCGGGGCCAAGGCAGCGGGGGCCGTTCCCTCATTGTTTCCAGGATGGGTTTACGGGCCACATGAAACCACTTTGCGGGCCGGATCCGGCCCCCGGGCCTTGTGTTTGACATGTCTGGGTTAACTGGTGTGTGTTATCAAAACCTTTTAAACAAACAAATAAAAAAACAGATGCCAGGAACACATTTCTTGAGTGAAAGTGTTCTCACAAGAGCAGAGAGAAAGGACTTGTCTCCATATAATTATATACAGTCAGATTTAAACTCTCACAGGAACACAGATCCCTAAAGACCAACCTCTTCAACTGAAGCACTTTTCTGCTAATACAACTCTGTTCTGTTAATGCACGGTCCTGAATTAATTGTTTTGAAGAGACTTTTTGAAGTTGGAGCTTTAAAAAAAGAGTTCTTGCTGGTTGGTGAGGAGGCCAAGCCAGATTTAGAACTGGCAGCACCCCTCTGAGAAGCAGCAGGTTGGAAACTATCATGTCTGGTTCTTCACATATTCCTCCTTAGCATCCAAATGCACGGACATTCTGGCCTCAGAAAGCACAGTGCCTTTTTTTTTCTCCCTGCAAAGTTAGAACAGACAGAAACCTCTTCGACCCGGTCTCCTTAGAATCGGAAAAGCTTAGGATACAAGCAGGCCAAAATAAATAAATAAATAAATGCTAAACACTGCTAGGTGATTTGCTACTGACAGCAAGAAGCTGGTTGCAGCCTGCAAGAACCTGAAAGAGGTGAATACCAGAACTTGGAAAGACGTTGCTATGACAACATGGCAAGCATCTACTAGGGAGAATTTGAAAATATATGCATTAGAAGGTATCTAGCTTTCTGTGTGTGTGCACGTGTGCATGCACGCAAGTGCATGCCCCCATGGATGGATGACAGGTGACAGATAGACAGACAGATAGATGAGAGAGGATTCCTGATACACCAACAAGGGACCCGTTCCTGAGAAGCAGAGCATAAGTTCTTTAGTAGAACTTAAGCATTGCTCCCTGTAGGCAAGATTTTAGAACAAATTCCTCCATTCATAAAAGTTTATCAGGAGGACTTTGAGATGCAGCAAGGCTGATTTGGTACATTTTGATGCAGAATACATAACCCTGCGAAGAGGGTCCCCCTCCCTTTATTTCAGCAAGCCCAAAGCCCATCACAGGCCTTCTTCTTAACCCAATCTACCTCACAGGGCTGTTGTGGGAGAAAGATAAGGGGAGGGAAGCTTTTGGGCAATGTCTTCAGTTCCTGGAAGACAGGCAAGGTAAGAAATGAATAAACAAACTGTTGGTGGCAAACATAGGGGTATATTAACATTATATTATATTATATTATATTATATTATATTATATTATATTATATTATATTATATTATATTATATTATATTATATTATATTATATTATATTATATTATTATATTATATTATATTATATTATATTATATTATTATATTATATTATATTATATTATTATATTATATTATATTTATTATATTATATTATATTATATTATATTATATTATATTATATTATATTATATTATATTATATTATATTATATTTATTATATTATATTATATTATATTATATTATATTATATTATATTATATTATATTATATTATATTATATTATATTATATTATATTATATTATATTATATTATATTATATTTATTATATTATATTATATTATATTATTATATTATATTATATTATATTATATTATTATATTTATTATATTTATTATATTATATTTATTATATTATATTATATTATATTATATTATATTATATTATATTATATTATTATATTATATTATATTATATTATATTATATTATATTATATTATATTATATTATATTATATTATATTATATTATATTATATTATATTTATTATATTATATTATATTTATTATATTATATTATATATATTTTTTTTTATTGAAAAGTTTTAAAATACAGTTTTCCCTTAAAAAACCCCCCTTCCCCCTCCCTGCTCCCCCCCACCTCCCCCCAACCTCCCTCCCTCCCCCCCTCCCTCCACCCTCCCCCTCCCCCCCCCCGACTTCCCAGAGCTAAATACAAGGTATATATATAAAAAGCAATCATAAACAATCATATACTAACAACTATAAGTTCTAAAATCCATCACTCTCTAGCTTATATAGGAAAAGACACACCTTAACAATATTAAATATATATAAAAAACTAGAATAAGAAAAAAAAAACGAAAGAAGACTTATTCAAATGCTACGTAAAACTTCTTAACCCTATACTTGTTCTGGATAAACTCAATCCATTTTCTCCATTCCATAATATAGCGTTCTTGCGAATGATCTTTCAAATAAGCCGAAATCTTCGCCATCTCTGCCAGGTCGGAAACCTTTAAAGTCCACTCTTCTATGGTCGGCAGTTCCTCTTTCTTCCAATATTGGCCTATCAAAAGTCTTGCCGCCGTAATTAAGTTCAACATCAGCTTAGTGTCCACAACTGTAGCGTCTGCAATTATTCCCAACAAAAAAAGTTGCGGACAAAACTTTATCCTCTGTTTAAAAATCTTCTGCATATTCCACCAGACTTTTATCCAAAAAGCCTTAACCTTTTTACAAGTCCACCATATGTGGAAATACGTTGCGTCTTCATCACCACACCTCCAACACTTAGGCTGATAATTCGGATACATACTTGCAAGCTTTTTAGGATCTAGATGCCATCTATAAAACATTTTGTAAAAGTTCTCTCTTAAATTTTGAGCTTGTGTAAATTTTACGTTCCTCACCCAAATCTTTTCCCACATGTCCATTGTAATAACTTCCTGGATATTTTGGGCCCACTTTATCATACAGTCCTTAACAAGCTCTGTTTCCGAGTCAATCTCTATCAATGCAAGGTATATCCGTTTAATATGTGCTGACCCCTGATTTCTAATCTGCTTTATCAAATTTCCATCAGTCATTGTAAATCCATTTTTCTGGTCTTCTTTCCACCTGGCCTGTAATTGAATATATTGAAACCAAGATTGAACAACCTTCTCTTCTCGCAAGAGGCTATATGATTTCAAACACCAAACATTCCTTTCCAGGCTTAAAATTTCCTTGTACGTAGTCACATCATGTTTGAAACCAGCATGTATATTTTCTATTGCGTGTTTTGGAATTGCCCACAATGGTATCTTGCTGCTTAGCTTATGTCTATACTTCTTCCAAACTCTCAGCAATGCCTGTCTTAAAATATGCATCCTAAACACAGTATCTACCTTCTTATCATACAACAAATATGCATGCCAGCCAAACAACAAATCATGGCCCTCAAGATTTAATAACCTCAATTGCGTCAAATTAATCCAATCACTTATTCCTACTAATGCAGCAGCTTCATAGTATAATTTAAGATTAGGCAGTTTAAGGCCACCTCTCTCACGAGTATCCTGCATAATCTTAAGTTTAACTCGTGGCTTTTTCCCTGCCCACACAAATTTATTGATACCTCGCTGCCATTCCTCCAAATTAGAATCTTTCTTAAGAATCGGTATCATTTGAAACAAGAATAAAAATTTGGGCAGGACATTCATTTTCACTGCTGCAATCCGTCCCAGCAAAGACAATTGCAATTTTTGCCAACTCTCCAATTCCTTTTGAATTTTCCCCCATAGTTTTTCATAATTATTTTTATATAGCTTTGTATTGGAGGGCGACAAAATCACCCCCAGATATTTAACCCTTTTAACAATCTCAAATCCAGTTAATCCTTCTAAGAGAGCCTTCTGTGAAACTGTCATATTTTTAACCAAAATTTTAGTTTTCTGTATATGTACTTTAAATCCAGAAACCTTCCCATATTGTGTTATTATCTCCATCAGGTCCACAACAGAGTTCTCTGGCTGGGTCACTGTAACAACCAGATCATCTGCAAATGCTCTCAATCTATAGTCCTGATCCCCAACTTGTATCCCTTTAATTTTTTCCGAGTTCCGAATCTTAACCAATAGTATCTCTAATGTTAACACAAATAACAAGGGCGATAACGGACAGCCTTGCCTTGTGCCCTTCTCAATATTACATGCTACTGTCAGACTATTGTTAACTATAATTCGGGCAGTTTGTTTTTGATATAATGCCCTAATCGGCTGTAAAAAATTTTCCCCAAAATCCATTTTATCTAGAACTTTCAACAAAAATTGCCAATTCAATTGATCAAAAGCCTTTTCAGCATCTAAAAAAATTAGCGCTGCAGAGATCTGGTTGTGCCTTTCCAAAAACTCTAACACATCAACTATATGTCTCACATTATTTTTCATTTGCCTACCACTAATAAACCCCGTTTGATCCCCATGAATCACCTGTTGCAGAACCCTCATCAGTCTATTAGCCAAAACCTTAGCAAATATCTTATAATCTGTATTTAAAAGCGATATCGGTCTGTAATTTTTAACTAAAGTAGCATCCTGGTCTTCCTTCGGAATCAAAGAGATAAAAGCTGTTCTCCAAGACGGAGGCACCTTTCCCCCCCTCTGGATTGTCTGGAACAGTTCCTTTAACGGTTTTATCATCTCTAATTGTAAGTTTTTATAATAGGCCGCAGTCAAGCCGTCCGTGCCTGGTGCTTTATCCACCTTCAGTTCCTTAATAGCTCTAAAAATTTCTTCTTCTGTAATCAGTTGATTAATCCCCTCTTTTTGTACTTGCGTAAGAACCGGGATGCTAGCCTTCTCCAAATACTTATCAATATCTTTTGCATTAATGTCCTCTTTAGTATATAATTTCGAGTAAAAATCCACAAAGGCATCCTTAATAAGATTCTGTTGATACACAACCCTTCCTTTATACTCAATCTTATCTATATTAGATGCCCTTTGTTTTTTCCTCAGTCTATAAGCTAACCATCTGCCTGGTTTATTAGCATTGCAGAAAGTATTATGCCTAGCAAACCGCAGATTGGTCGCCACTTGGTCAGCCATTAATTTATCAAATTGTCCTCTTAACAGTCTAATAGCCTCCTTAATCTTCACATCCTCTGGGTTCAAAATCAAAGCCTTTTCTTTTTCCTTTATTTCATTCTCCAGTTCTTTCCTTCTAGTTTCCACTGCACGTCTATGTCTATTATTCATATATATCAACACTCCTCTCATGTAGGCCTTGCTAGCATCCCAAACCATATCCATAGAGGTACCCTTATTCATATTAATCTCAAAAAAATCCTTCATCCGCTGTTTGCATTCTTCCACATTTCTCTGATTTCTAAACAGATTCTCATTTACGCGCCATGAGCGCCTATCTCCTTTTTCCTTATCAATCTCCAACCACACTGGACTGTGATCAGAGATAATTCTTGCGCAGATCTTCACCTTTTTAGTTCTCAAAAGAAAATCATTAGTCAACAAAATAAAGTCAATCCTCGAAAAAGATTGGTGTCTATCAGAATAAAAAGTATAATCCTTCTCCTGCAGATGTCTCTCACGCCAAATATCTCGCAATTCCAGGTCATCCTTCATTTCAAAAAAAGATTTAGGCAGTCTAGCGTGACTTGGAATGCGCTTAAAGGCTCCAGCCTTATCCAACTGTACATCCATAACTCCGTTCCAGTCCCCCATAAAAATAAAGGATTTATAATCCAACTGGGTAAGCTTTGTATGAAGTAAACTAAAAAAGTCAGCTTGTTGTTGATTCGGTGCATATAATCCAACTAAAAGCGTCTTTTTACCTGCTAACAACAGCTCAATCATAACATATCTTCCATGCTTATCTGCTTCGATTAGATCCGCTGTTAAGGCACTTTTAACATAAACAACCACTCCATTTTTCTTATTCTCTGCAGAAGCAACAAATTGCGTACCCAGCCTCGAGTTCAATAAGTACTTTTGATCCAAAACTCTAATATGCGTTTCTTGCAGGCATATAACATCTATCTTAAATTGTTTTAAATATTGAAAAACTTTCTTCCTCTTCTGCGGTGAATTTAGTCCATTAACATTCCAGGTTAAAAATTTAGTTGCCATGTATATCCTCGAAAAGCTCTTGGACCACAGCTTTGATAGGACTAGCTTCCTTAGGCCGTGCTCCTCCCACAGCTTGGCTATGAATGCGTTGTGAAGAATCTGAAGGCTTTTGCTGATCTTGTTCTTTTATTTTCTTTGCTCGTTTTAAGGCAGCACGTGTCACTCTTTGCTCTCTAGGATCATCCAAAGAAATTGTAGCTTGATCTCCTCCAGCACCAATTTCCTCTGTTTCCTCCTCTTGTTGTTCTTCTTCTCCAGATCCCTTTCCAGCTTCCAGAAGCGTTAATGGGGTTGTTTTTAAGACATTATTGTAGAAATCACGCGCTTGCTTCACAGTAATCAGCCTGTACCTTTTACCTTCATACATCACCATCAGCCCATCTGGAATCTCCCATCTGAACCTTATATCTCTTTGCTTAAGCTCTTGCACAAGAAATGTATAGTCCTTTCTTCCCCTTAAAATCCTTGGAGGAATTTCCTTTAAAACCAAGACTTCTTGTTCAGCAATCACGACCTTAGCATCATAGGCAGCTTGTATAACTTGATCTCTAATTTCTCTTTTTGCAAAATAAACCACCACATCTCTAGGCAATTTTCTCTGTCTAGCAATCCATGAATTCACCCGAAACACTTTGTCCATAGCTGCTCTTATTTCAGATGCTGGCTGGTTCAATACCCCTTCGAGAGCCTCAGAGATCAGCTGCTTTAAATCTTCTTTAACATTCTCTTTTAAACCTCTGATTCTGACAGCAAACTGCATCTGGTAATATTGGGTAAGGCTTAACTCCCTTTCCAATTTGCCTCTCACATTTTCATTCTCGCGTGCTTTTACTTCTAATATAGCATTCCTTTGAGCCAAATCATCCACTTTTTCATCTAAATCTTCCACACATTCCGCCACTTTATGCACTGAAGTCAAAATGTCTACCCTCATCACGCTATACTTCTGTTCCATCCTCTCTTCCATTCTTTCCTCGAATTTCTCCAATTTCTCCTCCATCTGTGCAAATTTATCAGCAATTGATTGATTAATTGATTCCAAAAGTACCTGGGCATGTTTATCCAGAGCATCTCGCAAATCCTTCGATGTCAGCACTTCAGGAGGGTGCAACGCCTGTAGTGATGATTGTTGCACCGGCGAGGATCCTCCACTCCGGAGAGTTTTAGAGGGAGGTTTAGCCGCCATCTTTTAATCCTCAATTATGACGCACTTTTAATTAAAGTTTAAAAAGTCCAACAAGTTCGAGAGTATAATAAAATAATCCTCTTCACCTTTTTCCCTCTTGCACCGCTCTGCCTGCTCCTTTAAATCATAGTCCTTTCTTCAGGCAGGGATGGTTCGCAGACGCCTGGCTCTGCTCCAAAAAAATCGGAGCAGAGACGACGGCCAGCTGGGAGCAACCCAGGCTTCGGGGGAGTTCGATCCTTCAGCCGCCCAAGCTCCAAGCTCAGGCGGCCTCGGAGAACTCTACCCCTACCTGGGGCCTCACCCCCTCCTCTTCTCCCGAGGAGGGGGCTTCAATTTCGCCCGAACAGCTGATCGGCGCTGTTTCGGGCGAAAAAACAAACAGCTGAGCCGCGGGCAGCCAGGGGAGGCTGTCTTCGGCGCCGCGCCGCCACCGGAAGTCCCTTTTATATTATATATTATGTTATGTGTTATGTGTTATGTTATGTGTTATGTTATGTTATGTTATATTGTGTTGTCCTGTGCTGTGTTATACTATGTTGTGGTGTTGTGTTTATTATTACATTACAGTGTCTGAGTGTATAGTTGTGTATGCATGTGTAATATATAATAGAATTATAATGATATATGATTGATTGAATATATATAGATATAATGTACATATATCTGTCTGCGTGTGGGCGTATATCTACAGCAATATACATTAGATCAGATTTACCCTTCCCATTCTTAAACCAACATTAAAGGCAACTACATGAATGGAAGCAAGTTAATTCTGTACAAACTAATAATGGAGATAGTGGAAAGAGAGGGTAGAAACTGACTGTTGCTTAACAAAATGTGTTGCTGAAATACAATAAAGGAAGGAAGGAAATGAATAAATCAGGGATAACGTCAATGGAATAAGCACTGAAATATGGCTCAAAGTTAGTAAGCAAAAGAAAGAAAGAAAGAAAGAAAGAAAGAAAGAAAGAAAGAAAGAAAGAAAGAAAGAAAGAAAGAAAGAAAGAAAGAAAGAAAGAAAGAAAGAAAGAAAGAGTATTGGTAGTAGTCAAATATATGAAAAACTTTGGCTAAAATCACTGTTTCCAAATAACAAATGAATATGGACTGAAATGCAGGCAAATGGCCACATACAATGGCCTCCAGCTATAATATATAGGTCAGTTTTCACCAGCCTGATGTCCCCCATATGCCTTGGATTACCACAATCAATTCCCCTTCAGCATTCAAAGGATTTCAGGCTGGGCAAAGTTCATTTAAGTGCTTCCCAAGAGACAGATTAAAAAAACAAATACAAGACAGAGAAGCATTGTGTTAACTGCAATGCATAGTCCATTACGTTATTTCTTATTTAAGGTTTTTAAGAAGAGATTTGGATGAACTCTGCGGAAGACAACACTGCAGGCACAGTTCTTTTAGAAAGCAACCTCTAAAAATGCATCTTGAGCAAAATAAATTCTTTCCAATTAGAAACGTGCAATTATTGCTGGACTGCCTGATCCAACAAAGTCCCATTTTACAGAATTAATTATAAACATATTTGCACATATCTATATGAGAGATCTGCCAAGAAGTTTGACTTAGTGTAAATTTTCCAGTGTACTGCGTGACGCTTGTACCTTCTTCCCACTTGGTCCTTCCTGCTACTGGGGGCATTTATACTAATCATAGAGGGCCCATTTCTTATTTATTTGATTTTATGTATTAAACAGATCTCTGTATTTCTTTCTAACAAACCACAATTAAAAGACATCATTTCTTATAGCGCGTTTCCAGTTGTTATGCAGAGCACATGACTTGTCTGTCTGCCTGCCTGCCTGCCTGCCTGCCTATCTATCTATCTATCTATCTATCTATCTATCTATCTATCTATCTATCTATCTATCTATCTATCTATCTATCTATCTATCTATCTATCTATCTATCTATCTATCACATTTCTAAATTGCCCATCATGACCTGTAAGTGGTTTCTGGGGATTGGCATTGAGATTTCTGTTAGTCACTTCCATTGATTTCTTGTAAGCAGTGACAACAGAAACGTGCAAGCATGATAAACCCTCAAGAGACTGTCAGGGCCTGCACAAAAAGACCTGAAAGCTTCTGTTTGATTGAATCAGGCAAGCACCCTCCAGTCAGGCCGGGCGATTCCCCTTATCCTGCAGTCAGTCGTGCATTCAGGGAGAACCTTCATTTGGCTGTCATGAAACAATCAGTTAACCGCATCCAGGGCTTTTTTTCTCATAGAACGCTCAGAACGGAGTTCCGGCACCTTTTTTGGATGGAACCTTGTAGGGTAGGCAAGGCGGGTTGTATGACATGTGTGAGTTCTGGCACCTTTTTCTTTTACAAAAAAAGCACTGACCACATCTGACGATCCCCGCCAAGGAAATCCATTTTACGTAGTGAAATATTTCTCCTGCCTTTAACCGGAGTACATGGATGTTTTCAAAATATTTGAACTGCAGATGTTTTCCTCTAGAGAAAGAGGAAGTCCTGCAGCATGTTGAAGATGACTAAGCAGAACCTGCTGCCTTGAAATAATACAATGGCTGATTCTCCACAAATGAATAATTAAAGATAAAGTGTATATTTCACTGCCCTTTCTTGCATCCTGTTAGCAATACTTCTTGGGATGCGATCTTGTGACACTGAAAATATCATCAAGGGCACAACAGTATGCGTAATCCTTACTGTGGAAATCAGTGGTGTTCCTTTCCAACTAAGCATGCGTGGAATTGCACTGTCAGATAAATGACCCATTTCTCCTTTCCCAGCATTGGGAAATGGTGATCCATCTCAGCTGAAGATTCTTCCTTCTAGACTCGAGATGCAACTGCTCCACCACACTCATATATAGTCCAAGAGGAATTCTGTCAGAGTCAGCCTAGCAAAGCTTGAGGTTTCCTATCTTTGCCCAAGGAGTACATTGTGCATGCACACATATTTCCTCTTGGAGTAAGCAGTGTTGTGCAAACCACCATCCCCCCAAAAGAGGAAAAAACCAGACAGGTTTTTTGATATGATGTTCTAATTTTGCAAGTTTTATGTATGTACCTATTTTATGAAATAAGGTTTAAAATTATACATAAAAGTCAAACCAACAACTACTAACTCACAGTTCCATGCTCTGGCCAATAAACAGATTTAATATGCCACTCCATCACCACCCTACAAAAAGGGACACTTTATGTCACATCTGTCCCCCAAATTTCCTCAAAAGCCAGGATTTAATGGTCTTTCAGAAGTCCAGTGAGGTTGAAGTCATACGGATGGCTGGAGAAATGATGTTTCAAAGAAGAAGAACAGCAATTGAAATCTGCAAGGTGGCATTTTCTGAGTGAAGAGGGAGACAAAGAGAATCTCTTTTACCTAATTTTATTGGATGAGTAGATACAATTGGAACAAGGCAGTATGAGTTTTTTTAAAAAAAAAAGATTCCTAGATATAAACTTGCTCAATACGACCCTCTCTGGAAATGGAGAGAAAATCTTCCTTGAGTCAAATTGTTTGTAAGGCAAAGCCACCCAGCCTTGCTGGGATTAAGTTGCAGCTTGTTCTTCCCTATCTCCATCTTCTCAGGCTTCAAATACTAGAAGTCTCAATCATCTAGGAGGTCATGGTTGTCCCATAGGTGCTTTTCCAAAAGGCAACTGGACTTTCTTGGTAAGATATTCCAGTTGTTTTTTGGGGGGAAAACACCTTTGGGACAAGGGCAAGACCTCGATTGTTTAGTGTTGGAAGGCAAAGTTCAAGATCACTGGAATAATGATGACACTTGACCTCATACCAATGAATCATCTCTGCCAACAATTCTGTATTGGTATGATATTGGAGTTGGGTAGTGTGCCAAGCTTGGTGGCATTCTATAACCATGATAGCTAGAGTCTGACCTCTTCCTCCAATTACTACCACTTGAAATAGGTAAATATTCAAACCACATTCATTTGGAACCTCCTCATTCGAAATCTTATCTCCTCTTGTTTTACCCTACTTCATAATTGTCTCACTCCCACTACGTGACATACCTACAGTACTCCTCTCTTCCATATATGAAAGTAGGTAGAATCCTACCCCGCCCATTTAAAAAGCCACTTTCACTTCTTTCAATAAACATTCATTTCTCAAAACAGATCATATAATGCCCATGTTCTTCTATAAGCTTTTGTATTTCTTAAACTGTTTCAATCCATTTAATAAAGATTCTACAAAGGTACGCACAATTACCTATTTGTAAACATTTCATTGTGTATGTGTAACTTGCAATTGTTTATTCTATTTTCCCTGTTAACACAATTATCTTACTCTTTCATGCACTAATACTCAAATGCATGCTCTCAATTGCCTCATACCATCTGTCTAACATTTACTGCAAATAATTCAGGTTCTAAGCCAACAACAACAGAGTATCTTGTATGAACAAAATTATATGCAGATGCATAATTCCTAATAACACGTCTCTAATGCAACCACAAGTATTCCTAAGACATCTATGCATAAATATAATAAACACTAAGGGGACTTTACGCTTCCTTGCCTTGTTTCCTGCTTAGTGTTGAACCATTAATTAATCACTCCATTTTTTTCTCACAATGGTTTATTTGCATCACATTCTGTTCTTGATTCATTCAGCAACCAACCTTCAATTTTATATTCATGTGAAACATTCTGTAATCTGTCATTGATCCAGCTACACCATCTACACCTGCAGCTTTACAATTTTTCAAAATTCTCACAGTATTTGTGATTTCCTGTTCATAACCTATACTTCATTTCCATTTTTGAAATAATATGACCTTCCCCCATTTTGGGCATTCAGTCTCTAAAAGGTTCACCATCACTGGGGTGTGTGTGTGTGTGTGTGTGTGTGTGTGTGTGTGTGTGTGTGTGTTCAGTGTTTTTTGATACACCTGTCGGCCCAAATATGGGAAGAAGAAATAGATAGATAGATAGATAGATAGATAGATAGATAGATAGATAGATAGATAGATAGATAGATAGATAGATAGAGATACAGAGATATAGATATAGATATATATTCAATTTTCTCATTAATTAATGTTTTATCTTTTACTCCACTTACATTGCAAATTATAATATTCCAAATACATAGACCTCACCCAATGGGCCAATAGTTGCTGATCTCTCTAGCCCAATGGCTTAATTTAAAAGAAAAATCATATGAACATATGTTAAACAGAGGCAGGGGAGAAAAAGTTAAAGAAATAAAACAACTATGGGGTTGTGGGGGAAGAAAACAAGTATTTTTTTTACATATAAGAAACCATTCAGCTTAAGTTTTAAACTCATTGGTATACCTTGACTATAAGATAATATTGACAGTTCTTTCTATTATATCAGTGAAATGCCTTCTCAGAAAGCAAACACACATTATTATTCCAAAATTATAAATCTGGGTTGTACCGTGTAATATAGTAGTGTTTTACCACTCCTCTCCCGTCTGTTAAATCCATAATTCTTCATATAGAGATTACACCCCATCATTGCTTTGCTCAATCAAGCTCTTCCATCACTATTTAGCAATACAGAGAAGGTGTAGACCAGCGGTATCAAACACATGGCCCAAGGCTGCATATAACCCATGATAACCCAAGTGTGGCCTGAAGCAATTTAAATGCAATTGGGAAATATTTCACAAAATAAAAATAGGTAATATTACATTTTTAAACTAAAGAATAATGTCCACCAATCATTTAAAAAAAAACCCTGAGCTTGCGACTCGCAAAGGGTTCTGGACAGGTTTGCTGTTGCTTTAGCTAAGAAGCAGGCGAGACAGGAAGTTAACAGTTTAACTTTTTATTCTGAACCAGGCAAAGAAACAAGAGAACAAGACATCTATTTATACTGACAGCTGCCGGCAGTTTGACCAATCAGGGGTGAGTCTGTTCCCGCGCCGTTTGTCTCCGCCAATCGGGGCCGTCCGGTTTTGACAGCTCGGAGCTGTCATCGGTAGCGCGTGTTGAGCTGTCAATCGCTGGCGCTTGCGCAGTTCCGTCCGGCAGCTTTTGACAGCTGTCAAAAGCTGCCGCGGTTTCACCTCAGCCCTGTTAACTTCCATTTAACTCAATGTGTGAATATATAACAATAAGTAAATACACAACACCCCTTACCCCTCCCTCTGATTGAGTTGGTTTTTCCCCAACTGTTTCTTTTTTGGGTTTCCCCATTCAAAATCCTTTAGGTAGGTAGGAGGTCTTTTTATTCTTTCGGAGCGCCGGGGGGTTGTCTCGGTTGGTTGTTCCCTTTCCCCAGGGGCTTCTAGGTTTGGCCCCGGGGGCAGGGGGTCTGGCTCTGCAGGTTCCGCGTTACTTGGGGCGGGGTGTTGAAATGGTATATTCCGATCGGGGGAATT
This sequence comes from Vipera berus, assembly GCF_964194415.1. Classification (NCBI taxonomy): domain Eukaryota; kingdom Metazoa; phylum Chordata; class Lepidosauria; order Squamata; family Viperidae; genus Vipera; species Vipera berus. The sequence goes on along the minus strand of NC_138202.1, from coordinate 197,174,926 downwards.
TTGGCGTGCGGGGCTTCGTGGCGGTGCTTCTGTCAGCAATTCGTCGTTACCCCTTCCCCCAATGTTTTGAGGACTGCGCCGCCGAAGTTGGTCTATGTGTCTGCGGATATGTGAATCTTGTCCAATGTCTATGATGTATGACAGGGGGCCTGTTTGTTCGATGACCACCCCTGGTGTCCATTTGTTGCCCCCCCCCGTAATTCCTTGCCCAGACAGCTTGTCCTGTGTTAAGAGTTCTATGTTGGAGGGGTGGTTCTGGGTCTGGAGGGGATCTGTCTGGGTGTAGACGGTCTAGTTTGGTAGTTAATCTTTTGCCCCAGCGAAGCTCTGCTGGGGACTTCCCAGTAGTTGTGCATGGTGTGGTATGTTGTGATAAGAGAAATTGTGCCAGTCTTCGGTGCCAGTTGCCGGAGATTATTTTCCGCAGTGCCTCCTTGGTTGATTTCACCATCACCTCTGCCAAACCGTTCGCCGATGGGTGAAAGGGAGCCGTGGTGGTGTGCCTAATAGAGTTCGCCGTGGTGAAACTCTGGAATTCGTAGGAGGTAAATTGGGGGCCGTTATCGGAAACTATAACATCAGGGAGCCCATGTGTTGCGAATAATCCCCTTAAAACTTGAATTGTGGCTGATGAAGTTGTGCTAGCTACTGGCGCTACCTCAAGCCATTTCGAATAGCTGTCTACTACAATTAAGAATGATTGTCCTTGGAATGGACCTGCGTAATCTATATGAATCCGAGACCAGGGTGTCTTTGTGGTTTCCCATCTATGTATGGGAGCCTGTGGCTGGACGGCTCTAATCAGTTGGCATGAATAGCAGCCGGCTACGTGTGTCTCAATCTGTTTGTCTAAACCTGGCCACCAGACATAGCTTCTGGCCAGAGCCTTCATCTTGACGGTACCAGGGTGCCCTTCGTGGAGGCTCTCTAACACCCTGAGTCTGTGTTTGTTGGGTATGATTACCCTGCTGCCCCAAAGTAAACATCCTTGATGGGTGGATAATTCCCTTTGTTTTAAAATATAAGGTTGGAAGTCTGGGTCTGGGGGTGTGCATTGCCAGCCCGTCGTGACATATCCTAAGACTCTGCTTAAGATCTTGTCTGCAGCGGTCGCTGCAGAGATATCTTTAACGGATAATGGGCATTCAGGCAATTCAGAGATAGCCAGTATCCTTCCAGCTGGTGCTGGGTCTGGGTCGACTATTGGTTGGGGTAGTCTGCTCAGGCCATCAGCATGGCCCATGGCTTTCCCTGGCCTGTATTCAAGCTTGTATGAATAGGCTGACAGGAAGGTGGACCATCTCAGGATGCGGGGGGATAATATTTGTGGTGTTAGCTTGTTTACTGTAAAAGGTCCTAACAGGGGCTTATGGTCTGTAAAGATGGTAAAGGGTCGGCCGTACAGATAATCATGAAATTTTTTTACGCTAGCTACTATAGCTAGAGCCTCTTTGTCGATTTGAGCGTAATTGCGCTCAGGTTTTGACAGCGTTCTGGAATAGAACGCTACAGGGGTCTGTATTCCTTCTTTAGTTAAATGGCTTAGGACCGCTCCGATGCCGTAGGGGGAGGCATCGCAAGCTAGACATAAGGGCAGCTGTTCATTAAACAGGGCTACTGTTGTGCTGCTGGAGAGTAAGTTTTTTAATAGATTAAAACTTTTGTCATGCTCAAAGGACCAAGTCCAGGGTTTGCCTTTGTCTAATAGCCTATGTAAGGGTTCAGCAATGGAGGCTTTATGAGGCAGGAAGGTGTGATAAAAGTTAACTAACCCCAGGAAGGCTTGAAGCTCTTGTTTATTTTTAGGGGTTGGTGCTGTTTTAATAGCTTTAATTTTTGTGTCAGTGGGGTGAATTCCCTTAGCGTCTATTTTAAAACCTAAGAACTCTGTTGAGGGCACCCCGATGGAGCATTTGTCTCTTTTTAATTTGAGACCAGCCTTCCTGAACCTTAGGAGCACCTTAGTTAATTTATCAGCTAGGTCTTTTTCTGATTCCCCTGCAATTAGGACGTCGTCAAAATATGGGCAGACCCCGGGAATCCCTTTAAGTGTTTTCTCCATAATTTCCTGGAAGATTCCCGGGGCTGCAGAGATGCCAAATTGAAGGCGGTTAATTTTGAATGGTCCCTTGTGGGTGACAATTGTTTGAGCCAAAGCGGTGTCAGGGGTGACAGGCAGCTGTAAATACGCCTGCGCCAAATCTAACTTGGCAAATATGGCGCCTGACTTAATGGCCGCGAGGATGTCTTTGACAGCCGGAACCGGGTAGGCATGTGCATTCAATGCGAGGTTGAGGGTCGCCTTATAGTCGGCACATAATCTTATTTGGCCGTTTGGCTTAACTGGGGTCACTATGGGTGTCTCCCACTCTGCCCCTTCTACCGGTTCGAGGACCCCTAAGTTTGTTAATCTGTCAAGCTCCGCTTCTATTTTTTCCCTCAAGGCGAAGGGAACTCTTCTTGCCTTGATTCTGACAGGCATTACATTTGGGTTTAGTTTAAGGGATACGGGCGGTCCCGTGTACTTTCCAAGCGAGCTGTCAAAGACGTCCGCGAATTGAAGGCAGACGGATTCCAAGTTTGACAGCTGAATGGCGTTGACACCTGTCAACGCGATCCCTAGTGCCTCAAACCAGTCTAATCCAAGTAGGCTGATTCTGTTTTCTTGGGTCACAAGAATAGGGAGGGATCCTTTAAATTTCTTGAACTCTACGGGGACGGAAGCTTTTCCCCGGAGTTTAATGGGCGTTTTCTGGAAGTCAGCTAGGCGGAGTTTGGTGGGTCGAAGGGCGGGCTGTTTCCTACTTCTGTTGCAAATGTCCCTGTACGTTTGCCATGAGATGAGTGAGACGGAAGACCCAGAGTCCACTTCCATCTCACAGGGAATTCCTTGAATCCGAACGTCCACTTTGACTTTGGGCTTAAGAGTGCTGTGGACTGTATTTTTCTCCGCCCTCCCCCTTACATTAAGCACTAGGGTTCCGGGACTGTGCCTGGCTCTGAGTGTGTGTAGGGTCATACCTTCGGCTGTCACCTCCAGATCGTGCAGGTTTTCCCGGCTCCGGCTGCGGCACACGGCTTTGAGGTGACCTGTCTTCCCGCACTCATGGCATTTGGCACTGCGGAACCGGCACGTCGCTCTTGGGTGGTTCCCGCCGCAGCTGGCACACCTTGCTCTGTTTGGCTGGGAGTTAGCGCCCCTCTGATTGTTGGTAGGCCCCCCCCTGTAGTTGCATTGCAGCCTGAGCTTTTCGAACCGCCGCTGTACCGCATCTATGTCTGTGGGGCCGTCGTCCTCCTCGGAACCGCTGAACCCGCCGTCCTCCTGGTGCACGGACCCCCTGGGTCCGCTGTCAGGTGCACGACGGTTGTCTCCGTGGCAGTCCTCGTATGCAATGACTTCTCTCGCCACATCGGTCATTGTCATTTCAGGCTTGGCGATCAGCTTCTTCCTCAGCCGTTCGTCTTTGAGCCCTATGACGATCTGGTCCCAGATTCGGTCTTCCAAATCCGGGAACCGGCACCGACGTGCGGCGTGTCTGACCCGGGTTATGAAGTCGTTTGCAGGCTCGTCAGGGAGTTGAAGTTTTCGTGCGAAGTTCACTCTCCAGTAGAGTTCTGACTTGATGGGCATGAAGTATTTGCTCAGCCCCTCGGTAAGGTCGGCGTAGGAGATAGTGGCGATCGGCTCCGGGGTGAAGATCCCCACAGCGGCATCGTATACGGCGGGCCCGCTGAGCCAGAGGAGGGCGGCTGCCTTGGCCCGGTCGTCCGTAATCTTCTTGACGACCAGGTATCCTTCTACCTGGCCCAGATGCGATTCCCAGCCTTCTGGGTGGCGGGTATCGAATTCTCGAATGTGGCCGTGGTTCGTCATGCTGTCTGTAATTGTGGGTGCCGCTGCTTGCGTTGAATGGAAGTTCGGCTTCCAGTGACTTCAGCAAGTGACCAGCTCGGCTAAGGGAAAAAATCTCTTCTCCCCTTAGGTAGTGACTTCAGCTAGGCAAGCAGGCATCCCACCTTCGTCGCCAGTGCTTTAGCTAAGAAGCAGGCGAGACAGCAAGTTAACAGTTTAACTTTTTATTCTGAACCAGGCAAAGAAACAAGAGAACAAGACATCTATTTATACTGACAGCTGCCGGCAGTTTGACCAATCAGGGGTGAGTCTGTTCCCGCGCCGTTTGTCTCCGCCAATCGGGGCCGTCCGGTTTTGACAGCTCGGAGCTGTCATCGGTAGCGCGTGTTGAGCTGTCAATCGCTGGCGCTTGCGCAGTTCCGTCCGGCAGCTTTTGACAGCTGTCAAAAGCTGCCGCGGTTTCACCTCAGCCCTGTTAACTTCCATTTAACTCAATGTGTGAATATATAACAATAAGTAAATACACAACAACTGTCTTGGCCTAGCCCTAGCCCTAGCCGCAGTAGTGCAGGGCAGGTCACCAGGCATTATTAGCTACAGACTAAACAGGAGCATCATGTAAGAAGAGCTGCTTCTTAATCTGTGCTGCAGCAGCACCAATTACCCCAAGCACCCCAGGGTGCTGCAGTTAAGCTGAGGCAGAAAACTTGCACCTTTTTCCACTCAGCAGGCAGGCAGCCTTCTAGGGCAGACATGTCAAACACAAGGCCTGGGAGCCGGATCCGGCCCGCGAAGTGGTTTCATGTGGCCCGTGAAGCTACCCTGGAAACAGTGAGGGAATGGCCCCCGCTGCCTTGGCCCTGGCCCAGAGACCCTCCTTCTGCCAGAGACCCCCAGATCTGTCCCACTCCTGCCCAGGCCCCCATAGGCACCCTTGATGCCAACAATGCAGAGTTGGCCACGCCCACCCAGTAGGCCATACGCACTCTAGCCACGCCCAGCCAATGGGCCACGCCTACCCAGGCCATACCCACCCGGGCCCCTGAGGGCAACCGCAATGCTGATGCGGCCCTCAATGAAATTGAGTTTGACACCCCTGTTCTAGGGGGAACCCACCTGCTTGAGACCCCAGAATCTCCAGTGCAACAAAAAAGTCCTTCCCTCCAAAGCAGGCTGAATTTATTTCCCTCCTTCCTTCAGAAAAGGTTTAATTCAGAGGGCCCCCACCTTTTGGACACCAGGGACTAGTTATGTGGAGAGAGGTTTTTCCATGGACTGGGAGGGGGAGGGCTGGTTTTGTGTGCTGCCTGCATCCTGTGGATGGGGCTTTCCTTGTTTGTGCAGACCAGTTGCTGGCATGCTGCGGCCTAGTACTGGTCCACAGACTGGGGGTTGGGGACCCTTGGTTTAATTAATATCTGTTGACCTTTTGCTGCACAAGGTCCATGATCGTTACTAATGTTATGATAAATTCAATTTTTAAGTTAATAGCTAAATTTCAGATAAGTTTAGAATTCATCCAGAAAAGAAGAAAACAATAGGGGGATTAAATAAAAGAGGGCAGCCAGAGGATAAAATAATTTTTGATAAAATAATTTATGGGGAAAGATGTCAACTTTCTAGCAAAGAATATTAATTTTGAATATTGTTATAGTGATACCTTTTGCAATGGTTTTGAAACTGTTGAAAACATATTAAAATGTACATTTGTATTATTTTTATCTAAAACTAGTTTCTTCTTGATTGCTATGCATTTATATATGAATATACATAAATTTTGAAAATAGTCAATTTCATAATAACAATACATTTATTTTTACGTATTAAGTCATATCTAGTTCCTTTCTGATTTTAATGAGTTGATGTGTTATTTAAAAAATAAAAATGTGGTTTTCTGCCTGTAGGGATTCTTATGTATGGTTTAATGTATTTTGTTTCTATCTGAGTTTGACACCGCTGGGATAGTTGAAAATACTGGCCTGAGTCATGATAGATCCACCTGCAACATTCCCAGCTAATGTTAAGTATAGTGCCAATCAGTTCTGACATATTTTTTCCCACGTGCCATAAGAGCAACCGAAGTTCAGTTTTCCTCCAGAAAGTTGTGTTTTGTACATGCTACAATCTCTAGAGATTGCTCTGTAAGCCAGTATTTCATCCCACCACATCACACATATTCCCTTATCATCTTTGATTTGTTTTGTACGGGCAAAAGTCCTCGGCTCACAACAGTTAATTTCGAGACCATTCGAAGTTACAATGGCACTGGAAAAAACTGGCTCGTGACTAGTTTTCATACTTAACGACCATTGCAGCATCCCCGTGGTCATGTGATCAAAATTAAAACGCACGGCAACAGACTCATATCTGTGACGGTTGCAAGGTCATGTGATCAACTTTTGTGTCCTTCGGACGAGCAAAGTCAGTGCAAAGCCAGATTCACTCAGCAGCCACGTTACTAACTTAACAACTGCAGTGGTTCCCTTAACAACTGTGGCAAGGAAGGTCATAAAATGGGAGAAAAGTCACTTAACAAATGTCTCACTTAGCAACAGAAATTTGGGGCTCAGTTGTGGTCATAAGTCGAGGACTACCTGTATTATGAAGCACAGTGTCACCTCTGACTTTCTGGGAGGTTGTGATTTATAAAGTTTTCCTTAACATACCGATATTTGGGCAGTTCTTAATATACTGTAGCTCTTAATATCTCCACCAGTATGTACATATCCCACCAACTAGGAATTGGATGTAGAATAGCGACATATACTTGGGATGTAAGTTACGATATCAAAGTATACTAGGAGGATCAGAGTTTGGATCTATCTCAACATATTTTTATGTTTATCATTTATAAAACTGTCCCAGAAATTCCAGAACCAGATGGAATATAAATTATTCAAATAAATAAATTTAATATTAATTTGCTTGCAGCTACTAATTTACCTAATAGTTAATCTGGTAATTAAGATGACAAATTACATGTACCATATAATTTTATCTGTCTTTTAATTTTTAATTAGGGGCCACCCAGAGCTGGCTGTAATGATGGACAGCTGTATAAATGTTATAAGTGAATACATAAATTGTAAAATTGATCATTACTTTTACTTTGTGTTTAGGACTTTTCTAGATTCCATTTCCTTTAAGTTTCACCCATAGATTTTCATCACACATCGCTCTATTTAATGTAATAGTAGTTTATGCCAATGTCATGTTTTATCTGACATTTGTTGCACTTCATACCTATTGTGTGTATAGTGTGTGTGTGTGTGTGTGTGTATTTAGTATATTGAGTAAATCATAACCCACCACAAAAGATTACATAGATGTTCTTTGTTCCATTATTATATTCACTGTGAAACTAAGACATCCTCACCATTTTAAAGTAAATAAACAAAAAGTTTAATTCATATTGTAATCAATGTAAAACTGTCACTTGTTCTTATATTTATTCTACTCGGATGTCGAGGAAAAACCTTCTTAGTACAGTATATATCAGATTATAATAAATGCAAAAAATAAGTTACAGTTTTGCACCGAGCACAAGATGAATCTTTTTGCTTTTTGTCATAAGCAAAATTATTGTTTTATTAATGACTGCATTTGTATAGCATCAACACTATTAATTGGGGGCTAGTCATCTTTCGTAACTCTAACCAGAGAAATTCTCAAAACAGCCAAGTTAAAAGAAAAGGGGGAGGTAAGCAATCGGAGAAATCCCGTTCTGCTTTGTAGTGTATTTCCGTCCTTCTTTTTCTCTCCTGCAAGATGTCAGGCTTCAGCTTTATCTGGAAATTATAGCCTTTTGTCGGGAGCCTTTCCTCTATGAATAGCCATATCTTGTGATGAGAAACAAAGTAAGCAAGAGGAAGTGGTTATCAGGCTTCAAACAGAGCACTTAGGAGTCATAGCAGGGCTATCTGTGACACTCCTTGTGATTGCGGTAGGCGGGGTTTTTTTTCCTAAATTACTGTATACTAAAGTGTCTGGAGCCCCAATAACTTCATTAACTACCATCAGATCTGATTCAGAGGACAAATCTGAAGCAATGTTGTCTTACAAATTAAGCAACTCTGCTCTTATAAAGGAACTACATCAGGAAAACCCCTGCTTATTAAAGCACATCATATATTTTTTAATCATTTTTTATAAGCACATAGACAAGGTATGCCTTAAAATCATTGCCCATAGCTAACCCTAAGGTGCTAGTTACAGGAGGCACCACTGTACAGTTAGCCCTTGACTTACAACAGTTCATTTAGTTCAAGAGCCTTGGTGGAGCAGTGGGCTAATGCCTCCTTAAGTAACACCAGCTGCCTGCAATTAGTGCAGGTTCGTATCCCACCAGGCTCAAGGTTGACTCAGCCTTCCGTCCTTCCGAGGTAGGTAAAATGAGGACCCAGATTGTTGGGGGCAATAAGCTGACTTTGTAATAATGCCGCTTGGGGGGGGGGGGTTGAAAGCCCTAACAAGCAGGCATATACATAGAATGAAGGCTACTGCTAAGCTTGTAAGCCGCCCTGAGTCTTCGGAGAAGGGCGGGATATAAATGGAATTAAAATAAATTAAAAAAAAATAGTGACCATTCAAAGTTACAGCAGCACTGAAAAAAGTGACTTATGACCGTTTTTCACACTTACAACCAGTTGAAGCATCCCCATGGTCATGTGATCAAAATTCAGACGCTTATCAACTGATTCACATTTATGACCGTTGCAGTATCCCGGGGTCATGTCATCACTTTTTGCAACCTTCTGACAAGCAGTCAATGGGAAAACCAGGTTCACTTAACAATAGAGTTAATTTAACAACTGCAGTAATTCACTTAACAACTGTGACAAGAAATGTCATAGAATGGGACAAAGCTCACTTAACAAATGTCTCACTTAGTAACAGAAATGTTGAGCCCAATTGTGTTCCTAAGTCGAGGACTACTTTTACATTCATGTGAAGTTTAGAAAATTGTCTACCATATGACAATAATATCTATGCGTGGTATTTACTTAAAATGCATAGCAATCATGCTTTACCAGTCTGTATGAGACTTGGGGGAAGTCTCTTTATGTCAGCTTGACTTAAAGAAACAAGAAACAATGCATCCATTTGAGTAGTGAAGGAGGTAATTAAAAGCTTCTATGACATTAGAGATTATTATGAAACACTTGACCCTACTGCCTGTTTTAGTTTCATTATGACATTTATTTAGCCCCATTGGAAGAATGGCTCACACACACACACTCCCCAAATCACTATGTAAATTACAAAAATCCTGGTAATTTTAAAAGATGGAATGCATCACCGATTGCAAAGTAAAGGAAACAATCTTGAGGATTTTGCTAAGCTTGCTCAATTTTGTGAACCTACTTAGGGAGTATGTTTACACTTTAACTTTTCAATTGAAGTCATTTATTTGCTTTCATCAATTGAGGAGACTAAAATTGCTGCTATAAGACCTGGATATTGAAGTAACATTTTGGTTTTTTTTAATCCAATGCTAGACATTTCTGGCATTGCTTTAATTCTTGTCATTAACACCTTCCAAGGTTTTTTTTTAAAATCACAAGTTCATTGATGCTAAATACTCAATTTGCTTCTCATTATCCTCATAAATCCTCCTCCTTTTCAAGAGAAACACATCAGAAGAAATGTGAAACTGAAGATGTGTGGGGGAAAAGTTACACTGATCTGTTTTCTTTATAATTTTCTACTTTGTACAAAGCCATTTGAAGTTGGGAAATCAGGTTTCGGACATTAGATCAGCCATTCATGTAGATTTCCACAATGTGCATGTCTTATTGTCAATGAGTATTAATCCTGGCTTGAAGAATAAAGCCTTTATTGAGGACAATCTATATGTGCATATGAAGAATATTAATGGTACAGTTTTGCTTGGGTTTGAAAGGAAATATTTTAGCTCTGGAATTCCCCAAGCTAATAAACAGTTCTGCTGACATCCTTAAAATGCCCCTATTCCTTAGCCTGTTTGCTTGAGACTGTGGGAGATGGAATGATCCAGCAATTTGGGGAAATCCAGGTGAGGAAGTTAGGGGGAATACTTTGATTTCTGGTCAGACAGCATTTTCAACTAAATCTATGGCATCATAGCGAAGGTTACTTTTCCATTTTGTCATTGGGACTGGCTTTTAAATGGGATATAATCTCTGTGAACGTATGCAGAATTGACTTGGGAGGCCGGTGTGTGGTGTAGTTGGTTCACATGGTGTGGTAGGATGGAGGGTTTGTTGTCACTGTGTGTTGGGGGGGGGAGAGAGCACGGGGGGGGGAGGCTCAGCTAATCTCAATGTACACATGTTGTACTTTGACAATAAAGGTTTATTATTATTATTGCCACCGAAAGACAGCATCCCATATCAGCGGGCTCACGGAAAGGAAAAGGAAAAGGAAGCCAGTTGGAAGTTTTAGCAAACGTGAAAGAAACGGTATCCTGATTGCTCGGGTCTCCGGAGTCCGATTTTAAACTTGAGTCGAGTCATTTCTGCTTCTGTATCTCTAGCAACGTTGGTTAGAGAGCGTGCGAGTAAGCCATGTTTTCTTATTAAGGGGAGGAAGGTGTGACCGAGCGCCTAACTAACGTTTGCTCGACTTCTGCTCGAGAGCCACGTGGAACGCGTCTTCTGCCATTCAAAACACGCAAACACACCCCTCCCCGCACGCGCTCAAAAGCGCTTTCTCGGACTCCGGGCCGCCCGTCGCGCGGGTCCGGCGGACCCCTGCAGCTCAACGCCAGCCTCCTTCAACCTTCGCTCCCGCCAAGACCGCCCGGAGGAAGGGCTGGAAAAGGGGCCGAACGACTGCCGCCGGACGCGTCCCTGGCGCAAGAGACCCCAGCGGTAGTTTGTGAGGCCCTCGGGGCAAGAGCTGGCGGGGACCGCGACGGGTCTCCCGCTTTCCTCCCGCGCCTGGACTCCTGGCTCCCAACCATCTTGAAGGGAGGGAAGCTAGCTGGCGCCTTGCCCGCCTGCCTTTCTCCCTCCCCGAAAGCAGCTGGGCTGCTCGGATAACGTCATCGCTTCCGCCCAGCTTCCTCCTCCTCCTCCTCCTCCTCCTCCCGTTGGCGGTGGCGCTAAGAATCCAACATGGAGTAAAGGAGGCAGCGATGGGGCTCGGACGCGGCGGCCGCCGGCTGCAGCACCATCCGGGCGCCTCGGCCGACGCGGCGCCCCGCTGCTTTCCCGCGCGCTGAGCGGCCCTTCCGCCGCGGGTCTCGTCTCTCTCGCGCGCGCGCTCAGCCCGGCGCTTGGCAGCCGACGAGGCCTTTAGCAAACTGCCTGGCTTCCTTCCTTTTCCCTCCCCATCCCTGCCCCCTTCCCCCCCCCTCCGCCCGCCCGCCCGCCCGCTTTCCAGCGAACCGAGGCGGTCTCTCCCCGCATCCTTCGAGCTCGGTCGGCCTCCCTCTCTCTCTCTCTCTCTCCTCGATGTGAAACTGAGGGGGGCCCAAAAAATAAAAAAAAATTAAAAAAAATGAAGAGGTGCAGCCCGGCTGCCCGCGGCGGGGGATAAGTCCATGAGAAGGAGAAAAATGACCGAGGAAACCTATCCAGACGAGTAAGTGTCCCGACGAGCAGAAGGGAGGGGAAGGGGGAGCATGCTTGTAAACATCTGGCGAGGGGAGGGGCTCGGTGTGGTCGTGGCGAGCTTTTTTTTTTTTTCTTCCTCTTGTAGCCGTGTTGCCCCGGTCCCCGGGTCGATCGCCAAAGAAGCGCCAGCTTTGCGGTTATCCCGCGTCTGGGTCGCTTTGCCCGGGAGCTCTTGGGCTTCCCAGCGCCCACCTTCTCTCGGCCGTGGCTGGAAAGGTTGGCGCAGGGCGTGCAGCGCCCCAGTTCTGCAGCCCGCCCGTGTCGGGAGAGGGAAATGTTACCGAGCTCCTTTCTGGCCAAGGGGGCGAGAAGGAGTAGAGAAGTATGGATGGACTGGGGTGGGTTTTTTTTGGGGGGGGGGCGGAAATCCGTCTAAGACGGGCTTTTTCCCTCCTTTCTTCTCTGCGTTCCTCTTCGTGCTGCTCGCTCTGGTAAAGCTTGAGGGTCGCTATTGATGCCAGTCTCTCTTCCCCCCCCCCTCGCTTTCTCGGCGACCCCCACCCCGTTTTCACTTTATGCCCTGCCTGGCTTCTTTTTTTTTTGCAGCATTCACATCCGCCATTTCTTTCTTTCTTTTTTTTTTCTTCTTGACTTGCTCTCATTTGCATACCACATTTCCATTCATAAAAAAAAACACCATTCGAGGCCAGGAGTCTGCTCGGACCGTGGGAGAGAGAGCCATCTCGGGGGGGGGAGGAGGAGGGGGGGAAGGAAAGGTTTGATCGCTGTTGCAAGGCGACTTCGGGCTGTCAGATACACACACACCACACACCCGCGCGTTGGCGTGTGGGGGGGGGGGAGCGGATCGCCACGGTGTTTGCCTGCCTGCCTGGGCCTTGGCTACTCTGAAGCTGGCCTGGGTGGGAGAAGTAGGGGGGGGGGAAATAGCATTTTAGGCACGGCCGCCTCGCTGCTTTCAGCTCATTGTTAGCCTTGCAGCCGGTCGGGACCGTCTCTTGTGTGAGAGTGTAAACTGAAGAAATGGAGGTGGGCGGCCGAGGAGACAGCGGGAGAAACCATTAGCGATCGCCTTCGCCCGTAAAAGTTTGTTAAACTTCCAACCAGATCCCTCTCGACGTGCTTCCAGGCTACACTGAAATCTGCCTGCTTTCCGCGCCTCTCCTTTGAGGCACGGCTTTCTTTCAAATTGCCTGGGTGGCGGGGTGCGGCTTCCCGGGCTGCTGGTGGTAAAAGGTGACCCGGCTTGCCCGCAAGGGCTTGTAACTTGCCTCTCGCTGTCTTGACTCGGGCGAAGAAGCTCTTTTTGCTCCCTACGGCTGCGTATGGCTGGATTCATTTCAGCCCCTTTTTTTTTGTGAATAAGACAGGTTCCCGTTGTCGTCACATGATCCTGACATTCATAAATCCGGTAACCTTCAGCCTTCGTTCATTCACTCGCTCGCTCGCTCGCTCGCTGCCGGCCTGTCCTTTTACCTTTCTTGAATTGTTGGCGAGACGTGGGGGGGGGGGGAGGGAAGGGAGAATAAGGAAACACTTCTGAAAGATTAGGAAATGGATTTTCTCTGAACAGTCGCTTCTCTCGCCGAAAAGAAAGCATCTCTTGCATTCTGGAAATGGGAAGTGACTCACGCATTTCCCCCCCCCCCTTTTTCTTATTTTTCTTAATGTAAGGGTTGATGATGAAGGTTTAAAATGAACATCCGTGGAGAGGATGTAGCTGTTGCTAATTCAGTTTTGTGGAAATGGGGTGGGGGCGGGGGCAGAGCCAGAGGGAAAGAGCAACTCTTACATAAACGCCTTTGCCGGTTTATGGCCGAGCATGACAAAGATGGACTATTTCAGAATAGTTTAGACTGTTTCAATATTCCTTGCACCACCTGCAATCTGTATATAATCCGCAGCTGCCACACAGCTGTGAGCCCAACCTAGAAAAAGCATAAAAATAAAAAGAACATGGCTGAAAACAGCAAGACCGAGTTTGCTAAGCTACAATGCAGATCATCAGTTTGTGTCTTGTGTCTGGTGCATTTATGGCTGGATGATTCTGGGCAACTGGGCTAATTCAGTGAAGAGTGGTTAAATGTAAATGTAAAGGAGGCAAGGGCAAACCACTTCTAAAAAAAAACCTTGCCAAGCAAACTGCAGGGACTACAGTAGTTACGGCAGCTGCCTGGAGACAAACACTGATTTGAAGGCAACACACAAACACAAAATTAAATGAACATGAAAATTAAAATCAGTACTATAGTGTATGTGTCCAACCGAAGTGAGACAGAATGGTTTCTGGCCCTGAAATGATATTGGGTCGTGTTGTCAATAGACTGTTCAGTGTTCACAAGGCTTGTAGCTGCTCCTTGGCAAGTGTGTTTAGGTTGCAACTTGCAGCATTTCTCAGAGACCTTCTGGACATAGCGACTTGGGTACATGATGTCTGGATAGGCATAGAATAGCCATTTTTAGACTAGCTGCCCTAGTTTTTCTTAGAATGGGAAACTGAAAAGGCCTCATAGAAGACAACTTAAAAATCCTGGCTCTGCAGTGGCTTGGCAGCACGCTGTTTTCCCCTTGTTACTTCCCTCTTTCTCTCCCCTCTCCCTACCACCAAAGTGAGAAATATGGAACAACTGGAACTACTGAGTTGGGAAAAAAGCTCCATCCCATGAGTGGAAGATGAAGCTGAGAAGTGAAGTCCTTGTATTTCTTGGGCAGGGATGAGCTAATACGATATATATTTTAATTTGTATTAAATATTTCAGTGTTGCGCTTGCGTGTTGTAGATTTGAAAATAAATAAATGTAGATTTGAAAATAAATCGTAGGGCAACATTATTTGAACCAGGGAACCTCCAAGAGGCTAATTTACACAGAATGAATCCGAAATCTGGACCCAGAACTCCTGTGGGATTGAAGTTTGGCAAAGTTGTGGCCACTTCACAATCACGATGCTGCTGCAGTTACATGACCCTTATTCCCAGTGGTTCCTCTGCAAGCTTCCCACAGGGAAGGTCCATATGGAAGCCAGCAGGAACTTGGAAGTTGCTCCCATTCCCACAACTCTTTTTACCACTGGTCATTCTGTTTCTCTGTTGAGGTAAAAAAAATATCTCTGAAACGTGAACCCAACAGGTCACCACGGGTTGTCTAGTAGTTGTTAAATACTTTTACTTACCCTGGTGGCTTAACTGAAAGTAGTGCTCATTCGGAGCGAAGGATTCCATTTACTTGGCATGTAAGCAAATGGGGCATAAATGAAGAGCCAAATAAAATACAGAAATCTGTGAATAATGCCTTCAGGTGCTTATATTTTATATTTTGGCAAAAGACACAGGTTTGGGCAACATATGCTGCATATTTTATGGGCCCAGGATAACTGCAAATCTCCCTGACCCTTTTCTAAAAGGCACTTTGACACAAACCTGTTTGGCACAGATACAAGATGTGGATATAAACAATAGCCTAGTCATTTCCACCTATGGCAAGAACTATTTTAGTCCTGGCAGCAGTAAGTTAGGAGGTTTGTCTGTTGAAAACCACAGTTTTTAGCATTTGTTTATAATGGAGAACATGCTGTAATAAAAACATACATATCCAACTCCCAGAATATGTAAAATTAGGATAAGCAGATATGTATAGCCACAGAATCATTGGTAAAGCATAGTGAACTGTGTTGCAAGTAAGCTATAACTATCTTCAGTTGTGGTTTGGGTATCATAAACATGATGATTATATTTGAAAATTAAGCTATCCCCGTTTCTTTTGCTTAATGTTTTTGCTTCCAAGCAACCATTTTTGCCAATATTTTCCCAAGTTTCTCTCTAATGACATGAGGATTTTGACAGTTTAAATTTAATACAGGTAGTCCTCGATTTACAACAGTTCATTTAATGACTGTTCAAAGTTACAACTGAAAAAAGGTGACTGCTATAATATATGCTACATCATTGTGGCTCTTCTTATTGCCTTTCATAAACCAAATGTTTCTATTCCAGGATATCCCATCATGTTGAGATTGGGACAGCTTGGCAAGAAGAAACATACGAGCTTAGCTGAAGTATTTTGATCGTTTAGTTGATATTATTATTGATCCCTTATCACTGACCGTAGCAAACCTCTGGTGCTTATATAGGTTACAGGGACACCATGTGATGTGACTTGGGCAGTTTCATTTACCCCCTTACATTTAAGAGTGCAAGATATTTTCTCTTTGTGTATTATGTCAGCTAAGGTTAAAGAGGAATTTTAATATTAATTCTTTAACAGCTTAATATTACCAACATGCCACTTAAATAGTAGGTTAGAAAAAATGAGATTATTGGTCAGTTTTATTTCTTTTTCTGGAAAAAAATATAAATAATTTTTAGAAACTAATTATATCATTACTGGCCATAAAATTACCATCTAGAATAGGGTATTTTAAACTGTTCGGTAGAACTTTTTATCAGCCGGTTTTCTATCACTAAGAGCTGTACCTTTCAATCAGGTTTTGAGAATATATCAATACATTAAGTAATGGTTCCACTGCCTGAAAAAGTTTGACTTATCTTTGTTCTACAGCACTGAGTATATAAACCTTAGAGAGGAATTTCAGTTGATTGTCTCAGCACAACTCAGTACAGCTACGTACTATGTTGTGCACCATCCGGAGCTGCCTTTGGTAAGATGGACAGCTATATACATTTGATAAATAAAACTGTTGATATTTATATTTCAGCATTATATTTCATAATACCATTCAAATGTGTCAAACGCTTAAACATTTTGAAGTCAGTAACATATGACAGATATTCCTAAAAGATTACAATTGGAAAAATATAGAAGTCTAACTTGTTAATATCACTAAGGCAACAATGAGGAAAGTATACAGTATAACAAAAGAAATGTATGCATGCCTTAGTAGAAAGTCCTATTAAAATACAGCTCAATAGTTTGCAGATAAATGGCTATCAGATTGCAGAGTGTAAAAGTCTAACCCTTCTGCACCCCTTGCAGTGTATGCAGGTTTCCTGGTACATATTTCTGTGGGATATCTTTCATACTCTCAAATTGTGATTGTCATCTCGCATGCAATTTGGTAGTTTGCATTTCATCTATCACCTTTCCAGTATAAAATTGACTGCCAGATTGCAATCCTACATGTTATTTCAGAGTGACACCTCAGACTTGGAATAGTCCTTCAAAACAAAATTGTCTTACCAACATCAGTCCTGGATGATCAAGCTAACCTTGTTTTGTGCTTTAGTGTTAAATGTATAACAAATTTTTAACAGAAAAAATAAGCTGTAGTATTATTACAATCTATAGTTGAAGATATAAATGAAAATTGAGTTGCGTGCTTTTAGATCAGGCATGTCAAACTCGCAATGTCACATGACATTGTGCAACGTATCGTGACTTTCCCCCCATTGCCGGCAATGGGGTAGGTGCGGTTTCGGCGTGATGCATCCGGCCTGTGGGCCGGCAGTTTGACCTGCCTGATTTAGATAGTGGAGCAATTGTATAATTCAACATCATCAGTAGGGTTATTGTATATGTGTCTCAGCAGTGTTTATGTCTAACTCTTGCCTGCTCATTCTCTTTTCCATACAAACATACACTCAACTAATTTACCAGGGATCTCTTTTTTCTGTAGACTGTAAAGCTGCCCAGTGTAAGGTTTCTGTATGTGGCAAGTACATTCTTGCCCAAGGGAATTTCCTGTGTGATATGAAAGAAGCATTAAAAAAATGGGAGAGTTTGTAGAAAGTGTCTGAATTGGTAGAGATTTGGTCTCAAAACTTGCTATATGTATGCTACTTTGAACTGCTTGGGGAAAAAAAGAAGATATCTAGGCTTTCCTTTGTGTATGTATGTATGCACATTTTTGGCTGAAGTCCACTGTAAAAAAAAGTGTGCTTCCTTGTTCTGTCTACGGTGTATATAAGCTCTTCTAGGCTCAGAAACCTGGTCTCTGATGGAATGTTTAATGTTCTGGACACCTCTATTGTTTTTAATGAATAACACCTGCACCTAATAGTGTTTGAATTGTTTTCTGTTGGAGAAAATGGAAACAATGTTTCTAAATTGCTGGGGGGAAGGTTTTTGTTAAAGGGCATTTGGGAAAATTTCAATAAATTTTAGTGAGGTTTCTCTCTGAAAGAACTACTTTCCTAGCCTCAGCTATGGTTTTACATTGTATATTGCAAGCAGTTAGGACAGGGGTAGGCAACCTCCGCTCTTTTATGACTCATGGACTTCAACTTCCAGAATTCCTGAGCCAGCTTGGCTGGCTCAGGAATTCTGGGAGTTGAAGTCCATGAGTCATAAAAGAGCGGAGGTTGCCTACCCCTGAGTTAGGACAACCAAACTCCCCTTCACCATAACCTGTTTCACTTAAGTCATAATTAGGCATGTCTCTGGCTTTGGCCTTGCCGATAAACAAGGAAGAAAAGAGGAAGGAAATTTCTCTAAACAACTGAATTATGAAAAAAAAATGTTCTAAGGCCCACTTTTGATTTGGAACTGATAGTGCCATGAAGCCAGCCAGAAGAATACTATTGTCCTCTTATGAGCCGTGGTTAGAATGCAGTAGTGCAGGTTAATTCTGCTGACTGCCAGCTGTCAGCAGTTCGATTATCACTGACTCAGCCTTCCATCCTTCCGAAGTCGGTAAAATGCTGACCCAGATTGTTGGGGGCAATACACTGACTCTGTAAACCACTTAGAGAGGGCTGTAAAGCACTGTGAAAGGGTATATAAGTCTAAGTGCTATATTGCTATTGCCATCCCAACAAAACTACTTAGAGAATTATAGCCTGAAGAGAGTCTGTTTCCACTAGACTCACTTGAGCAGGAGCAGGGTATGGGATGAACTTGTCTAAAAGCAGAGAAAATAAGTAATAACTATTGACATAAAAGGTAGATGTCAGAAACTCTCCTAACCAAACATACTTGACGTGCTTAGAGTATAATGGGATTCTGCTGTGCTTCAGAAAAGAGTTGAAAAAAAAAGCTTTTCACTGTGAATCCTTTAATGGACTCCCAATCTCAGATGTTTGGGTTGAAGATATGCTGCTTTTATAGGCACTTGTTTGGGAATTCTAGTCAGTCATTGAACTGTGTAGAATGTACCTGAGAAACAATGTAATCATGAAATTTAGTCAAAACAGTTGTTTGTTGCTCTTTACAAGTTTGTAAATGCTATGTTGCTGCTATAGGATGATTATATTTTTCTAACGTTTGAAAATGTTTATTGTGTGCCTCTTTTAAAAGTAAAGTAGCTAGAGTGATTTGTGCTAAAACAACGTAAAGACCAATATGTTTGCTTGTGAATTAAGAAAATGATTGAGCATGCTATCAATAGTTACTGTTCTCTTGGCTAAGAGAAAACATCCAAAAATCTGCTAATAGGAAATCATACAATTCTTTTACCTTAATTTGTTCTTTATATTCATGTTTCAGATAAAGTGATCTATGAGAGGTCTAGATATTAGCTGTCTTATTAAACTTTATATTACAATCTACGTTCACAAACTATGCTTCTCAGCCTTTTTGACTATAGCAAAAGAGACACCAAGAATATATAAAAGTTTGTTCTTGAAGTGCCAAACTTGGTTAGTGTTGTGTCTGAATCAGGCTTGTGGTTTGATTTCTAGCTTTAGCTTTCTTTTATGATGCTAACCTCGCAGAAACTCATAAAACCTGGATTTGAATGGTCAGAATTCCATTTCCCCTTTCAAAAACACTCAAGTGCTCCTATTCTTCCTTAGCTCTCGTTTCTCATTCTGTATACCAGCAGAAATACCTCCTTCTCACTAGGCCAGGGGTGTCGAACTCAATTTCATTGAGGGCCGCATCAGCATTGCGTTTGCCCTCAGGGGGGCGGGGGGCGTGGCCTACTGGGTGGGCGTGGCTAGAGTGTGTATGGCCTACTGGGTGGGCATGGCCAGCTCTACATCGTTCGCATCAAGGGGGGCCTGGGCAGGAGTGGGACAGATCTGAGGGTCTCTGGCAGGAGGAGGGTCTCTGGGCCAGGGCCAAGGCAGTGGGGGCCGTTCCCTCACTGTTTCCAGAATGGCGTCACGGGCCGCATGAAACCACTTCGCGGGCCGCATCCGGCCCCCAGGCCTTGTGTTTGACATGTCTGCACTAGGCTATTTGCAAGAGGATGCAAGAATGGTAAGATGATGTCGGTTCCACAAATATTTAAGTGGAAGGAAAAGGAAGCACAGTATCATTGCTAACCATAAATAATGAATTGACAAGTAAATCTAGAATCCCTAAAATGATAATGGGGAAAATGGGAACTGCTTAGGAATCTGCAGTGACAAGACACTTCCAGACAGTTATCTGGAAGGCTGCAGGGTATTAAAAAGGAGACTCTTTTTTTGTTTGTTTACTGTTAATGTATTATCTGAAAGGTTGATAAGAGAAATAGGATTAATCACTACATGCTTGAAATCATATAAAAAAGACCAAGGCTCTACAACTGAGTTTGGCATGTTCCTCCGTGTAGCTTTTGTTACGCTTTTGTGTCCCTAAACAGCAGAGGCTACACTTACTGCCCTACATGGATGAAAGGCAAGGCGCTTTCTTAAGGCCACCTCAGTGAATTCTTGGCTGAAGTGAGACATGAATGGGGACTTCAGTATCTCTTAGCCAGTTAGCTTTTATCTCAGCTTCTTAAAAAAATACTTCAAAACCAAGATATTCCTTGATGCATGAAGCTTCTGTTACATGAGTTGGAGGACCTGCGCTTCAGCAGCTGCCTTCCACCACTTTTTTTTCCCTTTGGCAAGAAGATTTTTCATGCACCACTTTCCTCATTGGTTCCAGAGTCCAGCATTGTGCTTGTTATTTCCGATTGCTTTGCAGCATCAGTTTTATCTCCCATTCACAGGCAGCAGCAGTTCCTTATGAAATGTTATGAATGGCTTTGGAGTAGTGATTGCTACCCAGCTCTATTTATCATCATGGGTTTTGGCTGTGTAGCTGGACCCTTGCTGTGTCCTGCTGTCCTGACATCAGTCTCTGCTCTTAAGGCAGGAAACGCAGTCCTGGGAAGCCTAAGTGTGACAATTGCTGAATGGCCTTATCTCCAGGACAGAAATCCAACTCATTGCTGACTGTTTAAACTACAGGGTGCCAAGAGGGCACTGATTACATTTATTCTGTGTTTATTTTTATTTCGTAATGTCTAACTTTCAGATCCTCTGAACTTTGGATAAGTTGGTGGAACTCCTGTTATTTCTTTGGACTAGTGGTTGTTTCCACCAAGGTTTGTAGTAAAGAATGTCACTCAAGTATGTTTAGTTGCATGTTTTAATACTACTCAGTACTATGATTCATGACAGCTTTTAAGTTTTTTTCCTCTCTCTCCAGATCAGGGTGGGGGGTGGGGGTGGGTGTAATAATTGAGCAGTTCAGATTTGCCAACATGGGCAGAACTTGAGTGCCCCCTTCATTGATGGGAAGATGTTCATCACAAAGACAGAGTTAGTGAAAGGGTGTGAGCAGAGCCAAAGTATGAAGAAATATTCCAGAATTACCCTTCCTGTTTCATTATAATTGCAAGGTATATTTGCTCAAGAGTTGCTTGCCATACATATAAAGAGTTTTCCTATGATGAGTTTCTTGCCATACATATAAAGAGTTTTCCTATGATGCATTGAAGCTACCAAATAGGCCTTGCTATTCTGTAATTGTCTAATTTTCAATGTTCAGTAGAAATATTACATATCTATTCTGCTCCCCTCCCCCTTTTTTCCTATTGCATAATGCCACAGTGTCCAAAATATTTCATTTTTCCCAATAATTTTATTAAATATTGTATCATACAAATAAAACTGATACAAATACATAATATAGAAATATATCTTAAAAATAAAAGTTAAGAAAGTATAAAAAAGGAAAAAAGAGAAGAAAAAACCATTTTTTGCTGTACATTTCAAAATGTAAAACTTATATTTCAACTTTAAAAAAAAGATTAAAGAAGTCTCAGGTGGTGATTTCAATAAAACTAGTCGGAAGTTTGTCAATGTTTATTTTTAAGAAAAACAGCCCAAAGGGGAAAAATTAAATCTAAATTGATCAGCTGAAGATAAAGTCCATATGGGCAACATTAGTGGCTCTAAGCATGATGGAATCCTGTGACTCCCCGCTAATCACAAGCAGACCACAAAAATGCAATTACTGCCACTTACAGGGGAAAAAACCCTGTATGGAATACGTGTGGGTAATCTCATGATTCTTTTTTAATCCAGAGAGATTTCAGCAGCCTTAATCCTGCAGTTGGCTGCCATTTTCATCCACAGCCTATTCTAGAGGAATATCAGTTCATCATAATGGTTCACCAGAAGATCCCCAAAATATCTCAGATAGTTGAAAATGTTTTTTTAAAAATGTTCCTGAATCCGTAACATAGTCATTTTATAGGACCTCACTACCTTTCTCAAATAATATGGGGAATTAGCTTTGCTATGTTTTAGGCCAAAACATTCCTGGAGGAATGTTGTCCATAGGGTCGCGATGGGTCGGACACGACTTCGCAGCTAACAACAACAGGCCAAAAGAATTGAATATATCAGCAATGGGTTTCCTGGAGTCCAGGAATGAAACAGCTTCTAAAAGGTTTGCATTTAGGAGCCAAAATAAAATAGAACTCACTTTTATGTTACAATTAGTGCTGTTAAAATTATTGTCAACATCCTCACTGCCACGTTCATGTTCTTAACGCTCATTGTACCTGGTAAATATAGTACAGGTAGTCCTTGACTTACGATCACAATGAAGCCTGCCCATTATGGTCATAAGCCATGATGGTCATAAAGCAGGTCATCCCATAATCAACCTGATTTTACTGTCTTTTTTGCAGCATTTATTAAGTGACCACTGCAGTTATTAAACGAACACGATGGTGAACAAAGTGTTTCCTATGGCTGGTTTTGCTGAAAACTGAAAGCAAATGCTGGCTTTGTGCAAAAAAAGTTGTAAAATGTGACCACAGAATGCTGCAAATGCAGGCCAGTTGCCATGACGCAAAATGTCATGTTACTGTGGTAGGGCCCCCAGATGTAAAAACTTCAGAACTGCATTGCACGTATCCTGAGGGACGTCTATCATAACTTTCAAATGGTCACTAAGCAAGCAAGCAGTTATAAGAATGCCTGTAGGCTTACATATGCCTGACTTGGAACAGCTAAGTTTTTGTTTTTGTCTAGCTGGAACCGTGTATTTTTGACAGTGATGAGATTTAAGATATGATGGGCTGAGAAACAGTCCCAAGCAGCCTTACAAAGTAAATCCTGATGCAGTATTCCAAGACAGGCATGATTTCAGGCTGTCTAGCAAGATTGTCACCAGGAACTGAGCTTAATTCTTTAACTTTGCCCATGGCCAACATTGGTGATTTCAGAAAAACTAATCAAAGTTGTTATTGATTAGTATTTGCACTGAAAAACACCAGGAAAGTCCAGAGCCTACAGTCTACATTGGGAAGCCAATAAAGCAGTGGGAAACCACTTTTGGTATGATTGCCAAGAAGATACATGGTGACCAAGAGTCAAACTTATATAAATTTAATTGGAATTAGAGGTTACCTGTCTTGGCAGCTTGCAGAGTTGATGCAGCTGTGCTATTTCTAAGTAGTGGAAGCATAGTTCATTTGTGGGATTTGAGGCGTCTGAACCGCTCTTCACATGTGCAAATTTACTGTCCATAGTTCATGCCATTTATTAAACTTTGCTTGTGCTTATTCATATCTTATGTAATAAGCACAATAGACTGGATTTGCATAGCATGCTAAGCCACATGTAATGACTCATGAAGGACAATGAGTGGATTCCCATGACAAGATGAAGTCAAGAAGCTTACTGCGATAAGCAAAATCAGCCATAATGAAGAATTAAGGCTGCATGGAGTAGAATGTGTTGCACTGAACTGCTTCACATATTTCACTAAGTCATGGTTTCTTAAGCATAGTTATTGTTTGGTTTAAGATGATAATCAAAACTAGCCAATAATTTATGTGAGCATAGCCTGTGGCTAGTGCTGTAAAAAAAAGAAGAGTGAGTTTATAGGTAAGTATATATAAAGGTACATGGTATCATGCTTGTTCTAAACCAGACATGTCAAACTCGCAACATCACGTGATGTGCAACGTATCGGGATGGTTTTGCCATTGCCGGCAATGGGGTGGGGGCGGCTTCCGGATGATACGTCCAGCCCGCAGGCCGGCAGTTTGACACCCCTATTCTAGATAATCTCCTTTTATAAGTGTTTTAAAAGAGACACGGCTACTTAATCTTTAGAAAATAGAATTATTTATCCTCCTTTAAGATAATAAAACTTACATGCCAGAGAAATAAAACTGTTGATGCATAGAAACAAGAACCTGATTTAATTAATCTGCATTATTTTAAGCTAGGACAGATCTAAGAATATGGCTTACTTGTGCTTGTACATATTTTCTGTATATGGTGTCAGAAAAAGTAGTATGATGGATTGAGTGAATATTCATTTACCTCACAAACTTGATTATCTGTGAACATAGCAAATTTTTAAATAGAAACTAGGTGATGATTTGAATATTACCATGGAACGAATACTGACCAATTTGAAATTAGTAGAAAGAGAATACATGTAGTTCTCAATTTAAGACCAAAATTGAACCTGGCAATTATGGTTGTGAGTCGTGACAATTGTAAAGCAAGTCATCACATGACCAAGTGGATTTTACACACTTTTGTGGTGGTGGTCATAAAGTGAACGTGGTGGTGTTCACTATGGCTGTTGTTCTTTTTTGCCAGAAACTGGAAGCAGCTGCCTGTTTCCAGCAATAGTCGCAAATCACCATTATGTGACCATGGGATGCTGCAAATAGCCATAAATGCAGGCTGGTTGCTCAGCATCCAAAATGCAGCCATACAACTGTGGGAGGTAGGTGACTGCCATAATTTCAGAACCAGGTTATAAGTAGCCTTTGTTGGGTTTGTCATAACTGAATGATCGCTAAGCAACTGGACCGAAATCACAGATTACTTGTATTGCTACTTGTTTAGTAAAGGCCGGGCAACTGAATTTGTCCTAAACCCCTGAAACAACCAAATGCAACAAAAGAGCATGCAAATATTTATAGAGCCTTGGTGGAGCAGTGGGCTGATGCCTCCTTAAGTAACACCAGCTGCCTGCAATTAGTGCAGGTTCGCATCCCACCAGGCTCAAGGTTGACTCAGCCTTCCATCCTTCCGAAGTAGGTAAAATGAGGACCCAGATTGTTGGGGGCAATAAGCTGACTTTGTAATAATGCCGCTTGGGGTGTGTGTGAAAGCCCTAACAAGCAGGCATATACATAGAATGAAGGCTACTGCTAAGCTTGTAAGCCACCCTGAGTCTTCGGAGAAGGGCGGGATATAAATGTAATAAAAATAAAAAAATAAAAAATATTAAATACATGGAAAGAGGCTTTTGCAGTGGACACAGTAAAAATATAACCACCTGTGACCTTTCCTGGATCATGACTCCCTACGCTCAGTTACTCAAGCCCTGGTCATTTCTTGTCTGGACTACTGCAATGCTTTCTACATGGGGCTACCCTTGAAATCCACTTGGAAGTTTCAGTTGGTGCAAAGTGGGGCAGCAAAAGCAGTCTTTGGGGACCCATATTCCACCTCTGCTCCATGAACTTCACTGGCTACTGGTGTACTTCCCGGTGCAGTTAGAGGTGTTGGTTAGGACTTTTAAAGCTGTTAATAACATAGAATATCTGATGAACTGCCTCATCCTGCTAGGACAAGCTATCCTACTTGTGCTGGCAGAGAGATCCTACTGCGGATCCCATAGGTCAAAGAACTCCGACTATCAGGATCCAGAGGAAGAGCTTTCTCTGCCACAGCACCTGCCCTTTGGAACATCCTACCCTCCAGGTTAAGATCTGCCCCCACCCTCCTATCCTTCCACACGAGCCTGCCTGAGGATCCTGGGGGGGGGGGGAACTCCATGCCAGAGGAGGCTGCTGGGTTGATGCCAGATGCCACCTCCACCTCCTTTTTCATTATTTATTTATATATTTAGAAGATTTGCTCATTCTATTGTTTTACTTCTGTTTTGTTTGCATTTCTTTTCAATTCTTCCTTTTTATTATTGTAAGCCACCTAGAGTAGCCCCACGGTGAGATGGGCAGCAAATAAATTTAACAAAATAAAATTAAACAAACTGCAGCGTAGCCCAGTTTTGCCATCAAGGCAGCATGGCCATAGCATATTTGACATATTATTATTATTATTATTTATTATTTATTAAATTTGTATACCGCCCTTCTCCCGAGGGACTCAGGGCGGTGAACAGGGCACATATAAATAGAAAATACAAAAATTAAAAATTAAATATGCTTGAAAGATTTTAGTAACTAGTATTTTTTGCAACATACAATTTAGTTTCTATCTCAAACTAAAGATAAAGGTAAATAGCACTGTGTAGTGACAAGAGTTCAAAGAGGAAAAGTGTGTGTGTGTGTGTGTGTGTGTGAGAGAGAGAGAGAGAGAGAGAGAGAGAGGTACCTGCCAGAACCAGTTTAAATATCTTATTTCCCGAGTCTGCCAGAAACTATATGATTGAGGCCAGGAAAAGATGCTACTTCTTTAAGAAGCAGTCAGCAGCTACTTAAATGCCCCTACATGCTCTGAATCAGCTTTTCCCCTTTGAATCTGGATCACTGCACCACCCTAGAAATAATATGTGGCTTATGTCACTTCGCTATTTACACTCCAGTTGGTTGTGAAGGGTGGCCTTTTTGCAAAGAAGGGAAATCATTTTCAGAGAAAAGGAAGGATAGCATCCCTCCAGGGATGGTTAACATTACAAACACACAAAGCCATTATTGCATTTTAGGGAGGTGCTCCTTACAATTATATGAAATTATGGTGAGGATTATGGAAAATTATGGTGAGGACCGAATAGGAGAAAATCCTTAAATGAATCCTTTACAGTAGTTCTACTGGAAAAGAAATTAAGAGCTGGTATGAGAGTGGTTAGAATGATGGGCTCTTGAGGGAGATATTCAGGGTGATTTTGATATATATTTTTTTGCTCACTAAAAGGCTGAAATACTGCAGAGAATATAATAACAGGAAGGGACTTGTGCTTATTTTACCTCATGAAATAGTTGATAAATGAGGGTAGCAATGTGATTTGGCCTGAATTGCAGCCTCTAAGAGTATCCATTGGGCAGATCTGAAATTAATGATTGGCCATTTTAATTTATGTTCTTGTGGTGGATTACTTTTGCTCCCAATATCTTGGTATGGTTTAAAAGTTTGAGGGAACTGTCCAGGTCATAAGAGGTCAGCTTGTGTTCTCCAGTTATTTAAATTGAGATTCTTCCTCTACCGTTCTTCTGCTTGTTGTTGTTTTTTAAAGCATTCAGGCAATAATCATCAGAAATGAGGGAGGGGCTATAAAGATAAGCCCCCTGCCAGCTTATGTTTTCCACAAATAAGTTTTAACAGTGTAATTTTAAGAGCTTTTAGGGAAGAAGATGGGTAAGATTCATGGTCTGTATTTTAACACTTGAAAAGAATCTGACTGTTTATATAGGCAATGAATAAAACGTTCATGCCCTAGAGCTGATCTAGGGCTGCTAAGAATTCAAGCTGTAACATATAAAGGTGCGTGTGAGAGAGAGATTTGCAAGTTGAAACAATACTCATAAAGGTGGTGAATGCATTAACCCTCAAATAGAGTAGACTGTGGAATAGTAGTGCCCCAGATTTTTTTTCCTGATTATCTCATGTCTAATCCCTTGTCAGTAAGACATGAAATGTAATGTGGAAATAGCCTAAAACTAGGCTATTTCAATCTAATCCTGAAAGTCTTTAATTATTTCACATATTTCTTATTTTATTATTATGCATATAGTAATAAAAAACTTAAAATTACAGTATTAGAAGGTGCAAAACTCAAACTATCCATAGTAGGCTTCAAAACCTGGTTTTGCAAACCTTTTGAAAAATAGCTGCTTCCCTTTCACTAGAAATGTCATATTCAGGCTTGCCAAAAAGACCCTGGGTAGTCCTCCAGATCTCAGCCTATGTTCTTGGGTGTTTTATGTTTGTCAAAAGCTAAATATTGCATGTCAAAATAATAATCTCCTGCCAGTTGTTAGACATGGAGGTGGTAAGATGGTGGCTTTAGGATTCCTTTCTTCTTGAGAACCTGGACAAATTGCCATCATTGCAGGGAATATGAAGCCTGATTTTATTAGAATTCTGCAGGAGAATATTAGATCATTTGTCCATCCATCAGAGAAAAAAATAAAAGGGTTATAGAGCATGTGCTAAGATGGCGAGCTTTAACATCTTTATTACATGTATAAGATACATAAAGAACTTCTTGCTTATTTAAGTAGAGCTTGAATTGAAAGCTGTGCTGAGAATAGGAAAGGTGCTAACCTAGATGTTTAAAGGAGGATAGGTTTTAATGTTCCCTTCAGTTTGTATCTATAATTATCTGTTTTCAATTGCAAAATGCAAATTACAGCTCTGCTTCCAGCAATTCAGACCCGTAAAAATAGATGGTAATATATCCTTTATACATTTGAATGTTGTGTAGTATTGAAGGGGGTTTGTTTGGTTGATTTTTTGTGCCTGGAAGAGTACCAGAAGAGAATGTGGATTTTTCTAATTAATGCCATATTGGTTTAAGAAGAAAAACCTTATTGCTCCATGTTGTATAATGCTGTTTATATGGGGGGAAGGGGATGGTGGTGTTTTTCAAGGGAGAAATACAACACACAAAGATCCATGTAAGCTTTTTGTGTCAGGTTTTTCAAAAACAAATTAAAAATGTGCAGCCTAAGTATCTGCATGGATATTATCACTAGGGAATATTACAGTATTGATTTAAAATACTACTGAATAGTAATGGGAAGTATTAAACATTTTTTGGTTTTGATGATGTCTTTTTTGGAGATATAATTTTATTCCAGATATTCTATGTCAGAGAGATTTGAAAATGGTCCTTGCAGCCCCCTATCACTCTTCTGTGGCCTTCCCACTTTCCTATAACTTTCAGTAGGAGGTTTATGCCAAATAAGGGAGATCCCAAAGTGTATTTCTCAGAATGAACTATTTTGAATATTGGAAAGGTAATGAGTATGTATGTATGTATGTATGTATGTATGTATATATGTATGTATTTATTTGTTTATTTATTTTTTAAAAAACTAAACTGCTTGAAACAAAATGGTTCTGCTTGGATTGTTTTATTAGAACATTTCAGGTTATATTCAGAAATTTCAGTATGCTGCCACAGAAAAATTGAAATAAGTCTTTGCTCAACTATTTTATGTGGTAGGGCCACAAATGCAATGGAACAGTAGCCTGTCAAGAATGCTGTCTAAAACACATCCTCAGAAGAACAGACTGAAAGAATAACTCCAAAACTTTTAAAAACTTTTCCTAGTACACAATGGCAGCTTGGCCTGCCAACATGACAGCCATGGAACTGAGGTCAGCAAATATGTAGAATCACTGCAGTAATACAGATTGTTAACAGCAGCAAAAAGTGCATTTTTCTGGCTACTGGATTGAGGTTATTTGAAAACATCAACAAAACATTTTTTTAATCTGACATCCTGAAAGTTCATTAGCATTAAGCAACACTTTTTATCATTATACTTGCCACATCTGCATTTGGCAATCTGTCTGAAGAAAAAAATAGGACAGGACAATAACATGATATTGTAACCACAAATTCTTCCTCACAACAAAGAACACAGCCTGAATGTATTGATCACTTTAAGAATATGAAACCTTTGTCAAGGGATTTGCTGAGAGAAAACTCCCTCCCCCACCACTTCCAAAATGGAGGTTTTTGTAATCTTGCATACCAGCAGTGAGTATGTTTTTGTGAATGTATAACTTTTCTGTATGAAAGATGGATGACATTATAGTATTGCCACATGCTGTTTATGGTGTTACTCTTGTCAGATTTATCACCTGGCTAACCTCAACCCATACCAGAATGTCCGAAGCTATTGTTCTGACCTCCTGACTCACTTTGCAGGGTTCCTGTTTGTCAAAAACAGATCATGCCAGACAAACCTTATTGCATTCTTTGACCAAGTGACAAAACTAGTGGACCAGAGGAATGCTGTAGATATAATTTACTTGGACTTCAGTAAGGCATTTGATTATTGAAATGAAGTATGGGATTTTTACAGCTGGATACACAATATCTCAACGCTTAGTACTATTAGGAAATAGGTGAGATTGCTGCTTAGTTTCAGGATTCGCAAATGTAAACATCTACAAAGCTGCTTTTTTGGGCATTTAAGGATATTTGGTTTTTCAGACTTTCTTCAGACCGAGGCTCTGGGCTGATCCTACAAGAATAGCCATTGGGAGTTGTATAACAAATTTCACTTCCACAGTTGAATCCTCAGAGATGTACATGCTAGTTTTGTACGTAGACTCACGGTTTGTTTGAATGTGGCTCCCGTCCGCCGTTTCATAGCATTGTCAAACCAGATTTTTAATCAGATTTGAAGTAGTTTGGTAACTGAACATTTCTAACTACCCCAAAGTTATTGATGGATAGCAAGTTTTATAGCGATGTTACCTGGTGTACACTACTGCTAAAGTAGACCATAAACATCCAGACGCTTATCCATTTCCCTTTTTCACCTCCATCAAGTGATGAAGTACAGGATTTCTATGCAAGCTACTGTTTCAGTATGAGGGTGGCCTCTCTTCAATAGCATTGGAGTAGACAGTTTAGTATCTCTCTGGACAAGTGCCGTCCTGTAGGTTAGGAACAGTGAAAGTTTCATTGTTTAAAGGCAGCATGTTATTATTTCTGATTGAGTTTAGTGGGGACAGTCCTAGTGGAGAACAAAAGTCTTGCACAGTGGTAGTTCTGTGTGTGCTGAAAATCTGTGTATGCCAGTGGCATGGTGCCCCCGTAGTTTATTTACAAGTCTTTTTAATGGAACTACGGCAGCTGTCTGCAGGGAGACAAGTACAGGTAGTCCTTGACTTACGACCACAATTGAGCCCAAAATTTCTGTTGCTAAGCATGACATTTGTTAAGTGAGTTTTGCCCCCATTTTACAACCTTTCTTGTCACAGTTGAATCACTGCAGTTGTTAAGCTAGTAAGATGTTAAATGAATCTGGCTTCCCCCACTGACTTTGCTTGTCAGAAGGTTGCAAAGAGTGATCTCATGACTCTGGGACCCTGCAACCGTCATAACTATGAGTCGATTGCCAAGTGCCTGAATTTTGATCACGTGACCATGGGGATGCTGCAGCAGTCATAACTGTGAAAATGGTCATAAGTCACTTTTTTCAGGTTGTCGTAACTTTGAACGGTCACTAAATGAACTGTTGTAAGTTGAGGACTACCTGTAGTGTGCTGAAATTTGAGTATTTACAACATGCTGACAATTGAGGAATAAAAATTCTTAACCACTTAAATTCAAGAAACAATCCTGAATTTATTGTACTTCTAGGTGGATGAATGTAAACATTGCTTGACCGCCTTATATCCTGTTCTTCTCCACATTACTAGTGCATGTAAATATCATGGCATAGTCCAGCCCTGCACCTATTAAGAAACATGATAAGCTCCTAAACTCATTCTTTCTGTCCTCTCCTTCAATGCCAACCATGTGCCAGTGGAGCAGGTAGTCTCCATGGCAATGTAGCTTGTTTCCATGGCACACTACTGCCAACATGAGTGATATTGTGGCTTGCTTTTTTTTATTCTGCCCTTCAATCCAGAAGGCTGGCAGTTTGCATACCTTGAGTGGCAAGGGAAAACCTGCTTTATATACTCTTGAGTTGGTAGCCAGACCAACAGAGAGCAGTTTACCTCTTTTTATTACTCTTAAAGCATTGGGTACTCTTACCAGACAAGTTCTATGTTCCCCATTGCCTAATATGATTTATCAGTAAGGTTCAGTATCAGAGCTTGACTTAGAGGCAGTAAGAGCAGTGCATTTTTTGTCGTAGAAATCATCGGAATGGAGTTTTGGCACCTTTTTTGACAGATTTTCCAAGTTTTAAAAGTAACTTTTGAAAATTTAATGTTTGGTCCACATGGACTTGAATCTCCCTGTCGAGCTTAGCACGTTGGAGGGAAAATCATTAAAATGGTGCATGCGGGCTGCTTGTGTGTCGAGTCCGGTGCATGCGTACTTCGTCTGGCTGCTCGGCTTGTGATTGATTGGTCATGTGGTCGCGTGCTGAGTGCTTACTGCGGGCGATGACCGTTATGTTTCATTTCACAACTGACGTGTGTGGGTGTGTGTACAGTGAAAGGTAAATAAAGGTTTAACAAGATGTGAGTTCCGGCACCTTTTTTCTTACAAAAAAAGCACTGAGTAAGAGACTAATTATTTAGCATTAATCCAAAGTTTCAGCAATACAGGTGAAACTCAAAAAATTAGAATATCATGCAAAAGTTCATTTATTTCAGTAATGCAACTTAAAAGGGGAAACTAATATATGAGATAGACTCATTACATGCAAAGCAAGAAAGTTCAAGCTGTAATTTGTCATAATTGTGATGATTATGGCTTATAGCTCATGAAAACCCCAAATCCACAATCTCAGAAAATTAGAATATTGTGAAAAGGTGCAATATTCTAGGCTCAAAGTGTCCCACTCTAATCAGCTAATTAAGCCATAACACCTGCAAAGGGTTCCTGAGCCTTTAAATGGTCTCTCAGTCTGGTTCAGTAGGAATCACAATCATGGGGAAGACTGCTGACCTGACAGTTGTGCAGAAAACCATCATTGACACCCTCCATAAGGAGGGAAAGCCTCAAAAGGTAATTGCAAAAGAAGTTGGATGTTCCCAAAGTGCTGTATCAAAGCACATTAATAGAAAGTTATGTGGAAGGGAAAAGTGTGGAAGAAAAAGGTGCACAAGCAGCAGGGATGACCGCAGCCTGGAGAGGATTGTCAGGAAAAGGCCATTCAAAAGTGTTGGGGACTTTCACAAGGAGTGGACTGAGGCTGGAGTCAGTGCATCAAGAGCCGGATCACAGATGGATCCTGGACATGGGCTTCAAAGGTCGTATTCCTCTTGTCAAGTCGCTCCTGAACAACAACTTCAGAAGCACCTTACCTGGGCTAAAGAAAAACAGACCTGGTCTGTTGCTCAGTGGTCCAAAGTCCTCTTTTCTGATGAGAGCAACTTTTGCATCTCATTTGGAAACCAAGGACCCAGAGTCTGGAGGAAGAATGGAGAGGCACACACTGCAAGATGCTTGAAGTCCAGTGTGAAGTTTCCACAGTCTGTGTTGATTTGGGGAGCCATGTCATCTGCTGGTGTTGGTCCACTGTGCTTCATTAAGTCCAGGGTCAACGCAGCCGTGTACCAGGAGATTTTGGAGCACATCATGTTTCCTTCCGCAGACAAGCTTTATGGAGATGCTGACTTCATTTTCCAGCAGGACTTGGCACCTGCCCACACTGCCAAAAGCACCAAAACCTGGTTCAATGACCGTGGGATTACTGTGCTTGATTGGCCAGCAAACTCGCCTGACCTGAACCCCATAGAAAATCTATGGGGCATTGCCAAGAGAAAGATGAGAGACATGAGACCGAACAATGCAGAAGAGCTGAAGGCTGCTATTGAAGCATCCTGGTCTTCCATAACACCTCAGCAGTGCCACAGGCTGATAGCTTCCGTGCCATGCCACATTGAGGCAGTAATTGCTGCAAAAGGGGCCCAAACCAAGTACTGAGTACATATGCATGCTTATACTTTTCAGAGGTCCGATATTGTTCTATGTACACTCCTTGTTTTATTGATTCCATGTAATATTCTAATTTTCTGAGATTGTGTATTTGGGGTTTTCATGAGCTGTAAGCCATAATCATCACAATTATGACAAATCACGGCTTGAACTATCTTGCTTTGCATGTAATGAGTCTATCTCATATATTAGTTTCCCCTTTTAAGTTGCATTACTGAAATAAATGAACTTTTGCACGATATTCTAATTTTTCGAGTTTCACCTGTAAACTCCAATATTAGGGAAAATACATGCTTAGGTACCTGAATGTAACATTGCTGTGTCTGGTGCCCCAGTGTCTTTGATCAAAGCTTGCTAACAGATCTATATTTCTATGTCTTTTTATTGTAGCTTGAACTGTAGATAATAATAGGTGATGTGTCATATGAACATTCTTGATTACTGGTTTGTACAACTCAGTCTGCTGTTTATCCACTATCTTCCCACAGAACTGGTCAAGAATTTAGATTAGAATAGAGAATAACATGAGTTAGAAGGGATCTTATCAAATGCAGTCTCCATCTTGGTGGAAGAATCCACCACACCATTCCTCAAAGCCCAGATTTGAAAACGTACATTGAAAGTTATCCTGCCATTGTTCTAGGCAGATTGGCCCACTGCGTAACACCTCTTACCATTAAGAAACTCTTCCCAATGTTCACCCTGGATCTCTTCTTGTTAGCTTTAGCCCAATTTTCCTTGTTCTGGTCTTAATTTCACCACCACCCTTATATGTGACAGCCTTCCTTTTAGACATTTGTAGACTACTATCATATCTCCCATTGGGCTTCTGTTTTGAAGGTTAAGCATGCCCAGGAACTTTACCAAGTCTTCATAAGGCTTAATTCCTTATTGTGATTTCTGCCTTCTGAACCACTTGCAGAATTTTGTGGTTGCCCAGAAATCTTATTAACATTGATGTATATGATGAGAAAAAGGCTTAACTTTCTGTGTGTCTGTACTCAATCCCAGTGTCTTCTGAATTCTTTCTGTAAAATGACTAAATTCATGTGTAGCCAACTTTATAAGCTTACTTTGTGCCTGGGCACTCCACTTTAAGCCATTGTTTGATTAACTATGTATCTTGAACTGCAGTTGTCTGGGATTACAGATAATCAAATGTAGCATTTATAATTGTTGTCTCATGAGATTTTTCTAAAAAGTCTTTCTGTATGATAGCCAAAATAAACTGAAGATTGTATTTTAAATCAGAAAACATGTTTCTTTACAATGGGAGTTGTGATCATAAGCCCGAACTGTACATTATTCTCAAACTGAAGCTGTTTCGAAGTAAGTGTGTTTTAGGATTGCAGCTTTTAAACAGTGGCAGAGATATGGATATGTTATTTCTTGAAAGAAAATGTTGGAAAGCAAGTGCGGTGTGTCGTTTAGGCTTGTTCTGGCTCTTACATTCCCGCCTCTCTAGCCATCTGTACCTGACATTTGAGACACGTATTCAGTCCTTGGATACACATTGCACAAAGCATGTGCTTCACGGATGAAGCACAAGCTGATCTTAATATTGGCAAAGGAATTTTAATTTGTTTATTTCCCCCTCTGTGAATAAAGGAGAATCCAACAGTATGCCTGTTGTTCTTTAATGAAGTTTGCATTTGTAGTTACATAACAATTTTTCAGTGCTTGCCTTTTATCAGTTTGGTCATGTGTCAAACAAATGTAGCCATATCCCATTTGTTTAAAATGATAGTACTTAACACATAACATTATTTTCAATGGCCTGTCAAATCCAGCACTGCATAAGTCATTATCAGAACAAATTATTCCTTTATAGTGTATCTGTCACTTATAGAATCAGTTGTAATCATTCATTTCTCAAATAGCCAGTGAAATGGGAATTCTTTCTACCTATTTTTCATAACTCATACGGTGTTTAAAATGTCTTCTATTGCTTTTTCAAATTGGATAAACTGGAATGTTAACTAGGCCACCAGTGATCAAAATGCCAGGTGCAGTATTAACAGGAGAGAAATCAAGTTTTGAATGTAAGTAGGCAAGAAATGAACCCTGGTTTATATACTAGATATATTTTTATGCATTCTACTTCTATGTGGAGCTGCATTACCAATCATGCCATTCTTCAGTAGAACATACTATTAATCTACAAGACTTGAATCTGACTCTTAGGACTGATCAGTTTCAGCTTAGTCAATATTCAGGTTTAGTCACCTTGAAGAGAGCAATTTTGTATAGCCCAAGGAGGCCAAAAACACATTGCAGCATTTGAGAGAAGTGCTGTTTATCAAGCTCTGAGGAGATGCTCCAGCTTGTGTTGACAGTTTCAAAAGAGATTGTATGGGAGTTAACCAAATGCTGTATAAGGAAATATGTTTTCTGTGTGATGATTTGCAGTTCTCCAAAATTGTAAAAGGAGTTGTAAACTTATGCAAAATGCTGTAGAGGTTTTCTGGTTTTCCGTTTTTCTGGA
The DNA here is from genome assembly GCF_964194415.1 of Vipera berus. Taxonomy (NCBI): domain Eukaryota; kingdom Metazoa; phylum Chordata; class Lepidosauria; order Squamata; family Viperidae; genus Vipera; species Vipera berus. Next base: position 197,139,289 of record NC_138202.1, on the reverse strand, counting down.
TGGTCATGGCGTGTTTACTTCTAAATCTAAATAGTTCCCTCTGTTGCTTTTTCCATTGAATAGAGTCAATCATTTGCTATTATTTAAAAGCACAAATTTGAGTATTTATGATGTGCAAGTGCCATGACTTGTTATGGCCCCTAGAGCCTTTGTTTTTGATCTTATAAAATCCCTGATGATTTTTGTTTATTCGAAACTGCTCTTATTTATAAGCAAAGGTATGCACACTTCTAGTTTGTAATTGTTGATGGGCTGTGTTCTATTTCATTTGTAAACTGTTGTTGTTTTTTTGCCTATTTTAGATTATTGAGGACATGTTACATGGTGGCATTGGTAATGTTGTAAATAAACAATTAACTGAATATTAGTGCCTTTGTTTGGTATTCTTCTTCCATGTGCCCTTGTCTGTGACTAGTCAAGTCAAGACATATTTATTTTTTAGAAGAGCATTTCAAAACGTGTGATATTCGTGCATGTTTTTTATTCCTCCACTGGAGTCTTAGTGCTTTGAACTTGTAACTAAAACTTCTAGCCTTCTTGATGATCAAATGGGATTTGGCTTAGGAAATGGAAGATTTTCAGTTGTTTCATCTACCAGCTGCAAAATATCTTGCATATTAAAAGCAGCAATATTTTGTTTTTGTTAGTTTGCTGTATGGACACCCTTTGTTTAAGAGATGAGAGATCCATATGTTATCAGTTTGGCTTAGCAGTCAAACATTAATGATTGGGATTGTTGTGCCACAGTCTTTAGGACATAATAAAAAATAAAATAAATAATGGACTATCCTAAGTTGGACTACATCAAACACACGATTCTCTATTTTAGTTTTCTCTTTATTGCTAAGTGTGAACTCTTGAGTTGTGCCCTGTTTTCTTCTTCAAATCCCTGCCTACAATTAATATGTGATTCATCCTAGAAATGTCTGCTTGCCAGCTTGGTGATAGAAGGAGGATGGAAATGAGTATAATCTTCTCCAGTTAGTGGGGAAAATGAATGATTGGAGGAGTTCTATCTGGTCATTAAAGGCAGAATCAATTATTCCCAATGGGTTGATTTGTATACAAATATCATATTAATGTTTATGTGGTTGACTATATTCACTGACAGAAATGCTTAATGTTATGAAACATTTTTATGATGTAGATGCCTGCTGATTGGCCATAACTCCTCCTTGCATATAGTAAAGTTGTGGGAAAATACAAGGTATATATCCGGTAATATCCCTCCTTTGAGGTTATAACACGTATAGCAGAACAGATTTCTGAGCCCTCAAAACTGCATTAAGAGGTTGGGACTAATCTCTAGCACAGACTAGGGATATGCAAGAGAAGAACAGAAGCACCCGTGTAATAATGGAAATGTGCAAAGATGCTTTTGGAATGCAGCCCATGGATTCCCACTTATGGAAACAGCTCTTAGTCCTGTTGGAAGTGATAAATCATAGATTGGCTCTGAAACTCCCATCCAAGGGCTGCAACAGCGTACAGATTTCCCTGCCAATCTGAGATATATTTTTTTTGGAATAGAATTAGTTTTATTTGGCCTGAAGCAAGATCAAATGGACAAAACAAAAGCAGCATTTGGGGAAATAACTACCATTTTTATTTTTTTGCAAACTACTGGTACAGAGCAAGTTGCCAGCAATTCTTGTCTAGACATGATCTTTTCTAGCATCCAAGATCGGTGTATGCATAATATATATAGTTCCATTTAAGCAGTGTGAGGACAGGTAATGAATTTCTGAGTGTCTGCTACTTGCTCCAGGGTATAGAATTGGATGGCAAAGGGCTGTCTAGGAAGGAGCATGTGTTTCAGGTTCATAGATGATACATAATCCTCCTGTTGACACACTTAGTAAAGGTTCTAAATCTGTGTTCTTATGTTTAGTTACTTGTGCAATATCCTGGCTTTGATATTGGCATAAACTATTCTGTGTCTGGACTGTAGGTGCATTATTGCTGTGCTTTGTATTTCATAAATTTCTGTCAGGGCTTCTTATGACAATATATCTCTCAATTCTTTGAAAGATTCCCTGAGTTAAAGAGCTTTGACTGAACCCTTCTAAAACTTAAAAATTCCTTCAGCCTTTCCGGCCCCCTTTTTCATGTAGCTCACTGTGGGAGAATTGCAGTCCTAATTCAGGCAAGTACCAGAAGAAGGATCTGCACTGCTGGGGGAGGGGAGGGGAAGCCAGCAGATAACCTGACTCTGGGTTTTTTGTTTGTATTCCCCAGGAAATGCCTCCATTTCCTCAATCAGTCTCTTGTGAGATGGGTGGCTACACAAATATGATAAATAAAATAAACAGGCATTGAGTCAATTCTGGACTTTGCTTGCATTTGATGACATGTCACTGTTCAAATACTAGTGAGGGATCCATGGAATGGTGCACCAATTGAGATAACTAGATGTTGGGGATATTTCAGATGTTCTCTAATTATAAGAAATATGATTGTTTCCCACTACCCATTGTATAAAATTTGGTGATGTAATGTTTTTTTTTTTTAAAAAAAATTTAATACAGGTAGTTCTCGGCTTAAAACCATAATGGGGCCAGCCCATTAGGGTCATACATCCCTGATTTTACGACCTTTTTTGTGGCAGTCATTAAGTCAACCTAATGTGGGTGGTGGGGCTTTTTTTTCTAAAAACCAATTTTTGGCAAGAATGTCATAAATTGTGGTCATGTGACCACAGGATGCAAAATCCCTATAGGAAACAGTGAAAACATATACATTCAATTTCTCAGCTACTTAGATTGTTGGCTGAGCAGGTACAAAAATAGACTGGGAAATGATTGAATCCTGGGAAATGGGCCCCTTGTAAGTCAACAGGTGTGCTGATCTACCAGTAGTTTATCAGATACTTAGGAACCCAAGGACTTGGCAGAACAAGGAAACAACAGCCAATGACTTAATAGCCGGCCATCAACATCCCAGTCAGCCAGTAGGAAGCCACAGCCAACCAAACACCACATAAATACTATGCATAGAATAGCCACAAACACGTTAGAATAGAATAGAGCTGGAAGGGACCTTGGAGGTCTTCTAGTCCAGCCCCCTGCTCAAGAATCTCAGACAAGTGACTGTCTAGCCTCTTCTTAAAAATCTCCAATTACTGGGGGCAAGCTATTCCACTGCTTTATTGTCCTCATTGTCAGGAAGTTTCTCCTGAATTCCAGGTTGCTTCTCTCTTTCATCAGTTTCCAACCATTGTTTCTTGTCCTGCCCTCTGGTGCTTTGGTGAATAACATGACCCCCCCTCTTCTTTGTGACAGCCCCTCAAATACTGGAATACTGCCGTCATGTCTCCCCTATTTCTTCTTTTATTTAGACTAGCCAAACCCAAGTCCTGCAGCCGTTCTTCGTATGTTTTAGTCTCCAGGCCTTTGATCATCTTAGTTAGATATTGAAGAGTACTGGGCCTAGGACGGGACCTTGTAGTACCCCACTGCCTACTTCTCTCCATGTGGATGTAGTGCTGTTGAGGACTACTCGTTGAATTCAGTTTGCCAGCCAGCTACAGATCCATCTAGTGGTGATGTTGTCTATTCCACCTTTTTGTAGCTTACCAAAGAGTAGGTTGTGGTCTACTTTATCAAATGCCTTACTGAAGTCTAAGTATACTACGTCCACAATATTTCACTGGTCTGTTAGTTTAGTCACTTTGTTGAGGAATGAAATAAGATTGGTTTGGCATGATTTGTTTTTAACATGCCCATGCTGGCTGCTAGTTATAACTTTGTTTGCTTCTAGTTTAGTTGTTCACAGATCTGTTTTTTTATTATTTTTTCTAGGATCTTCCCAGGTATTGATGTTAAATTGATCGGTCTGTAGTTTCCTGGGTCAGTTTTTTTTTTCCTTTCTTGAAGATGGGAACCACATCAACCCTTTTCCAATCTTCGTGTACTTTCCCTGCGCTCCAGGATTTTTGAAAGATGTGGCACAGTGGTTCTGAGATAACATCTGCCAGCTCCTTCAGAACTCTGGGATGTAATCTGTCAGGCCCTGGTGATTTATATTCATCATGGTCGGATAGGTGTTCTCTTAGCATTTTCTTGCTTATTTTAATTTTTGTTTCTAATTTGTCTTTTGCAGTGGTTTTTTTTTTGGTATGTTGGGCTATGGTTTCTTTTTGTTTGAAGACTGATATAAAGTATCAGTTAAACAGCTCTGCTTTCTCTCTGATATCTGTTATTTCCTTGCCATCTTTTCTCTTTAGTGGGCCTACAGTTTCCTTGACTTTTTTCTTGTTGTTAATATGTTGGAAGAAACTTTTTATTATCCATGATTTCTGTTGCAAGTCTTTGTTCCGTTCTGAGCCTTTGCTTTCCTGACTTTATCTTTACATGTTCTGGCTGTCTGCTGATAATCGGCCTTAGTTATGTGCCCTCTTTCCATTTTTTTGTATTTGTCCTGTTTGTCTTTCAGTTTGTCAGAGATCTTTGTGCAACCATGCTGGTTTCTTCTTGAATTTCTTGGGGGGTTTTTCAGTGGCATTGTGCTGGTCTAGGCTTTTATGATCACATTTTTTAGAGTTTCCCATGCTTCTTGGGTTGCTTTCTGCTTTAGGATTTTCATTCATAGGTTCTTTCCTAGGTTCTCTCTGAGTTTGTTAAAGTCAGCTCTTTTGAAGTTCAAGACCCTGGTTGGATTGTTTTCTCTTTGCTAGTGTTTGTGTTATATTCTGATATGACATGGTCACTTTCGCCCAGGGTTCCATCAACTTCAACTCTATCTCTTCTTCTCTATTAGTTAGAATTAAGTCCAGCATGGGTTTATGTCTAGTTCCCTCCTACCTTTTGGATGACAAAGTTGTCAGCTAGGTTGGTTAGGAATCTGATCTCCCACTCGCTCGCTGCAGAGTTTGTCTCCCAGTTGATTCTGGTAGAGAGAAGTTCACTGAGGGTGGGCTCCAGTCTGAAAGCTCAGAAAATCAAACTTCAGGTCCTGGTGACCGACCTAGATTTAATCCTGCAATGAAAATATAGCTCTAATCTTCTCTACTGAAAAACCTGTTTAGGATAGAATCTCTTAATTTAAAAAAAAATCTTCAATATTCTTTCTCAATTGATAAAGATCATACAGGTTTTTTTACTATTTATTTAGTGTATGGCATACAATGTCAGGAAAATCTACACAAGTAGACACAATGCAGTCCTGAAAGCCTAGATTGCTAGTTTATTCTGTTGGGCCCTTGCGCTCCTATCCTTGGTGCACCAGGTGGGGCAAACCACCTTTACACCAATTAGCTAGTGGAGCTCAAGTTGCTGGCTCTTCCTGGCTCCTCCGTTGGTCTTGCCTCACCTTGTGTCACAATGCCTCACATCTGGCCAGGTTCTGCCCCAGGTTCTGCTCTCTGCACACACAAACACAGCTAGGTTGTTCCCATTGAAGTGGTACCATTTATCTGTTTGTAATATTGCCTGCTTTCAAACTACTGGGTGGGCAAAAGCATTTGCAGACAATTTCTGGCTAGCAGTTCCAGCATCCTTAAACCACTGCGCCACTGCATCCCTTTATTTAACTAGTTGCTCGGTCCACACATTACAAGTCAGAACCTTAATCTCTTTAACATTTTTTTCTTAGCACCTCTCCTTTATGAAGCTTTTCCAATTATTATTATTTTAAAATAACACTCCTATCATTTTTTCTTTAGATACTGGAACCCCAGATTGAAGCAACTCATCTGGTTGTTTGTAGCAGCCTGCATACTATGCACAAGCTTAGCAAAAGCAACCATGGTGTTCTTTGCTAGACTACCTTCCTTGAACATGGAGAACACTGCTGGTTGAAAATAAAGGGCAACTAATGCTTGCTAGCTGCGTGTTGTATAACATTAGCACTGCAACCACGCACAAGGAGGTGCACATATGCTAAAACACAACAAATCAATATAGAATTATATGCATTTTTAAAAGCACCATGAAGCTCAGTATCCACAAGATTCAACCTTGAGCCCAAAGGGCACATGCAGACAAAAGGAATATTTTATTAGCAGTCTGTGCAGTCACACTATATGTGTGTGTGTGTGTGTGTGTGTGTGTGTGTATCCTTCCATCCACACAAATTGTTCAGTTCCCCATAGTAGTTTTGTTTTAAAAAGCAGTAATGTACCCCAGTGGATTGAAAGGGTTTCCTCTGGGAACCATGGTTTTCTGCCTGGTAATGTGCTTAACTCCTCCTTCCTTCTCAACATTTTTCATATACCACATGCTTAAACCAGTGGTAGCTAGGACAGGACTACTCCCTGGTACTATACTAGCTACACTAGAAAAAAGTACATTTTATTCATAACAGCAACCCAACCATAAATTCCAATCCAGTTGTAGTGCCTGGAACACTCAGAACAGAGCTGGTTGAACCTGCCAGGTTTTGTTACATGTTCTTGGAAACTCAAAGCAGCCATTTCAAACCTAAAACATTTTGCACCTGTTTACCTAAAAATCAAACCAGCAAAATGATGAAAATGACAGTATAATTCATGTTTCCAAATCTTTTTTTCCTTCTGCTTTAGGGATTAAAAAACCTGGGGATAGGGCAGGGAGTAAGAAATAGACACAGTGGATCTTTTCTATCACACTTAATTCCCCCCCCCCAAGAAATGGATTTTAGATAGATTTTGTTAGTAAGTGTTAGATGGTACCTCCAAGTGTTGTGTAGTGAGTTCTTTGGAGGCAGTAAGCCAGACGAGAGGTTGCAAGCAGGAACATTGCTTTATTAAGGCAAACAGGAACAGAACTGAAACAGAGGCTTCTGCACAGCTACTTATACGGTTGGCCACTAGGCGGCGGCAAATAGGTTTAAAGGAACCCATTTCCGCCCCAAATCATCCAATGATCTTCTTGGAGACAGCAAGTCTGGCTAGTCAGTGACACACCAATTGAGCAACCCTAAACAGCATTCAAACAGACACAGTTCAAGTAAAATCCCAATACATTACACCAAGATTGATTAATACGCAGTAAACTAAAATGGAACAATTCAAATAAAATTAATTCCAAGGTCATGTCCTGGCATGTGTCCTGGGGCATTCAGATGGCTTTAGGTAGCCCAGGACACATACAAGAACATGTCCGTGGAATTAATTTTTTAATTAATTACCAGGAGCTACCTAAAACCATCTGAATGTCTCTTATGTTGATTCTTGACTGGGACAACTGACCACCGTTTGTGACAGTCCCTTTGGTGGCCAGCAAATTTCACAGTTTTGGAAGAATTGTCTTCCCTTGCTGCTTCCTGGGCCTGTTGCACATATTCCTGGCTCCTACTTCCTGAGGGCATTTGCAAAGACGAAGAATAAAAAAGGAGCAGAGTGGGTTTTCCTTGGGAACAGTGCTGGGCTGGCCATTTTCCTGCTGTATAAGCAGGCCTTCCATAACAATTAACCTGGCATGGCCTTTCCTGGCCTTCCTTAGAGTGATGGATGGAAAAGCGAAATGGAGGCTGATGCTGTGTATCAGAGTACAGAGGGGAGTTGGATCTGTTTGGGTAAATTTTCTATGAAAAACTGTCTTTTGCTTCTTGGGTTGCTGAATTTGCATCCCACCTTATACTGTGCTGTGGCTCTTAAGGCAATTCATAATCATAAAACCATTAGGTTATTAGGGAGAAACCCCAGCAGATGCTCAGATAACTAATCAAATGCTCGCAGATAAAAGCCTTTTTTGGGGGGAAGAAAAAAAACCTTGCATGCCATTGCAAGCATAGTGTGAACAAGAATGATCTTGCATTGTGCCTAAAGAATAGCAGTATTAATGCCAAATATAAGAGTTGAAGGGGAGGACTTTCTGACTGTCATGCCAGGAAAAGGCATTTTGTAAATAAGGGAGAGAAGGCAGAAACCCTTAAAAGACTGAGAAAGAAGCAAGTGAAGCAGCCATTGACTTGAAAAGAGGCTCCGGATTTAAATCTTGGAATGGAGAGAAAGTAAAAGAATATGATTGCTGATACAGGTGCTCTTTGACTTGCAATCACAATTAAGACCAGAATTTCCATTATTAAGCAGGATGGATGTTAAGTGAGTCACACACCCAGTTTTATGACCTTTTTAGCCATGCTTGTTAAGGAAGCACAGTAGTTGTTACATGAATCATTAAATCATTAAGCAAACCCAGTTTCCCCCATTGACTCAGGTTGTCAGAATCCAGCTGGGAAGGTGGCACATGGTGTTTACAGGGTCCCAGAATGGCTGCAACTGTGCTTAAGTACATGACAGTAGCCAAAAGCCCAAATTTTGATCATGTGACCATGAGGATTCTGCAATGGTTATAAGTGTGAGGACCAGTTGTAAGTCACTTCTTTCAGTTGTTGTAACTTTCAAATGTTCACCGAACAAACAGTTGTTCAGTTGAGGTCTACCTGTGCATGCAGAACGTCTTCATTTTATTTTTATTTATTACATTATTTATATGGCCATTCACCTCACAACAGTCACTCCTATTATATGGCCTCCTAATTCCCTGCAGTAATTCTCTACTTTTCTAACTTTGTCTGTTTGGAAATGTGGGACTAAATGTTTAATCACTGTGTCTGCTTCAAATCCTAACACCAAGGGACTAAATCTAGGATGAATACCGTAATTGCTCACCATTAAAGAGTGCCCTCAGATCTCTAATCTTTGGCAAGTCACATATCTGTTTAAAGTCTTACAGGTTTTCAGAGCTGTCATATCTTACACTTTAAAGGGAATGGAAAAGTTGAAGTTTTCAAGCTTTAAGGAACGTGGTTATCAATTTTAAATCAAATGTAAATAAAACTTGCCCAGGCCTTAGGAGTTTACTTTGATACAAGTATTAGTTTTGTAATTTTTTTTCAATCACAAGAGTACAGGTAGTCCTCCACTTACAACCATTCATTTAGTGACTGTTCAAAGTTAATGATAGCACTGAAAAAAGTAACTTATGTCTATTTCTCACACAACCATGGCAGCATCCCCATGATCATTCAGATCATTCAGATCCTTGACACCTGGTTCATATTTATGACGGTTGCAGTGTCCCGGGGTCATGTGATCACCTTTTGCTACCTTCTGACAAGCAAAGTCAGTGGGGGAGCCAGTTTCATTTAACATCCCAGTTGTTAACAATAGCAGTGATTCACTTAACAACTGTGGCAAAATAGGTTGTAAAATGGGGCAAAACTCACTTAACAACTGAACATTTGGACTCAGTTGTGGTCCTAAGTCAGGGACTACCTCTATACGATTCATCACTTCTTATTTTATCACCCCAGCAATCATGACAGTTTGTTGCTAGCCACAAACAGGGATTCAAATGGGTTTTGCAAATAGGCTTTTGATTAAAAGCCAGGCTGATGCTGAGGTTAAATATGGCGGACTAAATGCCAAGGGACAATGAGTTACAGTCCTCTTTTAGGCATAAAAGGCAGCTGGATAACTTTGGGTTAGTCAGTGTCTCTCAGTCCTAGGAAGACAGTGGCAGCAAAGCACTTTTGAAAATGTTCTCAAGAAAACTGCAAGGGACCTGTCCACATAATACAGTCAGAAGTAGAAGTCAAGACTGACTTGGACGTTAACATTTTTTCTTGGGTTGCTTGTTCAGTATAGGAGCCAGTCCTTAACTGGTAATATTTACAACTATAATACCCATCAGTGTGCCAGTATACTTCTGAACAGGACAATCCTGGAAGTTAAAAACCTATTTTGAATGTTGGGGTTCTGTGTAGGTAGCTTCTGACTTAAGTCTTTGATGTCTCAATATGTCAATATAAATACAAAATGTGTCAATATATCAATATAAAACAAAAGCTTTCAGGTGTGCCTATGGAACTAACCATCCATTATTTTCTTCCACTTTTTACCTTTTTGCTTACACATTATAGATTTTGCTTTTGAGAAATACTTTTGTATGCTGAACTTTTTCATTTTTACTTGATTTTGGAATTAATGGCAATATTAACTTCAACATTGTTATTTATATACTTTTTTAGATTCAGTTATTAGAATGCCTTGAATATTTGCCTAAATATAAAAAGATATAAATGGACTACTTTCCAAACCCCATAAATTGCAATTATCCTGTTTCCCTATAAAGTTTATGCTTTTTATTTTTAAAATTCTCTCTCCCACTTTTTAAAAAGAAGCATAACTTTTTGAGTTGCTCTAGTTTAAATCCTTTAATTTTCTTGAACAGCCTCCTCAACAATTTTTTAGAAATAAAGAATCAAGCTGCCATCTAATAAAATGTATTCTAATAGAATTCTAAAAAAAAACTAGATAAAGGCAAAGTGGAACCAGGGCTTTTTTTCTCATAGAACACTCAGAATGGTGTTCCGGCACCTTTTTTTTGCAAAAAAAAAAGAAGCTTTTACACGAGCTGTGCTGCTATTGGCTTAAGCCTATTGCAGGCTTTGCTCTTTTATAACTCATGGACTTCAACTCCCAGAATTCCTGAGTCAGCTATGCTATTGGCTTTTGGAAGCCAATAGGAATTGCTGCTGAGCTTGCCAAAAGACCCAGCAGGCAAATGTTGCAGCGAAGGTAGGAACATTGCACTCCTCCCTGCTCCCCAACTACACCATCTCAACTAGGTAAGTAAGATATTATTTGCAAATAGGATATCCAAGTATGACTCAAGGAAAATTTTCCCTGCATGGAGGGAGTTTGTTTTACATTTCAAATTGCTGTAGGGAAGAAATGATTAGAAAAAGGCAGGAAGTTACCGTATATACTTGAGTATAAGCCGAATTTTTCAGCCCACTTTTTGGGCTGAAAAATTCCACTTCGGCTTATACTCCAGTCAACAAAAAAACTTACCGAGGACTTGTGCGCGGCCGAGGCTTTGGTGCTTCCGGGATCGCGCGCACCTCTCCCAAGCCACCGCCGTCCGAGACCTGCCGAAGTTTGGGGAGGTTTGGGGAGGTGCGCGCGCACCTCCCCAAACCTCCCCAAACGTCGGCAGGTCTCCGTTCCTCCGCGCCCTGCCTGCCTGCTTCTTTCCGCAGCGGAAAGAAGCAGGCAGGCAGGGCGCGGAGGAACGGAGACCTGCCGACGTTTGGGGAGGTTTGGGCGCCTCCCCAAACCTCCCCAAACGTCGGCAGGTCTCCGTTCCTCCTGCCGATGTTTGGGGAGGTTTGGGCGCCTCCCCAAACCTCCCCAGGTCTCCGTTCCTCCGCGCAGACCTGCCGACGTTTGGGGAGGTTTGGGCGCCTCCCCAAACCTCCCCAGGTCTCCGTTCCTCCGCGCAGACCTGCCGACGTTTGGGGAGGTTTGGGCGCCTCCCCAAACCTCCCCAAACGTCGGCAGGTCTCCGTTCCTCCTGCCGACGTTTGGGGAGGTTTGGGCGCCTCCCCAAACCTCCCCAGGTCTCCGTTCCTCCTGCCGACGTTTGGGGAGGTTTGGGCGCCTCCCCAAACCTCCCCAGGTCTCCGTTCCTCCGCGCAGACCTGCCGACGTTTGCGGAGGAACAGAGACCTGGGGAGGTTTGGGGAGGCGCCCAAACCTCCCCAAACGTCGGCAGGAGGAACGGAGACCTGCCGATGTTTGGGGAGGCGCCCAAACCTCCCCAAACGTCGGCAGGTCTGCGCGGAGGAACGGAGACCTGGGGAGGTTTGGGGAGGCGCCCAAACCTCCCCAAACGTCGGCAGGAGGAACGGAGACCTGGGGAGGTTTGGGGAGGCGCCCAAACCTTCCCAAACGTCGGCAGGTCTGCGCGGAGGAACGGAGACCTGGGGAGGTTTGGGGAGGCGCCCAAACCTCCCCAAACGTCGGCAGGAGGAACGGAGACCTGGGGAGGTTTGGGGAGGCGCCCAAACCTTCCCAAACGTCGGCAGGTCTGCGCGGAGGAACGGAGACCTGGGGAGGTTTGGGGAGGCGCCCAAACCTCCCCAAACGTCGGCAGGAGGAACGGAGACCTGGGGAGGTTTGGGGAGGCGCCCAAACCTCCCCAAACGTCGGCAGGTCTGCGCGGAGGAACGGAGACCTGGGGAGGTTTGGGGAGGTGCCCAAACCTCCCCAAACGTCAGCAGGAGGAACGGAGACCTGCCGACGTTTGGGGAGGTTTGGGGAGGCGCCCAAACCTCCCCAAACGTCGGCAGGTCTGTGCGGAGGAACGGAGACCTGGGGAGGTTTGGGGAGGCGCCCAAACCTCCCCAAACGCCGGCAGGTCTGCGCGGAGGAACTGAGACCTGGGGAGGTTTGGGGAGGTGCCCAAACCTCCCCAAACGTCGGCAGGAGGAACGGAGACCTGCCGACGTTTGGGGAGGTTTGGGGAGGCGCCCAAACCTCCCCAAACGTCGGCAGGAGGAACGGAGACCTGCCGACGTTTGGGGAGGTTTGGGGAGGCGCCCAAACCTCCCCAAACGTCGGCAGGTCTGCGCGGAGGAACGGAGACCTGCCGACGTTTGGGGAGGTTTGGGGAGGTGCGCGCGCACCTCCCCAAACCTCCCCAAACTTCGGCAGGTCTCCGGATGGCGGCGGCTTGGGAGAGGTGCGCGCGATCCTGGAAGCACCGAAGCCTCGGCCGCGCGCAAGTCCTCGGTAAGCTCCGGGCGGTCACTTGCTTCGCGTCTCCTGAGGGAAGGGGGGGCGACTGGAGCGGGCGTGTTTCCTCGCCTGCTGGGCGCCGCGATTTGCCCGGGGAACGCGCGGGCCCCGAATGGCAGCGTGGAGCGAGGAAGCAGACAGCCAGGGCTTCCCCGAGAGCCGCGGCCACACAGGGTATTCCTGTGTATTCAGGCTTGCAAAATGGCGGATCGAGCCTCTGCTGGCGGCAGAGGCTTGCAGAGCGCGGATCCAGCCTCCGCCGGCGGCGGAGGCTTGCAGAGCGCGGATCCAGCCTCCGCCGGCGGCGGAGGCTTGCAGAACGGCGGATCGGCTTATACTCGAGTCAACAACTTTTCCCAGTTTTTGGGGGTGAAATTGGGGGTCTCGGCTTATACTCGAGTCGGCTTATACTCAAGTATATACGGTATTTTTATTAGGAAGAATTCATTTATCCCATGCTAGATCTTTGGGAGCTTAGTACCACCAGCACAGAACATTTGCTTTTCTGAAACTTCATTCAAATTCAATTCCTTATAGGGGCATTTGAGAAAAAAAATGTTATTTATTAAATTTATATGCTGACTATCTCACCAGGATGACTCTGAAGTCAAGGAGAGGGCTTGCAACTTCTGTTTGTAGTTATCCACGTTTCTGCACACTGAGATAATTGGCCATTGTACAAATACAGAGCCTATCATGCTTTTATATTTATATGGAACAGATACATTGCGTGAAATTTTTGGAATGTGTAAAAAATTTGAACCAGCCCAGAAACTCATTTCGCATTGTTTGTGTATATAGAAAGTAAACCCTGAAATAGATTTGGAAAGAGCAAGGACTTTGATTAAATGGAAATGTTGCTAAGCATAGAACTGTTGAGTTAATTTGCAGCTGTTTCTGCTGTTTTCTTTTTATGTGCTTCTGATTTTACATCACATTTTAAAATCAGCCAAATTGAATAGGAATAAGATTGTGACTGAAAGAATACTAATTCTGAAATATAGTAAATATCTTTAACAAGTAACGTTAAATTTAGCTTTAGTGTAATTTGCTTGTTTACTGTAGCTAAAACGAAATTACATTTCTAAAGCATTAGTTTGGATCATTGGAAAGAAAAAAGATTTAATATTTATGATTCAAAAATATAAATATGTGAGAAACATGTTTTTAAAGACCTTTGCAGCTTGTTCTCATATATAGGTAAGGTAAAGGTAAAGGTTCCCCCGCACATGCGTGCTAGTCGTTTCCGACTCTAGGGGCCGGTGCTCATCTCCGTTTCAAAGCCGAAGAGCCAGCGCTTGTCCAAGGACATCTCCGTGGTCATGTGGCCGGCATGACTAGATGCCAAAGGCACACGGAACGCTGTTACCTTCCCACCGTAGTGGTCCCTATATTTCTACTTGCATTTTTACGTGCTTTCGAACTGCTAGGTTGGCAGAAGCTGGGACGAGTAACAGGCGCTCACTCTGTTACGCGGCACTCGGGATTCGACCCGCCAAACTGCCGACCTTCTGATCGACAAGCTCAGCGTCCTAACCCACTGAGCCACCGCGTCCCTTCTTCAATTAATATGAAGGGGCAAAATCTTTTTACAAAGAACATGTTTGATTTGCCTACTATATCCACAACATTTACAAGATTATGGAAAGACTCTTTGATTCACCAGAATATATTGCTTGGGAAAGATGCTTGGCAAAAGAGGGCTAAAATGAGAACTGAGGAATTGATGGGGTGTATCAGAGGGAATATTTAAAAATTAAACACTTGTTTGAATATGGTTGAAGAAATAGAAAAATTTTAGTTTAAGAGGGATGAACCCTCCAAGTAAGACAGTATTTTTTCTTTTTTTCCCTCTTGGTTTTTGATATGAGAAATACAAAAATGTTTGGGATGATCAATGTAAAGGAAATGTTTTAGATATTTAAATGTAATTGTAAGAAAATTCCAATGGATAACTAAAAAAAATGTTTTGAATAGAGTTAAAAAGATTAGATGATTGGATTTATTAAATGGAACATTTAAACATAGGTTTAATTATGGGTAAAAAGAACAGAAAAAATGGAAATAAGTGTATTAGTTCAAGAGGGATATGTATTTTAAGTAGTATATTATTTTCTTATTTTTCTCTCCCTTTTTCTCTCTCATCTTTTCTGTTTTTCTTTTGTGTTCTCATATATACCCTGCCACAAAGGAATAACTAAAATTATGAAATTTAGAATCTACCAAGCTTCCCTCCCATGGACAGAAGACAATCCATGGGAAATGTGAATCCGTAATCCATAGCTTTAGCAGCAATAATAAATCTAATTATGCTATGCATATTTAAGTTAGCCAAACCCTGGAGCAGTGGTAGCAATCTTCTATCACAATGGCAAGCCCTTTAAGATTATATATTGTTAATCATATAAGTGAAGAAATGAGGAAAACTGTGGTTAAAGAAATTGTTTTCCTTCCAATAATAAAATTTCATTGATAATTGATGAATCAACCACAATAAGCCAAAAACCTACCCTCATAGTATTTGTTCGATGCTGTATCAAAGGTATGGGAATGAATTCACCAGTAAATTTGTTTTTGGACTTGGTAGAACTTGAAAAAGTAACAGCAGAAGGAATATTTGATTCTTTACTCCAATGTCTTTACTCTTATGGGATGACAGAACATTATTTGAAAAAATATTTGATTTCTCTGGCATGCGATGGTGCCGCTGTGATGATGGGATGTAAAAGTGGAGTGAAAAAATTGCTGTCAGAACGTTTTCCTTCTATTATAGTTTGGCATTGTGCTAATCACAGACTAGAATTATCAGTAGGTGATGCTGCCAAGGAAACTTCAGGAATAAATAGATTCTAATCATTTATTGATAAACTGTACGTCATATACCATGCTTCACCAAAGAATAGCAGAGAGTTGCATTCTAATCATTTATTGATAAATTGTACGTCATATACCATGCTTCACCAAAGAATAGCAGAGAGTTGCATTCATGTGCAGAATTACTGGGGACTGAGCTGCTGAAAATTGGAAGAATTTTAAGTACCCGATGGGTGTCATCTAGTTTACGTACAGTTTTGGCTGTATGGAATAATTTTGAATCCCTTGTGTATCATTTTGAACAAGCAATGCATGATCCTACAAGAGATAAAAATGATAAATGCACTTATGATGGCTTGAAAAGAAAAATAACATCTACAGAATTTTTATTGGACCTAGGATTGATGTGTGACACTCTCCAGGAATTGTCAGATTTAAGTTTGGATCTACAGGACCGCAACATCAACTTGTATGAGGCAAATAAGAAAATAAAAGTACTGGTACAAGTTTTTGAAGAAAGAAGACAGAACTTTGGGCCCTATTATAAATGTGCTGTTGCTGCTGTAAGTGATCTTCGCTTTCGTGGAGTTTTACTTCACAAAAGAGATTCAAAAAAGCATCCTCCCATTGACCCAAGTATATTTTATACAAAATTGAAAGAGTCATTTGAAAAAAGATTACTTGATAGCAAAGACGATGAGTTGGCGTATTGGTCTCGCGTACTTGATCAAAAACATTGGCCTGAAGATGTTAATACTCAACTGACATTTGGAGAAGTGGAAATTAGAAACTTACTAATCACACTGCAACTAAATGAAAGAGAAATGATTCGTGGATTCCGTGAATACATTCTCGA
Organism: Vipera berus; assembly: GCF_964194415.1. Lineage (NCBI taxonomy): Eukaryota > Metazoa > Chordata > Lepidosauria > Squamata > Viperidae > Vipera > Vipera berus. The sequence continues at coordinate 197,123,111 of NC_138202.1, read as the reverse complement.
AAAGACATATCCAGAAAAACTGTTGCATTTGATACGGACTCTGAATACCATTCCTATTTCTTCAAGTGAATGTGAACGTGGGTTTTCACAGATGAATCTAATTGCCACCCCAACAAGAGCTTTGTTAAAGACTAAGACAACTTTAGCACTTTTGTTCATCAAACTTGTTGGACCACCTCTTGAGACTTTTCGATCCTTCCAAGTACGTTGATCTGTGGTTACTCAGAGGATGACATTCGGCCATAGATATTAAGAGCAAGGGAAGGAGTCGAGAAGATTTGCCAGATGAGAATTGGACAAAAGTTTGGAATTTTCTATGAACATTTGCCTTAAATACAATAAATTAAATGTATGTTGAGAATTGAATATATAATTGTTTAATTATATAAATATATAAATAAAACTATATAAATAAAAGATTAACAAGATGAGAGTTCCGACACCTTTTTTTTTTTTTAGAAAAAAAAGCCCTGAGTGGAACAGAAATGTAATGAGTGACAGTAAGGAAGTGTGGTTGTGGTGCTAAGGTTTTGTGTTCTTGTGTTTTTATTTTTTGTGTTTTCTTTTATTTTTGTATTGTTAGTTGCGCAGTGTTTGGCTGTAAGATGGGCAGCTATGCAAATATTTTAAATAAATAAATATTCAGTTTTACTGTTTAATTAATTTGTTAACTTCACTATATTCAAGTAAATGGCAAAAAAAATAAATCCCAGCAACAATCATAGTGTTCTGTCTGACTTGGGCTACCAGCTTGCCTGATGATGGAGGGAGGTGCAATCAAACACATTTATAAGATCAAATATACTTCTTTAGAACTACTAATTTCAGTTGTCAGGCTAGAAGAGAATCTGGTTTCTGTAGCAACAAAATCTGAGCAAGAGTGGAGGAGGAATAATTGCTGGCCCACTATTTCTTACTCCCATTTAACTAGATGTTTTCTTCTTCTCTTTTTTCTCTTTTTTGTAACAAAAAAAATCACTAAATTAGTTGGGAAAACTGATGCTTTAGTCAAACAGTGAGAATAAATCTATTGGGATCTACCTTCATGGTAAAAGCTTTGAAAAGGAATGAATGGGGAACTTGACTGTGTACTCATTCACTCAGAACCTAAACTTATTTAGGTAATTTTAAGCCTGTTATACCTTGATCCAAGCTATTTATCATTCTGTTGCTGTTGGACTATCAGAATGTTACTTTCGGATTTCTTTTGATGTACCTGAACTTTATATTCTGGATTTCTGAAGCCTGGCCTCTATAACATGCTATTTCAGAACACTATTAACAATGAGATCATTCTGAACCCTAGATCAGGGCTTTTCAACCAGTGGTATGTGTACCACTGGTGGTACGCGAGCACCGGGCTGGTGGTACCCGGCGTCGCCTTCCTCTCCCCCCCCCGCTCCGCTCCTTCCCAGCTCACTTGGTTGCAGAAAAAATGCTCCTTGGCGACGGCCTGCAGGAACCCTAGGCCGCGTGAAGAGCGCAGGTGCAGAGCGAGGCCCCGCCCTCCCCAGAGCCTGCTGTACGGAGTTGCCAGCTGATCGGCGCATACAGCCAGCCCTGACCTCCACCGACAGGCTCCAGTCCACAGAGAGCTTCCGGTGGGTTGAGGGCTTCCTGGCAGCAGCCCCGGCCGGTGAGGGGGCTGGGAGGGAAGTGGCGGCCTGGCGCTGGGGCTACCAGGGCTCAAGTGCCGGGATCAGTGCCGCTTCTTCAGGGCTGCCAGGGCTGGAGCTCAGCACTGATCCTGGTGCTTCTGCTGAGCCCCAAATAAGCACCAATCACCTGGAAAGCAGCACTGATCCCGGCCCATCTGCTGAGCCCCGAATAGATTCCTGCTCACACACACCCAAACACCTGCGAGCAGTTACAGCTGAAGGCGTTTCAGCCTTCAACTTCGGCTCCCAGTGCTTGTCCTCGGACGCTCCCCTCCCCTCCACGCCTCCAAACTGATCCTCAGGCCAGCATGTCTGACTGAGGAATTCTGGGACTTGAACTCCAGAAGTGGCTTGTAATTGGGTGATGCTGTTAAACTCTTGCACTGAGCGGGAGGGCGTGCCACCATGGCTCTTGCTCTCCGATAGGCTGCGGGGGCCACCGCGGAGGGGAGGGTTATTTTGCGATGGGGGCGGGTGACAGAGAGACAGGAGGGGCGGTTATGGCGGGAGAGATGAAAATGCTTCCGAGTGGCCTCATCATGGTTGCCGCCTCCCGTTACAGGTTGTGATTCTTTCGATCCTGGTGCGCAGCTCTGGTAAGTGGGCAGTTCAGCAAGAGATAGTTCAGGGCATCCCCAGCTGCCCCTTTTCCTCTTGAGACTCTTTCCGGTAATGGAGGCCTTCCCCGCAAGCAAGTGAGCTGGGCAGGAGCCCAGGCGACACCGGTGCTTGCGGCAGCACAGACCCGAGGGCTGCTTCATTCCCGCTTGGCCTCTCGCAAAAGATGGAAGGAAGGAAGAAAGGAAGGAAGGAAAGAAGAAAGGTAGGGACAATGGGAAGGAAGGAAGGAAGGGACAAAGAGGAAGGAAGGAAGGAAAGGGAAGGGAGGCCGGACAGATTGTGGGCACTGGCAGTGGCACCAACGCAGAGGGCGAATGCACACACAAGTGGGACAGATGCCCTTGGCAGAGGGGCTGCTCGGGGCCGGAGGGTGATCGCACACAGAAACCTGGAGGCCAGAGCTCAGTCAGAGGGACACCTCCCTCTGAGCCCAACCAGGTTTCCGTAATGCATGCCAGATCCGTGCGTTCCTCCTCGATCAAATCTCAGACGAGGGGAGCTTTGTTCACTACGGATCTGGCATTAAAATACACCAGCCTAAGCTCAGGGGCCCGATCTCCCTCACCCCCGGGTAAACGAGTATCAACCGGAGGGTCGGAGCACGCCACCGCTTGAAGACAGCGGGGGCGTGATCCCGGATGTTGATATGGCCCTCCGTGCAACCACCTGCTACCATTCCCAATCGTGGGGATTTGAAACCCCACCCCACAACCGGAGGAACCAGAAATCCCTAACCCCAAGCTCGTCTCGCCAGGAACCGTCTCCAGCCTGGACTGACAGCCGGTTGATAAAATACCCTTATCCCTCCCACCCCTATCATTCACCCCCATCCCTAACCCCCTAAAACAACCGGCTAAAAACATAGTAGGGGCTTTTTAATCCGCTTCAACCAGCAGCCCCTATCTATGCCCGTCCTCAAGGGAGATAGAGCACAAGGCGGCAGGTCGTGCCCAGGCGACAGCAACTCTCCTGAGGGCATATAGGTCCGCAAAAGAGTAGTGTAAGCGGGCCATATGTCAGAATGTCCACATTGGGCTATTTGTAGGCAGCTAGATGGTTAAAATAAAGATGTTAAGGAACATTGTTGATGTTATCAAGTCAGGGTGGCAAAACAAAAACCGTTAAGCCAAGCCCATCCAAGCCAAGTCAAGCCAAGCCAGCTCTACTCTCACCCGAGCTGGCTGCAGATATAAGAGCCATAATAGTTCTCTCACAACGAATGGCAAATTAATCTGGGCAAAACTTGGCTAAAGACAACCAGGATAAATCCACCTCAGCTGATTCTCACATCAGGGGGTGGATTGATAGTTAATTGTTCTGCCCTCTCACTGCAGTCAAGTCCCAGGTCTATCAGGTCCATCCTTGGCCAACAATGTTCTTAAAATTGCAGCTAACATTCCGTAGCCAAGACAGAGAGGGGCGCCGGTCAGCTGTTCTGAGGCAGCAGAGTTGGTTTCTAGCCGCCATATCCCCATACTATCTTACAACTCCGAAAGAGGGGGAGGTCTCCACGGCACAAACAGCACTCCTCAGAATCACTACCTGTACTTTATCATTTTTTTCTTTTTCTTTTTTTTTTGGTCAAGTTTTTGACACCTTATTGGGCGACTGGTGGTACTCAGACATTGCCTTATCCTAAAAGTGGTACAATGGGTGAAAAGGTTGAAAAGCCCTGCCCTAGATTAAATAGAGCTTTTTATTTTGGAGCGGGTTGTGATCATTTCAGAATTAATGATCCTCAGAAAAAAATGCCACTGTTTCTGGACATTTAGATCTATTGCTTCAAAAGACACTAGGCAAATAGGAATTAACTCTTGAAACGAGTATGATTTATGGAGCTGAAACTTTCTCAGAACTGTACTGTGATGCAGCACTGAGACCAGCTTCAGATACATTTCAGCTTAAACATTTGCTGCATGGTGATTTATGGCATCCAACTTTGATTTTAAAAATAACATGGGAGGTGATACGTGAATGTTTTGAATAAAAAATAATGCAGCATGAGGGAATGAAGGGCTCTGAACTCAGCATAACTATGCCCCTGAAGACATTATTGTGTGCTACTTTGAAGAGTCTACTGAGCTACCTCTTGCTGCAAATTCATGCAACTTTGGAGCCCAACAATCTCCTTCAATTGAAGGGGGTCAGAGTGTAGTGCTATTGGTAGGAAGTCCAGGTCCAGTGGAAAGGGACATGCTCTTTGTTAGGAAGCTTTTTTATTCCATGATCTTGCTTGTGGATAAAAGAAAAGCTAATGAATATCAGCAGATCTATAATCAGTAGACCATGTCTGCAGGGTTGTAACGCTCCATTTATCATGGGGGCTTGGTTAAGGCATTAGCTTCTCACTGAGGTCCTATATAAATTTTTCTGGTACCATGAAAACATGTACAGCAGTATCAAACTGCTGGCCCACGGGTCGGATGCGTGACGTGGAAAGCTGCGCCCACCCCAGCTCTGACAAGGGGGGAAAAAGTCATGATACATCGCGACAAATCACATTACGCGGCAGTGAAGGCAGAATTGACACATCACATGATGTACAGTGAAGGCAGAATTGATTAAATGAAATGGTTGCAATGCTGATTTTAAAAAGAGAATCATTTTGAATAGAATGGGTTCAGGAATTGAAGGCTGTGAATCCCAGCAAAGCTGCAGGCCTAGATGGGGTGCTGGGGATAGTGGTTAAGAATTGTGCCGATCAATTAGCAGGGGTCCTGACAAGGATTTTTAACATCTCCTTGCAGTCGGCCATCATGCTTGAAAGCAGCTACTATTGTCCCAGTCCCGAATAAAACAGCAATTGAGTGCCTGAATGACTACAGACCTGTTGCATTAACGTCTGTAGTGATGAAATGCTTCGAAAGACTGGTTCTCCAACATCTTAGGACATGCCTCCCACCGGACTTTGACAAACGTCAGTTTGCCTACAGGGGGAACAGGTCGACAGACGATGCCATAGTTACTGCTCTACATTCTGTAGCAAGCCATCTGGAGAAACCTGGAAGCTCTGTCAGGATGCTTTTCATTGATTATAGGTCGGCATTCAACACTATTTTGCCAAGCATCCTTATTGAAAAACTGACTGACTTGAATTTTTCCCCCCTCCATCTGCGATTGGGTTAAAGACTTTCTAAGGGACCGGCTACAAACAATGAGGGTCGGGTCTGTTTCATCCACCCCCCTGAAGCTTTGCACGGGCTCACCACAGGGCTGGGTGCTTAGCCCCTATCTGTACTCACTGTACACATATGATTGTGTATCGTCTGACCCATCCACTGTGATCATTAATTTCGCAGATGATACCACCATAGTGGGTCTTATTACAGGTGGAGATGAAACAGGGTACGGGGGGAGGTACAAAAACTATCCCTATGGTGTTTAGAGAACAACTTGCACCTGAACATCGGCAAGACGAAGGAGATGGTGCTAGGCTTCTGGAGGAAAAGAGGAACCTGCCCCACTTTACATTGGGGGGAGCTGTGTGGAGAAAGTTTCCTCCTTTAAATTCCTGGGAGTCTACCTCTGTGAAGATCTTACCTGGAAAGTCAATACAACCTAGGTGGCCAGAAAGGCCCAACAGAGACTCCACTTGCTCAGGGTCTTGCGGAAGAACAGGGTAGAACAACGGCTAATGACCTTCTTTTACCAGTCTACTATAGAGAGCATCCTCTCACACTGTATTGCGGTTTGGTATGCTGGCCTGACAGCCGTGTATAGGAAGATATTACAGAGGGTGGTAAGCACAGCACAAAACATCATGGGCTGTCCCCTGACACCACTGAATGACATTGCCAGGGCTCGCTGCCTTGGAAGAGTGAGGAAAATTCTCAGGGACAATTCACACCCTGGTCGGTACCTCTTTACTCTCCTACCATCGGGTAGGAGATACAGGAGTATAGCCAGCCGTAACAACAGGCTGAAGAACAGCTTTTATCCATGGGCTGTCAGGCTCTTGAACGGGAAATAACTTTATGTATGATTTACTTGTGAGGCCGGTGTGTTGTATGCAATTAGCTCACATGGTATAATAAGATGGTGGATTTGTTGCCACTGTGAGTTGTGGGGGGGCATGAAGGGAGGCTCAGCCAATGTCAATGTATGTATGGTTGTACTTTGACAATAAAGGTTCATTCAGAATACCTATCAATCCATTTGATACTGTTGGGTGTGTATGATTGGTCAATCCAGTTGTGTACTCGACAAAGGAGTTCAATTGTTCACTGGGACAGCAGGTGCTCTTCCCAACTAAATAGCAAGAATAAGGATGCAGGTACTTGACCAAAGTGCTCTATAAAAATCAAGCTTCTGGCAGGAACAAACTTGAGGTTGAGATGCCCTAAAACAGCTTTCAACAAATCTGATGAATATTAAGGAAATGTATTGTTCACATCCTGCTGACCCTGAAATTGAGGAGCTGGACGTAGAGCTCTTCATATATCTCTCCTTTATAAGATCCTTTATAATAATTGGTGTATTAGCTTGGCTTGGTTTGGTTTGTCTCCTTTTCAACATTTAGCTCTTGCTTGGTTGGAATGAGCAGATATAAGCAGAGTCTTAGGAAAATGGTATTGGGGGGGAAGAGGAGTTATAAGTTTTGGATTTGATTTCTCTCAGTTTTCATTTTTGCACTGGGTATAGTAGATTTCCACATGCAACACTATGTAACTAGGTGGCTGCTTGAGTTGACCTGACTAGGTCGTATAAGTAAATATTATGAATAAAAATCTTATCGTTCTCACCATACCAAGCATCTCCCCTGTCCAACATTTACCGACTTCTGCCATCTGGAAGTCTAGAGCAAAGTCAGGTTCTTTTATCCAATGAAGGCTGGCATTTTTCAAACTAACCATAACAAGCTCTATTATAATAGGCCTAAAAACCACAGTAGGCATTTAAAAAGGAAAGTCAAGTTGTACATGCGTTGATTTGTTGAACTTTTGGCTTAGTTTTCTACATGAATTCAACCATTGTGGTATATAGATTAAGTAAATTATAAGCAGACATAAAATGTTAGCCAGGTGATTAGCTTCTTCCAGTTCATTTTTCTCTCAGCACTTACAGCTTGAGCCATTCTGGGAAGGACTTGACCAAACCAGCAGTGGTGAATACCACCATGTCACCCTTCAAGTGTAGCGGTAGGATCCGGAAAGAATTGGGTACACTTGACACAGAGCCAAAGCCAGATCACATTCCGAATTAGCAAAATTGTACACTTCAGGGGAGGAAATGGGAAATTAAGCTGATTTCAAGTCTTAATTGTTGAAATCATTCAGTGGGAGAAAATTCCTTTTAGTTAAACGATTAAGAACGAAGAATTGGCTCCTTGACCTTTGGCTAGCATATTTGTAGCTTGTTTGAATCTCAGGGTGATTTTTTTTGACAGAATCAGCTATTAAAAAAATGATGGTTGAAAGAATAAAATGACAATATTGTACCTGCAGTTGTACATGTGCAGATGGATGCCATAAACTGTTGCGGGATTACTGTACATTTTGGCTGCATTGTGACTTGAAAAAAACCACTCTCGGGCTAATACTGATAACACAGTAAGTATTTGCTAGTTTTAGCAGAACTTTGTTGGAGCAAGCTATAGTGGTGTGATTCACATAAACCATGGTTTACAGAATGATTAATATCTCAGCACTATGGCATAAGCTAACTGCAAATTCTGAATTACCCTGTTTCTTTCAAGGTTGGGGGCGGCAATTAGCCTAAATACTTGCTTAATAATTTTACCCTTGTTTAGTTTTGATTTCAACTATATGTCCTCCCCATCTTGGGAAGATAAACATCCCTGTTTAGCATTTTTAAGCTTTTAGGAAAGCATGTAAGGATGTTTTTAATAAACATTGGAGATCTTTCCATTTATGGTAAGGTAGATGAAAACGAAATCCTTGAAACACCTTGCCTTGCTCATTTTTGTCAATCGGTGCTGTTTGAATCTGCTTCAAAAGTACCTCAGAATTCCTACTTTTCATCTTTGAGAACTCCAAGTGAATTAAAAGCAATTAGAGCCTCACAGCCAGCTATATTTAAAAATAGTACCCGTTTGATGCATCCTTTTCATTAGCATCCTATACATTTGCAAATGACAGTTTGGATCTCTTCCATACATCATCCTCCGTGTTATTTTGATAACTTACTTGTGACTAAAGCTTTTAAAATATTCACATTATATAAATAAACACTGTTCTCTTTCTCTCCCATATCACGGTGCTCTCTCATCCTTTGGTCTGAGTCATTTGTTCTGTTTCTTCGACACCTTCCATCTTTCACCAGCAGCCTAGCTTTATGCTCTGGCAGCTGTGCAGTTAATGCTGGATTAATCAGAGTTAGACTGCACACAGGGCTCTATTTACATAAGCACGCAGCACTAAGTGTTTTGTTTCAGATGCCTGTCTGTTCAGATTTTCTCTATGTATGCTGCTACCCCAGATCTAGACGGTGCAGAATCCAGGTGTTGAATTCTCATGCTCTTTCTTAGAAAATCCCATGTGGTCAAATCTTTTGCTTATCGCACCTGTCTGCTCCACTCAGAACCATGATTCCCATTTTAAAAAACTGATTGCAAATATCCAGTTTTGACTTGTTATGAGACAACTTGAACTTAGTTCTGCTACTCTTGTCCTTTGATAGTTATAGCAGACAGTGGTTGAGCTGTCACACATCACAGAAAGCCATTGTTTCTGACTTCTGGGGAACCAGCAAGCAAAAAATGTTCTCTTCCTTTTGGACATTGTAGTTTGGAGAAATTACATGAGACTTCACAAGTGTCTTTTTTTATAAGGCAAGCGCAGGAAGATGCTTCTACAGAAGTTATTAAAGAGCTATATGTTCCATTTTCCCCCATGGTTGGCCTTACTCAGCTGTTGTTAAACTTTTATTTCCAGATTGGCTTATAAACTAGAAGTAAGCCTGATTTAAGAGTGAAATATGTGTTTGGGGTGGATGTAATATTGGCAAGGCATGTTGGCAAATACCCAAAGAGTTGCATGCACTCTTTCACAGGCTATTTTCCAGTGCAGATGCTTTCTACTCCTTTAATTTTCATGGCACATATGGATTTTGGCATTTGCTAGTGTGCTTAATTGGTTGAGACAAATCAGATTGAGATAGAGAGCCCATGGGCCACATGAGGACTCCAGCACTTTGAGATCACATCAGAATTTGTCAGCAAAAGCAGCACACTTCAGTAAAACAGTTTGAGGTTTGCCTTTTGGGCTTGGAGGGATAATGGATGGGTATGATGGTAGCTTGTCTGCCAGAGGCCTCCTGCACCCATGCCTACCCTTAAGCCCACCCAACAGAAGCTAAAAAGGGACCAAAGACTTCAGTCGCATCCTTTAAGGACCTCACAGCTGAAAGGATTTTGGCAGACCCAAAATTTCAGATGGGGAATGACTGTTGGGACTTCCCCTGCTGTAGTCCACACAGAACCTCTCATTGTGTAATAAAAATATCACAGTGCGTATTGAACACATGTGATATTCATTGGAAAATCAAATTTAATTGGCTTAGCCAAGGAGCAATGTTGTGGTTGGCAAAATGTGGCCAGGCCTGACTTCATGGGTCAGAAGTTATACAGTTTTAGTTCCGCATTGAAGACTTATCTGAAGGCAAAAGCACAACCAAACATCTTGCAAATCTGTATTGTGCAACTGCTAATAAAATGCCAATGCTGCAGCTGTTGTTTCATTTTCTTCCTGTTAGAGAGGCCTGTGTGTTTTGGTTTACATTTGTAGTTTCTTCCACAACAAATGCAGGGTGTGAGCAGCATTATTCTACCAAAATCTGAGGTGCCAAAGAGCGAAGAAGAACCTTTGGACAGTTTTTATTATAATTCCCTGTGAGAATCAGGACAGTGAAATATGAAGAACTATGCCACTGCTGTATGAAATGCAGAATAGTCCTCTGATGACTCATCTAGTATGGCGCAGTATATTTGTCAGGAGACTGAATCATGCCTGGAGAAGCCACTTTTCTGCTAACCAGCTGCTACTTAAGTCAGCGAGGCAATTCATTTTAGCATATGGTTTATTGTAGCAATCATGGGAAAACGGTGCACACTGGGGTATAAAATGTAGAGGAAATGGCATCTGGTGGCAGGTATGTGCCTTCCCCTTTTAGAGACTTGTGTGTACTTGTGTGTACTCATATACCTTGGGTTTGTTCCTCTGCCTCATTCTTTTCCGTTTAAAAGAATCTATGAATGCTGCAGGGGTCTATGGTGGAAGAGAATGTGCATTTTAATTTTAGGTGAAAATGTTTCGTTAAAAAAGAATTAACTTGTGTTTGCATGAACCGTTCTCACTGACTTGTGTTGTGGGTGGAGAGCAATGGATGTTCTCAGTTCCAGAACAGAGTAAAGGAGAAAGAGGAGAATTTGGGGCTTAGCAGTGCACACGTGCCATTTTGGAAATGAAGTTTTTAATCCATTTGATCTTGCAGGTGATTAACAGTCTTTAAATTAAGAGTTTTCCTTCAGTTATTTAATTGTGAGCCAGATTGAAGTAGAATTAATTGTTCGCTGTAATGACAGATTCTCTTTAGCGAGGGAAAATTATTTCTTTTAAAAAAAATAAACTGCATATGGTCAAATGCAAATGGCTCCAGTTTCACACTTCATTTCTTTATGTTATATTCATTTACATGGAGAATATGTAAATGAAGCATTAAAGTAAAAGAATGGAGCAGACAGACTGAAGTACAGGTGAAAGTACATTTATACATTTATTGTGTAACAGATTTGCATTTGGCTAATGGCCCAGCATTTGAGTTGTTGAGTCAATGAGCAAATTATATTAATAATAATGCCATCTAAAGGGGATAAAGCATAGTTCCATGCCAGAAACATTGGCTTCACACAGATCAAAATAGCAAAAGCTCACTTGAAATTACTCTTCTACTGTTGCACGGTTTACATCCACTTTTATTTTAATAAATTTCTGTTCTTCACCTGATTGGAATCTTGCTAACAGGTGAAAAAACAATTTTCCTGTAAATGTTACTGAATCACCTAATTTCTTGGTACCATATTTGTGCAACTATACAGGTTTTGTTCCTTCCTGTTGAATTGATCAGCAAGAAAATAAAAGAAAAAAAGGCAGCTATCAACTAATTTTCCAGTGCTCTTGTTCAAGGGCAAGGTCCCAGGAAGACGAAGCTAGGTACAGAAATGAATAATTTACTTGTGTAAATTGTTTTATGTGAGGATTTTTAAAATAAAGATGAACAAACGAGTTTCCTTGCCTGAGGACACCTTAAGAAAAAAAATGAGGCTACCTAGAATATAACTCTAGCCTAAACCACCATGGTGAATTGCTTGAGTTGATAGGACTTGGGCAGAAGACATCTGAATGGTACCATCCTGGCAAAAGCTGAGCTAGAGGCTTTGCAAATCTTAGCTACTTTCTTATCCAAACCTATTATTAACAGTAAGACAAATCCTTTTCTTGGGATCAGTCAAAATAGTGATAAAATGTGCAAAAAGCTCTCCAACGCTCTTCAGTAGGTATTAAAAATATCAGGGAGTGAGGAAAAGGCAAGAAAGTTTCTTTGTTTTTGTTTTAAATTAACCCAGGTGTTTCAGCTCTGAGATCTGTAGTTCAAAGTCTCAAGTATGTTGTAGACTGAAGGCAGGTGCTTTTAGTATCAGGTTACACCTAATATTCAAAGAAAAGAATAGTAGTTCTCTTACACATACCCGTGCATGCATGGATGTCACCCACACAAAATGGGCCCTGTTGGTCTGCCTGCCTGTGGTGGACGAAGCAGGGAGGCTTCCGATCTGACTGAAAATGACATTGTCTCTTTTATCCAAGTCCCCAGTTTTCCGTATTGGGTGTTATACAGAGAACAATTCAATAGGAACAGTACTTTTCCACTCATCTAATACAAGCATGTCAAACTACCGGCCCATGGGCCGGATGCGTCACACCAAAACCATGCCCATTGCCGGCAATGGGGGAAAAGTCGCAATACGGCGAGTTTGACACGCGTGATCTAATAGAAACCTGCCTTTTGCTTTTATTTCTGATTGTATATTTAAAAAAAACTAAATACAAGCATAAAATGTTCTGGTTTTTATTCCTTTGTCTTCACACTTTCCTAACTTATGCCTATTTTTTTAAATAAGCATTTAAGTTATGAGTTAATGCGCAAAGGGAAAAAAAGTAAGACATGAGCAGATGTTAATTTATTGTTGACTTTGGCAACAGTTGAGCATCTAGTTTCATAATTCAGAAATTTCATGCACAAGGCTGTACAGTTACCATATTGTTGTTTTCTTTCCTTCCTTATAGCAGAGGTGTTATTTGCGCAATCCTTGGGGACATCCAAGATTGCCTGAGCCACCAGATTCTGCACCAGTTGCAGCTTCTGGATATTCTTCAAGGGTAGTTCCTTGTAGAGCATGTTACAATAGTCCATAAGGAGGACCGAACCAAAACCAATAGGTTAAAACTACAAGGAAGGAGGGTCAGGCTGGATATCTGCAGGAACTTCTTGACTATATAGCTGTCAGTCAATAGAGCAGGTTGCCACATAAACTAATGACTTCTAATTTGTTGGAGGTCTTCAAACAGAGGCTGTATAGTCATCCGTAGGAGATATTCTAGTGGATTCTGCATTGAGGAGAGTTGACCAGATGACGTCTAAGGTACCTTCCAAATCTGAGACTCTACTTTTTCTATCTCCTGCAGGAACAGTTGAGCTATGAGCAAATAAATGCCAATGAAAGAAAATGTGAAATATTTGATATGCCCATACTTTATATCTATAAGGAGAAAAACACTGTTATCAGGGAGAATTACTGTAAGGAAGAAGGTGTGTGTTCGGCAAGTTTATTCAAACCAACTTGAATCCTCATAATTAAGACAAACTGACTTCAGCTTTCTCCACTTAATTACTTGAAGCTACCCTGTATTTTGACTGTCAAACATTTCATTTCTAGCTTGTCCCCACCCTTGGGTGGGGCCCAAGCTTGGTTATAACGTATATCTAAAAATAATGCCTACTAAAGTTGGACTGATAGATCAAGTCATTGCCAACAAAAGCCAACTAAATAAGGCTGAACAATCCAGACTGACTGTTGTGGTATATCTGGGGGGGGGGGCGCTATGAAGACTTGTGAATCCTTGCCTCTTTTCCATTTTGTCCCCCATAGTCTGTAGATTTACAGATGCCAACTTTAAGTTATGTAGGACTGCAAAGAAATTCTCTGCAAATTCAGGCATTTTCAGATATGCATAGGTTAAAACCATTTCCTTGTAGAATTTGGCTGATCTTTGAAAAAGAGTCGGGTTCAGAGAGACTACCTGGGAATTTCAGAACAGTTTTGGGAGAATCTTCATCTTTACTGTTACAGGTTCAAATAGCTGAAATAAAAATGACAAGTGTAAGAGACCTAGAGTATCGTCCCATGGAGGCTCCACTGTATTGGACAGCAGTTACCTTATATCCTTTTGTTTGCCAGGAATGTAGAGTTGTAGAAACTCACACAACAGAACATTCTGATTTCTAATAAGCTCTATTACCTATAGATAAATTTAGAATTGAATAGAATAGAGCTGGAAGGGGACTTTGGAGGTCTTCTAGTCCAGCCCCCTGCTCAAGCAGGAGAACCTATACCATCTCAGACAAGTGACTCTCTAGCCCAGGGGTGTCAAACTGCCGGTCCGCAGGCCAAATGAATCATAGCAAAACTGCGCCCACCCCATTGCCGGCAATGGCAAAAAAGTCACGATACATCACGACATGTCACATGACGTTGTGAGTTTGACACTTCTGCTCTAGCCTCCTCCTAAAAAACTCCAGTGATGGAGTGAGTGGCCACGATTTCTGGAGGCAAGCTGTTCCACTGGTTAATTGTCCTCACTGTCAGGAAGTTTCTCCTTAATTCCAGATTGCTTCTCTCTTTGATCAGTTTCCAACCATTGTTTCTTGTCCTGAATTTAAGAACAGATAAGAAGTTGTTCTTGTTGTTAGCTGCAAAGTCGTGTCCGACCCATCACAACCCTATGGACAACGTTCCTCCAGGCCTTCCTGTCCTCTACCATCTTCTGGAGTCCATTTAAGCTCACGCCTACTGCTTCAGTGACTCCATCCAGCCACCTCATTCTCTATCCCCTTCTTCTATTGCCCTCAATCTTTCCCAGCATTAGGCTCTTCTCCAGTGAGTCCTTCCTTCTCATTAGGTGGCCAAAGTATTTGAGTTTCAACTTCAGGATCTGAGATAAGAAGTAGATTCTTTCAAAATTGCAACTAGTCTGCCTCTAACTATGTTCATGTTCCCAACAACAGAAAATAGAAACATAAAATATATATTTCTAGCTATTTCCTAGAAACATCAATAGACAAACGATGTGAAATAATATATTGGCAAGGTCGAGGGTGTATGCTTTAGGGCTGATGTGGGAAGACTAGTTTGCTTTCTCATAAATGAGGACTGGCCATGCTTTAACATGAGAACATGTTTAAAAAGAACTGACATGTTACCTGCTGTGACTGAAGTGCTTTTGTGTTATCTGACATGAGGCTAATTATGAACTCATTTCCTAGAAAGCCTGACTAATGGCTTTAAGCAACCATCAGAGAATGGTCTTAAAAAGTACATCGCCAGGAAGTTTTCCAGGCTGTCTCTCTTGGCTTAACTGATGTTCAGTAATATATTGCTTTCATTTAAGAAGGGAATTCTTCAGTTATGATGAAGTCAGAGCAAGAACCAACTTTAGCAGTTTGCTTTGTGGCAACACCTGGGTTATTAGCTGCAATTTTCCAGATCAACTCTGTAGAATATGAAAAACCTTCCTCTGTTGGCTTAGGGCGATGGGAGTCAAAGTCCAGTGCATCTGAAGAATGTTAGTCTCCAGATCACCACCGTACTGAGTAAATTTGAATCCTGTTTGCTTATAAAAGCAAATTAACCACTTCTCTCCCCTGCTATGATCAATAATTGCAGTTATCCATGGGTTGGCAACATATATTAAACATAACAGCAGAATACCAGTAGATACCTCCCATTGTGCTCACCAGACTCCTTGTCCCAATTTTCATTTTAAAAATATTCCTTTAATTAAAAATGAAACTAAACAAGTGATAGATATGCTGTAAAGCAAAACATTGTCCCTAACTTATTTATTGGCAGAAATGCCTTTGGCCCTTCAGATTTCTACTGGGATGAGAGTATCCTTGACAACTAGTTTGCCTTCTGTAAATGATGGTTTTGAAACTACCATACCTGCTGTGGTGTCCATTTTGCAGAGAAGCAAATCTTGCATGGCAGTCATTTCACATCTGTGCCCATCTTAAGATACTGAATATTCCAAATATGTCCTCATCAGCAAATGTTTCTCCTGGTATAAAACCTTAAAGATAGTTAATTGATGGTTCTAATTAATGGATAACATGGATAAGAGAGCATTTGTTTTATTGTGTAAAGTTTATTCACAGTGAGCAAGAATCTAATCTTTCAGTTGCCCATGTTGGTGTGTTTCAGAGTCACACCTGCAGGACTTTCCCACAAAATATTAGTTTTCTGCTAGGAGCAGTGAAGGTGATCTTTTCCCACAATTTTTGTAGAATTGTTTGGGTTTCTTTTTTCAAATATGCCTGGCGGTTATTAAGAGTCAATGCAAATTCAGCTGGGGTTTAAAGTAAAAGCCTAGGCGACCACTAGCATTTCTAAATTTCTGACAGAATTTGACAAACAAAAAAATTGAAATGATAGCTTGGAAGTAGTAAAACAACAAAGTATTCTAAAATGTTATCTAGTTTGCAAAGTTACTGTAATTCTGGGAATACCATAAATATTAATATATCCAAAAATATAATACCAGTAGCCTGAGGCCATTCACTCCACAATATTACCTCCTTAATCTGTGTAATGTGTTATATTAATTTCTGAAATAAAGTGATGCCCTTAAGTGAAAATAGAATTGTTAAGAAATGCTTGACAGTATTTCAAGACAGTATCAGTCTTTCTCCCCACTCCAAAAAGTCTAAAGCTTTAAAAAATATATACACCTTCCAGTTATCCAATTAAATGTCTTCTTTAGACATAATTGGATCAATCTGTTTTGCTCCTTTTGATGAACACCTCATGTGAATGGAGACCCAGAATGTGAAGCTGAATGGAATTAGTGCAGATTCTGAATGGAGTTTCAGCCATTAATTTGCTTCATTATTGAATTCCACCCTTCCCCTTTGTCTGCTTCGATTTAACAATGCCTGCCTTTGACCTCTGACACTATAATGTTCTTTTGCTGAATGGGTGCTTCAGAGCCAGATGATTATTTCATTGTAAATTGTGAAGTCATTAAGAGCACTCTATTCTTAAAGTGCATTGCTGTGTCAAAGAGATTTGGTGCTTTTGTAGGGGAATAAAGATGCTTGGGCTTTACAAGTTCACATTGGTCACAAGGCATGATATAAGATTATGTGAATTCACAAATTCATAGATCCATATGCAAGCACATTTGGACAATATCATGTATCAGAATGGTAGAAATTTGGCTTCAAAATTCAAAGGAAATTTAGAAATGTTATATTCTATTTTTTTCACATGAAAAATGCATATAAGGTCACAACCTAAGCTGTTTAAATGAAAAAGTAACGATCCAATTTGTGAATCTTAACACTGTTTTGTCACTGAAGAGAGATTTCATCTCTTTATATTGTGAATCCACATAATCTTATATCATGCATTGTGACCAATCTGAGCTTGCAAAGCACAAGCATCCTTTTTTTCAGAATGCAGGAGAGACAGCAACTTGTTTAAAGACAGGACTCCTGTCTCAACCAATTTTAATTAAGAATGGTATCCATATATATCATTTATTATGGAACAAGATAGAAACACTTCGAGTATGGTTTCTTATGTTTATGCCAATAGGTACTATAAATTGATTGAAAGGAGGGAGACATCAGAAATTAAAAATTAAAATCTGTAATATTTTAGGGTGAGTTTTTTCTTTCTTTTTTAACATTTATAGATTGCTACTATAGATTTTGGCATTAAGCTAAAAATATTAACATTTTAATATCATAAGAACATTCTTTGCTATGGATTATCTTTTATTAATGTTGGGTTGTGTCTGAATTGTGTAGCTTCAGTAATTCTAATCCATTTATTGATTTTTGTTGTTGTTAGTTGCGAAGTCGTGTCCGACCCATCGCGACCCTATGGACAATGTTCCTCCAGGCCTTCCTGTCCTCTACCATCTTCTGGAGTCCATTTAAGCTCACGCCTACTGCTTCAGTGACTCCATCCAGCCACCTCATTCTCTGTCATCCCCTTCTTCTATTGCCCTCAATCTTTCCCAGCATTAGGCTCTTCTCCAGTGAGTCCTTCCTTCTCATTAGATGGCCAAAGTATTTGAGTTTTAGCTTCAGGATCTGGCCTTCTAAAGAGCAGTCAGGGTTGATCTCCTCTAGGACTGACCGGTTTGATCGCCTTCATTTATTGATACTATCTCTTTAAAAAATAAAATATAAAAAAGAAAAGAAACACCTGTCTAAAGAGAACCAGCCTGGGTAATTCCAAGTTTCTTGCTTTGGCTACCAAACTTTGAGTCAAGTAGAAGACCTAAAAAAAGTCAAGGTGACTCAGACTAAAGACCTATATCATCCAGCATCCCACAGTAGTCAACCAGATGCCTATCAAAAGCCCAAAAATAGGAAATGAATAGCAGTCTCTTGCTTGATTCCTCTAGCATTGCAGCTGAGACACATATTGCTCCTGAGTCTAAATCCATCACAATTAGTAAATTATTATTAGTCTTTCCTATTCATATATTTATATTTTAGCTCCCTTTCAGGAAGGTGGTGAGGTAAATCTAGTGATATATTTTTCTGGAAATAATTCCAAAAGATATCTCCCATACCCATCAACTTATTAATAGGCCATTTCAAAGTCAGAATGGTGATAAAATATGCCTGCTAATGAGTTTTAACTTATGCTTATTCATAAGCGCATTGGCAGTTCACTATTTCTGCTCTTCCTGTTGGACCTTTTCTTAATGTTCAGCTTAGAATTCTAAGGAGCTGACTTGGTACTGTAATTTTGGTCAAACACATTGGAAGGAGAATGTCAGGGCCCACCTCAAACCCACATCTTAAGAAAGCAGAACTCTTGGAGATAGTTTCTTCCAAGCAGGAACTTTTACTCAGAATTAGGAGATAGCAGGCATAATAGACAGGATCTGAGGGATTCCCTTACAGATCAATATTTTTAAAGTGTCCCCAAGCATAACCCCACCCCACAGTTCATCAGGGCAGTTCCAAACCGGTGGTAAGCCCATCATGGGAAAGGAAAGATAACATCAATCCGATACCATTTGCAGTACAATCATTCCACAGCTCTTTACACCTCCTTTGGAGAAATAAACCAGATCCCGGAGGTTTGTGTCTCTTTCCCCACCCCTTTTCCTAGTTGCCTAGTTGTAAGGGAGGAAGAGTTCAGAGGGATGCATAGTATAGAAACCAATTTATTACACTGTAATGGATAGCAGACAGGCGAATAAACAAAAGGTTACATTTAATGGAGGAAGTGAAAGCAATAAAGACCGCATGCCTATTCCCTCTCTCCCTTGGGAATATGACAGAATCCAGGAGAAGGTGAGATTTGGTTCCAGCTCGGAGATAGTTAGAAATGAAATATAAATGGATTCTGACAGAGAGTCAACACCCTGATGTCTAGGTTACCCATCTATTCCCCCCTCCTGAGTGCAGTGGCCTAAGGCCTCAAAAATTTATTTATTTATTTATTTATTTATTTATTTATTTATTTATTTATTTAAATTCCATTTATATCTCGCCCTTCTCCGAAGACTCAGGGCGGCTTTACAAACTTAGCAGTTAGAAGTGCAGGAAACTTCCCCAGATAGATCAGAAAGTCCCTTAAATAATCACTTCATTGAAATTGGTTGTGTTCTTTCACAGAAACTACAGGTAGTCTGAAGATCCATTTAGTCTCCCCTTTCA
Source organism: Vipera berus (assembly GCF_964194415.1). NCBI lineage: Eukaryota > Metazoa > Chordata > Lepidosauria > Squamata > Viperidae > Vipera > Vipera berus. The sequence goes on along the minus strand of NC_138202.1, from coordinate 197,103,849 downwards.
AGCATCATCAAGCATCATTACATTTGCTGATTGCAGATCCCATAACCAGTGCACTTTCCCTTATTTCTAAACGGCCCATATGACTGAATTACAATATTATATTATCAGGGGAGGACTCGTCCATCTTTCTGCCAGATCATTTCAATTGCTCATAGTTTTCCCAGTTTTTGGAGATCCGAGAGTTCCAGCTTGTGAATCCTTCAAGATACTTCGGAATACAAAATCAAGAATACTAATGCTACCTTTATTCTAAGGTTAGACTAACAGAATATTGCCCGTCTGAAAGCACTTCCCTGCTCTCTGACCAGAGGACAAGAGAGAATCAGTTATCTCTTAGATGCTTTTCCCACCCCATTCCTGGTGATGGACTCAGTTTCCTCTTATCAGATCATTGTCTCGGGCTGCGACTCTTTCATCTCCTATCTAAAGGTTGTTCTCACAACCCGTTATACTGCTCTCACCTCTCATCTGTTAAAGGTGATAGATCTGCCTTTGGCTTCATTGCCAATTTTCTCTTGTCACATCCTTATGTATATTAATATTTCTTTAATTAGAATATTAGGACTTTTTATATTTATAATTGGACTGTGCTTTTTTAGACAATTGCATTTGGGGTATCTAAGCTGAGAAAATCGGAAAGTGACTTCACTTGTCAAGATTTCAACTCTGCTGAATGGGTTGTTGCCCTTATTCTGACATAGGTTTGATAATCCAGTCACAGGGTCTGATTTACGAAGGGAAGAGCAGCTATTTCTCAGATTTTCAAGCAATGCAACTTTTCCAGTATCATTTAATTATTATGTCTAGGGTCCCTATTATGAAGTTCTTTTTAAAAAAGGATAATGTAAGATAACGAATTATATTTTTTTACAAATACACAGGATGCGCATAGAATGATGGCCTAGAGCAGGGGTGTCAAACTGCCAGCCCGCGGGCCAGATGCATCATGCCAAAACTGCGCCCACCCCATTGCCAGCAATGGGAAAAAAGTTGCGATACATCACATCACGTGACGAGTTTGACATCCCTGCCCTAGAGTCTTGAATAGGGATATTCTTTGAAGTTTTCAAAATGCACAGCTCAATAAATTGATTGCTTTAAATATCCTCAGTGCTATTTCATTCTAATGGTATATCAAGCTAATTGTGATTTTCTGAAGAAATTACGAACCTTTAATTGTCTCCTAGAGAATATTATAATTATACTTAGGAATACACAAGTCATAATTATAAAAACTGCACCTGCTCTGCCTCCTGTAAATTTCCAAGTAATTTGGCATCATTCATACCAGCTAAGATTGTGAAAAATGGCGGGAAAAATCACCCCTAGAAGATATTAAGTTATAAGTAACTGCAATTCTTTAGCCATAATGGTTTAAACCATGGTACATCTGATCATGCAACTTTCTTCCTTTGTCTTCATTTCAGTCTATAGATCAGGTCAGTATACTGCCATTACTATAAATCGGTCTCTTCAGCGGAGGTGGGGAAGATATGATCCTCCTTATCTTACTACCCCAGGGGTGTCAAACTCGCAACGTCACGTGACATGTTGCGGCATATCATGACTTCTTTTCCATTGCCAGCAATGGGGTGGGCGTGTTTTCGGCATGACACATCCAGCCCGTGGGCCGGCAGTTTGACATCCCTGTACTACCCCATGATATCAACTTCCAGCAAGTTGCAGCTCGGCAGTTTTTTTTCCTATTCTTTGCTCTTTAAGACATCTTTTGAAGATTGATGGATCTATAATACACAGAGAAGTTCAAGCTATGGTTTTGAAGATGGTGTTGACTATTATTGCATTCATTGTGTTGTTTTTTCCTGTCAGCCACTTGGAAAGATTGAAATAACATAAAACTGCTTGAAATTAATAATTTTTCATCTCCCTTTGAAATAAATAAGTCTGACAGCCATACTAATAATACAAGCTAAACTTAAAGAAAAGAAACAAGAGGAGGAAAAAGTGCATGGAAAAAGGAAGAAAGAAAAGAATATAATAAAGAGAAATTCCAATGAACTAGGTGGGGCTTATTTTAAAGTTAAAGTGCGTGGGAATCTCTGCAAGAGGACTCCGACCTATCATAAACTGAACAATGTACCTATGTCTAAAACTTTAGGCTAGCGCATTCTCAAAGCCCCACAGCTGCAATATGCTGTGAACACTGCTGATTATTGTACATGGCTATCATAAGGATAAAAGGGACGCGGTGGCTCAGTAGGTTAGGATGCTGAGCTTGTCAGTCAGAAGGTCGGCAGTTTGGCGGGTCGAATCCCAAGTGCCGCGTAACAGAGTGAGCGCCTGTTACTCGTCCCAGCTTCTGCCAACCTAGCAGTTCGAAAGCACGTAAAAATGCAACTAGAAAAATAGGGACCACTATGGTGGGAAGGTAACAGCGTTCCGTGCGCCTTTGGCGTCTAGTCATGCCGGCCACATGACCACGGAGACGTCCTCGGACAAGCGCTGGCTCTTCAGCTTTGAAACGGAGATGAGCACCGGCCCCTAGAGTTGGAAACGACTAGCATGCATGTGCGGGGGAACCTTTACCTTTACCTTTTATCATAAGGATAATGTATGAGAAATGCTTTAAGCATCTGAACAATGCTATATATGTACCATTAATAATGTTAAACCTCATGAATACATAGTTCCTTCATGTCAGCAAGGAAGCATAATCATATTCAATCTATATTGTCATTTTCAATCTTTGTAAGCAGAATAGGTTCCCAGTCAATAACTGTGTGCCTAGAGTATTTTACCTTCAGAAATTTAGAAAAGGATGTTTTATATAGTAGCATTTGTGCTTCTTGGTAAAGGCTGTATTTACCAAGTAGCATATAAAAAGAGACTTAAAGTTCATATACTCCAAATATCCTGCATTAAGAGAAATGTAGTTTTATTTTGAATCAATATGAATAATACAGACATGCTTCTTTGTTTCATGAAAGGATATCAGTTGGAAACTAAGCCTTATTTTGAAGTACTAAAAATGCTACCAATAACCATCATTAAGGGAAAATACAATTCAAATCTTGAAAATACCTCCCATTTTCTTCAAGTTGGGCTAGATTTCAGCTTATTATGGCCATGCTTGAGGGAGGGAGGTATCAAAACAGGACTAGACAGAGCACCAAGCTGAAAATGCTAAATGCCTTCTAGAAACATTGAGTGTAGTATAAATCAGTGCTTTTATTATAAAATGGATATATTGTTTTGCATGCAGAAAGAAATTTATCTGTTAGAAAACTAATCCAAGCTGAAGACAAATGGATTTCTTTCCATATATTTGTTATAGGGTATATAGCCTATATAGAGTAATACACCATTCTTAATGAAGATACAAACATAGGGATTCACCGGGGGGGGGGGGTTGTTGTTTTTTGGAGTTAGCAACATGTTTGTATAGACCAGGGGTCGGCAACCTGAAAAAGGAAAAGAGCCACTGGGAACCGGTTCCATCACACATAAAAAAAAGTGGGAGCCACGTGCGTGCGTCCATGCACGTGCATGCGCAAAAAAAGTTTTGCGCATGCGCAAAATGGTTTTTTCTTGCGCGGACGCGCGCGGTTGCCATTTTTTTTATGTGTGATGGAACTGGTTCCCGGTTGCGCAACGGCGATGGCCTGTCTGCAAAGCTGCCGCTTTCGGCAGCCTGCAAACGTGCCGCGGCAGCTTTCTCAAAGAGCGGCGCCGCTGCCCATTCCGAGAGGTGCGCGCGCACCTCTCCGAACGACCGTAGGTGCGCGTGCACCTCCCCAAACCTTTGGAGAGGTGCGCGCGTAAACGGGCAGCGGCGCCACTTCTTGGGAAAGCTGCCGCGGCCCGTCTGCAAAGCTTCCGAAAGCGGCAGCTTTGCAGACGGGCCGCGGCAGCTTTCTCAAAGAGCGGCGCCGCTGCCCATTCCGAGAGGTGCGCGCGCACCTCTCCGAACGACCGTAGGTGCGCGTGCACCTCCCCAAACCTTTGGAGAGGTGCGCGCGCGAACGGGCAGCGGCGCCGCTTCTTGGGAAAGCTGCCGCGGCCCGTCTGCAAAGCTTCCAAAAGCGGCAGCTTTGCAGACGGACCGCGGCAGCTTTCCCAAGAAACGGCGCCGCTACCCATTCCGAGAGGTGCGTGCGCACCTCCGAACGACTGTTCGAAGAGGTGTGCGCGCACCGGGCGGCTGGGAGTCGCAGGAGACGGCTCAAAGAGCTGCATGCGGCTCCGGAACCGCGGGTTGCCGACCCGTGGTATAGACTCAGTAGAAAAGTAGAAAGTAGCCAGCAAAGCAAAATAAAAATAGGAGGTAAGAAAACATTAAAAGAAATCTAATCAATTAGTATGTACTTGCCATACTTTACTGTCCGTCTGTCTTTTGATCTTTAAATTCTTACGCTCTTTTAGGATCTCATAAATTGCCATGGATTTCCCCAACTTTCCCCTTTTCTTGATCTGTTCATTCCTCTTTCATATATTTCTTTTGCCACCTTAATCCTCATACATTCTCTCTATATGACTACTCCATATTGTTTTCATACTAGTCACTGACTTTGTATTCAATCCACATTCACGTGACACCTATTTTTTCTTGATCCTATCATGCTTTTCTTATCACACGTATAAGTATATGTACTGTATAAGTACATTCCCACGGCATTCACATTGTTTTTGTTTTTCCTGACATACCCAGTATCCATATATTTCCATGTGACCAAACAAGCAGAAGTACTCTTTCTATGCATCTGTTTTGTTCCATTTGGCAAACATTCTTTCCTTACATACTACCCACAATTTTATGACCAGCATTTCTGTCTTATTTTTTCCACTTTGTCCTATTCTTCGTAAACATTCTTCCATCATCCAAATATATTATGAATCTTTTTTCCCCATTAATTACAGGTATACATGAATAGAAATACAAATGGCATTGACACCAGTCCTATTTCGTCAGATAACCTCTAATGCAGATATTATGTTTGATGTTGAAAACCAAATATTAGAGCCATTTACAGTATTTTCTGTTTACTTGATAAGCAGTTATCTAGTATTTATTAAAGTTGTCTTTGAACCAGATTCTTTTCATAAATACTATACTGAAGACTTGAAGGATGTTGGCGTGGAAGTCCATGCTATCAGCAGCATGAATATATAGCATATAATACAGTATCCAGCTACACCCCAAGTGTTAAAAAAAATGCTTCCATTTAATATATAAACAGACTATGAAAGGAGCGGTAGAAGGGACTAGGTGTTTACCAATTAGCTTAGTAGTTTGGAGATATGCATTTTCCTAAAGCTTCCACCATCACAGGCATCAGTTGAATTATATTAGCCAATTAATAGAAGATGTACAGATATAACACTGCCCTCAGAATAGCATGAGTTTAGAACGTCTGGGCTAGGGAAGTTGTTATTGGAGTTATTTATAGTCTTGGACATATAAATGTCTATGTGGGAAGTAAATATCTTAAAAGGTTGGTAGGGTCTGCTTTTTCAATAGAGTACTGGGCTGGCATCCTTATTACTGGGCAGACCTACCCTGAAGGAGTGGATGGACGGACAGAGTAATAAGAACTATTGGTTTATTTCCATTTGCTTTTGTTCACCAAGCTTCTGGTAGAGAAACAATAAATGAGTCATATCTTATCAGCTCTCTCTCTCTCTCTCTCTCTCTCTCTCTCTCTCTCTCCCTCCCTCCCTCCCTCCCTCCCTCCCTCCCTAGAGATTGCTTAATTTCTCACGATATATTGAATTTCAAAATTTCCTTGAAGAGAGAGCTTTAAGATAGTCCTCAATTTACAATTGAACCTGAAATTTCTGTTGCTAAGTGAAAGATTTATTAAGTGAGTTTGCCCCATTTTATGACTTTTCTTGCCAAACTTGTTAAGTGAATCTGGCTTCCCTGCCGACTTTGCTTGTCAGAAGTTTGCAAAAGGAGATCACGTGACCCTAGGACACTACAACCAGTCATAAATATAAGTCAGTAGCCAAGTGTCTTTGATCATGTGACTATGGAGATGTCACATGATCATAGGTGTGAAAACTGGTCATACTGTAGGTCACTTTTTTCAGTGTCATTGTAACTCTGAATGAATGATCAATAAACGATTTGTTGTAAGTCGAGAATTGGCTGTAGTTGAAATCACATTGTATCATACAAATCTCCACAAAGTACAAAGTGTTTCTGTTACTAAAGTCCAGATTGAAAGCTGCATCTGTGAATTTCAGTTGCATTTATTCTAATGCAGTCCTTCATTAAGGATTTGATCATGAGTTGTATGTGAGTATCTTGTTCAATGTTTTCTTTCTGTAAGGAAAATGCTTTATATTATATTACATAAAATAATTGGAAAGAGAGAAAGAGATGGCACTTCTTTAGACAAGCCTACATGATTTGATCTTTTAAGAAAAGAATCGAGAATGGCCAGCACTTCATTCCTGCTGGAGTGTTTGTAGCGTAACAAATAGAAATGAAGATTCCTCTGGGTAAGCTTGCGATAAGTTGTGTAGGATTCGGAAAATGATGAAACAGGAGGAAATAAAAGCAAAATTAAAGGATCCTTCTCTTTTCTCAGTCCTAGGGTTTCTACAGTAATGCTGTTCTATTGTACTTGGACACTTTACTCTTTCGACTCGCCCTTCAGTCCTACTGTTCCTCTCCCTCATCTCCAAAAACTATATATTTACAGTTCTGACCTTCCTGTGTCAAGTACCAGTAGCTCCATGCAGCAAGAGTCACACAGCAGCATTGTCTAATGCATTTGTTCTGAGGTCAGCTTTTATAGGCAAGAGCCCATAAGGCCAGATTGAATCTTTTTGTTTCAAAATGAACCATAAACATTGATCTCACTCCATAGATGCTTAACTATTCATCCTCCCCCATCCCCATTAAAAAGTCATCTGCATCCCTTAGCATGTGGGATTACTTGAGTTTTCTTGGTGCCGAATGTAGGTTGCTCATGTGCAAAGAAAGATCTACCTCAGACATGTCAAACACAAGGCCCGGGGGCCAGATCCAGCCCGCGAAGTGGTTTCATGTGGCCCCGAAGCCATCCTGGAAACAGTGAGGGAACGGTCCCCGCTGCCTTGGCCCTGGCCCAGAGACCCTCCTTCTGCCAGAGACCCCCAGATCTGTCCCACTCCTGCCCAGGCCCCCATAGGCACCCTTGATGCCAATGATGTGGAGCTAGCCATGCCCACCCAGTAGGCCTTACGCACTCCAGCTGCGCCCACCCGGCCCCCTGAGGGCAACCACAATGCTGATGTGGCCCTCAATGAAATTGAGTTTGACACCCCTGATCTACCTTCTCAATATGAAGATTTTCCTTGAGGCACTCAGCTGGACTGAGCATGAATGACGCCTGGAATCTTTTTGTTGTATCACTTTTTAGCTATGATGGCAGATCATATTTTTTAGTTGAGGTCTTACATCCCCAGAAGACTACTGGTTTTTCTGTAGCTTTAGATAATCAGATGCTGAAAACTGTAAAATGGACTCTGTGATTTAATTGTCTCCTGTTTTTGTCTGTTGCAGTGACAGCTATATTGTGCGAGTCAAAGCTGTGGTTATGACCCGAGATGACTCCAGTGGAGGATGGCTGCCCCAAGAAGGAGGTGGCCTTAGTAGGGTTGGTGTCTGCAAGATCCAGTGCACAGAGGCTAATGGAAGAAATGGATTTCTCATCCATGGAGAAAGGCAAAAAGACAAACTGGTAAATTAAATTGATCTGGTATGGACTTTGGTCCCTTTTCTTCCAAAATGCCCCCCTCCCATCTTTCTTAACATTTCCTAAGCTCATGTGTGATACATCTACAAAACTTCTTTTAGTGCAAAAGGACGTTATGTATTGTTTTCACAAAGAGCAAGGTGCCTATTAATGTTTAAACTCCTTAAAGGTTTAAAGAGAATGAGAATGGAAAACAACCATTTTTTTCCAAAATTTGCTAAACAGATTAGAAATATTAAAAAAAAACACTAACAAAGCCAGCCACTTTGTATGAGGTAATTCCAGCTTTTGAAATGGAACTGAATTATTCATACCATTTCATTTGAGATAAGAGTCCAGTAGAGCAAAAATGCCAGGATGATTTAAATGTAGCTCTTTGCTGTGACTTTGCTGTGACCACAGCTTCCTGCTTTTGGGGGACAAATAACTCTCAGATTTTAGGAGTTCTTGCCCACTTTTAATCAGAAGGTGTCCCTGTCCACAAATTCTAGTCTAATCCAAAAATGGAGTAAGAAACTAAAGAGATAACAGATACACGTTTTGGTGCACCTTTATGTCTTGGACATAACAAATGAGGCCTGCAATAAAATGTTGCAGCATGAAGTCTTCAGAGTCCCAGCCAACTGTGCCTTTCTCAGCAATATTCTACTCCATTGGAAGTGAAATGTGATCCTAGTCAGAAAATAAAAGAAAGGGGAGACAGTATTTCTAAGGCAAGAAGAATTGGTAAAGAATAAAACAAGTTAGTTGTGGGTTGAATTACTGTTGAATTACTATGAACTAGAAGCAGTTTATATATTTTAGATACTTTAAATAAAGTAAGTTAATGCTGTTTAGCAGACAGTCTCATTTATAAAGAAAATCATTCCATCCCTTCGTTTTCCCCACTGTAGATGCTCTGTGGCTACTGAACATTTTCACTCCTAATTGGGTTCCTCATGAAATCAATCTGCCTCTTCCCCTTCTTTAAATAAGTTTGTTTCCTCAAATCAAACTATCTTTCTGTAATGGCCCCTCAAAAATGAAGTGGTCCCATCAGATGTGGGGTCTGGTTGAGGTTCTAGGTGACCTAAGTATGCTTTTGCCTTTACTCTGCACCCCAGATTCTTCAGGTTTGTCACTGAAAGTATGGCCAGGGCTTTTTGCAGCTTGTGTGAGTATATATATATATATGCACATCCTGTCTACAGAAAGAAGGGTGCATATCAACCAAGTTGCTTACCCTTTCTCCAGAGTTCTGAATTGCATTTGCCCATCATGACTTCATGATGATTTGGTGGCGAGCATAATGAATAAGGGTGGCACAATGGCTCAACCGTTAAGACCCTGAGCTTGTCACCAGGAAAGCTGACAGCCCAGGTTCAAGACCCAAGCGTTGCATGATAGGATGAGCGCCTGTTACTTATTCCAGCTTCTGCCAACCTAACAGTTCAGAAGCATGGAAATCCCAGTTGATAAATAGGTACCACCTTGGTGGGAAAGGTCACTGTCTTCTGTATTTTTATGCTAGCCACAGGATGATGAAAACGTCTCTCAGGCAATGCATGATCCCTCAGCTGGACAGAGAAAACCTTTAAACCTTTATAATGAATAACTTAATTTACAACTCAATCATAAATGAATAACTTAACCTAACTTACAAGGTTGGTATGTTCGGTACCATTTATAATGCAGGTCTCACTATCCAAGTCTTAACCAATAACGCAATATATAGATTTTAGCTGTTTCCGGTTCAATAGGGAAAATAGCAAAATTGTTAGTGGGTAGTTCCCACAACCCCACAAATCTTGGAAGCTGTTAAAAATGCGGTTGTTCTACCGTGAGTGGTTAAACCACTGATAAATGAAGGTATTGTTAAAATAAATACGGAACGAGATGATGAATCAGTTATTATGGTTTGGTCATACAGATGTTTTTGAATGAGCTGGGCTTCACTGATTCAGTGATAAGATAGTGGTTTGGAGATGTGCTTATAGTCAAAGCAATTTGAAAACACTATAATAAATTAAACTCTAGTATCTTCTAATTAGCATGACTGTTGGGCTTCTACCAGTGTTTTATGATAGCTGTAGTCCAATATTAAATTAGACAAAACTGTAGCAGAGGAAGAAAAAAAGAATAATGATTACATGGTTGGCTCTGAGATGTGAGTGATCAGTGTGGTACTAATTGCCCAAAAGAAAAGAATATTTGTACCTCAGGGTTGAACTGTGGAATCCTTGATATTCTCTGAGCTTAGTTGTTTGCTTGTAGACACAACATCATCAGTCCTAGTGAATGTGGGGTTTGCTTCCTGTTTATCTACAGTAGCTTGCACTGGCAGTGTTGGTGGGAGTATGGTTTTCTCCTTGGTAGATCCTTGATTAGGGTATTGTTTTTTGCTTGATTGTTTGGTATGTGTTAATCCCTGCTTATCTGGGTGTAAGCTACTGGCCAGGATGTGTTCTAGTTTTTTTGTTTTCTTTTTAGGTTTTTTATTGTCTCTTTTGAACCATATGTAAATGTGATTTGTCTCTATGTATCTATTGATGAAAAGGGACACGGTGGCTCAGTGGGTTAGGACGCTGAGCTTGTCGATCAGAAGGTCGGCAGTTTGGTGGGTCGAATCCCGAGTGCCGTGTAGCAGAGTGAGCGCCTGTTACTCGTCCCAGCTTCTGCCAACCTAGCAGTTTGAAAGCACGTAAAAATGCAAGTAGAAAAATAGGGACCACTCCGGTGGGAAGGTAACAGCGTTCCGTGCGCCTTTGGCGTCTAGTCATGCCGGCCACATGACCACGGAGATGTCCTCGGACAAGCGCTGGCTCTTCGGCTTTGAAACGGAGATGAGCACCGGCCCCTAGAGTCGGAAACGACTAGCACGCATGTGCGGGGGAACCTTTACCTTTACCTTATCTATTGATGGCTTATTTGTCTAAATGCTAGGCTTCCAGGAATTCCCTAGCATTTTTGGATTTGGCTTGGTTTAAGATAATTTTCCAGTTGAAACTGAGTCTGTCCATGTATTGTGAGATTAAGGAGTTTTCATTATAAAATGGAGCAGCAATGACTCCATGGTACTAACTATATATCTATATGGATTGGATTTCATTTTGCATGAAAAAGAGTAAAGTCATGAATGCTGAAATGATATAATATTTATACACAAACACATATTGAAAATAAGTTCCTAAGGAAGTTAAACTTGGCTTTACAGAGATATGAAATACGGTGTGTAATATAAAGGTTTGTGTTCCTCTATCAGCCAAGCAGGAAATGTTTCAAGCATGTTGTCCTCTCTCATTTAATTTTCCTGATTTCTTGTGTTGAAAGGAGACTCATACCAAACAACTGCAAAATAAGCAGACTTAATGTTTTTTATGCATGCAAGAGGAAGTAGTAAATTACGCTAACAAACTTGTGTCCTTTGCCTGTAAATATCATCATTGCACCTCTTTGCATTTTCACCCCAGGTGGTGCTGGAATGCTATGTGAAAAAAGACTTGATCTACACTAAGGCAAATCCTATATTTCACCACTGGAAAGTTGACAACCGAAAATTTGGACTCACTTTTCTAAGCCCTGCTGATGCACGAGCATTTGACAGAGGGGTGAGAAAAGCCATTGAAGATCTCACAGAAGGTACTATACAATATCCTACCACTTTAATGTGTGTAGCAAAATGGCTGTCTTCTCTATTTCCCCCCCCCCATTTCTTTGTTTTTGGTGCCAACTTTGAAGACAGAAGGTTGTATGTCTTTCACTGAAGCCCTGCTAATTACTTAAATCAGAGTCTTAACCTTCTATATTGACTTTCAGAGAATGTAATCCCATCATTCAGCCAGTCCTCTTTACTATCTAGGAACTGTTAATGTTAGAAGGAACTGCAAGGTTAATCCAGAGTGAGCAAGTGTCATGTATTTCTCACACTGTGGATCTTTCTTTTTGTTTTCCATATTTGCTGTTCTCTTGAGTAGACTTTTTAAGATTGATGTTAAATTGTAAATTATTTATTATTTTGCCAACTAATTTGTATCTTAGGTTTTTAAATTCTTTACATAGTTGGAGAGTGGCAAGAGGAAAGCCCAAGTCCTAATTCACCTAATTTTTTGTACCATTCTAAAAGACTTGATCAGGAATTCACAAAAACAAAATTCCAGACAGAATTTTGCTTTTGTGAAAACGGGAAAAAATGGTTTTGTCCTAAAGAATATTGACCTGGCTTTTAATCACGAGTCCAGGTGCTCTTCTTCATTCCAGCACCACACTCTGGCTTGTTTGACTTTGGAAATGTGGGCTTAATAGGTGGTTTATGAGAGAGATGACTGTGCCCAAAAGAAATATTTGTCCTCCGGTACATTTTTCTTAATAGGGTGGCTGGAATATAATGTTTTATCTAAAGGAACAACACACATTTTAAAATGTCTTTGCAGGTTCTACGACATCATCTTCCACGATCCATAATGAAACTGAAGTTGGAGATGACGACGTCTTCACTGTACGTATCTTTCATATCAAATTCGTTTTTGTGGCCTCTGAATGGTTTTTGTCTTTCATGAGAAGTAGAGCCTATGAGGGTACTGATTGCCGTTCGCTCAAAGAGAACGTGTTCGTAAAAGTGATAATAAAATCTCCCTTAAGCCAAACTGAGCTTTTGGTGACAACACGAAGACCACCTCCACGTTGCTTTCTTGGCAAGAATATTCAAATGATTAGGTTAGTATTCTTGTAGAATACTGCTTTGATTTCCCATGTATAGATATCCTGGTGGCATCCCATCCAAGCACTTATCAGGTCCAACCATATTTTGAGATCAGCCAACTTTGGCTAAGCGCTTCCAGTTAAATGCAAATGTACATGTGGAAATATTATTGATTTGTTTACTCTGAACATCTTTTTTGCTTTTCTGCAACAAAAATATAAGGCAAATTACAAAAATAAATGTTATGGCATAATCCTATCAGTAAAAAAAAGTAAAGATAACAAAATGAAAGGTATCAGTCTCTGGCTTTAAAAATGCCATCCAGTTGATAAATTTATCCTGAGCAGCCATTCTAAAGTTGAATTTTCACAATTTCCATAGGAAAAGGGAACAGTTAACAAATTGGATGGGGATTGATAAATGCTGCTCTACCACAGGGATATCCCTAAGTGGGAATGGCTCTATTGATTCACTCCCTTCCCCCATAGCTTAGTCAAACTTCCAAGATCAACAGTCTCTCCAACCTTAATAAGTAAATAGAAAAATCTAGTATCTTGTTTAATGCTTAGGTTCTTTTACCTATTTCAGAAAGTTTTGTGGCACTAGTTTAGAAAATCCACTTTTTCCCTAAGATTAGGAAAGAAAGGAAGAAAAGGGCATATTAATGGCATTCCAACTGTAATCTCCAAATGATCGCTTCCAGAAGTTCTGCTGGAGCAGATCTAAACAATCTATTTCAGTCAAACCATGACACTCTGAACCATATGCTCAGAGCTTATTCCCCACATCTGTTTTTTGTTTTTGTTTTTCTAAAGTATGCTGTAGCAAAAGAAAGACTGATGTCTTTAAAAGGTCTACAGCTTCAAGATAAATCAGGACCTTGCTGTCTTTCAGGAAAACATTTATCATCTCCTTGACCCAATCACTCAGCTCTGCCCTAGAAAATTTAATAAGTCAAGACAGGCATGGTAGACCTTGTCATTCCGAGGATTTTGTCCATCTTCTCAAGTTTCACAAACTGAAAAGTAAACTGGCTAGATAGACCCTCGGAAATTATTTGAAAAGTAGCTTTTAAGAAATTTAGACGCACTTACCTTCTATTATGTTTATAACCTATTTATCACTGAAGGAACAAAAGGGTTCCATTCATACAGTATATTGGCCTAGGCCTACTGTCAAAGCTATTCAGGCTATCAGCATCTCACCATTTCCGGTTAAAGCTAATTCATACTTCGTGTTGTACTTTTGGCACCGGTTTTTCTCTGGAATTTGGGCTATTAAGCCTTAGCTCTCATGACTTAAACTGCACGATGCTTCTTTATTTCCCTCTCCCCCCCCCCCCTTGATTTTTCATAAGTCAAAAGTGTTGATGGGAGCATCTCTCGTGGGCTGAAACAGGCATGCAATATTTTTGATTTTTTCCATTCAGAAAATTGGTTGTTGTGATTCTTCACTGATTGAACTTAGGGAGCATTTGAATGAGTGAAGGGTAAAAGGCATCCCATCAAAACACTCGACTGAGGGACAGACGTCCTCAGTCTGAACATGTTGTGGGTCTGGCGTAAGGTTTCCTGCTGCAGTTGTCACCAGATCTGTGACAGTTGGCATGTTGTTTTTATCTGTTCTCTAGTCTTATTGTAAGAGAAACAACAGCAGGCAGGGTTAAAAGGTGACTTCCTTTCCTCTAGAGCAAAAGTATCATTATCCGCTGCTTCCCAGCTACCTGCCAGAAGTGATTTATAGATTCCATGGTGGATAAGGGAGGGAAGAAAGGCAGGAAGGGAGAGCGCAGCAAAGCTGGAATGGTTTCCTCTTCTACACAATTAGACAGGAGCACAAAGGGAGAGAGCATCCCAATAGATAGATACACGTCCCGCAAATGCTTACTCATACCTACATTGCTTCAAAATACCGGTATATATTGTTCCTTATATATCCCTTGAAAGAAGCAGGTATGTGTTCTCTTCTTTAGCCCATCAGACTTTGAAACTCCACTCCATCTCTTCCCCCTAAAAAGATCTCTATTGCTCCTTTGGAAGATAACCTTCAATAACTTTTGGATTCCAAGAGCTTAAATTTTGTCTTCTCCCCCAGCTTGCAATGAAAGGAGCAAAAAATGAACAAACGTGGCTGAAATATGTGCTTGTTTCCTAAGATGACGCATCTCTTTAGGGGACTCTTCTTCTGGGTAATGTTTTCTTAACTCTTAAGCCTCTAGGCTTTTTTCCCATATACTTGAAAATAAATTTCTCCATCCTCCTCATCCTCAACCCTTGCTCTTCTCTAGAGGCAACCTGAGTAAAGTCACTTCTTCAGTTTGTCTTTTGTGAAACAATACTGGATTGCCAACAACGAATTTTCTGCTTTGAGTCCATTTAAGCAACCCACCTTTTAGAAAACATTCACATGCAGAGAAGCACTACTGAGCCTTGATGTTTTGCTTTCTTGTAGTACACAGCCTCTTTCTGTGCAACTGATAGAGAAGCATCTGATGTGAGGTGATAAATATTCAGACTCTTCAATGCTTCAGATTTAAAGATACTTATTAACCCCAGGTTACAACTTCTCAGAGTGGCTGCACCTTTTCTCCTGTGCAAGATTGGGTGGGGGGGCAGATTTTCTTTCAAGGAATTGCAAACAGTGTCATGTGGAAAGCATTGCATCTTTTTATCTTTTAGTGCAAAGCACTAGACAATCCAAGGAACTGCCATAATTGCTAACACACTTATTGATGGTGTGCCTTCAAGGTAGTGTCACCTTTTAGCAACTACATAGGTAGATCTCTCCAGAATGATCTGGCTCTCCTTCAAATTTTCTGATGGGGCACCTATTGCCAGTGCATTTTGAGTCCATCCAACTTGCTGCTTCTTGCCCTCCTTTTCCTTCAATCTTTCTCAGCATTATGGCTTTCCCCATAATAAGGCAGCTGGGTACTTTAGATGAACTGGATGATATCTCCCCCCCCCCATCTGCATTTATTTCTGAAATGGGTTGAGCCATTCTGAATGGCTT
Organism: Vipera berus; assembly: GCF_964194415.1. Lineage (NCBI taxonomy): Eukaryota > Metazoa > Chordata > Lepidosauria > Squamata > Viperidae > Vipera > Vipera berus. The sequence goes on along the minus strand of NC_138202.1, from coordinate 197,088,453 downwards.
GGTTCAGCTTATCCTTGGTGGGGGGGGGGAATGCAAGATTCTGGTGAAGAACAGAGTATTTCAGGAATTAACCACTTAATGTTGTACGTAACTAATAGTTATTGCAGCATAGCACTGGATAGCACATTTTGTCAAAACGATTCCTGCCAAGATAACCATCTGGAAAAGTTAAAAGGTTTGTCAAGTCATACTGTACATAATGTAGAGATGTTGATTTTGGCAGGTTGAGAGTGGCACTCTGGAAGGCTGAAACTATGTTGAATGGATAAAATGTTAGATCATAAAATTAGCACAAAGGATGAACTATTTCTTCTTTAAAAACCCATTTGAATAGAGACTCCATGATAAAATGAAAGGGCTTTAAAATAAACTTCTGGGATTGTTACATCGAATTTTGGAGCATCACTAAAGTTGGGACATTTTACTATCCGAATATAATAATTGTTACTTGAAGATAGGGTTCTTTGGTTCTAAAAAGCTCTTGTTCCATAATCTTTTCTTTCTACAGACATGCTGCCATTTCACTTAGCAACCCATTTGTTTATGCTGCAGCCGTACTGGAAGTAACGGCTAACAAAATGATGGCCAAGCCACAGACCTGCACATAGGTTCCAGAGTGTGCATTTAAAAATTAGTCTAAGAAATCATCATCAATTTAGTATGGTCATAGACCAGCAATACTCTTAAGAAATTACCAACAATATTAGAGCCCAGTTCCTAAGGCAGAATTTGGCAGTTACATTTTTCCCCCTTTTGTTGAAGTGTATCTTGTGTTAAAGCAGGGCTGAAGCAAATTCCAGATAAGAGTAGAACCAAAATGGGTGCCTCTTCTCCACATATTCTCTCCTTCTGGCACCTTGGTTTGTTTGTTTTTTTCTTCTCTCTCAAGAACAGAGATTTGAGCTGAATACTTATAAAGGGCTTAGGAATGCAATCAGAGGTTGCCCATAGTTTCTCTCTTGACTGAAAGAACACCCCCATCTTTTGTGGCATTCAAGAATTCTTTTATTTGCAATATTTACTCACTAAGGTAGGTCTTCTTGATTTGTTAACACTTTTGAGTTAGGTCTAGTTAATTGTGAATAGTTATATGCCAATCTGATTGCTTGATGGCTATACTCAGGGCTTTTTTTGTCATAGAACGCTCAGAACGGAGTTCCGGCACCTTTTTTGGATGGAACCTTGTAGGGTAGGCAAGGTGGGTTGTAGGACGTGTGAGTTCGGGCACCTTTTTCTTTTACAAAAAAAGCACTGGCTATACTGTTACTAATGAGCCACAGAATGGACTAGCTTTATCTGAACGAAGAACCATTCAGCCTTTTTATATAGTAGCATAGCATATACATTGACTGTTTCTCCTTTAATACAGAAGAGAAGCCAGACCAAGGAAAACACAAAGCGGTTTCTATTACTGCCTGTCTTGGAATCTATGGCTAAAGCTATGTACTCCCCATTGGTTTTGACAGGCTTTTTCCAGGGAATTTGTTTGCATTGGTAGTCAGGCCACTTCTGCTCAGAGCATGAATGGTCACTTGGAAGAAGCATCATGTTGGGAGTCAATGGGGGTAGAAGGGAGTAGTGTAAACACATGCCAGATTGTATATAATTTCAGATATCTTCCTGAATTTAAGTGTTCTAGTAAGAATGCTGATTAGACTATGTTACATTTTGCCCTACATTCTGCTTTGCAAGGATCCAAGAAGCCCCACCATGAAGCCAATAACATTTTTTCTACCTGTTGTACTGAGATGCTTGTTGCTTCTGAGCGAAGAATTCCTACATGACCATACTCCATCAATGTATTTAATTTCCCTTTAAAGCTTTTTTTAGACAGTGGCCTTCAGTAAATTCCATGAATTATTTACTGTATGCTGAAATGTTTTCTTTGGCACTTCCTGAATATAAGGCTAATCATGTACATTAGCTCAACCTAGACACACATGCAAGCATATACACAGGCTATATGGACTGGGGAGAAGGAAGACTTCATTCAATGAGTGTGGCCTCCTGTTCTCAGAGCTTTTATGATTGCAATCACTGCTTCCTTCACAACCCCTGATTTAAAAGATGCAGGGGCTTGTTCATTTTGTTAAATGAAAATTAGGGTGGTACTTCTGTCTGTCATCTGGATAGAAAATCAGCAGAATCTGCATATACTGCATATAGGCTCACAGAGTAAAAATACAAATTTTAAAAGGAAGATAAACATCAAGATGTGCAGAAAGTAACAGATAGTTACTTTCTAACTGTCTAGCATCTATCTTCTAGTGTCAGGCTTGAAATCAGAAGACTGTGAGTTCTAGTCCCACTTTGGGCATGAAGCTAGCTGGAGACCTTGGACCAGTCACTTGCTCTCAGCCCACACAGCACCGAGACAGAGAGAACCTGGGGATATCAATGCCTTGAATTACTGTTTCCCATGCCAACCCTGCTCTCTTTCTCTGGCATGCTCTTGAGCTGCTAATGGTCATACCACAGAACTACACTTAGGTTTAGTTTAGGATTTGTCAATCCTTTTGGGTTGGAAACCTGCACAGATGCAGCCTAAAACTCCCCAGAAGCACTGAATGAAGGCATTCACTTACTAAGAAAAGAGGGGAGAATGAGAGTTGGCCACCTGTTGCAATAACAGTTTTGTCATGGAGGAGACCAGGTTGTAGTTCTGTCTTCCTCCTGTTGACACTAGATCAGAGGTCCCCAACCTTTTGGGCACCAGGGACCGGTTAAGTGGAGAGAGGTTTTTCCGTGGACCGGAGGAGGCATAGTTTTGTGTGCTGCCTGCATCCCGCAGGTGGGACTTTGCTTGTTTGTGCAGACTGGTTGCTGGCATTCTGCGGCCCAGTACAGGACCACGGACCAGGGGTTGGGGACCCCTGTCACAGGTATTATTTGGACTGCTATGTTTGAGGAGAGAGAAAATGAAGGATAGGAAGTCCAATTCTGAGGTAGAAAGACAGTGAGTATGCTACCCGGACAGTACATATCAATAGGAATCCCTCCTAAAGTTTCAGGGATTGGGTAAAAAAAAAAAGTGAGGGACAAAATACTAGGAGTGCATTACGTTTGAGTAAAGAAGTTTAATTAAGTAATGAAATGTATCATTATTAAGTTGCTTGCTTGAAAATAACCTGCTTTGTTCTGGATGGGAGTGGGTTGGGGGAGTGAAGATATCTGTGCGTACGTGGTAGAGGAACACTACCTAAATCTGGGAACTGAGGGAATACGACTTGCAAAACTGTGGTATCATATTTACATTGCCCCTGCTGTTTGTTTCATGAATTGTTTAGATGTGTGTAGTTTAATGTACTTTGACCTTTATACAAGGTGTTAGTAATGACTTACAAAGCCCCACATGGCATGGGTCCGGATTACCTGCGGCAACACCTGCGGCCGGCGTCATCTTCCCTCCGTCCAGTGCGCTCCCACAGAGAGGGCCTTCTCAGGGTGCCTCCGATCAAAGAATGTCGATTGGTGGCCCCCAGGGGGAGGGCGTTCTCTGTGGGCGCGCCAGACCTATGGAACCGCTTGCCGGTTGAGCTCCGGACGGCCCCCGACCTTCGCTTCTTCCGGCGCGATCTAAAAACATATCTATTTGAGCAGTCTGACCTGGTCTGATGGGTTAGGGTTGGGGCTTTAATATATTTTAATTACTGTTTTACTGTTTTAACTTGGGGCACTTGTTTAATTCGTTTTTAACTTTTATATTCTGTTTGTATTTATTGCCCTGTACACCGCCCTGAGTCCTTCGGGAGAAGGGCGGTATAAAAATGTAATAAATAAATAAAATAAATAAATAAATACCGTTTGCACTTTTTAAAATAAAATATATTTTGTTGTAGGTTGTTTTTTTAAGGCATATTAGCCATGCAACTGGCCAGCCAAAAAAATGGAATGCAGCATTAGCATAGTTTTGCATTTGCTGATACAACACAATTGTTCTCAGGTTATTATGATGATGCTTCTTGAATTACATGTTTACATGCTATACTTAAACAAATGATGAGAATGCCTATTAGGAATGATGACAGGTTTCTGAAAGTTGGTGTGATAGAAAGGTGATAGTGGTTGGCCAAAGTGGATTGCACCTTAAATTTAAAACACTTAACTTAGTTTTCTTTTCTGGCAATCAGATTGTACTCTTCTCCAAGAACTCAAGCTGATTTGTACTCTGCAGCAAATTGTAATTCTAGAAGACAAGTTGGTTATTCTTTAGTTTGGTTTATGCATTTGTTTTTGGGTGTGTTTTTTTAAAGAAGTCGATCGTCAAAACACAGCAACAAAAGTAATTGTACTGGACCTCTTCAAATATATTTAACTGGCGCACTCCCAGTTTTAGACTTGAGAAGGTTGTAAGACAGTGTTTTATACACAGCTAAAATAATCTTGAATTTCTGTTTGACAGCAGGGATGCAGTTTAATGTTTTTTGAATCTTAGTTGTGTTAGTGGAAAATTGTCAAAGCCCTGCTGCTTGCTGCTTTCCTAGTCTTGTTTTAGAGCACTTCAATAGTTTTCACTATACAAATCTTCAAAAAATTTCTAAGAATACTTCTACTTGGGGTAGATTGTGGAAAAGGTTAGGATAGTCTATAGCCTCAAGCCAAAAAATAAGTATTTTGGTACCTTTTGAGATCTCTACTGAATATATTTTATTTGTAACAGCATATCAACCTGGGTTTTGTATAGTAGTAAAAGATGCCAGTGAATATGCTGGGTTTTGGTGTGTGTGTGTGTGTGTGTTTGTGTGTGTTTTGTATTTTACTAGCAGTGAGGAAGGCAAAGGTGGCCATCAAATGTGGCTAGAAGGGTAAAGCCATACAACCAAGTTCTCCCTCTTTGCCACAGAGCAATGAATGTGAGGGTTTCTATGACATCACACCAGAGACTGCTTGCTTGTGTTTGTGTGTGTTTTGTATTTTACTAGCAGTGAGGAAGGCAAAGGTGGCCATCAAATGTGGCTAGAAGGGTAAAGCCATACAACCAAGTTCTCTCTTTGCCACAGAGCAATGAATGTGAGGGTTTCTATGACATCACACCAGAGACTGCTTGCTTGTGTTTGTGTGTGTTTTGTATTTTACTAGCAGTGAGGAAGGCAAAGGTGGCCATCAAAGAGCCTTGGTGGAGCAGTGGGCTGATGCCTCCTTCAGTAACACCAGCTGCCTGCAATTAGTGCAGGTTCGAGTCCCACCAGGCTCAAGGTTGACTCAGCCTTCCATCCTTCCGAGGTAGGTAAAATGAGGACCCAGATTGTTGGGGGCAATTAAGCTGACTTTGTAATAATGCCGCTTGGGGTGGTGGTGTATGAAAGCCCTAATAAGCAGGCATATACATTGAATGAAGGCTACTGCTAAGCTTGTAAGCCGCCCTGAGTCTTCGGAGAAGGGCGGGATATAAATGGAATTAAAATAAATAAAAAATAAATAAAATAAATAAATGTGGCTAGAAGGGTAAAGCCATACAACCAAGTTCTCTCTTTACCACAGAGCAATGAATGTGAGGGTTTCTATGACATCACACCAGAGACTGATCTCTTTTTGCCTCTGTTTCTCTGTTGACACATTCAGAAATGCCGTGTTCTTTCTGGCAAGTTGGGCCAACACCAAACTACTGGGTTTAAAAATATTCTCAGTAGTATATATCAGGTTTGTTTGACCAGTTATATTAATCTCAATCCTTCAATGATTGTATCGGATTTTGAGCCCATTACTTTATGATTCTCACTTATTCTGCTCAGAAAACAAGCATATTATTTATGGGACATTTACAGGCAGTCTGAAAAATGAAAAGGAAAAAAAACCCTTGGAAACGAGTGTGGAAACATTGTGCATAAAGAGACAATATAAATACACAGATCCAAGAAATGGAGGAAACAAAAAACTTTAGAGATGGAGAAACATGAAGTAGTTGCCAGGGGCAAGGAAACTGGACCTGAAATATCCATGTGAGATATTGCAAAACTTGCTAATATGAAATTACTTTTGCTTACAATACGCAGGATTTGTTTAGCATATGTATATTTAGTTTGACCATAGGCCTAGCTAGAATGATGATTTTTCCAGCTGCTTTATGTACAGATAATTGCAAGGTCCCATCATATACAGTATGTGAGTAAGTTCTTCACATCTGGCTCCTGCTTACTAAACCAAGGGTCCGTTGTCTGCATTGTCAGCATAAATAATAAAAAGTGCAAAACCATTTCTACAAGTTTTTTAAAAAATATATTTTCTTTGTCCCTCTCGCAGTCAGAACCAAGGCACTATGTTTCTTTCTAGAGATTCCTTCCTGAAGCCTTTGGCCTACATTTGTCTCCCAGAGGAGTGTGAAATATGCTACAACCACATTGCTAAAATGTGCGTGAGAGGGAACAAGAGAAGCTAAGTTTGATTTCACAAATTACAGCCAGTTCAGTTCTCTACACCCACCCAACTAAAAATTTGTAGTTTCGTTTCTAAAAGAACTTTTGATTGCAATATGTCAGAAGTTTAGAAAGGATAGGAGAACCAACTGAAGCTTAGTAAGACTGAATGTACAACACTTTGATTTTCTTGATATTAAAAGCTGTATCATTTTGTTCAAGTAGTATGAGAGTCTGCTGACTCGTAAACCAGGGTCTTTATATGAACTAGATCACCATGCCTTATTCTGTAAGCCATGGACAAAACAGGTAGGGTTTAACATGATGCTTGAACCCAACTTCCATTTTCTGTTAATACTGTATCTTTAGATCCCTGCTTTTCTTGGTTGGTGAAAGCCTTCAAGAGGGAATCCGGCCATGTGCAAACAATACTGAATGCCTCCTTGAAGGAGAAGATGGTGCCACCTGCCTGAAAGAGGCAATAGTGCAATCCTTCTTCAAGAATCCATTGCTTGGCCAAGCAGAGTTAGGAAACTTTCAGCCTGTTACATGTATCAGTGACATTCCCTTTCTGAGAAGAGTTGTTGAGAGGTTGTATGACTGCATTTGCAGAGTGCTCTAGAGGAAATCCACATCAGTCACTTTTGTAGAGGGGCCAGAATAGGGGAAGTGTAAGTCCTGGTCCTGCTTGTCCCTTAATGGCCTTTACTACAGTATCCACCTTAATTACATGGCATGGGTCCTTACATGGCATGGGTCCTTACATGGCATGGGTCCGGAATACCTCGGGGACCACCTGCTGCCGGCGTCGACTCCCCTCCGCCCCGTGCGTTCCCACAGAGAGGGCCTCCTCAGGGTGCCTCCAGTCAGAGAATGTCGGCTGGTGGCCCCCAGGGGGAGGGCCTTCTCTGTGGGCGCTCCGGCTTTGTGGAACCAGCTGCCGGTTGAGCTCCGGATGGCACCGGATCTCCGCTCCTTCCGGCGCGGGTTAAAGACCCATTTATTTGAACAAGCTGGCCTGGCCTGATGGGGAATCACTTAGGGTTTTAATATTTATATATATATTTTATTGTTTTTATTGTGGGCAATAATTTAATTCTTTTTTAACTTCTGTACTTTTGTAGTTTTAAGATATGCCCTGTTCACCGCCCTGAGTCCTTCGGGAGAAGGGCGGTATAAAAATTTAATAAAACTAAACTAAACTAAACTAAACTAATTGTCAACAAGAAGGTTCTTTCTGAATGAGTGGTTCAGATCAATGTGGGGGGCAGGGCGGGAATAAGAAGTTGCTGGTAGAATCAAATCCCAGGTGGGCACATTTCTGAGAAGGCACCATTGTCGCATGTGTTGATCACTTCCCTTTTGTATTACTGCATCTGCTCTGCATCATGTTCCAAACTTCCAAGATGGCGGACGTGCGGGCGGATCTGTTAGGGTGAGCTCTGCAGGTTTCAGAAAACAGGCGTCCTAGGAGCCCCCCAGGGGTGTTATACCCTCTGGGTTGGGGGGATAGTAAGGGCAATGATTTGGCAGCTGGATGGTATTGGACTGCTGGTCTGCTGCCGGTTCTGCTGCTCTTCTGCTGCTCTCCCGGACTGGATGTTTGCGGCGCCTCCCAGCTGCTTCGGGCGTTTCCCGGGCCGTTTTTACGATACCTGGCGGTTTCGGCGGCCGACGGCGGCGTTTTCGGCGGTGGCGGAGCCGGCGTCCTCGGATGGCCCCTGGCTGCTGGCGGTCTTGGTGGAGGCGTTTCGGGCCGTTTCGGGCCGCTTTTGTGGTCGGCTTGGTCTGCCTTCGGCTGTGGCGGCGGCGGCGTTCTCGGCGGCGTTCTCGGCTTGCTCCGATGGCGACGGCGGCGGCGGCGTTGCTCCCGGGCTGCTCTGGGCCTTCTTTATCATCAACTGCTTGCTTGGTCGTTTGCCCTGCCGTTCGCCCGCTCCCGCCTGAGCCTTTTCGGCCCGTTTTTCATCGGTGGCAGGAAGGGCTGGATCATTCTTGGTTTCAGCGGTGTCCTGGCGGCGGCAGCAATGGCGGCGACGTCTGTAGCAGCGCTCCGGTGGTGGCAGCGGACCTGGCGGCTCAACGGCGATGCTGCACTCAACTTGTCTTTTCCTCTGTTTGCTTTGCTTTTTCCAGACGGCCTGGTACCCTCACTGCTGTTGGTGGCCTCGAAGGTCCCTGGGCTAGCCGGTTAATTCCGGTGGATCCCAGTGGAGCTCAGCGGTCCCTCGAAAGATCTATGCTTTCCGTGGCACCTGTTGTGACTTTGGTCGGTGCCATTGGATTTTTGGACCTAAAAGAGTTAGACTTAGCTGACTATAATCTGGAAGGCCCCAATGACTGCAGAACTGAGGGCCTAGGGTGCTGTGGCCATGATCAATCTTCTGGAAGGGCAGAGCAGCGGAGGACTCGGCTATTTAGTAGTGCAGACTTTGATGGTGTAATGATACTATTATATCTCTGCCTCTGGACTGTTGCTTATTGCCATCCATATACCGCCCCCAAAGGATGCAGAGTTCCCTGGGTACTAGCCACCGTGTGAGGGTGGCTTGAACTTACATCTGCCGCCCCTAGAGGTGAGAGCTCTAGGGGACAGGCTATACCCAGGATGGGTGTTACGGACCATTCCCCCAGGAATAGGCTTTGCGACTGTCGTGAGAGGACGGTGGCTGGCCTGTCCTGGGGTGGCACCCAGCTGAGTGGCAGTGGCTGGGTGGAAGCTCGTGACACCTATTTGTTCTCTGTTTGGACCCTCCTTAATTAATTGACTATGGACTGCCTGTATCTGGACTGCACTTATGCCTTGTTTTAGGTACTCCTCTACGGACTTACTCGCCCTCAGGGGTGCTCCCCCTTCCTGGGGGCGACCCGCCTTTCCAGCCGAGTACAATCTCGAGGAAGGGCCCATTTATTGGGACCCTGAGAGATGGCTGGGCACGGGTACGGGCCTCCGACGTAAACCTAACAAGAGGCCCTTGGTTTGCTTTTTGTCAAAATTTTTTCGGGGGTTAGGGAGGAGGGAGGGCTTTTCTTTTGGTTGTTTGGACGAGGGGGGCAGTCCAACAACCTCTGTTCAGGCCAGTGCCGAGGCGGATCGCGGGGGGGAGGAGCGGGGGTCGGTTGCTTCCGGGGCTCCAGGGCCAGTCGTGGGACTACCCATTCCCACGACGTTAGGGAATGGCAGCAGGTGTAGGAACAGAGGGCCGTATCGATCTCAGGGAAGGCCTCTCCGCTGCTTACAAGCGGTGAGGCACTCCGACCCTCTGGTTCCGCCCCGAGGTCCTGGGAGTGAGGATGTGCAGCCTCCTGAGCTCCGGCTGGTGTACTTGAATGCCAGGTCGGTCGCCAACAAAGCTCCTCTCGTCCGTGACTTGGTCGAGGGTGAGCAGGCGGACCTGGCTTGCATTACGGAAACTTGGTTGGGCCCAGAGGGCGGCGTTCCTCTGGTTGATCTTTGCCCACCAGGTTTCCGGGTGCTGCACCGGCCTCGGGCTCAGGGTAGGGGTGGGGGAGTGGCTGTTGTTATGAGGGAGACCTTGTGTCCACGGGAGGCCACCGTTCCCCAGATAGTCGGGTGTGAGTCTCTCTTTTTGAGATGCGGTCCTGGTGCGCAGTTGGGCTTGCTGCTGGTGTACCTTTCGCCTAGTCACGCAGCAGCAGCCCTGCCTGAGCTTCTCGATGTCCTCTCTGGGTTGGTGGTTGAGTTCCCGAAACTTATAGTTTTGGGGGACTTCAACCTACCATCGCTGGGAGGATCATCTGAGTTGGCTCGGGAGTTCATGGCTTCCATGACGGCCATGGACCTGACGCAAGTAATTTCGGGACCGACTCATGAGGGAGGCCACACCCTTGACCTAGTTTTCTTATCTGGACGGTGGTTAGATGATCTTGGTGGGGGCTCTCCAATTATTATGCCCCTGTCATGGACCGATCATCATCTCCTGCGGCTGGTCTTCCGTTTTGCCACCCCCCGCCGTGGGTGTTTGGAACCAATTAAATGGTACCGCCCCAGACGCTTAATGGATCCCCAGAGGTTCCAGGCGGCGCTGGGGTCCCCACCTGCCTCCCTTGCTCACAGCTCGGCAGATGCCTTAGTGGAAGCCTGGGAAAGGACGGCCACTGAGGCTCTTGACCGAGTTGTACCCCTGCGGCCCCTGACCCGGTGCAGATCCCGTCGAGCTCCATGGTTCTCTGTGGAGCTCCGGGAGATGAAGCGTCGGAGACGGGGCCTAGAGAGCGGTTGGAGGTCCAGCCGATCCGAATCCGACCGATTGCGACTAAGAGCCTACATTAGGTCTTATCTCGCTGCGATAAGGGAGGCGAGGTCTAACCACTTCGCCACCCTTATCGCGTCCGCAGATAATCGCCCGGCCGCCCTGTTTAGGGTGACTCGCTCCCTCCTAAATCAGGAGGTGAGGGAGGATCCCTTGCAGGGTCGTGCCGAGGAGTTTAACCAACATCTGTCGGACAAAATCGCTCGGATTCGGACCGGTCTGGACTCTGACTGGGCAGAGTCTGACGTTCAGGACGCGGGCGGTCTTGTCGATATCACCTGGGAGGAGTTTGATTCTGTGACTCCGGAGGAAGTGGACAGGATCATGGGGAGGCTGAGCACCACCACATGTTTATTGGACCCGTGCCCTTCCTGGCTGGTCTATGCAGCCCGTGAGAGGACACGCAGCTGGTTCCAGGCAGTTATATCGGCTTCTCTGAGTGAGGGTAGCTTCCCCGCCGTCTTGAAGGAGGCGGTGGTGAGGCCTCTCCTCAAGAAGCCTGCCTTGGACCCAGCTGTATTGAACAACTTTCGTCCTGTCTCCAACCTTCGCTTTCTTGCGAAGGTTGTTGAGAGTGTGGTGGCGCATCAGCTCCCTCTGGTCCTGGATGAAGCGGATTATCTAGACCCGTACCAATCGGGTTTCAGGCCCGGGCACAGCACGGAGACGGCATTGGTCGCGCTGGTGAATGATCTCTGGAGGGCTCGGGACAGGGGATATTCCTCTGTTCTAGTCCTATTAGACCTCTCGGCGGCTTTCGATACCATCGACCATGGTATCTTGCTGCGGCGTCTCAGGGGACTGGGAGTGGGAGGCACAGTTTTACAGTGGTTCTCCTCCTATCTCCAGGGACGTTCGCAGTCGGTGTTGGCAGGAGGGCAGAGGTCGACCGCGAGGTCTCTCATTTGTGGAGTTCCTCAGGGGTCGGTCCTCTCGCCTCTCCTGTTCAACATCTACATGAAACCGCTGGGTGAGATCATTCGTGGCTTTGGAGTTGGGTATCATCAGTACGCTGATGATACCCAACTTTTCCTTTCGACCCCAAACCACCCCAGTGATGCCCTCAACGTGATGTCCCGTTGCCTGGAGGCGGTTCGGGTCTGGATGGGGAGGAACAGACTTCAACTCAACCCCGACAAGTGGCTTTGCATACCTTCATCCCGGGTTTATTTGGACATTCCACCTCTGGCTATGGGGGGTGAACTATTACCCCCCGTAGATAGGGCTCGCAACTTGGGAGTCCTCCTAGATTCACGGCTCACCTTGGAAGACCATATAGGAGCTGTGACTAGGGGGGCCTTCGCCCAGGTTCGCCTGGTGCGCCAGTTGCGGCCCTATCTTAGCCGGGATGATTTGTGCACGGTCACTCATGCGCTCGTGTCCTCTCGTCTGGACTACTGCAACGCTCTCTACATGGGGCTGCCCTTGGGGACCACCCGGAAGCTCCAACTGGTACAGAATGCAGCCGCGAGAGTTGTGTTGGGAGTCTCCCGATACTCCCACGTTACACCTCTGCTCCGTGAGCTGCATTGGTTGCCAGTTGTCTTCCGGGTGAGATTCAAGGTACTGGTAACGGTGTTCAAAGCCCTTCATGGCATGGGGCCGGAGTACCTTAGGGAACATCTGCTGCCGGCATCAAGCTCCCTGCGCCCTGTGCGTTCCCACAGAGAGGGCCTCCTCAGGGTGCCACCGATCAGAGAATGTCGATTGGTGGCCCCCAGGGGGAGATCCTTCTCTGTGGGCGCTCCGGAGCTGTGGAATCAGCTACCGGTAGAGCTCCGGATGGCGCCCGATCTTCGCTCCTTTCGTCGCGATCTCAAGACGTTTCTGTTTGTACAAGCCGGCCTAGCCTGATGGGGATTGGTGGGGTTGTTTTATTCTTTGGTGTCTTAATTTTATCTTGGGGTTTTTAGAATTGTATTCCAATTGTTTTAACTTGGGCAATCATTTAATCTCTTTTTAATGTTTGTATTTAGTATTTTATTCTGCCCTGTGAACCGCCCTGAGTCCTCAGGGAGAAGGGCGGTATATAAATATTATTAAATTAAATTAAATTAAAATTAATTGTTGCCCTTGAAGTTCACTCAGAAATTCCAGCTGGTCCAGAATGCAGTAGCTTGAGTAGATATGAATGTATTGTGAGTTGACTATATAGCACTCTTGAGAGCTGCACTTGCTACCAATCTCCTTCTGCATGCAATTCAAGGTGCTGTCTATCACTTTGAAGGCCCTTCATGAATCAGGATCATCTACTTTTAAAGCCCTTCATGAATATATTCAGGATCATCTACTTCTAGCTGGAAGATTGAGCTCTCTGGATCCCATTCCTTGAGGAATGCCATCTCCTGTCATGCCAGAGTCAAAATACCTGTATTGCTGCCTCCCTTCTTTGGACGCGCATTCCCCCTACCATCCAATTCTTCTGAACACAAAGCTGTTTGGGGTTTGAGGGTTGATTTTTTTTGTTGTTATATTTTTGTATAGTGTTTTAATCTTACTAATGAAGTGGGTCTGTAAGCTGCCCAAAGTCAGGTATATGCTCCTTTTGATTAATGGGGAGCTATATAAACATTTTAAATAAATAAACTGGGCATTTAGTGGTGACTTTTTATAAACTGCTTTTGCAACATTAGACCCTAGGTAATCCATTGCAACCTGTGTCTATGGAGAAGAGCAATGCAGGCAAGATGAACTTACCTATAGAGAAGCTCAGTATCTTTTAATGGACATTGTAATTAAAAGGCTGCTAAATATGTTGGTACTAATTATTCACAATGGCATTTCCAAGCTATTGTTTAGTTGCTGAGATTTTAAAGGTAGAATAGCAAAGGTAGAGGGTGTGAGCCAGGGCTTTTTTTGTCATAGAACTCTCAGAACGGAGTTCCGGCACCTTTTTTGGATGGAACCTTGTAGGGTAGGCAAGGCGGGTTGTATGACATGTGTGAGTTCTGGCACCTTTTTCTTTTACAAAAAAAGCACTGGTGTGAGCCATAGAAATGGCTGGACATTTTGAATAGCAAAATTGAGAAATAGTTAGAACTGAAGAAGCTTCTTGGATGAGAAGTGAAACATTTTCAAACAAAAAAACCAAGGACGTCCAGTTGCCTTTTAGTAGAAGCACCTTAGACAATCATGACCTGTATAACTGAGAATCTCCATCCGTAGCAAAACTGACCTCAAGACCTGCAGACATTCCTCAAGAGCCACCGGCATCTCAAATGCAACCAGTTGACTTCTATGTATGCATCCATGTGTCAGGATTGATTGCTAAGCCAAGAAGTAGCTTGTCTGGATCTGTCATTTTCTCAAGGCAGATAAATGAATGGGGAATGGTAAAACTGTAATAGTAAATTCTGTGTAAGAAAGCCTGTGTGGCTTTTGGGAGACAGACCTACCGTATCATTGTCTCTTTAGTTTGTTCACTTTCCATCTCTAAAATTAACAAAAAATTATGCATTTTCTTAATTAATTTCTCGTCAGAAGTTAATAATATCTTATCAGTTTGTTCTTTATAAAATCCATAGTTCCTATCTTTTTCATATCTATTTTGTATTTGTAAGCGTACCCACCATGACATGTTGATGCCCTGATTTTCCAGCTCTTGTTTCGATTTTAATGTCCCATCAGTATTCAAAATACCTCTATATGTCCAAGTTTTTTCAAAAATCTAACAAATTTGTGTGTGAGAAAGCTTCAGTCGTTGATAACCACCCTGGAATTTTTACATATATTTTCGTTTTAATTTTTTCCCATACTGTTATCAAAGCATTTCTAATACAGTGATTTTGAAAATACTTATGGATTTTGTTTTTCCCATACCACAAAAAAGCATGCCACCCCAATTGTAAGTCATGTCCCTCCAAATATAACAGCCTTTTATTCCTAAGCATTATCCATTCTTTCACCCATGTTAATACAGATGCTTGATAATACAAAGCCCACTCAGGTAGGCCAAAGCCTCCATTTTCCTTAGTATCTTGCAAGGTTTTCATCTTTATTCTAGCTTTCTTTCCTTGCCATACAAACTTCAAAATTAATGAATTCAACTCTTCAAAAAAAAATTCCCAAGTTTTATCGGAATTGTTTGAAATAAAAATAAAATTTTAGGTAATATATTCATTTTAACTGTAGCAATTCTTCCTAATAATGACAGTTTTAAATTCTTCCACTTTTCCAAGTCTAGCTTTATTTGTTTCAATAACCTTGTATAATTATCTTCTTTTATTGTTGAGCACTTAGCTGATAAATATAGACCCAAATATTTTACCTTTTTCACTATCTGTGCGCCTTTGGTGTCTAGTCATGCCGGCCACATGACCACGGAGATGTCCTCGGACAAGCGCTGGCTCTTCGGCTTTGAAACAGAGATGAGCACCGGCCCCTAGAGTCGGAAACGACTAGCACGCATGTGCGGGGGAACCTTTACCTTTACCTCTTGTTACTTCTGACAATTGGCTTTTTTGCTTATGCGTAAGATTCTTAACTATTATCTTAGTTTTTTCTTTATTTATTTTTAGTCCCGCTATTTCTCCATATTGTTCTATTTTCCCCCACAATTTTGGGATCATCTCCAAGGGTTCTTCCAAAATAAATACTAAATCATCAGCAAATGCTTGTAGCTTATATGTTTCACCCTTTATCCCCAACCCTCTAATTTCTGTATCTTGTCTTACATTTTGATTTAAAACTTCCAAATTGAAAATGAATAACAGAGGGGATAGAAGGCATCCTTGCCTTGTGCCTTTCCTTATTTCAAAGCTCTCAGTACAATCTCCATTCACAATCACTTTGGCTGTTTGTTTATTATATATTGTTTTTACCATATTTATAAAATTCTGTCCAAAGTCCATTGTTTGTAATTGATGAATCATAAATTGCCATGAAAGATTAACCTTGGTGGAGCAGTGGGCTAATGCCTCCTTAAGTAACACCAGCTGCCTGCAATTAGTGCAGGTTCGAGTCCCACCAGGCTCAAGGTTGACTCAGCCTTCCATCCTTCCGAGGTAGGTAAAATGAGGACCCAGATTGTTGGGGGCAATAAGCTGACTTTGTAATAATGCCGCTTGGGGGGGGGCGAAAGCCCTAATAAGCAGGCATATACATAGAATGAAGGCTATTGCTAAGCACATTGGTTTGTGCTTAGAGTGTAAGCCGCCCTGAGTCTTCGGAGAAGGGCGGGATATAAATGGGATTAAAATAAATAAATAAAATAAATGCCTTTTGAGCGTCTAAAAATATTAATGCCATTTGTTTCCCTGGATGTAGCTCATAGTATTCCAATACTATGGTCTTTTAGGCTACACTATAACAAATGACTATCAAAGCAGTTAAGGATATTTAAAAGAAGGGATCTGCAACCAGTTTCTGAAGTGATTTCTGCCTTCCCTGTGTTATGAGTATCATTCATTTTAGTGGAAACAGAAAGCAAACCAATGAAGGTTAAAAAGAAAAGAAAAAAAAGCAAGATTATTGCTCCGTAACGTCATTAAGCAATCTTGGGATATTCTGATCTGCTTTAGAAGGCTGTTCTATTGCAACTGGTAGGAAACAGGCACTGTGTTTCAAAAACAGGTATTGCTTCCTTGAGTCGGTCTCCTCAAAGCATGCTAGCCAAACTAATATGGTTGCAAAATGGAAGGATAGCCTCTTGTAAATATGAAGGATAGTTTTGAATGCTGGATGGATCTCTTGTTTTTCTTTTTGGTGTACACCCACTGCCACCCAGACACAGACTGCTTGAAGTACCTAGGTTGCTTGTTTCATTGTCCAGAGGCACTGTTACACATTGGGTTGTCTTTTTCCCATGACCAGCTGTAGAGAAGAACTTGGAAACTGTGGCTTTAAAGATGGAGCAGGCAACACTAATTAGCCAAGTGATATATTTTTTTGGCCTCTAGGGACCATGGGGAGCATGACATGATGATGATGATGATGATGATGATGATGATGATGATATTGCCAGAAGGAAGAAGGACAAACATTTCTGGCTTATTTTTTTATTGGTCAATTTATTAAAATGTGGGTTTTATTTTTGTACAACTTCTTTTATTCTGAAACCTAGCAGTTCAAATGCATGTTCTTGGGGTAGTCTTGGGTGTACAAAATGTCAGTTGGGACCAGTGTGCTGTCTCTGGATTGAGGTTATGCAGACATGCTCTTAACAAGCAACAAGAAAAGTAAGGCTAACTGTGGACATCTTAAATGAACATTGTGGGCCTTTAAATGGATGCTGTGCTAAGACAGTATAGTGGCTCTTCGAGCTCTCTGGCCCAGGCTGAGAATTTTAATTTTAATTTTAACTGGGGTTTTATTTGTTCAGGGACGGATATAATTTTTTTAACTGTTTTTAACTTTTGTATTTTTTGTTTTAATCACCCTGTAAACCGCCCTGAGTCCTTCGGGAAAGGGCGGTATATAAATATAATAAAATAAATAAATAAATTATGGGAATCAAAACTTGAGTGCCTCTGTTGCTTCTTTAAAGGGGAAGAGTCATATTTATTTATTTATTTATTTATTTGATTTATATACCGCCCTTCTCCCGAAGGACTCAGGGTGGTGTACAGGGCAATAAAAATAAGAATACAGAATAGAAGATTTAAAATTAAGTGATTGTGCCCGATGCAGTAAATTAGTTAAAAACGGTGTTAAAACCCCAAACCCATCAGACCAGGCCGGCTTGTTCGAATAGATAAGTTTTTAGATCACGCCGGAAGGAGCGAAGGTTGGGGGCCATCCGGAGTTCAGCCGGTAAGCGGTTCCAAAGGACTGGTGCACCCACCGAGAACGCCCTCCCCCTGGGGGTCACCAGTCGACATTCTCTGACCAGTGGTACCCTGGTTGGACTGTTGTGTTAAATGTGGCTCTCTAGAGCATGTGTACCTTTTTCCATTCCTGCCTCTATCTAGGATTTAATATAAGAATAGCATGACAGATGAAATACCATGTTTGTCTGTAATAGAAGCATTTGAATTAAAAAATTGTGTTAAATTTTGCTCACATGCTCTGCCTTCATATTTTGCTATTTACAGCTTTTAAAAATTCCTTCTGAACTTCAGCTGCGCATTTGTGAGCTTATGCTGATATATTAAAAAGACAGTTATTACAAGCAGATATTTCTCAGAGCAGACAGAATGATATTTTAAGAAGTCAGATGGGGTCACTTATTTGCAGTTATGATGTTCATCCACAATTATTTGAGCTGGAATCCATTGCCAAAATAGAATTCAACAGCTGATGCAGCTAAAACTTTGAAAATATTCATTCAAAATATGCGAAGCTTTGTATAAAAGCATAGTTACTTTTATTGCTCTAAAGTTTCTCTTTGGGAAGAAACAGAAGTTAAGCAGCCATTTAATGTATCTGTGAAACGCTTTAGATCGTTTCGTAAGAATTGGGTTGACTTAACAATGTACAGCAGGGGTGTCATGAAGAAACCGCGCCCACCCCGACATCGTGCGATGTCACATGATGTCGCGAGTTTGACATGTCTGATGTACAGGATCAAGAGGTTGTGATGTAGTAGATAATCCTAGGTGAAGTTAGCTTACACAGTTCATTTTCTGCTCTGAGACAGGCCAGAATGTTGGTTTACCTGGAAGGTAACTAGCATGAAGATCTAACATTTGTGCAGCAGATATCAGCCCAGTTTTGCAAGTTAGGATGGTGATCCTAGTGAATTTGTTAAAAGCCTGTCTGGAGGGCCAAAACTGCATATGAGTAGTGAAAGTGTATACTGTGCCTCAGAAATTGTTTTTAACTCTCCTTCTCATATCAGATGTACACATTATTTATAAAAGGGCTAAAATCCCATTTTCTTTTATCAGTGTTGTGTGTGTGTGTTGTGTTCATATGTTTCTAGCACCTCCAAAGGAATCCTTTGCATAGTCCCAACTCAGAATATTGGCATGTGGTTCCTAGCTCTGGGTATTTCAGTGTATCACACCACTTTTGTGACCTGAGAATTCTCACTGTACATTTTTTTTCTAATTGCACATTGGTTGAAATTAAATAATTCCTGTTTCTTAGCTGTGAAATACAAATTTGCTCTAGAAAAATCAGAAATGTGTCCAAATATTTCCTGGTTATGGAAAAGCAGAAAAAGTAGCCTGAGCAACTTAGAACAAGGCTTTTCAACCAGTGGTATGAGTACCACCTGTGGTACATTGGCACCTGGCAGGTGGTACGCGACCATCCTAGAAAAGTGGTAGCGGGGGAGGGGAATGAGCTGAACCGGTGGTGGCACCGCACAAGCCTGAGCGAGAGATGGCTGGAGCTGCAGGGCTGTCAGGGCTCAGCGGAAGCGCCAGGATCAGCGCCAGGCTCCAGCTGGAGCTCGGTGCTGATCCTGGCGCTTCTGAGCCCAGAAGAAGCGCCGATCAGCTGGAATGTTGCAGCATCTCCAGGGTCTTGTGATTTACATTCAGATGCTTGGCAACTGATTCATTTTTTCAGTGCCATTGTAACTTCAAACAGTCACTAAGCAAACTGTTGTAAGTCGAGGACTACCTGTACTTCATCACTTTTTTCTCTTTTTTTTTTTTGTTCGTCATCACGTTTTTGACACCTTGCTAGGTTACTAGTGGTACTCGGATGTTGCCATATCCTAAAAGTGGTACAATGGGTGAAAAGGTTGAAAAGCCCTGACTTAGAGTGACTTGAAATGCAAATGCAAGAGTACTTAGGTGAGATGGGTGATATAGAAATGTGATGAATAAATGAAGATAAATAAGTGTTCTTGTTATTTTTCTCTGAATTGTAGTATACAGAGATTCCTTTGAATTTGTCAAATGGGAGGCAGGTGTGTGGGTAGAAACGTGATGTTATGGCTATAATTTGTATAGCAGCAACTTAAATAGATTAGGTACATTTCTGCTTTTTAACATTAACATTTTAAGACCCACATACTTTGAACTATGCAATCACTATATAGTGACTCTTCTGGCCTCTGCCAGTAATAGCCAGTAGCAAGGGGCAAATTTTTGTAGTATTTTGACATAGAGCCATGATCTTAAACAGTACACTAAAGAAAGTGAGACCTGACCCAGGGATGCTGTTATCAATACAACAGTGTGTTCCCAATGTCCCCTTACTTTTCATGAAATAAGAGGTTAAAACAATGTGATGTCTACGTAGATTAGACTGATTGTTCAACTAGCTTTTTAACACCAAATTGTATACATTGGTTTGTAAACCTCCCGGGTTCATACATCAATACTAGATTAAAAATAATGAAGAAGCTGTGGTTCAGTCTGTTTTAGCTATAACATTGTATATGAATGCAAAATCTGTGAGTTGTTTTCCCAGGTTTTAGGGTTTGACATAACCACCTCTAATTTTGGAAAAGTTGGGTCAGTTTAAAATCTAGCAGCTTTTATTTGGAGAGGGAGGTGTCTATTGTGACCCAAACATGCAGAAAGATTGCGTTTATAACTTAGCTAATATTGTCCCGTTTGTTTTTTACAGAATGCCACCGACAGTTCTTCGAATTCTTCTCAGAAAAGAGAGCAGCCTTTACGAACACTAGCATCTTCTCCATCCTTTGAGCATCATCGAATTTGCACCCGTGGCCACTTTCATGACCAGTTTAGCCCTGAGCATTACCATCTAGAACAAGTGAGCTGATCTTTAGATTTTTTTTTTCCTTGCTGTTCCAGAATGGTGATTTTTTTTCATACTAGGTTGGCCAGAAAGTTGGGTGACTGCATGTATGGATAGAGCTCTGTGATAGGAGCTCTGCTCTATTGTCTTCCAAGTCGTGGTTAGCTGTATTTTTGGGAAATAGCAGAACATTTATTAGGCCTGGTGTATTGCCTGTTTAAAATTTCCTATTAATTTTTTTTTTAAAAAAAAATAAATTTAATTAAAATTTAGCCTATTTAAAAAGAGGCTATCTTTGAAACCGTTTGTACCCTACCCTGCCCAATATGTATTTAAAAAAAACAGCATTGCAATTTTGACTATATCAGTAATCTAACAAAATGAAATTCAATGGTGAAAAAAGTAAGGTTCTACATTTAGGCAAGAAAAACCAAATATACAGGTATAGTATAGGGGGTACCTTGCTCAATAGTAGTAACTGCGAGAGGGATCTCGGAGTCCTAGTGGACAATCACTTCAATATGAGCCAGCAGTGTGCTGCAGCTGCCAAAAAAGCCAAAACAGTGCTAGGCTGCATTAACAGAGGGATATAATCAAGATCACGTGAAATATTAATACCACTTTACAATGCCTTGGTGAGGCCACACTTGGAATACTGCATCCAGTTTTGGTCACCACGATGTAAAAAAGATGTTGAGTCTCTGGAAAGAGTACAGAGAAGAGCAACAAAGATGATTAGGAGACTGGAGGCTAAAACATATAAGGAACGGCTGCTGGAATTGGGTATGTACTAGTTTAATGAAGAGAAGGACAAGGGGGGACATGATAGCAGTCTTCCAATATCTCAGGGGCTGCCACAAAGAGGGGGGACTCAAGCAATTCTTGAAAGCGCCCAAAGGCAGGACAAGAAGCAATGGATGGAAACTAATCAAGGAGAGAAGCAACCTAGAACTAAGGAGAAACTTCCTGACAGTTAGAACAATTAACCAGTGGAACAACCAGCCTCCAGAAGCTGTGAATGCTCCAACACTGGAAGTTTTTAAGAAGAGACTGGACAGCCATTTGTCCAAAATGGTATAGGGTTTCCTGCCTGAGCAAGGGGGTTGGACTAGATGGCCTCCAAGGTTCCTTCCAATTTATGATGATGATGATGATGATGATGATGATGATGATGATGATGATGATGCATTGGTATTCTCTCCAAATGCTACAGTCATGAGAATGATTAGTCATATAGCTAGCTTAGCTTTCTAGGTTCAGAAGGAATAGGCAATCTTGGGGTGCTTGGGGCTTCAGTTAAGGCCATGGTAAGTGACTGTGGGAGTTAAACTCCAAAATCCCAGCTTGTATCCTCCTGTGGAGAGGAAGCTTAAAGGCATCCTTTTCAGTATCTTTCCCTACTCTAGAGAGTAACAGTTGAGGAAGGGTACCTTTCTGTGGGAATTACAGTTTCGTGTTCCACAATAATTTCTGTTGTTGGCTTTTATGGTACATAGAATATTTTTAGCCTTTGCGTTTACTTGTGTCATTATCTGTGCTTGTATCTCTGATAAATCTACTGCTAAATGTCATATCCACCTGCTTGCTTAAAAAAATTGCACTTTCTCAAATTTCTTTCTCTCTCACTTACAGTCAATCTTGCGATCATGCCGGCATGTCAGCTTCCCCGATGATGATGAGGAGATTGTACGGATTAATCCAAGGGAAAAGAACTGGGTGACGGGTTACGAGGACTACCGTCATACCCCTGTGCGGGGGAAGTACATTGATCCCGATGATGGGGACTCCTATGTGCGGTTTGCCAAAACGGAGGCCTCAAAACATGACTACAATTACCCTTATGTTAGTAACGCTGATTTTGATCGAGGGGATGATATTAAGGGTGCCGTGATAAAAACTCAGCCGGCCAGATGTAAACAGCGGCGGCGAAAAGAAGATGGGGAAAGGTCACGATGTGTCTATTGTAGGGACATCTTCAACCACGAGGAAAACAGGCGGGGTCAGTGCCAGGATGCTCCAGACCGAGTCCAAAGCTGTATCCGCCGAGTCAGCTGCATGTGGTGTGCAGACAGTATGCTCTATCACTGCATGTCTGATCCAGAAGGAGACTATACAGACCCTTGCTCCTGTGATACCAGCGATGAGAAGTTTTGCCTCCGGTGGTTGGCCCTAATTGCCTTGTCCTTTCTGGCCCCTTGTATGTGCTGTTACTTGCCCCTCCGGGCTTGCTACCACTGTGGGGTGATGTGCAGGTGCTGTGGTGGGAAACACAAAGCAGCTGGATGACAGCGCTCCAAGCTGGTGAAGGCCTGTTTTCTTCCCATTCTTGGTCTGGAGCATTCTCGGTTTGTGCCCAACTGAGCCGGCCTTGGGAGCCTGTTGGAATCTAGGAACCAGATGGCTCCTTCTCTTTCCCTCCCACTTGGCTGCTATGCATTGATTGCTCTTGGGAGATCTAACAGACTAATGTACCACATAGACGTTTGTATTATTGATCTGTCATCCAGCAGAAGATCTTCTGTGTGATTATTCCTTCCCTCCTGCAAGGAAAGCGCTTGAGATGGGAATGGTTGAATGGGATGGGATTTGGAACATCTCACGGGAGTAACCTATATTTAGCAAGCTCGTCGCACCCGTGAGAGTATATAACAATGGAGTGAAATTCCACTTTGGATTGTGAGCACCTTGCAGCCAGTTTGAGGGTATGGATTTTTGTGTATACAGAAGATGTTTATGGGTAATAATTGTACACCACGATAATGTAGGGCCAACAATCGCACAACCTACATTTCCTGAAAAGTTCCATCATGTTTTTTTTGGTGGTCTTCTGGGATTTTCTGATTTTTGTGGGTTCAGCTAAAATGTGGGAAATGAGCCTTAGTATTACCTATATTATATGTGAGAATCTGAGAAGTCCTGTGATTTCAGACCAATTTTTATACACAAAATGAAATCTTTATAAATAGGTTTCTCCTCTTCCTCTTTCCCCAGCCACCATCGCCTTTCTCTTCCAAATAGC
This sequence comes from Vipera berus, assembly GCF_964194415.1. Classification (NCBI taxonomy): domain Eukaryota; kingdom Metazoa; phylum Chordata; class Lepidosauria; order Squamata; family Viperidae; genus Vipera; species Vipera berus. The sequence goes on along the minus strand of NC_138202.1, from coordinate 197,065,207 downwards.
AGTGGAAAAATTAGCTTTGCATTAATGTTCTTCCTGATAAAAACAGTCTTTACGCTGTGGTGTTCCTATCTGAGGCAAACAGGGAGTTTGCATGTTTAAAATTGACTTGTACACTCATGAACTTGTGTACCTTGAAAACAAAAAGAGGGAATGTTGCTTTTAAACTTTGTCAGTATGCTAAAGATAAGGGGAAAAATCCTCCATCCCCCCTTTTTGGAATCCAGGGTGGGAGTGCATCTGGAATTAATCTGAGGTCTTATGCTTTCCAGACTAATCCAGAAATATAGGGAAACCTCAATTGCAAGGCATATCATTGGCCAGTGTCTTTGCCTTGAAGGCCTTTGACAAAATGAGGGTGCTTTGAAGATTTTCTATCATAGAGTAGGACATAGGACTTCCTGCACCTTTACTTGTTAGATATGGATTTAATAGAGCCAGAGGGCACCGCCGCTATAGCACTTGACAATCACTTAGATATAGGCAGGAACATGGGTTTGTTTTAATCATTCAGTTTCTTTCAATGGAAGTGCATTTCTTTCTTTTTTCTTTCTTTATAGAAAAGCCTAAGAGGAATTGACACATACTGTCCCAATCATGAATCCAGAGATATTGGGGAAATGGGGAGGGGAGAATGAAAAGAAGCATTTACTCATGCTTTTAGTACCAATGTGTGCTGTAGCTTGTCTCTCCCCCTTTTCTTTACTAACCTGCATGCCTTTGTTCTTATGTGAAATTGACTTGAGAACAGTTTCCCCATTCAGGCAGCATGCACCTTCTATTTTTCAAGTTCCTGTATCTGCACAGTAACTATACTGTGAATATAAATAATTCCTAGTGACGTCAGGTCAATGTTAACTATTTTCTCTGTTCCCGTTCAGTGACATAATGCACAGATAGGAAGAAAAAGTAACGAGGCAAAGTTGCATCAGGGTGTTTTCAGCTTCTCTGTTATTGGCCTAAACCAACATCCCACCCCCACCCTCAGCTATCTGCTATGCAGACAAAAGGATCGACCTGCAGTTGGCATAAGGCCACCCTGTTCTTCACTCTCAAATGTACTGAACCAGCATATTTGGCATCTGCAGAGAACCAGGGTGAATAGTTCAAAACAAATCCCAGGCCCTTCTTATCATCTTGCCATGAAAGATACTAGGACCCTTCAAATATTTAGTAGCCCTTAAGGTGGGCCCTGCTGGAATCACTAGGCATCCTGACACTGGCAAGCAGTGAATTTCAATATAACTTGGTAGTGTATAAAGCGTGCATGCATTGCAAAACCTGTATCAAACCCACTTCTTTGATTTCGGAGTATACAGCAGGGTGAAGCGATAACCTTAATTTTGTGAGGTTCTTATTTTCTTTTTAAAGTCATGTCTTGTGTACAAGGCTTGTAATTAACTGGGGAAATGATATTTTTCTAATATATGATGTGGAAATAGCAAAGGTTTTATTCAAAGGAATAAAGTGTAGAACAGTTTAGCTATAATATAGCATAGTACAATCTGAATATTCTGAGGCAGCTAGGCGCTGGCTTGTGAGAACAGGCACTGTTGTTCCTGCTTTGGGCAACTGACTGTCGGGGCATGCGTGACCTTGCCCCTCTCCCACCTCTTCTGTTGCACATTGAAAGAAGTCTTAATTAAAAGAAAAGGAAATGGCTTTTCGTTTTTTGCCAAATAGCAACAACCAAGAGTGAACACGCTTGCATTGTTCCATGCGAAAACAGGCCAGCAGCTCCTTCCAGGAATGTTGTTGCTCTGATCTCGTTTCATTGCATATGCAACAATCTGTGATGTTGTGGCCAAATCCTGCAGCCAGAGCACCCCTGGTTATAATCAGGCATTGATTTCACGATCAGAGGACTTTCCCCCCCCCCCCCCGTTTTTTGCTGCTCTCTGCTTTGGGCACTTCGTATTGAACCAATCCAGAAAGACATGGGCTGGGATCCAGCACCCTCACAATGAGCAGCCCTCCTGAACACAACCTCCGCCCCAACCTTTTGCCATAACAATCTACTCTTAAACTCAGGGCACCTCAGGAGAAGTCTCTAAGGAGAGGCCACACTGGCTTGCAGGTGTCAGTGTGGAAACCAGCCGAAGAAGATCTGGAGTCTGCTCCTCCTTGCATTGCCTTTACAGGCAGGAGCTGATGAAACATATCCTGCTCCCATGCTGGCTGGGCCTGCATTTCCTCCTAGCTGTATTGAGGTGATTTGATGCTAAAGCTCCTCCCCCTGTCAATGTCGCCCTCTTTTGGAGGGGAGGAATCTGCTTTTTCCCCTTCCAGAGCCCCTGGGGTTTCTTCTGGTAGCTGAACTGTGAGTACTTGGCTGTAAACTCTCCTATCATGAAGATTAAAGTAAGGACCGTGTAAACTCAGATCTTTGACATCATTGGGATTGGGTCAATTAGTTTTCTGTATTTTATTGCGAATCTACCTAATTTTTCATTTTTGGACCCACACCCGAATTGAAATTAAATTACCTTTTGGAATGTGCACTTATGTGAGAATGTTGGCTTGCAGTTCTCCGAACCAAAAAATAAAAAAAACAGTATCAGGTGTCAGGAGAAAGGTGAGCAAAAATAATTAGAGTGTAGAATTGCCTTCTGCTGGGAAATATGCTTGCCATTCAGCACAAAAATAGTACAATTGTTGCCTAAAGTTTGTATTCAAAAAGATAAATACAAAAATGGGATAAGCCAGGGTTAAAAGCTTGGAAAAATGAGGAATTGAAATTCAACAGTTCTTTCATCCTTAATAGAAAGTAAAAAATCTGAACTGGATAACTTCATCTTTCACGTACATAGAGAACCAAGTAATATTTTTTCTTTGTTTAGCAGATCAGTAAGAATTCGTATAACCTCCTTAACAGGCTAGTTTACATCAACTATTTAAAACAGTTCCTCAATTGCAACCTTCAATTCACTTGTGAGTCAGTTAGCTCTAAAATCTCCATTGTTTGTGTTTCAAATTCCAAATTTGAGATTTGTCTGTAACATATAGAGGCAACATACATAGCAAAAATGAAAATACTGCTGTTAAATATCCTTTTTTGGAAAAGTGCTAAATGGTAAAAGAAGCTCTTCACTTTAGTATTATTATTTTTTAATTGAGGAGAAATTCATGGGATAAATGCATATTTATGTGCCTGACAGCAAATGACATCCCTCTAAAGGGTGACTAACAAACATCAAGCCAGCCTCAAAAATAAAATAATGGAACAACTTTATTATCCTAGCGATTGTTGAAAGTTGTCCCAATTTCCTGAATTTCTGTAAGGTCTTTCTCCTCTATGAAGCACAACACTACAGACAATAACTTAAGGATTGTCAAGGTTCCCCATTCAGACGCCCCTATTTATTTCGTTAAAGCAGCTAAAATTTTCCACCTTCCTATCTGCCTCCTGTAAATTCCTTCTCCTCATCTCTACCTTGGCTTTCTTTGAATCTTTGGCACTTTGTTTCACATTCCTTCTTTCTCTCTGTGCGTTGGAACAAGAGGTTTGCTTTGGGAAGGAGGCTTCAGAGGGGCATGAGCAGAACGAGGGGGGGAACTGGGGGTGTGTAAATATTTCCCATTGATTTCCACACTGCAGCTGATCAGTGTGTGGTTTTCTCCTCCTCTCAGCTTTTCAGTACTGACATTAATCATCTGAGAAATGATTCAGATTTTATTTTTGTATCTGTGGTAACAATCCATTAACGAAAAGGTGGGTTTTTCTCCCTCAGTTGTGATTTTTTTTTTAAGCTATTGCTCACGTTAACAGATTTAAGTGCCTGAAGCAACCTTCCATTATGTATCTGTATACTAAAAGTTAAAAACTCAGTTGTATTGATTTTTATAAGCCTTTTTACCTCTGTGTAAAAAATATATATACAAGTGTATGATGTACATTTTAGTTCTTAACTTCTTTTTTATTGTTTCTAATAAGTATGATCATTGTAGCTATTGCTTTAAAAATGTACCATGTAAATATAAATACATCATATAAAAACAAGTAAGTGTTTTTCATGTTTTGACAAACTGGACACTTTGGGTAATTGATGAGATTCAAGACAAACCTCTGGTGTGTTTCTTATTTCTAAAATATATACACCAGCATTCCTTTTTTTTACTTTTGTTTTTATTTATTTGTTTTCACAAAACAGTTTGTTAATACACAATAAATTTTAGTGTAAAATTGATGCATGATATATTCCAGGTCAGTCCTTATCATTGCAGTAAATGTCTAGACTTGTATTCCAGGCTTTTTATGGCAAAATTCAGATAAACAAGCCGGTCTTTAATTAAAAGCCTGACTGTAGGTGAGGGTATGACAGGCTTTCCTGGCATTCAGACAATATGCCTCTGAGAAGATGCTAATTTCTGGCTTCAGTGCTGGGTGACATGGTAGTGTCTACATAATACCTCACAGGCATGTGATGGATGTTTTGTGTTGTAATTTTGTGCAGTTATTTTGGACAGCCCACTGAATAAACTTATTTAGGATAGGCTATTCAACTATAAGGATTGTAGGTATTTATATCTGCGAATAAGCCTCATTGTACTGCCTGTGATTATTTTAACACTTAGCGTTTCTCAATGCTTGGCATTGTTGCTGGGAAGAGATGCTGTCAAACTTGAATGATTTTACGATGTTTTCTGAAACTTCATTAAGTGTTAAAAACCATTTTGAGAGTGGGTTATGGTTACAAGTTATTCCTTGAAGTAATATCAGAATTCTCAATCTCCACTTAGGCAGATAAAAATCAATTTCCTATTCTATTCTTGCATTTGGGGTTCTGAGAATTCCTTCCGTTCTTACCGGGCTCCCTTCCCACAAATAAGTATTCAGTTTCCCAAGTTAACCAAATCAAGAGTGAGATTGCAATTATGAGAAGTTCAATAGTAGTAAATATGTTCTTGTTAGGAAGAGCTTGCAAGTGCAGTCTAATGGATGATCTGGATGTGTGGCCCAGGAGCCACTATGTCTGCTATTTGTACATAAGTCGTAATGGTTTCCTGTTTTCTTTTTGGTGAAAGCATGTCCTTGAAACTTCTGAAATTCCAAAACGTACCAAACTATCAACACGTTTAGTTGGAGGACTGATTTCTGTCATCTAAAATATTTTGATAATGGGTGCAATTTCCCCAGGAGTAATTAATTAGCAGTGTCAAAATGTAGTAACAGGGCTTATAAAAAAGTGTAACATTCAAAGGGGTTAGAGGCACGGACTTCATAATCTCACTTGGAATTAGTGTTACAAATGCTTTTTAATCAGGCTGCCCAGATAACAGGAAGCTTTCGCAGCTACAAAGAGCCTCACAATTTTAAACAGATTTGAAAAAAATACATATTCAAGAATATGTTTTATTCTGTCAGATTTCTTGGTCCTCAGAAGTAAAACTCACTAAATTTCATAAGACTTTTCTCCAAATATGTATGCCTAGAATTTCAGCCTCCATAATCATCTTACCTACGTCGTCTGTCTTCATGTCCAGAATAGGTTGTGCATTGTTTTTTAAAAAAAATTTCTCTATTTGGGGATAGTACAGTAATCTTTCACTATTCGTCCATTAAAATAGGACTGCTGAAACCACTCTAGCAGAGTGGTTTATACTGTGTTTGATGGTATCAAAATATAAATTATTAGACAATCAAGAGGTGTGGAACTGCTTGCTAACCTGTTGGAAACTCTATTTCCAGGGTTTCCAGTGGAGTGACAAGTATCATTTCCCCTCAAATCTGGGTTTCTTCCAGAGACGGAAGAATGGAAACTGGACACATGATAAACAAGTCAGTTTGGAAAATTAAACATCCTGTATTTTTCTACTTGGTTATAGGAGTCCATTTTTCATGAAGATGGCAATGGGTAAACAAAGTGAATAATATGCATTTGAGGAAAAAGCAGCGATGCCATTAGAGGGATCCCTATGTAAGATGCCTTTCCAGTGAGGATGAATGATAAATAGATTGGGACAGTGAAATGGGTATCATATAAATTTGATGTAGATGATAGATTAGATGAGAGGGAGGGAGGGAGGGAGGGAGAGACATGGATGATAGGTAGATAAATGATAGCTAGACCATAGCTGCAGTATCTGAATTTATTTAGATACCATTTCACATGTTTCTTACTGACAGTTTGAGCTTTTCTGGTAGAAGAATTCAGTTGCGGATAACCATACTCAGTTTGAAAGCATTCTAACATAGACAAAATGTTTCAAGGTGCTGGTGATGACCTATAAAGCCCTAAATGGCTTGGGTCCGGGATATCTGAGGGAACACCTGCTGCCGGCATCAAGCTCCCTTTGTCCTGTGCGCTCCCACAGGGAGGGTCTTCTCAGGATACCGCCGGTAAAAGATTGCCGGCGGACAATATCCAGGGAGAGGGCCTTCTCTGTGGGTGCGCCTGCCCTTTGGAATCGGCTGCCTGTAGAGCTTAGGACTGCCCCTGACCTTCGTTCATTCCGCCGGGACCTGAAGACCTGGCTCTTTGAGCTCTCTGGCCTGGTCTGAGCATATTAATTGGGATTTTAACTGTTTTTTAACTGGGGTTTTATTGCAAGGTCTATATAATCTTTTTAATTGATTTTAAGTTTTGTAATTGTTGTATTGTTTTTTTAAAAAAAACCATGTGAACCGCCCTGAGTCCTACGGGAGAAGGGCGGTATATAAATTGAATAAATAAATAAATAAATAAATAAATAAATAAATAAATAAATAAATAAATAAATAAATAAATAAAAGATGAAAGGATAATACAGTACTTCATGTACTAACTACTAGTCTATATGCCTGGTACTGTTCCAGTAGCCTCCAACGTCAGTCTTTCTTTGTCCTCACAGCCTGAATGGATGCTTTCAGACCTGACTTCTCCAGCAGGTTTTGGCCTAACCTTTCTGGGAGGTTCAAGGAACTAAGGAAAGCTAATGCTGCTTTTTTATTGGAATGCCTCCCTATGGAGATCAGACTGATGCCCTCAGTGCGGTTTTCCACAAGCTTTCCCCTGATTTGAGTTGTGGCGTACATCTTTTGTTTTCTATTGTACTGTTGCATTTTTATTTTTGCTTGGGGTTTGTTTTATGTTTTGCTACGTAAGCCACCAGTTGTTTTGAATTACACAGTGACATATAAATAAGTTTAATAATGATATTTGCATAGTATTCTGAGAATGTAGTCCAAGACATCTGGAAATCACTGAGTTGCCCATTCCTGTATTATGCAGCAAGTGCAGGGATGCATTTTTTTTCTTCACAGTTCTAACGGCACTAGTGAAAATAAACTACTTGGCTTTTAACCAAAGAAGGATAGTTCAAAGGATGGAAACTGTATGTATTTTTGGTGCAGCAGCTTTGCCTCAGAATTTTTAGTCTTCCCATGGCCTGCATTTCTGGACATGAAGGCACCAACGCTCATCAAATTTTGTCAATCTTGGTTGCTATGAAGTTTGAGCAATATGACAAGCTTGGCTGCTTTTGCTGATGCTGATTCTAAAACCCAGATAAGTTGTAGGTTGTTAAACACCATGGGCAAGTCATGTAACCTCAAGAGATACAATTCCAAGAGGAAGAAGGAAGATATTATATTTTCAGATTCCATCTGGAAAAATAACAATTGCTTGTTTTTGCTCTGAATGAAAAAAAAAGTAAAGTTCTATTATTTTTTGAAGTATTTCTGGAAATTGCAGAGGAAGACATTCTGATTTCCCAAGAGATATAAAACTTTTTTCCCATGTGTGTGGATAAAATGGTTTTCTTTTTCCTTCAGGTCAGCCTTGATTCTTAGCAATTGCCTGGATTAGTGCCTGCAATTTTCTTGGCAAGATTTTTAGAAGTAGCTTGCCATTGCCTTGTTCCTAGAACTGACTGATAGTGACTCCAAAGTCACCCAGGCAGTTTCAATGCCTAAAGTAGGATTAGAACTCACAGTCTCCTGGTTTCTAGCTTGGTGTCTTAACTGCTGGACCAAACTGGCTTTCAGAATGATTTTCTGTAAAAGAAATCCTGAGAAACTCCCTAAAAATTCAGTTTATATGTCACTGCTATCTCTCTTGGGTGCATCCTGCAGAAAGAAAATATACATTCTATTCCTTAGTTTATAAAACATATTCAAGTCTAGACATGTTCAGTTTCTAATTCATTGTTAACCAGTCTCTTATTTATTTTTTATTTATTTATCAAATTTTAAAATCCACCCTAACAAATGAGGCAGCAGCTCTTACATGGTTTATAATCCAATAATTGTAAGACTAAATAGAAGAATTCTGAAGTAAATAGGTGAAAACTTAATGAACTATTACTATTACAAGAAAATATAAAATTGAAGTATTACTAAGATCTAAAGAACTTCCTAACCAATTGAACCTCTGGTGTTTCCTTATTTGTTTGTTTGTTTGTTTGGCATAAATATATAGCATTTATATAGCCATCCCTCTTTCAGCAAACTCTGGGCACCTCCCAAGCATTTCTTATCTACGTATGAAAAAATTGTTTATCTCTGTGGCATCATTATTTCCTTCTGTTGGTAAGGAATCAGACATATTGTTAAATAAAACTGATGTAATTTGTAAATTACTATTTGTAAATTACATAGTAAATAGACAACTGATCCAGAAAGATAAAAAAAATGTTTGAACAATACATATTTACAAAGTGTATAGAGAAGTGACACAAAGCATCTGGGGAAGAAAGAATTCGCAAAACTTTCTCTGCTCTTCACTTCTTCTAGTGAGAATGTGGAAGCCTTCAGTTTTTGGGAATCTCTCATGGCTTGGTTTCACACAGATTAATCCATCAGGTGGGTTGTTTGCTTCGGGCTTAACATAATGTGTGGACCCAGGAACTGTCCTTTCCGATTCATAATTTATGACTTTATGCAATGCGTAACATTACAATCTGAGCATTTTTTTTAATGAGTCTGTGGTTGGTAGATCTCTGGTTGGTGGATCCCATGAATCTGAAGTCTACCAAATTTTACCATAAAGAAAGAGGGAAGATTTTCTGAATGCTGCTATTTCTGATCTATAATAAATAGAGATGAGCAAAACCAGATCTTTCAGCCTGCTATCTTTGGAATTCAGCTTTAAGATGCAGAGGCCAGTCATGTTTGGTCTAGTAGTTAAGGCAGCAAACTAGAAACTGGAAGACCATGACTTCAAATCCTGGCTTAGCCATGAAAGCCACTAAGGAAAATAGGAGGAGGAAGGAGTATTAGATATTGTATGTTCGCCACCTTGAGTTATAAATAATAAGTAAGTAAATACGTAAAATAAATAAAAGTAAGGGAAACTGCAAATCAACTCCCTGTTCCACTCCAATTGAAGGAAATATTTTATCCAATTCCTTCCTATTAATCTCATATAGGAAACTAAACACTTTAGCCACCCACAGTAGAATGCATTCGGTGCAAATGGCAAAATATAATTTGAATGGATCCTCAATATGCTGTGACTCATACCCAGAATAGCTTTTCACCATAAAGATTAATAGATTGCTAGAGCTTGCCCGCCCTTTCTTCCTGATTTCATTTAAGTGCAAACTTGAGAGAAAAGAATAGCAAGACTGCCTTGAAAGACTATCATTGTATGCCTTACTTACTTACTGTACCCCTTCGTACTAGTGCCAAATCAGAAACCAGCAAATATATCTCTGAAGAATTAGGCCTTTGAAAGGGCCCCATGAGCTGTGTTCTTCTTTCATCCAGTGTTGCAGCGTGCATCTTGCTTTGGGTGTCTGGTTGCATCTTCTGCCCACAAAAGAGCCACTTGTCAAAATAAGTCAAAACTGTCCTGTCTTCTGCCCTTGGCTGCATGTAGCTCACCTTGCAGCAGAACTGTTCTGCAGACATAGCCTCATGCTTTGTCTCCTTCCTATAAGGTGGAATCCATTTGGCTCTGCTACATTCGGAGTAACCAATAAACGTTTAGTTTTTATTGACAATTTTGAAGAAGAAAAAAGCTGGCACGTGAATGTCTTTTATTTAGTTACTTGTCATGAAATTCTATCTTGAAATCAGAGTACTAGTCTAAGCCATCTAGGTGTTCTGTACCAGCCTGCTACCGGCCCTGCAGAAAAGGCAGGGACAACCCCTTTTACAAGAAGGCAAGAGGCTGGAACTAAGCCTGCCAAATTTATTAACATAAAAACATAAACAGAGCAAACAGAGCAAAGAGAGCAAACACGAACCATGAAACAGGAGCTATTCAAATTGTTGCCTTCAGCAAACCAGCCCTCCCACACATTCCCCTTTTAAACAGTTCAGGGCGTGGCTTCTCTCTGCCTCCTTCTGAGGTGTCCCATTGCCTTCCTCTGTTTACTCCTGATTGACTGCCTCCTGCGTCGAGCGTCCTTGAACAGGGCCAGCTGTGGGTCATCTTCATCCACGCTGTCAGGCTCACACAGCTGGGTCTGCGTCGTGACCAGATGGGAGGGGCCTGGCTGAGGGCTCTGTGGAGCCTCAATATTATTCTCAGCAAGCTCTTCAACACCCCCCTCCTCCTCCTCCTCTGAATCGTCCGACCCAACTGCCGAACCCACAGGCTGACCCTGAATCACAACACTAGGTTTTTATCACTGCTTCCAACTGAGCAAAAGTTGTATTCCAAGCTATTACTTAGATCTAAGTATACAGGTGAAACTCGAAAAATTAGAATATCGTGCAAAAGTTCATTTATTTCAGTAATGCAACTTAAAAGGGGAAACTAATATATGAGATAGACTCATTACATGCAAAGCAAGATAGTTCAAGCCATGATTTGTCATAATTGTGATGATTATGGCGTACAGCTCATGAAAACCTCAAATCCACAATCTCAGAAAATTAGAATATTGTGAAAAGGTGCAATATTCTAGGCTCAAAGTGTCCCACTCTAATCAGCTAATTAAGCCATAACACCTGCAAAGGGTTCCTGAGCCTTTAAATGGTCTCTGTCTGGTTCAGTAGGAATCACAGTCATGGGGAAGACTGCTGACCTGACAGTTGTGCAGAAAACCATCATTGACACCCTCCATAAGGAGGGAAAGCCTCAAAAGGTAATTGCAAAAGAAGTTGGATGTTCCCAAAGTGCCGTATCAAAGCACATTAATAGAAAGTTATGTGGAAGGGAAAAGTGTGGAAGAAAAAGGTGCACAAGCAGCAGGGATGACCGCAGCCTGGAGAGGATTGTCAGGAAAAGGCCATTCAAAAGTGTTGGGGACTTTCACAAGGAGTGGACTGAGGCTGGAGTCAGTGCATCAAGAGCCACCACACACAGACGGATCCTGGACATGGGCTTCAAAGGTCGTATTCCTCTTGTCAAGCCGCTCCTGAACAACAAACGTCAGAAGCGTCTTACCTGGGCTAAAGAAAAACAGACCTGGTCTGTTGCTCAGTGGTCCAAAGTCCTCTTTTCTGATGAGAGCAACTTTTGCATCTCATTTGGAAACCAAGGACCCAGAGTCTGGAGGAAGAATGGAGAGGCACACACTGCAAGATGCTTGAAGTCCAGTGTGAAGTTTCCACAGTCTGTGTTGATTTGGGGAGCCATGTCATCTGCTGGTGTTGGTCCACTGTGCTTCATTAAGTCCAGGGTCAACGCAGCCGTCTACCAGGAGATTTTGGAGCACTTCATGCTTCCTTCCGCAGACGAGCAGGACCTGGCACCTGCCCACACTGCCAAAAGCACCAAAACCTGGTTCAATGACCGTGGGATTACTGTGCTTGATTGGCCAGCAAACTCGCCTGACCTGAACCCCATAGAGAATCTATGGGGCATTGCCAAGAGAAAGATGAGAGACATGAGACCGAACAATACAGAAGAGCTGAAGGCCGCTATTGAAGCATCCTGGTCTTCCATAACACCTCAGCAGTGCCACAGGCTGATAGCTTCCATGCCACGCCGCATTGAGGCAGTAATTGCTGCAAAAGGGGCCCAAACCAAGTACTGAGTACATATGCATGCTTATACTTTTCAGAGGTCCGATATTGTTTTATGTACACTTCTTGTTTTATTGATTGCATGTAATATTCTAATTTTCTGAGATTGTGGATTTGGGGTTTTCATGAGCTGTACGCCATAATCATCACAATTATGACAAATCACGGCTTGAACTATCTTGCTTTGCATGTAATGAGTCTATCTCATATATTAGTTTCCCCTTTTAAGTTGCATTACTGAAATAAATGAACCTTTGCACGATATTCTAATTTTTCGAGTTTCACCTGTAGGTAGTCCTCATCTTACAATTATTTGTTTAGTGAACATTCAAAATTACAATGTTGCTGAAAAAAATTACTTATCACCATTTTTCACATGACCGTCACACGATCAACATTTGGGCACTTGGCAACTGGAATGTATTTATAAGAGTTTATAACTACCTGTAATTCAGGATATCATATTCTATTTTATCTTTCTATGAATACTACCTGGCTAATGTAAACAAAATTATTATACAGGCAGTCCACTTATGACCACAACTTAGCACAAAAATTGTGTTGTTAAGTGAGAAATTTGTTAAGTGAGCTTTGCCCCATTTTATGAATTTTCTTCCCACATTTGTTAAGTGAATCACTGCAGTTGTTAAGTTAGTTGTTAAGTGAATCTGGCTTCCCCATTGGCTTTGCTTGTTAGAAGGTTGCAAAAAGTGATCGTGTGACCCCGGGATGCTGCAAACGTTATCAGTTGTCAAGCATCCAATTGTAAATCACGTGACCCTGGGGACGCTGCAATGGTCATAAGTGTGAAATATGGTCTATAAGTCACTTTTTCAGTGCCGTTGTAACTTTGAACAGTCACTAAGCAAACTGTTGTAAGTCGAGGATTACCTGTACTCCTATGAACGATGAACTGAACACCAGTCTGTCCATGTTTACACCTATCACTGGAGAAACAATATGCTATGTTCAATCAAAGGTTATCCTAGCTGCAGGCAGGGAAACAGAGACCTTGTTTTAAAGTTCAAGAGAAACAGGAAGGATGAAAATAAATTTTAAGAACATGATCGCGGGCACTGATGTTAGTTTTGTAATCCTATTAACAATAAAAGTGAAATACTTTTAAAATATTCCTACTTCCAGTTTCTTGTTTGTTATGTTATAACACTAACATCTGAAAAAGTGGTTTGGCGTTCATTTAACTGTCTTGTTTGTATATACAACGAGCGTATCAAATTTGGATGCAATGCCCATCTCCTGTCCTCTATGACTCACATAAAACACTGCAGAATGACAACTTCAAACTGCACTGTGCCGTTTTCCTTGTTAGTGCTTGGCCAGTTCTTTGGAGAGATACATTGGGAAATGGAGCAATAATTCTGTCAATGCCTGACTTTTTGAAAGAAAAAAAGAGAGACCCTACAGAGCCCAATTTTGTAGCTCTAACAATTATGCACAATCAACCTATTTGCATGGAGTCACAATACTGCACTGCATCGGCTCACAAGGCTTTATGTTTCACGTTTGAACACAGGGGCAGGGGGATGTTTTCCAGATTGTAATTCCTAATAAACGTAGACCCACATATTCTGAAAACGTTCTATTTATAACTAATGAATAAATAACCAAAGGAATATACTGGATTAGAAGAGTCTCTGCATATATAGAAGCATGCTGCCGACATTTTTAGACACGGCCTTGCCTGCTTGTATATTTCTGATGATGGTGGTGGTGGTGATGGTAATGAAGATAATGGTTCATTTCTAAAACTGGACGAACCCATAAAAAACAGTACAATTTATATGGATCCACAGCAGATAGTTCTGAAGTCCTGTCTTGAGGCTTTCTTTCTACTTACCCTGCACAACTTCCTTCCGGCCTGCTTTCCTTCAACCTCCCTCCCTGGAGTCCCCCTGGCGCTGGCTGTGATAGACTAGCCAGGAATCCCCCACTTCTGCCCCAAAAGCAGAAAGAAATCTTCCTCCCTTGGCCCCCAGGCAAGGGAGGAGGTCAGCCCCTAATTGTAATTGTGAACAATATGGCTATTCATTGTTTTGCAGTTCTGGGAAATACATTTAAGTTCGTCTTGCTCAATGATCTGGCGCTTGAGGAAGCCACAGCTGCCGCATATCTGTCCCATTCCACTGCCCCCAAATGCCGCAGTTCTCATTATAGGCAATTCATCTTTTGACATATGGTCCTTCCATTATAGTTGTGGCCCTGTTGCTAGGCAAGGATGTATATATGCATATGCATATGCATATACACAGGGCTTTTTTTGTCAGAGAAAGCCCAGAACGGAGTTCCAGCACCATTTTTGGATGGAACCTTGTAGGGTAGGCAAGGCGGGTTGTATGACGTGTGTGAGTTCCGGCACCTTTTTCTTTTACAAAAAAAGCACTGCATATACATATACATATACATATACATATACATATACATATACATATACATATACATATACATATACATATACATATACATATACATATACATATACATATACATATACATATACATATACATATACATATACATATACATGTACATGTACATGTATGGCTGACTGATGAAGACTAATGAGTCAGAAATGCATTTCAGTCTCCCTTAATTCTTTGTTAGTAATTTACACAAATACATATACATATACATATACATATACATATACATATACATATACACACAGAGACAGACACACGCAGACACAGATACACAGACACAGATACAGACATACACAGACACTCACACAGACACACACAGACACAGACAGACAAATACACACACACATTCTTCCCTCATCAGCAGACCATCCCTCCTGAAAAGAAGTGAAAGGCAGCACTTTGACTGCCCTACAGGGAAAAGCACAGCAAGGCTGGGGAAACTCTTTAAACAGCACCCCTTGTTTTAATTGTGCTAAACATTTGCAGTCGCTCTCCTCAGACTTCCTATGTGCATCTACAGGAAGAGTTTTCCCTCAGACCACCATCATCGGCTGGATTGGCCTCAAAACCATTCACATTCCTCTGTTTCACGGTGGGCTAAAACACAGGATCTCAACAATTCCCCTCCCCCCCAAATGATACTGATAGTATGGAGGGAGTTTAGGGCAGTTTTCTCCACCCTAGAGCTCTTTAGGTGCACTGGGACTAAAACTACAAAAATTCCCTGCATATCTAGAGGCAAGGGTGGTACTGATTATCCAGAAATGGATTACTGAGTGGAAGAACATGATTCCTTCCAACAATTACCTGGGATGAATATCTTTTCATCTGAAAATTCAGATTTCACTTGGTGGAGGGCAAGATAGGGAGTTGGAGAGGGCTCAAGTAAACAGGAAAGAGAATGCAGATAATTCTCAAATTACAAGCATTCGTTTAACGGCGACTCCAAGTTACAATGGCACTGAAAAAAAGAACTACCGGTTTTCACACTTATAATCATTACACCATCCCACAGTCACATGATCAGGCACTTAGCAATCAGCATGTATTTATGATGTGTGCAGCATCCCGAGATCACATGATCACCATTTATAACCTTATCAGCTGGCTTCTGACAAGCAAAGTCAATGGGGGAAGCCAGATTCACTTAGTAACTGCAGTCATTCATTTAACAACCATGCCAAAAAGGCTGTAGAATTGGGTGCAAGTCATTTAACAACCACCTTGCTTAGCAATGGAAATTCTGGTCCTAATTATAGTCGTAAGTCAAAGACGACCTGTAGACCAGGGGTGTCAAACTGCCAGCCCGCGGGCTGGACGTGTCACCAGGAAACCATGCCCACCCCATTGCCGGCAATGGGGAAAAAGCTCCGATATGTCACGCGACGTCACGTGAGGTTGCGAGTTTGACATGTCTGCTGTAGAACAATTCATACTTTGCCAACCAACTATAATGTCCTCCAAAACAATCTTAAATCAACTCTAAGCTATTCAGTGTTGCAAGGAGCTTGTATTTTCATTGCTGTTGTTTCCCTCTGAAAGAATACTGCAGGTAGAATGTGACTGGAGTGTAGTTTCAATAATTACAATACTGAAACAAGTGTGCAAATATTCTTTGGGTAATGCTGAATAGTAAACATTTGTATCTTCTTAGGAATTGTAGTTTTCAAAATAAATATGGAAAGTTACCAAAATATTTTTTGGTAAGCAACATTATTATTTGTATTCCTGGTCTTATCTGGAATTCTATAAGGATGAAATAGGCGTCCTCAGAAAATGGCTGACATGGTGGTGCACACGCCCAGTAACATAATGCTTACATTCTGGAAAGCAAACTTGGGGGGATTGCCCAATCTCAGGATTGTGTCTTTTTTCTGAGTAGGTGGGTTCATTGTCAAACACAGGTTGTCAACCAACTACCATTTTTCTTTTCCGAGAATTATGCTAAGACATATATTTCAGCAACATCTTTATAAATAAAAGCAATGTTTACAAAAGCATTGGTCCTATTTTTTATATAATGAAGATATATTTAAATGTAATAGTGAGGTCTGGTGGGGTAGAGACCTTGGTTGGTATGAAGGGGGAGTGCCAATGAACATACTTTCTATCGCTGCTCCTAATCATATGGTAGGAGCAATTTGGAATTGTATTAGGAGATCTTTAGTTCTGCAAGAGAAGATAGTATGCTGTGCTCAGTACATTGTGAACTGGAAATGTTTGGTGCATTTTGGGACTACTGTTTAAGTCCAGACTGAGCCATTAAGAAGACCCAATAGCCATCCCAAAATATCAATCTTTTTATTTTTACTACCCTGTAATCCAGGGGTGTCAAACTGCCGGCCCACAGGCCGGTTTCATCATACCGAAGCCGCACCCACCCCATTGCTGGCAATGCAAAAAAAGTTGTGATACATCGCGACACATCACGTGACGTGGCACATTTGACACCCGTGCTATAATCTCTTAATTTGGGGTAAAAGTGGGGCAATTGAATGGAATTGAGCACCCAGTAAATCCAAATGCTATACTTCAATGGTCACATACAATGAACAGAATACAGAAAGGATACAGGGGAAATTCCATGATGGTAAACAGAACATTGCTGCTCTTATTCATTTCACAGGATTAGTTTCCTCCATTTCCCCCACTGACATATTCTCGCTTTCTGCTACTTCTTTCAGGCCTTCATCAGTTTCGGGGTGTTAATTTTATCTTTGCTTATCTGATGCTCCTCTTTCTTTACTCTCATGTATTTTTTTAAGTAAAGCACACAAATTCTTGGATAACATGGCTACTGCTTTCACATGGCTGAAGTGGTATCCTTCATTTCTATGGCACATACACTTTTAGGATGGTAAAACAGACACTTATGGGCAAAAGACAAGGAGCTCTTGAGAATTTCAAGGTTTGCATAAATATAACGTACCATCAGAGAAGGAAATTTCTTTTAAAATGTGGGAGTAAGATAAATAAAACCAGTTCAATAAGGACAGGAACAGGAAAGGAAAACACAGAGAAGTACACAGCACCTTCTGATATCATTTCCAGCAATCCTTAACGTGGGCCAGGTAGCCTTGAAGTTGTGGTTTAGCAAAAATCTGGAAGGATGTGTTGTGCACCCACACTTGAGTGAATGAAGAGCCTCTGTGCTGCAGTGCTGTAATGTTGTAACTGCTGGCCATGCTAGTTTCACTTTCAAAAAAAATATATATGCTTCTTTGCTTGATTTAGATTGACTAGATATGATACTGCGAGTACTATAAGAGCCTAAAACGGTTTTAAAAACCAACACCAAAAACTAATCATTACTGTAATATTAAAAACAAACCAGGATGTTGAGTGGGTAAACATACTTCAGATTCATGAAATGAATATTTTTTACTTTAAAAGCCACCAACTAGCAAAGGCTACCTGTTTACATAGTATTAAACCGGATGTATTTAGAATTAGAGAATTTTGAATGAAAGAATGTGAGTCCCAGAATTCATCTGAATTCACAGTGTTTTTTTCATCCTTGGCCATGTAACATTCCTCTTTCATTTCAATGGTTTTATCAATGTGGGAGAATATTTTAGTGCTTCCAACGTTAAAGAGTTAAAGGTAAATAAATTCTTGTAAATCATTAGAGCTACCTATAAAACTCAACCTGTTCCCTGTTTATCTTTACATGTAAGTGCCATTTATTATTTATTTATTATTTCCCTATTGTTTGCCTTGGGAATTAAGAGGGAGAACTTGTTCAAAATGAAGGATATTATTTATCCCTGTTCTGTTTGTAAACTACAGCACATTCTTCTGTTAAAAGAAACTATATTTATTAGTTCTGTTGTTTCAGAGGAAACTTAAGGTTCTCCAGATGTGGCTGGACTGGAACTCCCAGCATCCCTCACAATTGTCTATTGATTATACACAGCAAAAGAATTGTAACTTGAGGATCTTAAGCCTTCTATTTCCGATCTATATTCCCTGTTTCTGAGGTAATCTTATGAGAAGGGGGGAAAGGGTGTATGAATGTTGAAAACTGGTTTGGCATCTCTATCCTCCTCTTCCTCCTCCTCTCGCCTCCCTCCAACAATTGGAGATGAAATTGTTTCCTCAGCTTTTCTTCCTAAATCAGTTTGACTGTTCTTGGCAACCTCCGTCCTTCTGCAGGGCTAGTGGGGATTCCCTCTTCAATTCCTCCTCTGGGCTGTTCCAGCCATCCTGCTTTGTGCAGCTGTGATGATGCCTTCCTCTGCATCTCTCTCACTGTTAATTATATTACCAGACAAGTCTACAGCCTGAAGAAACAGACTGTCCATATTCTTTAACCCAACAGCACCTAAAAGTCATTTCCTTCAGTTCTTCTCTTCTAGCAACAAAGAGCTTGGACAGATAACAGACAACTGCTCGATTCCCACACCCCTTTTTTTGGCACGCATTTTACTCATTTGCAGAGAGCAAAACATCAGCTTCTGAACATATTCTTCTCTTTTCCCTGGACATGGAGAAATTCAATCGCCAGGATGTTGAATTTCCCAACTGTCTCCAGATGGGGGAGAAAAGCATGCAGATAAAGTGATTACCATATGCAAATGACAGGTAACAAACACATCAGCCATGAGAAATCTGCTTCTTTTACAAGGAACTGTTTTCTGTATAATTACATATGGAATTACACTGGACGTTTTTAAGAAGACTGGACAGCCATTTGTTCGAAATGCTATAGGGTTTCCTGCCTGAGCAGAGGGTTGGACTAGATGACCTCCAAGGTCCCTTCCAACTATATTGTTGTTGTTGTTATTACAGTATAAAGAGTTCAACCAGAAGCAATGCAAAGGGGATATAGCACAATTATATGGGTAAAGCAGAAATTAAATACTTTATTGCCTGAAGTTTGATATTATTGTCTTTAGGACAAAGGATTTAGTACTGTATATCAATCATTCATTCAGAACTGCTTGATGTGCTTACTTATCCTGATATTCCATAATCCTGAAGCTAAACCCAATTTTTTTGTTAACAAGCACATTGCAAAAACCCTACACCTATTTTCACTCAACCATGAATTCTCCATAATCTCAAACACACTCTCCTGGGGCTGAGTCCCACTGAAGTCAGGGAAAGTTATTTCTGAGCAGAATGCTTGACTTCTGGAGACTACATAAACAAGTAGTATTTGCCACCGTCTTCTTCCAGGATATTTTTTTCCCAACTTTCCAGCTAGCCTGCTGTTCTTTGCTGGTGGATTCTCATCCATGTACAAATCATGAAGATCTCAACCAAATGGAATTAAAGCAAATAGTTAATACAGGCTTCTCTTGTTCCTTAATGCCATCTCCCTGTATTGTAGCTTGCGCCTGGTTTTATTTGTATTTGCTTAAATTCAAGAAAACAGCTCCGTGCATTTGGTCATGGAAGCTGAGGTCTGGGAAGGAGAGGAAGCCAGCGTACCAGAGCCTGTTTTTGATCCAATTAATGTCTGACAATCATGGAAGAAGGGAGAGATGTTGATCTTTCAAAACGTTTAGCTTCTAAAACTTTCTATATTTATCTTTTATACCAGTCAATCTTTTGCCAGGAGACAAAGAAAGCTGCAATAGCTAGACATGATGCAGGATGGATGAGGTTGTCATATTTCTGGATTTGACTGGAATTTTTCATGTTTGTACTGGGAGGAAAAAGATGTTTCAAGGCTACTACTTGCCTATATTTAATTTCTGTATTTCTCTTTTCAACTTGTGTAGGCACATGCACAAGCATTTACAGGAATACACATTTTTGTGTGAATTCTTCCCCTCCAGTTTTTTGAGCACTTTCTGAAGTAATTCCATGTTATACTTTGCAATTCAAGTTTTTGTGCATTACAAGTTTGCTGTCCTTTAAGTGCCATGAGGTGTTTTTTTAATTAAGAAGAGCACTTCTTGATATTTTTCAGCTCCATTCCTACCTTGTTGCTTATCAGAAGGTATAAAACGTTAAGTCCTGAGCAAGTTGGATGCAAAAACATTGTACACTGAAACTCTTACCAGACAGCCCTATACAGGTAGTCCTCAACTAATGACAATTGTTAAGTGAGCTATTTGTTGAGTTTTGCCCCATTTTACAACTTTGCTTGCCACAATTAAGTTAGTAAGTTAGTAACCTGGCTTCCCCACTGACTTTGCTTGTGAGGTCACAAAAGATGATCACATGACCGTAGGACACAGCAATGGTCATAAATATGAACCGGTTGCCAAACATTTGGATATTGATTGCATAATCATGGAGATGCTGCAAAGATCGTAACTGTGAAAAATGCTAATAAGTTACGTTTTTCAGTGCTATTGTAAATTTGAATGGTCTCGTAAGTCAAAGACTACCTGTATAGTTCTGCCCCAAAATTTGCCCCAATTTTTTCTAATCCCATGTCTAAAATTGAGAACTGTTCTGGATCCCTAGATGCTAATGAGACTTAACTCTGATGGTGGTAGTAAATACATGTAAACAAGTATGTTCTGGAATCAGGCTTTTTCTTTAAGACCAATCAGTGCTGGACCTGCCCAAATGCAAGGAAACATCAGTGGAGCGAAAAGCCCCAGATGATGCTACAAAACACCATTAACCATTCTGAGCGTACAACTAGTTCACCCGCTGTGGTACATCCTGGCTAGTGTGCAACTATGAACCAAATGGACTAGTAATCTTAGGCAGCCAAACAACTACCCTGTACTAATCTCCTGGCTAATTACCATAAAATAAATTTAGCACCATATGCTAAATAAATATATAGTACTAAAACTCTGGTCATGACCTTAACTAAATGAATAATGGATCTCAGGGCAAGGCTTTTCAACCTTTTCACCCATTGTACCACTTTTAGGATATGGCAATATCCCAGTACCACCAGTCACCTAGCAAGGTGTCAAAAACTTGACAAAAAATAAAAGGAAAAAAGTGGTGTACAGGTAGTCCTCAACTTAAAACAGTTTGCTTGGAGACTGTTCAAAGTTACAATGGCAGTGAAAAAAGTGCCCCCCAAGCCACAGCTGAGCAAGACACCTGCCTGCCCGCCTGGCGGTGCTCTTCCTCCTGTCTGAGGTTTTCATTGTTGTGAGCATTTCTGTTGAGGATTGGCAGCAGGGGTGGGGTGGGGGGGTGTTTGGTTTTTATTTCCCCCCCCCACCCTCTGCTGGGTGGTTGCAGCAGGTTTTGGTCACTTCACATGACCCTGGGACACTGTGACCGTCATAAATATGAATCAATTGCCAAGCATCTGAATGTAAATCACAAGACTCTGGAGATGCTGCAACATTCAAGCTGATCGGCGCTTCTTCTGGGCTCAGCAGAAGCGCCAGGATCAGCACCGAGCTCCAGCTGGAGCCTGGCACTGATCCTGGTGCTTCCGCTGAGCCCTGACAGCCCCAAAGAAGCACTGATCCTGGCGCTTCCGCTGAGCCCTGACAGCCCTGTAGCTCCAGCCATCTCTCACTCAGGCTTGTGCGGTGCTGCCACAAGTTCAGCTCATTCCTCTCCCCTGCTACCACTTTTCTAGGATGGTCACGTACCACCTGCCAGGTGCCAATGTACCACAGGTGGTACCCGTACCACTGGTTGAAAAGCCGTCATAGGGCAAGTTTTTAAACTAAAATACCTCAAATGGGCTAACCCACAGAATATGTACAAAATCTGGGATCCATGATTCCCAAGGGGTTGAAATTTGGGGAAATTATGGTTGCTTCAGTGCTACTGGCTTCTGCTAGGCTGCTCTTGGTCACATATCTAAATTTTCAATGGTTCGTGACAGTTTCCCAGCCGGTCTCACAATGCCTTGCTTCTCCCCCACTCCCAGTAGCCTCTTACCTGCCTGATGGGAAGGAAACAGAAAAGGAGGTTTCCCATGCTCGTCAGATTTCCACAAGGAAACTCAATGGGAAAGCAGGGTCAGAAGTCACTCCTGCTCCCACTGCTTTTTTGACCACTCTTAAATCATTGTTTCTTTGTTTAGGGAAGGAAATACTTCTGAAATGATGGCTCAACAGGGCACAGATTGTGATGATATATAAATAAAATCCTTGATTCTATATTGGAAAGGTCTAACTCTATATTTAAGGATGCAAATTTTTGAAGCATAGTGCACAATAAAATAAGGCTGTAATATATTCTACGTAGGATGTTTTTGAAGGCAATTTGAGAACTTCAGTTGATTCAGGATGATGGACATCTCCCAAAGCATTTTGTGAATTTATTTTTCTATTTTAATTAATGATTTCTTTAATCTTTTTTGCAAGAGATTTGCACCTCTGTTAAATGTACAAACTTGTTTGTTGCCTATTCTTATTTTACATCACCAAAAGGGATTCTCCTCTACTAAAAATGCTATTGACTGGAAACTTTTTGTACTTATTCAGTTGTCTCCACTTAAGGTAAAGTACTGCTAGGTTTGGCTATATATTATATAACAA
Organism: Vipera berus; assembly: GCF_964194415.1. NCBI lineage: Eukaryota > Metazoa > Chordata > Lepidosauria > Squamata > Viperidae > Vipera > Vipera berus. Next base: position 197,042,444 of record NC_138202.1, on the reverse strand, counting down.
AATCTTTGCCCTAAATTCTTTAAAATTGTTTATCTTGGCAAGAATAGAAATCAGTGGCTAAATATCTCAGAGTGGAACTGGAGAGGTGAGGAATGCATGTTAATTTGCATGCAATTAGCTTCATTCACTTTTAACAGATCCTGGGAATATCAAAGTCAGTTCTCAGTCAACTTGTTTTTTACCCCCTTAGCTCTTGTTGGGACTCCTTATCTTTAGAATTCCTATGTACTTTATTGTCTGTGGCCACAGCCCAGTATAACAGGCCACTGATTTTTGCAGGCTTGAATTACACACAAAAATGATCCAATATCATTTTTAACAGTTTCCTGAATACAGTTATTTTAGAGATTAATAATTGCCAATGTTTTTTTATTTAAATTTATTTCTGAAAGCTTTGGATATAAGTTATTTCATTTAAATCTAAAGCTCTTTTTCCCCATTTCTGATTGAAAGCTCTATCCACTCTATCCAGAAGAGTTTGTATTGCACATGGCAAATTTTGGGAAAGTGCCTTCTGAACTGTCATGCTAAGGACAATTGTGTTAGTGTATGATATGGTATTTTGCTTGTTGTCATGCAATTAATGTCTTTGAAGTTGACTGTCTTTTTTTAAACACCTTGATATACTTTTCTGCTTATGCTTTTTAAGGTATGTTTTTTTTTTAAAAAAGATGACTTACTAATTTCAACAGCATGCCCTATTATAAGGGAGCTCCCTCCACATTCTTTAAATATATTTATTTAAACATGCATATTTCATGCAAAGTAAAATCTCCTTTATCCATTTCACTGCGCTATCTTCTAGTGCTGTTATTAGAAATTACACTGATCAGTTAACAAACACTTCTATCTTTGCATTGCTGGCAAAATAGATACAAGGGGAAAAAAAGAGTAAAAGCTTGTAAGCAAAAATGAAAAACAGACAAGTGGAACCACTATAAAATATTACTCTGCAGTGGCCTGGATCCTAATTCACTGTGGAGCACATTTGCAGATTTATGCTTGTTTGTAACAAGTATCTTTACAGATGTTAAGGCTATATATATTAAGCTTATCATTCCTGCATCAAAAGAGGACTGTACTAGCAGAAATAAATATTTGGAGCCATTATGTTTCATATGAGATAGTTTCCTTCAATTGTCTATTTGCTGTTTATGCTGCCCGAAGCTACTTCAGCCAAATGTTTAGAGCAGACATGTCAAACACAAGGCCCGGGGGCCGCATCCGGCCCGCAAAGTGGTTTCATGCGGCCCGTGAAGCCATCCTGGAAACAGTGAGGGAACGGCCCCCTCTGCCTTGGCCCAGAGACCCTCCTTCTGCCCATAGGCACCCTTGATGGGAACGATGTAGAGCTGGCCATGCCCACCCAGTAGGCCATACGCACTCTAGCCACGCCTACCCAGTAGGCTACGCCCACCCAGGCCACACCCACCCAGCCCGAGGGCAACCATAATGCTGATGCGGCCCTCAATGAAATTGAGTTTGACACCCCTTTTAGAGGCTTGTATTTTATAGGCATATATGGTTGAAAGGATCATATATGGACCAGGAAAGGCTTTGTGAGAACTAACTTACTTTCTTGTTTTCTGACAGATCTCCAATCACTGGGTGATAACAATTAATTTTTCTGTGGTATGTTTGCCTGAAATGACACAATATTTCAAATACTTGCTTTATTTCTCCTCTTCCCGGTCAAGACTGAGCTGAATATTTACCAGACAAACAAAATGCCTACGTTCTGAGATCTTTTTTCCCCCCCACACACATCTGCCACAAATTCAAGATTCTTTTTTTAATAACCTACGGAATTTCCATATATAAATATGTGGATGATTTTAAGTAACATTTAACAGTCATATAACTTTTTTTACAAGAATTACTTGGCACTGATTTTTTTACTGTGTTCAAAATTTAATACAATTCAATTTTTTTTGTAATGTACCAATAATTCAAGTTTACAGACTTTTTTTTAAAACATATTACTTATAATAGATAATATCCAGGAAATCCAGTCCCAGACGACATTCTAATGTTGCCCATTTAAAAAAACAACCCTTTATGCCCAATAGCAAAGAAAGAAGAAATGGTACCAAAACAACAAGGGAGCGGAGAAGAATCTTAATTATATGTATTCAAGAAAACAAAAAGATTTCCTACAGCCCAGGGTAGGAAAATACACTTCCAAGAGAAAAATGCAAGAGGTTTGGGTAACTAATTTGTAGCAACAGCCAAGCAAATTAATGGCTTTTTAAAGGAGTAACATTGAAATTTTTCTTAACTTATACTGCCTGATTCATCTGGTCATAGCCACTTATGATGGTACTTAAGCCTAAAAATATTCTGGGATAACTTTTTTTAAAAAAGGATGCTGGTAGTTTGACTTAATTTCAGAATTCCTATGTAAGAAATAATGTCACTAAACAGCAAATAAGGATGAAGGCAGAAGAATCAAAAAATAAATCACTACAATCACCTGATAGTCAAGAACTACTGTTTTTTTGAGACCTTATATTAATAAAAATATTTGATCCATGATGAGCTTATAGAATAGCATTACAGCAATAAAGCAAGGGGGGAAAAAGCTTATTGGAATTATCCAAGTGCATACTGGGAAGGAAACAATGCAGTAAGCAGGCTGGTCTTTCTCTTGTTTTGTTTGCAAAGAAGTGGTCCAATTAAGTAGTTAAATATAGACACGTTATCAAATATCTAACAAAAAGGAGCAGAACAAAACCTAGCCTTTGAGTCTAAGGATAGTAACAGGCCTTTCCATTTCCTGTAGCTGAGTGACTTCAACGATTGGTAATAAAGGAATGACAACAACAAAGCAGTGATGGGGAAAAGCCTCTGAGTTTATCGAACAGTCACACCAAGTTTCTCAAGCACACGCACTCCCTTCTCTTGATATTCTTGTCTGGTCATCCAGAAGTTGTCTTTGTCCTTCATGATGTCTGCAAGAACTGCACCACCTAGGAACACCATGTGCTTTCGACGAGGTGGATCTTCAATTCGAATCTTAAATTTCTTACAGGGGAAAAAAAAAGATACTCAATATTACTGAAGTTTGTGGGGCAAAATTTCCAAAATATAATGGTGGTGATGATAGGTTTAAAATACTTTTTGAGTAAGTGGGCAATGAGTTTATGTTCTTAAATGTTAATTAAAAAACATTTATATAAGATCCTTAGTTTAGAGAATATTGTTAAACTACAGAACTATAATTACAAAGTAGTTTAAGTGCTATGGGACCCAGTGGAGTTTCAAGCTGTTTCCAGTTTTAATCGCTTGGATCAATGTGTACTCAATATGCACGTTCTCTTAACAACACAAAATAATGGACCTATTAAGTCCACTGTATATTAAAGCATGTAAATAAATAAATACTGGACTATTCTTTTATTACTATATAAATTATTTGGAGGTTTTTTTAAAATCAATATTCCACTCTACTTGGGTGATTTTTGATAAAATGTTGTCTTTAGGGTAAAGCGAACTATGTAAAGCTGTGCAAGCTGACTCCTATATGTAACAGGATTTTCTATCCTTTGTTCCCTCTGCAACCCCAATCTAGTCTTGATGATTCCACAACCCCATGGAACAGAAGTGGGGAATTGAAAGGGCAAGACATCTGTTACTTTGATGGTTGCTGTTTCCTCAGTTATGGACCACAACTGGATCTCATCTAAAGTTTTAATACATTAAGGGCATAGATCAAAATATATCCATTTCTATATCTACATCTATCTATATCTTTTGGATATACACACCCGCATACACTTCTTCCCAGGAATTATTCTTTAAATAAAATAATCCCTTATGTCACAATTTGTGGGTGCAAAAGGCAACAGGTTCAAATTTTCTTCAGTAACTGTGAGAAGGCTGGAACTATGCAAGGTTCTAATAAAGAAATGAAAGTAGGTCCTATAAAGTAAAAGTACACTGCCTAGGTTATGGAAAGCAAAATGACAGGTATTTTTTAACTGTGTGGATTTTATAAGTTGCAGAATATTATAACAAATAGTTTCTTCTAAAATGAAACATACTTATGTTCTGATCAGTCCCTAAAGGCAATATTGTTCCAAAGTTCAAAAGGAAAATATTAATGTTAACAAATTGAAATGTTATTTCAAGACACACAGTTGTGTCCTATGAACTGTTAAAAGATTCATGAAAATGTCAAATGATGCTATGAAGAGAAAAGAAGAAACCCAGTTCTAATAGTGGTTACATTTAAGGTAAAGGTTCCCCCGCACATGCGTGCTAGTCGTTTCCAACTCTAGGGGCTGATGCTCATCTCCGTTTCAAAGCCGAAGAGCCAGCGCTTGTCCGAGGACGTCTCCGTGGTCATGTGGCCGGCATGACTGGACGCCAAAGGCGCTGTTAACCTTCCCACCGTAGTGGTCCCTATTTTTCTACTGGCATTTTTACGTGCTTTCGAACTGCTAGGTTGGCAGAAGCTGGGATGAGTAACAGGTGCTCACTCTTTTACGCAGCACTCGGGATTCGACCCGCCAAACTGCCGACCTTCTGATCGACAAGCTCAGCGTCCTAACCCACTGAGCCACCACGTCCCTGGTTACTTTTAAAGATCATACTAAATCATGTCATTAGATCATATACTAGATCTTCAAAATCTAGTATAATCCAAAGTAGTTAACAGTCTATAATTATCTGATGTGGAATTTTAATCATCTCTATTCAAAGTTAACATTCAAAACTCACAAACTTAATTCAGGCTGTCCGCTACATTAGTGACCCTCTTGCTCCCTCTAGTGACCACCTTGTGCATGTTGTAATCAGTAATTATTTGATGGGCGAGTACTTACTGAAAGTTTTTCCACATCACCTTTCAGAACTCGTTCCAGATAAAGCTGCTTCAGTTCACGTTCTAGGCGAGATGGTAGGCCAGGGTACATTGTGGAACCCCCAGATAATACAATGTGCTTATAAAATTCAGATCTAGAGACAGAACAGACACCTCATCAAGATTTTTGTATAAATGCCGATACATCAAGGTATATACAGTATAGTCGTTTAATTTATTTGATTTCTGTACCACCACCACCCATGTCAACAAGTGATATGGGTGATACTGGGTGGTATACATCATAAAAAAACAGAAATATATACAGCTGTTGAGTAAAACTATTGCCATGAATGTTAATGTAGTCAAGCACTGGGGCCTTTAACATACTTGGCATGCAGTACATATACCATAAACCCTCAATTTAATGAACCTCAGATTTAACAGACAATATGGGCTTTGGCTGCAAGGTTCCTGTGGTTGATATCAATTTGATGTCTATGCTCACTATTCATCTCTGTTGTCTGAACTTGCTAGAGAAACTAATCTGGTTTCCAGGATTGACCTGGATTGTAAGGCTGGGTGTTATTCTGGCTCCTAGTATGTCACACTTATGGTTGACAGATTTATTTTCACAAGGCTACTGCTCAAATATCTGTGGCTTGCACTGCCTTTTGCTCCCAGACCTACCTACCTGCTTCAGCTTTAGCAGGAAGCACTTCCACCTCACTAGTTAAATCAAATATTGAGCTTCCACAAAAAGAAAGATAGTCCACTAATAAGCATGCAAATGCTATAATAGCCATATCCTCTTCATTTCAATATCCTCTCTGTAACAATGACAGATACCACACATATTACCATTTTTTTTATAATCCGTGAACATTTTTCTTTTTAAAGAATTTCCACATCCAAGTAGAGCTACAAATCAGGACATGTCTTTTCTCCCATTAAATGGTTCCTGCGTATGTGTGGTGTTGTTTTTTTTTAAAAAAACCCCTGTGATAATAGTGTAAGAACTACCAACATCCAACTCATACCTGGTATCAATATCAGCAGCTTGGATGGTGTTGAACAGCAGCTCAGCAACACCAACTCCTTCCACATTGATTAAGTGAGGCTGGAACAGGGCCTCAGGTGCCTCAAATCGCTCACCTCCAACTTTAATAATTCTGCCATCTGGGAGCTGTAAAATAGAGAGAGTCTGAAATAGCCCTGTTATCATTATTTCTCCTAGTCTAAACTAGGTCAAAAACTTGCTGGGGAAATTTCTCTCTTACTAGCTAGCTGTGTAACTTGGACCATGCTTCCTTTGCTACAAAGTTAATTTTGCTTATAAATGCCATACCTCTTCTTTAAAGAAAACATTAAAAGGTAAAGGTAAAGGTTCCCCCGCACAAGCGTGCTAGTCGTTTCCAACTCTAGGGGCCGGTGCTCATCTCCATTTCAAAGCCGAAGAGCCAGCGCTTGTCCGAGGACGTCTCCGTGGTCATGTGGCCGGCATGACTAGACGCCAAAGGCGCACGGAACGCTGTTACCTTCCCACCGTAGTGGTCCCTATTTTTCTACTGGCATTTTTACGTGCTTTCGAACTGCTAGGTTGGCAGAAGCTGGGACGAGTAACAGGCGCTCACTGTTACGCGGCACTCGGGATTCGACCCGCCAAACTGCCGACCTTCTGATCGACAAGCTCAGCATCCTAACCCACTGAGCCACTGTGTCACTTCACAGAAAACATTATAAAGGTTTAATAACAATTAAAACAAAAATACAACTCTCATTACTGGAACCTCTTCCCGTTTGCCAATAAAATTTTAAAAGTTGAAGAAAAAAAAGGAACATTTCCGACTTCAGTCTTTACTGATTTATATAATCAAATCTTAGACTAATTCAATTTTTTAAAAAAAGATATCTGCCCTGTCCTCTGTAGTGTTAATTGTCACTGTCAAAAGTCATTCTCACTGTCGGTACTATTTCACTTATTCCCAATTTGCAAACATACATATATATTCTGTGTATATGTTAAAGTGGTTTGCCATTGTCTGCTTCCTAGAGCTTAGAGTGCATGGCTGGCCCAAGATCACACAGATGCTTTTGAGCCTAAGGCAGGGCTAGAATTCATTGTTTCTTAGTTTCCAGCCTGGTTAAGTTAACCACTATACCAAACACAAGGCTTCCTTAACTATATATTTTATATAGATAGCTGGAAAGACTACAGAAGAGGATGGGCAAAACCTCCTTCTCTTCTAGAAAAGGGTATAAAGTTTGGTACTCTTTAGACTAAAATGCAATCAAATGGGGACATAACTGAGCTGTGTTAAACTGCACACAATATAAAGAATATGAATATGGAGAGAAGCTGACCAGAAGACTTAAGAGAGACAAAGAGAAGAACTCCTTTACATAACATTAAGTTAACCTAAGAAATTATAAAATGTGATTAGGACCATTAATTTAGAACACAGAACATCAAGGGTGGAAGGGACATTGGAGATCTTCTAGTCCAGACCTTATACCATTCTGGAAAAATGGTTATCCAACCTTCTCTTAAAAACCTCCAGTGATGGAGCACCTTCAGTTTCTGGAGGCAAGCCATTTCACCGATTGTTCTGTCAGGAAATCTCTCCTTCGTTCTAGATTGGATTTCTCTTTAATAATCTTTCACTGTGTCAAAGAAGGCAATAAGCATGATCTGTTTTTAACAAATCCAAACTGGCTTCTAGTAATCACCATGCTTGTTTCTTTGTTGTTGTTAGTTGGGAAGTCGTGTCCGACCCATCGCAACCCCATGGACAATGTTCCTCCAGGCCTTATTGTCCTCTACCATCTTCTGGAGTCCATTTAAGCTCACGCCTACTGCTTCAGTGACTATGCTTGTTTCTAGGTGCTCACAAATCCGCTATTTGATTATCTTTTTACAGGATTTTCTCAGATACCGTTGTCAGGCTAATTGATGTAGTTTCCTAAATCCACCTTTTCCCCCTTTTTGAAGATTGGAACCACATCAGCTCTGTTCCAATCCTCTGGTAGGTCCCCCATGCTCCAGGAGCAATTGAAGATTTTGTTCAGTGTTTCCGAGCTCATATCTGCAATCCATCTGGTCCTGAAGATCTAAATTCATCTAGAGTGGATAGGTGTTCTCTTACCAATGTTTTGCCTATTTTGACTTGCATTCCTGTTCTGTCTCCTACAGTGTTTGCTTCTGATAAGTATTTTTTCCTTTTGAGTGAAGACAGATGCAAAGAATGAATTAAGCAGTTCTGCTTTCTCCCTACTACCGTCATCTCCTTGCCATCTTCTCCCATTAGCGGACTAATCATTTCCTTTATTTTTTCTTGTTTCTCATAAAAAAAGAAACTTTTTTTAAATAAAAAATTGCAATTGTTGCAAGTCTTAATTCTTTTTGAGCCTTAGCTTTCCTGATTCCATCCTTGCAGATTCAGACTATTTGCTGATATTCTGTTTTAGTTATGTATTCCTCTTTCCATTTTTTTTATACTTGTCATTATTTCTCAGTTAGTCAAAGTTCTTCATGCAATCCACTGATTTTGTCTGGTGTCTTTTGTTTTCCTTTTTCTGTGATATTGTGTTAGATTGAACTTTTATAATCTTATTTCAGAGTTTCCCAATCATCTTGAATTGTTTCCCTTTTAGGATTTCCATTCATGGAATCCTTCCTAAACTCTTAGTTTGTTGAAGTCAACTCTCTAAAACTCTAAGCCACTAGTTTGATTTTGTTCAATAGCTTGTGCCGGCATATATTGAATTCCAGTAGGACATGGTTATTCTTCTCTAAGGTTTCCACAACTTCAACCCCTTCTATCATTTCATGCTCTTGCATCCTGCGCACCTAAGCTTAACTAATTAGCAAAAGGTTCATCTATTTCATCTGCTTGGTTGGGTGGCCTGTAGTATACACCTATGGCTATGTCATTCCTTTCTCCTTTTATATTAACCCAAATGCATTCAAGAGGATTTTCATCCTTGGTTTTGTGCATTTTCTGAAGAAGGCGGCTTTAAGTGGATTGGATACATTCACTGTGGACAGATTATTCTCGACTGGAGACAACATGCTTCCAAAGAGCAGGTGCAGAGGAATAATGGTGGTACAGGGTACATCTCTAATCCTTTCCTAAAAACATTTCAGGAGTTCCTAGTTCACTGAGAAATTTGAAAAACAAAATGCTAGGTTAAGACGGGCTTGGTTTGACCCAATATGACTGTTCTTACATTCTTATAAAATACAATAAATCCACTCCACAAAATCTTGCATCATAATAAAGAAACTGGAGGATGCAACCTCAGAACCACTGAATACAATCTTTGAGAAATACTGGAATACAGGGGAAGTGCCAGGAGAAAGGAGAAGAACTACTCTTGTTTCTATTGCTAAAAAAGGCCAAAAAAAAACCAGGCCCAGGAAACTATAGACCAATCAGTTTCCCTGGTCTCAATATCTAGGGTAATCTTAGAAAAGATAATCAAGCAGTGCGTTTGCAAGCTGTTAGGAAGAATTATTAGAAGCCAGCAAGGGCTTGTTAAAGAAAGGTTGTGCCAAGTAAATCATTTTGCTTTCCTAGACAAAACAAATAGTAGACTGAGGGAATGCTGTGAATATACCATTGTTAAATTTTCAGCAAAGCATTTAACAAAATTGACTATAGCCTCTTTATTGATAAAACGGTACAACCAGATAGATTTGCAGCCACTTGAACAACTGCATTAAATATGTGAGCCTTGATGGTATTGTATCAATATGCAGAAACACATTTTTATGGGTCAATCCGTCAGGCTGGCCTTCTGTACTATTTTAAAAATAAGATGTTCCCTAAAGAATTGTGCTAGGTTGTTTTATGAGCCACATTGGTTAGCTGCTCCTGTGTATTTGCTACTGATTGGTAAGGTGAAGAAAGATATATTAGATTTATGGCACACTGTATATTGATGGCTATATAATTGCTTTAAACTAACTAATCAATTCACCTGTCTGTTCATCTTGTGGGGTACCTGAGGATTCTGCCCTGAGCCCAGTGGTCTCCAAAATTTTCATAAATGACTTAGAGGAGAAGATAGAAATTTGCAGATGCCTCCAAGGGATGAGGAGGAATTGCTAACACTATAGAAAACAAACTCAAGGTTTAAAAAGATCTTAACAGATTGAACAAGAAAAGCAGGTGCAGGTACAAGATAAGCAGCTTAGCAATGATACTTGAAAGAACAATGTGCATCTTGACAGACCACAAGTTAAGCATTAACCAGCAATGTGCTGCATCAACAGAAATATAGTGTTGAAACCATACACAAAGACACCGAAAAACTGGAAAAAGCAACGTGTAAGATGCTAAGGAGTCTGGAAGTTCAATTTTATGAAGAACCTTTAAAAAGACTGGGTACCTTTTAGCCTAAAGAAGAGAAAGCAGAGGTATCATGATAGCAGTTTTTAAATATTTGAAGGGCTATCACAAGGAAGAGAGTGGATTTATTCTCCATAAATATACTTTCTATTATTTATTGGATTTCTATGCTACCCATCTCACTAATATAGTGATACTGGGCAGCTTAGAATGCAAGTGTTGAGTGTAGAGCAAAAACCAATGGATGGAAGCTTTAGGGAGGTCTAAACGTGACATAAGGAAGAATTTCCTGACTATGAGAACTATTAAGCATCATGACATTTGAGGGAACACCTGCTGCCGGCATCAAATGCCCTTCGCCCAGTGCGCTCCCACAGGGAGGGTCTGCTCAGGGTCCCGCCGGTAAGAGATTGCCGGCGGGTGACACCCAGGGATAGGGCCTTCTCGGTGGGAGCGCCTACCCTCTGGAACCAGCTGCCGGTGGAGCTGAGAACTGCCCCCGACCTCCGATCATTCCGCCGGGGCCTGAAGACCTGGCTCTTCGAGCTCTCGGGCCCAGACTGAGGAGAAATTTTAATTTGGGGTTCTTTTTAATCGACTACAGGGTCAATTTAATATTTTTTAATTTGGTTCTTAATTTTTGTATTTTGGATTTTTAATTCCCTGTAAACCGCCCTGAGTCCTCAGGGAATAGGGCGGTATATAAATATAACTAAATAAATAAATAAAAATAAATAAATAAATGACATCCTGCTTTCTGTAGTTGTGGGTGCTTCATTGCTGGAGGATGGAAAAGCATTTTTAGAGATGAGAATTCTTGCCCTGGACAGAGGACTGGACTAGATGATTAGCAATTCCATTTCAACTCTATACTACTACTACTACTACTACTACTACTACTACTACTACGACTACTACTACTACCACCACCACCATCATCATGTTACTGTTGTTATTATATTTTTTAAAATATACTGGTTGCTAGTAATGATGGACAATGACTGCTTTATGTAGATATTTGCTTTCCTAAAGCAGTAATTACCTTTCATTACTAGCAACGACCTACAATTTTTCAATAAAGTAACAACATATATTAAAACTCATAAAATTTAATTGAGCATGGCCCTAGCTGTCATACCATGATGTAGCCAATCCGATTAATGTTTAAGGGTAGAAAAGAAACAGACAACACATTCATATTTTTGTATTTGCTATCCATTAAAGCAATCAACTTGAAGAACACTTAATAAGAATGGGGGAACATTATCTTTCTAAACATTGGTATAGCATGATACCAATAACTCTAATTACCATTGATAACATTCAACTTATAATGTCTACTTTGAGGGCAATTCTGGATGGCAAACTTAGTAGCTGAATCATCACATTCAATTTTTGGACTTTTTATTCCCATTCCATTTTTGTCTAAAGAAGCATTTCAAAAATCTCCAGTTTTTGTATGATCTTTTGTACCATTATTCTGCTTATTCTTAACATACCAGTAATGTCTGAACTGTTAACAGGGGCTCCAGATGTCTTAAAAGTACCTATCCATGTAATCCCTTGGCATATCAACTAAGGTTTATTAGAGCTGAAAAATAACAGGCTGTCTACTTTTGTATTATAATGGAAAATTGCAAATGCACAGAATTACTCACCGTGTAGGACTCAACTAACACAGTAGTTTCCAAGGCCAATTTCTGCTCCTGTTCAATATTGTAACCCACATAGCAGAGCTTTTCTTTAATCATGCGAACAGTCTCAAAATCAGCAGAATGATTGAAGGCATATCCTCGTAGTAAAAGTAGCTAGTACAAAAGTAAGACAGTTAATGGCGGGCCTGAAATAAGGCTTTCAGATTAGGACATTTTTTTATAGCAAAAGTGATAAATTTTTATCATTTATAGCAAAAATGACATACATTGCATCTTGATTGATAGCTGCTCATATTTTATTTTGAACTCAAACCTATTACTTGAGTTTTTCATCAGCCATTAACAGAAAACATGCAAGCTGATCTACCCAATACTTCAATATACAGACATACCCCTTTTCTTGAAAAGTGTCCCTAGACTCTTTCTTGCACATAAGATGCATTTACCACAACTTATTTGCTTGACCCACTTTTAAAACCCAAAATGATTGGGACCTCACTTGTATCTCTGTGAATGCCTTCTCTCCAGATAAGCAAACAAATAATAAATGCCTCCTGCAACAGACACCTGGATCCTCAAGACCAGAGGTCCCCAACCTTTAGGGTACCAGGAACTGTTCCATGGGGGCGTGGTTTTGTGTGCTGCCTTCATCCCGCAGATGGGGCTTTGCTTGTTTGTGCGGCCCAGTTGCTGGCATGCTGCGGCCCGGTGCTGGTCCACGGACCAGGGGTTGGGGACTCCTGCTCAAGACAATGCAAGGAGGCCTTGCTCTAAAAATCTAGTGATACCCAAACCCCAGCTTTTACTGATAATAAAAGTACTGCTCCTTGAGTAGCTTATAATAGCTAAAACCTCTTAAGAATGGAAATAATTTCATTTGTTTCTTCATTGCTGCTACACTATTTTGTAAGACAATTTTTCATTTACATAATGAAAATATTGCCATAAATAACTTCAAAGTGGCAAGAGTAGCTTGGAATTCAGCAAGCCTTAGACAAGTAAACATGTTCTAGTATTTTGAATAAATGCTCAGAGCTCATTCCTTCCATTTTTGCTAGAAATATCCCATTGGGTGGTTTTCTGATCTTCCCCACTGTAAGCCTGTGAAAAAAATGAGCTGAAGACCTGGATAGTTTTAAAAAAGTTTAAAAAAGAGGAACAAACAGCCACATGCTTCTCCCAGAAGAAGGAAGCTGAAGCCACCAGCCTGATGGTGACGGATGGGATTCCGTCGAAACGTTGCTCCTACACCTTTAGTTCTACGCGGGAAAAAACCCGAATGACCAAAGATCCATATGTGTGTGTGTGTGTGTGTGTGTGTGTGTGTGTGTGTGTGTGTGTATCTATATCTATATCTCTATATATCTCTATATATCTCTATATATCTCTATATATCTCTATATCTATCTATCTATCTATCTATCTATCTATCTATCTATCTATCTCTATCTCTATCTATCTATCTATCTATCTATCTATCTATCTATCTATCTATCTATCTATATTCTTTCAAATGTAACAACTCCAACTTACTTTGATGAGATATCTGGTAATATCTCTACCAGCAATATCTAGTCTCCTGGTGAGATGAGGAAGAGAAAAGCCTTCATAGACTGGACAAATGTGAGTAACACCATCTCCAGAATCCACAACAACACCAGTTAGCAAACCTGAAGAAAAATAGCAAACAAAAAATAAAACAAAAGAAAAAAGAAAAACAAAAACCCTCATGAAACCATTTCAATCTGATTTCAAACACATACTACCTTGGTCTTCCACACTGATTGCTTAGGTTTGCTGAAAGTGGCTGACAATTTTCTTAGAATTATTAGTGGTATTTTACCTATAAAAGTATGTTAGTTACAACATTCTGCTGGGAAAAAAAATCATCTGTTAATACAGGATACTTTATTTCACAGGTGCCACTTCTGGCACAACCAATTCTAAAAAAGTGATATGTTCACAGATGGTTTTTCCATACAGAACATTATAATGTGCAGCTGTTGTTTTTCCTAAAAATACTTGGGATGTTATTTTGTCTCTCAGGCTTCAATGTTAGCATCTGCAAGATACCAATAGAACATTAATTGGACTGAGCTATAGTTCTTGTTAGATTCAGGTGAAGTGATGGAAATGATGAATTAATGTTTGGAAGCAGTAATAAAATGGATGCAAGGCAGTAAAATCAAATTCAATCCAGACGAGAAAAATGTCCTGTTTATAGCTGACTAAACTAGAAAGGAAAGGTTTTTTAAAACCAGATTTTTATTTCCTTAAGCTTTTAAGCATGTAATACCATCTGGTTCTGAGTTTTCTACCTTATTGTTCTAATGTGTTTTCTCACTCTGCTGCACCTTGTTCCCTTTTGTGGAACAAAGCACAATGCTAATATATTTTTCAGATACTTTCTATTTACATATATAGATCTTAATATTTGACAAAGTGTATCTTAAAACAGCCCAATAACAGAACTTCAAATATTCATAAAAACAAAAACTGTAAAATCAGAAACAGTAAAAACAGCAACTAAAATAATAATGAAGTAATTAAAAAAAAGCACAGATGAATTTATACAACAATGCATCTGGATTTACACTTTAAATTTATTAAGCAAAATAATATCCTTAAGACAAAAAATACTACCAGAAAGGCTGCCTAGTTTAAGGAATTTTTGTAATTTGGATTTGGTTCAAATATATTTCTTTATGAACATATAATTCAAAGTAAAACTTATTCTCACCTTGTGCATATAGAGTAAGAACTGCTTGAATGGCTACATAAACTCCAGAAAACTGGTATGTTTCAAACATCACCTGAAAGATAAAAATTGCCTTTTGTCTACAAAACTGAAAATTACATAGCTATGAAATATGGAAGATGATTACAAGTATTTCCTAAACAATATGGAACATAAGTTGCTGTGTAAACTCTCTTTTCCTAAAAGCAACATAAGAAAAAGCATAATAATTGTGTTTGAGAAGTGCAATATGAATTAATACCTAGTTTCTCAGGAAGTGAGTTTATTACTCAAACAGAAAAGTGAAAACTTCCTTAAATAGTTTCTGCCATTCTCTTCCTCATTTAGTTTTTAGTGTGCCAAAACCACTATTGAGTATATAATCTAAAATTTTATTTTGTCCCAAATAGACCTATTACATTTTTGTTTATTTACGGTCCATTACCAATATTTTGAAATATTTAAAAGACAATATAAAAATACATCTGATATAAAACAGCAGTATAAATTAACAATATAATAAAATGATGCAAAAAATCCTCAAGCAATAATAGCATAAAGGAAGCACCAGATGATTTTTACACATCATGGCCGTTGTTAAAAAATTAGCAACCTTGTTGGCGATATAGGTAGTCCTCGACTTATAGCCACAACTGAGCCCAAAATTTATGTTGCTAAGCAAGATGGTTGTTGAATGAGTTTTGCCCCATTTTCCGTCTTTCCTGCCAGTTATAAAGTGAATCATTACAACTGTTAAATTAGTACATGTTTGTTAAGTAAATCTGGCTTAACACTGACTTTGCTTGTCAGACAGTCACAAAGGTGATCACATGACTACAGGACACTGCAATAATCATAAATACAGGCCATTTGCCAAGTGTCTAAATTTTGATCACGTGACCACAGGGATGCTGCAACTGCCATAGGTGTGAAAAACGGTCATAAGTCACTTATTTCAGGGCTGTTGTAACTTTGAACAGTCACTAAAAAAATGGTTATAAGTCAAGGACTACCTGTAGGTGAAATTTGATCATCTAGGAAAAAAACAAGGAGCAATTAAAATGTTTAGTAATTGTTATTATGAATTAAGTCCTCCATTTATTGTCTAGAACAGCAGTCCCCAACCTTTGCAGCTTGGCAGCCTGGCTGGGGGAGAAGAGACCCAGGCTGTGCGAGTAGTGGGCCGGTGTGCGTGTTTAAGTGCAACTCAACTTGCATGAGCAGTGGGCCAGCGTGCACTCACATGCGCACACAGCTTGACTATCAAGAAAATTTTGGATACCTCCCTCTTTCACTAATTTGGCCGCAAATGTTGGTATCTCCAAAACAAATTTATATATGAAAGTTACAGCCAATGCTAAGATTGTAGTGTAATAGACTATACATGTTTCAAAGTATTTGCCTTTTAATTAAAATTAGTAAATAATCATAATGTAAATATTAAAATTATCCAATAATGTAACAAGATGATATGGTAATACAGAAGGTATTTATCAGTTAGTCATAGAAATAAATATATTTCTTTAATATTCTATTTTATTTTATATATATACATATACATATATACATATATATATAATATATATACAGTATATATGAGAGACTATGACTCTGGAAAAGCTTACAAAGTTAAAACAATAAAAACAACCAAACAATACATTCATTTAAAACAATAGAAGACAAAAGCATATAAAACTCATCATAAATATTCACAGAAGTCACAGCTAAGGTCGGTGGTGGGATTCAAATATGTGAACAACCAGTTCTCAGTGTGAATGTCACTTCCAGAAATCCATTCTGGGCCTGGGAAACAAAAAATTAGCTACCGGTTCTGCTGAAGTGGTGCAAACTGGCTGAATCCCAACACTGACTAAGGTATTCACTCCTAGTAGAACCAATGTGTGGGCTCTACCACATTCTGAAAACTTAACAAAACTTAACACTTTCTGAAAACTTTACAGAATGGGACCAGACTGAGCACAGGAAAAAGATGAAGTGAACAGTACAATGGCAACTTTAGAGCTGAGTATCACTAGCAGATTGATGATACTGCAACCCATGGTGACGGATGATCTCACCCAACAGCTCCATGTAAATGTTAAACAAGAAAGGAGAGAGTACCAAACCCTGTGAGATTTATGTAATAAATTAATGTTATTTTACTTAGAAAAGTGGTAATAAGAATCAGGCTGTGATTGAAAGACAGTTAATATGTATAAGGGAGCAAAAATGTGTATATATTATACACACACACACACACAAGAGTTCTGTGGAAAACTGTCACAATTGCAGATTGCTAAAGTTGTTGTGGCAGATGGTTTTATTGGAAGTTGTTTTCAGGACGAACAGAGATCCATATAAGCTTCTTAGTACTTCATACAAAATTTTAACATTCTCAGTGGATTCAAAATGGAATATATTTAATTCCACTACTAAATCATTCATTTATAAATATTAGTTTTAATTTGCTAGCTTTATAACCCACTTTTCCTGCATGAATTGAAGGCAGCTTACATGAGGATTGAGACTGAGCAGAGAAAATGAACAACTAACTTAAAGTCACCCAGTAAGTTTTCATACCTGAGAGTGGACTTGAACTGCAATTTCCTCAGCCATGTTCGACGCTTTAATCCAGGACTTTGTAAACTGTAGCATGGTACCCAGTTTGGTATGCAAAATATATTTACAACTATTTCTTTAGGCAAAGCAAGAGCACTCTCAGAACTTAATCTTGCTTTGTCTAGGCAAGCCTGTAAGTTAACTTGAGTGTGCATATATGCATCCATCCGTCAACTAGGGGAGTTTTAATGTTTATTTATCATTTAGTTTTATTCATAAAGGACTGTCACACAAATTCATTTATCATGTTAATAAATTGCAGTATTAAGAATTTAGGAACCCTTGCTTTAAATCTTTGTCTAGGTTTCACTACAGTATCTTGATTCACTATAGAGAGAATACTGAATTCTGTCTAGTTTGTCAGGCACTGCTATTTTAGCTCTGCTCCACGGGAAAAAAAAGAATGGATGCAAGATGCATTTTCATTTGTCACTTTCCCAATA
The DNA here is from genome assembly GCF_964194415.1 of Vipera berus. Classification (NCBI taxonomy): domain Eukaryota; kingdom Metazoa; phylum Chordata; class Lepidosauria; order Squamata; family Viperidae; genus Vipera; species Vipera berus. The sequence goes on along the minus strand of NC_138202.1, from coordinate 197,024,832 downwards.
AAATTAATGCAGAGCTACTCAAGCTAATAATCTAACTCTACAGTCTTCTTTTAGAGAAACAACCAGGGTGGTGCAATGGTCAACTTGTTAGAGTAGGATTGCTAGGGGAACAAAATGAAAATGAATTCCCATGTAAACCACTTGAGCTCTTGAAGGATAAGGTGGGATATAAACAGAGGGGGAGGGATACTGTATATCTTTAAGCAGTTGTTAAATTTGAGTTCTGAGAATTCAGTCAGTTTTATATATTCCCATCAAAACTGTTCAATAAAATGGTTTATACCACATATACAATATATTATGACACAATTCCAATTTTGTAAATGAGGTATTACACCATCAGGCAAGGATAAATTGGGCCATAAATAGATCCAAATTCAGCAGCCATTTTTTGTTTCTTGCTCCACTAATAAGAGGTGCATTCATAAAGTTTAAAAGGTGGCACAAAATGTAGCAGCCTGAGTTCTGATGCAGGAGTAGAACATGCATCAAAATATTACTCAGTGCTTAAGTATTTACTCTGAATTCCTCATTTCATTTAAGCAATACAGGATATTGCTCAAAATCCAATTTCCACCCAATTTCTCCTCCTGCCATGGAGCATTCAACCTGTGCATTCAACCTTGAAATCTTTTCCTGACCATTAACTGGAAAGGGTACACAGTAACAATTTCAGAAGGAAGAAGTTAAACTTCATTTTGTTCTGCTAATGAGATTATTTTATCAAATTAATAATTTTATTAGTTCTGGTTATAAAGATCTTTCAGAAGTTCTTCTCTCTTCAACCTTATCAGTAAAATCCATTTCCCTCTGAGCTCCAAATTCAGGAACTGTTGTCAATTTGTAATTCTTTTGTCCCAGAGTTGATAAATCTCAAGCATGACTATTTTACGACATACTGTAAAATGAGTAATTAAAGTGAAATTGTACTGTTTTCCAACATACCTCTTAGTCCTCAACAAATGTATGGAGACCAGAATCAATAAAGATAAAAAAATTACTGCAAATTTAATGTTTAATTTACTTCCCAGACTACATTACCATATGCCATTTAATTGTGAAACCACAATATGTGTTGTGATGTGATCCTGAGATATATTTATACACCGAATGTAAAAATGTGTCATTCCCCTAAGCTAGACCACCAACCTGTAATTTTTCCACATTCACTGCATTAACAAAAATGATTACATTTCACCTGTATAATATAAATTTAGCAATGATAGGACATTTCATTTGTTGATAGGATCTTCTCCTCTAAGTAAGAATTAGTAAGAATCTCAGGCCAAATTCTCAACTGAGCCAGACTATTCAACTTCCAGTTTTTGAGTGGAACATCAGATCATAAAAAATTGCTCTATTTGGAAGTAAGCCTATTATATTTGATGTTCTTTTCTTTCAAGTTTTTTTTTTAAACAAGGAAATTTATCATACAATTCCTATGTCAACTCGGTTCTTAACCCTTTCTCAATTTTGTTTACCATGCAAAGCAGTATTATAAGCACTCAGGATTCCAAAGCTCTAATTCTATGAATTGGATTATGTTTCCGATTATCAGGATGTCCACTTACACGTTTTAACAGAATTACTAAAAATATTTGCAAGCAAGTAAGGTGATTTTATTTTAGAAAAAAATATGCATAACTTCATTCAAAAAGCATTCTATAGAACTTTACTTCTACAGTACTGTTTTTTAAATAATTTCTGAATATAGATCTAATCTGACCTTGGATAAAATGTTAGCTTGACTCTTATTCATTAAAACTAAATAAGAACGAGTAGAATGAGTAAGTTAAGAAATGCTGCTTTCCTTTAAGAAAAACTAATTCTAGGTTGGATAGAATGATTTTTTTTTAAAAGGCACTTACCTCCACAATCTTTTCTCTGTTCTTCGTTGGATTCATAGGAGGTTCTGTCAGAAGTATTTTACAGTTTTTTGTATCGATGTTGAGTTTTTCTGGTCCAAAGGTATAGTCCCAAAGATGTTTCATATCATCCCAGTTTCGGACAATGCCATTCTCCATGGGGTAATTGACTTCCAGCATTGATCTCAGCTCACTTGCTTCATCCCCAACCATAAGATCCTACAAGTTGCAAATGGATACCAATAAATTGTTGTTTTCTATAAACTTTTTATTGAATGTATGTTTTCTAAAAAGAACCCTCCCAAAAAATGAAATGGCTTTTCTAGTTATCCTTTATGATACAACATTTGAGGAGGGGAAATTGATTTATATACTCAATTGAAAAGCATAAAAAGGCATTAATAATGAAAAAATACAACTATCACTCTTCAAATAGTTATGTCCATATACAGTTCATGGATTTGATTCATTTTCATGCAGGTAAGTTTATGTCACCTGAGACTGATTTTAAATAACGTTAACGTTATATACCAACTACTGTTGAAGCCTCAGGTATATTAGGGATTCTAGATTTTGCTACCTTCAATGTTACTTTATCATAAATATATACATAAGATCTTGAAATTCTGCACAAGAAGAATAGGTGAATTTAGCAGAAAAAAATTTCCATGCATGTTTCATGTTTCTGTGCACATTACTAAATGGTAATAACGAGTGCTGCATAAGCATAGAGAACAAGTAGCAAAAGCAAATAAGGGACTGCAAATTTCATACTGATTAGAAAAAAATGGATGTTTTATATTAGTCTACAGTAAAAAATTGATTTCTGAGAGCCATTTATTCCAATCCTGGGCTACTGTTCTCCTGCATAAAAATATGAACTTCACTTCTAAGTCTTAGTTTAAATACTTTCAAATGATTTAAGAGTCCTATCATTATCATAAAAATTACACAATACTTTATTCTATAAAATAATGAAGCTCCATTAGCTGTTTTCACAACACATGAATACAAGATTATTTTTAAGTTTTTGTCCCATCCCATCATTATCCTAATTAATATATTAAAAATAAATATATTTCATAAGGAACCATTAAATATGACTTCAGGTTTTGAAGTTAATATTCCCCATAAATGGAAGCAGATATCTTCTAACAAAAAATAAAGAACTAGCATTCAGTGACTAAACAGCACAATGTCTGAATCATTGTGGTAATCCTAAAAACTAACAATATACAGAATTGTCAATTAGCTTTTAGCAATGTAGTTTTCTTAGTGCTGTAAAGCCAAATTAAATTTTAATAGAGCTGCAACAGCTTATTTATTGGAAAAATGTGAATACAGCCCTTTTCTAATTCAAGACAGTTCACCCTATAATAGATCAAACTTTGTAGTTGTAATTATACAGCCTGTCAAAAATCATTCATGAATCCAAGCAAAATTATTTATGTTTCAGAAATAATCTGGATTGGACTCAAAAATTTCATCATCACTATACTAGTTCTATAATGCTGCTTTAAAATATTAATGTTTAACCATATACAACACTCATTCTCTTAACATCAGCGTTTAGTGCATGCTTCAGACATGATTTGCTTAAAACTGAATTTCAGAAGCATGAAAAAACTTTACTGAATTGTCTATTCAGTTTAAAAAGGTGTAAGTAAGAATCCCCTATGTGGGAACATAACAATACAGAACATACTTAGGGTAGATTCACACATATAAACCAAGTGCTTTCCCCATCCTGTTGTAAGAATTTCTTTCATCTTTGAAAATAGGACTTTGTAGAAAAGTACATGCATGTCTTCTTTGGTTTTTATACAGATGCATATTTCCGTAATTATTTTAACTTTGCTTTAAAGGACAAATCTTTGATTGCCATTGCACTAATAAATTCATTTATGAATATACCTATTTCACTAATGTGAAGCTTGGATATGACCCAGAGGCAGGAAAATTACGATAGAAGGCTTTATGAAGAAAAAAAGGGCAGTTTCTATGTGTGAACTATCCTACTTGTTCGAATGATCCTACAGAATAGGTCTTGCCCATACACTAAGTAATGTGTGGGCATTTTCTGTATGTTTCATTTCTGTCAGTTCAATAAGCGGTTTCTAGCATAGGTACTAAACACATACAGACCTGTAGATGTCTTGCATCTGCAGTTAACTACAAATACCTACAAGAATTTGATGTACTAGCTACCAAATCAAAATGATGAAGAAAGATTAAAATAGGAATGTATTCAAAACATAAAAATAATACAGGACAAAGGGGAAAAAAGCACACAAAAGAGAGAGAAAGAGAGAGAGAAAGGCTACAAGCCCCATGAAGCAAAAGAGTGGATGATAGCACAGGGGCGCCTCACTTACCATCTTTTTGTTATTCTACTTCAACAGGTCAAGAAAGATGAAGAAAAGGCAGAAGCAAGAGAATCAGAAGAGGCCCTGGTAAAACCTTTATCCAAATTATTTCAAGTATACATAACAGAAACAAAGCAGAAAAACAGATGCAGAGATAGGTGGAAATGCTTTGAATATAGCATACTTTAAGGTAAGTGACAGGAAGGCTACCGTTAAAAGAACCCAAACCAAAACATAACACAAAAATAGCTCCAAGAAAAGGTTATTTCCATGCACACAGTGGCTGATGGTTTTTATCAAAAATGCTCTGCAGATATCCTCCTGTATCAGCAAATTTGCTAAGAATAAACCTTCCCCCATGCTAATCTCAATGAAATTCAATCATAACCAAGTAAATCTATCTATATCCTTCCCCAGGAACTAGCAATAAATTTAACATCTTCAGTACCTCGATTGCTCTAAGATTGTAAACGTGAATATATTTTGACAAGACAAGCAAATAAGAAACTAGCATTTTCAGTGCTATGTATCCCCAAATTTAAGAATCCTGCTTTCCTATCATTGAGAGAAAATGTACATTTAGAATATATTAAGACTGATTTCTACATTTTAACATACGTCAATAAAAAAAATCACTACCATTTCTGCCAGAAAGAAGTAGAGCTCTAATTTAGTAAAACTGGTTTATTTTAATTGAGAATAAGCTAGGATTTAAAAATGTTGGCAAATGTTTAGAATACAAAAAAACTTTGAGAGCTCTCGTCTGGGATGCTTTCAATGGCCTTGGCAGTTTCCCTGAAAGTTTTCTATCTTAATGTTTTTTAGTATATTGCAAAAACCTGATATTCAAAATATATGACAAGAACATCACCATAGGCTTCATGAATAAAATTTCACATTGCTCTAAAAAAATTATATTCTGACTTAGTAAAAAATGTACCCCAATTTGCATTTATATTAGCAACAGCATTTTTTGAAATATGCTAACATATTCATAGCCAATATTTGTATATTAGCTCCTATCCTCTTATTGGTATATCTTTTTTTTCATTTCATTTTTCAAATTAGCTTCTAGCCTCCAAGAAATACCAAAGTTTAAAAAACAAATTATATGTAAAAACATGCTTAATCTTTTTTTCTCACACATTTCTGGCATATTTTATATGCTGTATATATCTCTGACTTGGGGAAAACTACTTTCAACAAAGGGAATAAATATTGTATGATATAAAATAAGTCTAGAGACTATCCATTCTTCAGAATACATTTAAACAGACCGTGCGCCTTTGGCGTCTAGTCATGCCAGCCACGTGACCACGGAGACGTCCTCGGACAAGCGCTGGCTCTTCGGCTTTGAAACGGAGATGAGCACCGGCCCCTAGAGTCGGAAACGACTAGCACCTTTACCTTTTAATATTTAGTTAAGAATCACAGGTAGTCCTAGACTTATGATCACAACTGAGCCCAGAAGCAAGCCAATTGTTAAGTGAGTTTTGCCCCATTTTACGACCTTTCTTGCCACTGTCATTAAGTGAATCACTACAATTAATAACACTGTGGTTAAGTGACTCCAGCTTCCCTCATTGACCTTCCTTGTCAGAAGATCACAGAAGTTGATCCCATAATCCTGGGACACTGCAACTATCATAAATACATGCCAGTTGCCAAGCAGACCAACTTTTGATCATGTGACCATGGGAAAGCTGCAAGTATTGCAGGTGTGGAAAATAGTCATAAGCCACTTCTTTCAGTGCCATTGTAACTTTGAACCGTCACTAAACAAATGGTTGCAAGTCAAGGACTACATGTGCATATGATTCAAAACAATATCCTTAGATGAACTTGTGCACTGGCTTTAGGACATTATAAACTTTTCTATTTATAGAGTCTTTGGGCTAAAAAACAATTATTGCCAAGAAAATTGTGCAATTTGTGCAGGACTGACCTGTAAAATTCCAATATTTAACTGATCCCCAAAATAGCAGGCAAAGGGAAACAATATTGCTTTGCTTTTCTTCATTGTTTCTTCAATTTTTCAGAATTATACTTTAATAATTTTGCCTCAGCTTCTCTTGAAAATCACTAGCAACCTTCCTGGTGTAAATTTACAAAACTGTTAGTTGGATGTTAAGATTCCAAAGGATATTCTACTCACAACATAATTCACCAGCCAAGTACAGCACACACTCATTTGCTGAGACTGCTAATAAGCGAGGTGCCTAATTAACCTGAAGTTTCACTAATATACAAACTTCAGCACTTACAATTGCTATAAAACTTACTTAGATAGTTTTCAGGAGCGAATGTTTAATTAAAGTGAGATAAATGAGATTTTAATCTTTGCAATCTTTGTAAACTTTAACAGCCTCTTAAACATTATCTATGTTAACACCTTCAGTCTTAAAACAAATTTATTAAGCCTAGTGATATAATTATTTAATCCTAAATAATAAAAACTCCATGATGTTAAAAAAAAACAACCAATAGGATTGCACTGCTACAATTTCTTTGCTGACAATCTTTTGCTTAACTATTTTCGTCATCTATCTTTGGAAATACTTATAAGAAACCTACATCTGGCAGCCCTAATCTAATCTGCTGCACTCTCAGAACCACCATGCATAATTGTTAGAAAGTGGTAAGACTCCTTTTAAAAAATACTAATTAATTGCTCTTGTAATTTGTAAGGTAGTCAAAACATTGAACATCCTTGCTTCTCTATGTTTGTCAGGGAGTTTTATTTCCAAACCCACTTTGTTTATTTGGGGGATGAGCAGAAATGAGAACTGTACATTATACTGTCTCTAAGATGCTATAAAGTAGCCAAAATAGGAGAAAGAACACACATTTACACCCAAAATAGCATACCAGAGAGGAAGAGTACACAAGATCCTAAATAGTAAGCGAATGGGACAAATTATTTATTACCAAAAAAAGTGTCACTATGTTTTCTTTTTTTGTTCTATCAAAAGCATATGGCTACACTATTAGGATATAAACTGGCCAGAAACCCACCTAATTAAATAGAAATTTTTAAGGTACCATCCCCAATGGCTTAAAAATGGCCCTAGTATTATGCTGTTTTAGAATGCAAGAGGAATTCCAGATTTGACTGTTTATCCACTCAAGTGGCTAGGGGACATGAAGGAAGCCTCCCCCTGGGCAACAGTGTTGTCACCAGCAATTTTTTTTAATCTATGGTAGAAGCACCCTTTGATTAGCTTAGTAGGTGCTTCTGACACAAATACAGACAGACTCAAATTGCCTGTTATCTATCTCCATCAGGCACCCATGTGCTAGCTGAAAGGCAGACTTTAAAAATCAAGCACTGCAGATTCAATGTTGCAATACGTTTCACCATAGCCTCTTTTTAAGCAAAGTTATTTCCCCTTCTCTCAGATTGTACTCCTGTCTTGCTCAGAGTCCCCCACCACACCTTACCAGTCTCAGTTTTGCAATCTGAATACAGCACCTTCATTCACTATGCTTGGTGGGGAGATTTCAAGATGCTCCCCTCACATCTTGATAGTAAGACAAAACCATTTTTTAAAATGTTATTTTAGGGAACAACTATGGGGAGAATGCATCCACTTAAAATGAAGCAGCTATTGGAAAGCTCTGCTGGAGGAGGAATATATTACCTACCACAAAATAAATGAATTCTACATGGTAGAGGGTCCAAACATGGAACAAAGATAACATACAAATGTTTCTCCTGGTGTTGTAGAGAAGCAAAAACAATTTTTTAGTCCAGAACAAAACCACAGCCTTATATGGAGACAGGTACAGAGCACAAAAGTCAAGAGAAGCTTGGAGAAGGGAAAAAAACCAATCTATTGTATATTGCTTCAATCTATAAATCTATCAATCAGCTAATTTCTTGACTCTATGGAATACTCTATTGGTCAAGGCTAACAATTATAAGTTGAGATATTCGCTTATTGACTTGTCTCTCACCGAACAAATTGGAAGAGGCAACTGAACCTAGATTGTATTTATTTATTTATTTAGGCTTATCAGCCATTTCAGTTATGATTAACTCTAATTCTCTTGTAAGAGGAATATGAGGTTTTTGCATTGCCATGATATATGTTTCTTTAATTTTAAAGCAGAATACATTTCACGTATTTAATTCATAGGAATGGAGTTCAGAGTATATCTTATGAAGAAAAGTGAGGGAACTAATATTGGTAAAAGATTTCGTGAAGGTACATAAACAAACAATACCAGGGGATTTTCTTCTCTTTCACTCAAGGAAAATAACAAGTTGTTAGAAGAAACACCCGGAGGGGAAAAAAAGCCACATCCTATTTTTTATATCCATATGCTAATGCTTTTTGCAAACTAATAACATTGATGAGTTATTTGATCGTTGCATAATGTCTCAGAAGCAATTATTCTGAGGAAGAGAAAAATACCCCAAATTACCATGCAAGGATTCAAGTTTCTTAAGTATTACCTTGATTTCAATGTTTCCCACTTTGGCAGTTGAACGAATAATCGGTCTTCCAACCAACGCAGGGAAGATATGTTCTGGAAAATTGGATCCTGCATATCCACATTTCACAAACTATAAAGGAAAAAAATATCCTCCATGTTAGTTTCCAGATACGTTATTCTATAATTTTATCAAACACTTTAAAGATCACTAGATGTATCATTTTAATTACTTTTGAAAGCAACCTCTTTTGCACTCATATTGTTTTGTTTCACAGGAAATAGCTGAAATTATGAAAATACAGATACACATTCTAAAGGCTATACCTGGTTAAATATACCCAAGCCATTATCTAAATTATAATTAAATTTCTCTAGACTTTAAATTTATGCCAATAAAAGACGCTATATATGTGGTATGGAGACAAGAGTAAAAATCTGCAAATCTTGGCTATCATGAAAAAATTAATAGAGCTGCAACAGCTTATTTATTGGAAAAATGTGAATACAGCCCTTTTCTAATTCAAGACAGTTCACCCTATAATAGATCAAACTTTGTAGTTGTAATTATACAGCCTGTCAAAAATCATTCATGAATCCAAGCAAAATTATTTATGTTTCAGAAATAATCTGGATTGGACTCAAAAATTTCATCATCACTATACTAGTTATATAATGCTGCTTTAAAATATTAATGTTTAACCATATACAACACTCATTCTCTTAACATCAGCTTTTAGTGCATGCTTCAGACATGATTTGCTTAAAACTGAATTTCAGAAGCATGAAAAAACTTTACTGAATTGTCCATTCAGTTTAAAAAGGTGTAAGCAACCTCTTTTGCACTCATAGTTTTGTTTCACAGGAAATAGCTGAAATTATGAAAATACAGATACACATTCTAAAGGCTATACCTGGTTAAATATACCCAAGCCATTATCTAAATTATAATTAAATTTCTCTAGACTTTAAATTTATGCCAATAAAAGATGCTATATATGTGGTATGGAGACAAGAGTAAAAATCTGCAAATCTTGGCTATCATGAAAAAATTAAGATATACAATGAGGCTTAAAGACAAGCCTCCTTAATTTGCAAAATTTACACAGATTAACACACCAGATATTTTATGTCATTAACAATCCTGGCACTATCAATTATCATTGAATTTGCAAACAGTTGCTAAACAAGATAGTCACTCAATGAGAAATGGCTCTACCCTTCTGCTAATGCAATGTAGGAATGACTTTCTTTTCTTTTTTCTTTTTCCTTCCCTCCCTTGTTTTTCTTTCTGGCTGCTGCATCCTGGTGTTGGCTTGTGCTATCTTGTAACCCACCAAGATACCAAGTCTGTATGTACTACTCCCTAGTATAGTTTCCTCCACAATGTATACTTGAATTTTCCTACACAAATATAGAATTTTGTATCTGTCCCAACTGAAAGTCTATGTACAGCAAGGCAGAGATAATGTTGGTGGAAAAAATATAAGAATCTTTAGTAGGCACTGTAAAAGAGGTACAATATAACATTTCAGCCTTGGGAAAGTGTGAGCTGAAAAAATGATTTAAATTAACCCTGCTTTGATTCTATGTGGCACATAGGAGCAGAAATAAGTCCTGGCAGCTTTCTAGATTCATGATTTCAAGACTCACACTGATATTACCTAGTTGGTAATCATCTGCAAGCTCAGAGAGCATCAAGAACTCCACATTTCAAGATTCATATATGTATTTAATATCCTTCCCTACAAAAATAAAGTTCTAATAGTCCTTGTAATATTTACTTCTTAATCTAACTATCTCAAGCGGCTGATAGTACAGAAGCCCAAGTAAATAAAATTAAGCTCATCTAGCTAATTTCTGCCCCTTGATCTACCTTAAGTCCTAAATTTTCATACAAGTAGTCCTTGACTTATAATCACTCAGTTAGTGACCATTCAAACGGCACTGAATGAAGTCACTTATGACTGTTTTTCACACTTATGACCATTGCAGCATCTCCATGGTCATGTGATCAAAATTCGGAGGCTTGGCAACTGGCTCATAATTATGAGTGCTGCAGTGTCCTAGGCTCATGTGATTTCCTTTTGTGACCTTCTGTCAAGCAAAGTCAATGGGGAAAACAGATTCACTTAACAACCATGTTACTTAGTGATTCACTTAACAATTATGGCGAGAAAGGTCATAAAATGAGGCAAAACTCACTTAAATGTCCTGCTTAGCAATATAAATTATGGGCTCAATTGCGGTTATAGGTTGAGGACTACCTGTATTGTTTTCCTAGATAATTATAAATATCCTATCCTTCTCCAAGTTTATGTCATCCTCAGATGTATTCTTCACTTCTTATCCAAATGATTTATAATGCAATTGAACAGTGTGGATCCTAAAAGAGAGCCTTTCAGTATGCCACTGAACACATCAAATAAGGCCAGTAATACATATTTTGGGAGAAATTTATTCAATCAGTTCTATATTCATTTTGTGGAAAATGCAGTAGATGTCCCACCTGATCATGATCTGAACAGGGAGAAACCAAAGTAAGATGGAGTAGCTGTTAATTCAGAAGTTACTGATTCCAGGACTATACCATCTCAGTCTACAAAATATATTTGACCCTTGACTGGGGTTCTGTTTCCTCAGACACAGCAGGCTGCCAATCTGGACTCACATCTCTTGCTAGAGGAGCAGGCAAAGGCCATGGCTAGTTGTTCTTTATTCAGCTTTGGCTGGCATATCAGTTGTGACCTTACCCGGTAAAGAAACCACTGAAGACAGTCACCCACACCCTTGCCATATTATTAGCTCTGGGAACCATTAATGCAGAGCATCTTTTTAAGATTTATTGTTAATGTGCTGGCCTTTACCCAAATGATTACAGCATCCAACCAGTGATCAGACACAACTAAACTGCAAGATAGGGGTAGTACGGTAGTAAGTTTGAGCACACTGACACAAGGTGACACAAGAATAAACTGTTGTTTAAATAAAGGATGAAACCTAAATAGAATGAAATAAGAATACAATTCTTTACAAATCTTTTATAACATTTTAGAAAAAATCTATGTTTACACTTTCTTCTATACTCAGTGAGGTTTTAACAGTCTGCCTCCTTTCTTGGTAAATTATCAAGTATTAAAGGTGATACAATTACTCTCTGTTAAAAATAACTATAGCCAGTGTTAAGCACTAACTATTAAAGAGTAATAATTCATGGTAGTTTCTCCTGAGAGAAATGATAAACTAACATTTCTTTAGACCAGGGATCTTCAAACTTGGCCCATTATTCTGTGTTTGTGCAATATTAGTGAAGTTTGATTGACACAAACTTTAAAAACATTCAAAATCAGATATATTAAATATTAATTTCAACCTATTAAGTTTAATTTTTTCAATTGGTACCTATTTATTAATCAAATTTACTAATTTATTAAACAAAATGCATCTAGCTTTCATAAATATTTATATCAAAGTTGACTAATCCTATTTCTTATATGCAAAGCAAAACCATAAAATATTCATACAGTCCCAGCTTCTCTCAGTGACATTAGAATCGTCTCAAATTACCAATATCACAATAAAAGTATTTGATATAAAAACAATGAAAACTTTTTTTAAAAGACTATGCTGATTTTAAAAAAAAAAAAAGAATGAAGAAAACCTTTAAATTTCCAATCTAATAGGAGGGTTTCAGCAAAAGCAAAGGACACAAGATCAGATAGCTCATATAATGTGACCAATAGAGAAAGCAACATGTGCTGCAAGAAGAATTAAGAAAAACAATCCTGGTTCAACAAAAGTTGTGATTATCAGTAGCACAAATTCATACTCTGGACATGCGACAAAACTGCACGTAGCTCATATAATGTGACCAATAGAGAAAGCAACATGTGCTGCAAGAAGAATTAAGAAAAACAATCCTGGTTCAACAAAAGTTGTGATTATCAGTAGCACAAATTCATACTCTGGACATGCGACAAAACTGCACGTACTAGAAAATAGCTACTCTGCTTGGCAAGCTTGAAGGAAGTACACAAGGAAGATAAAAATCCACTCACCGTCTGAAGTGAAGATTACTTCAGTGTGCTACTTCTCTATTTATAGAGCATTTGCATATGTGTTTAAAGTGCCTTTATTTTATTTTTTTTAGCATACTTTTAAAAGGGACTCTTGGTAACTTCCTTGTCTTTGGACCGTTCATTGCTTCAAATAAAAAGCTCCGAAAACTTCGCTTACAAAATTTGGAGGTGGGGCGAAGAAGCGTCATGCAACACTTTTTTTCTTCTTCTTCTTTCCCCCAAGCCAGGGGTAGGCAACCTCGGCTCTTTTATGACTCATGGACTTCAACTCCCAGAATTCCTGAGCCAGCCAAGCTGGCTCAGGAATTCTGGGAGTTGAAGTCCATGAGTCATAAAAGAGCCGAGGTTGCCTACCCCTGCCCCAAGCCAAGTCCTAGCAATGCAGGACTCTGTTGCGACTTCCGGTGCATAACCACAAAAAAAACACAACAACCCCACCCGAGTCCGTTTGAATGAACGAGAAAGATTAAACCATAACCCGCATACAGGAAATCGTCCTGCTCGGGGTTGAGCAAGAGGAAGGAAAGGGGCAAAATTAGCGGCAGAAGCTAACTGGCTGCAATGCGTATTAGATTGATAACCGGCATTCCGGAGGCTGAGGGCGAAATAAGAGAAAAGGAAGGGAGAGCGAACGAATCGCCCGCCAGCCTTCCCGTCCCTGGGCTGGCCAGAGGGAACGGGACGAAACCCAAGGCGCCCCCCCCCCGCATCTTCTGGGCTGCAGGACGGGAACGAGAAGCCGGGAGTCCCGAGCCTTTTGGAGGGAAGCGGGCTTTCCTGCCAGCGCCCTAAAAGAGCCGCAGCTTCCTGGAGAAGGCGCAGCCCAGCTTCCCTCCGGCCAGGAGGGTGTATATTTTGCTTGCGGTGGCTGCTGCTGCTGCTGCTGCTGCAGCCAGGCCCGCCGCGCGGGTCTCCCCACCCACCTTCTACCCAAACCGGCCATCCCCGAAAAGCCCAGCCTTCTTTCCTCACCCCGGTGCCGTTGTCGCAGACGACTACTTTCCTGCCGAGCGCGTCCATCTTCCTTCCGCCGCCGCCGCCGCCGACCGAGCGAGTGACTGAACCGAATGACAGCGAATGCCCCGTCCCCGCCCGCAGCTCCACCAGGCCTTCGCTACTTCTCGCAGCCCGGAAGGGAAGCAAAAGGAAACGGGCGCCGACCACGCCCGGCCGTGACCCGCCTCCGCCATTCACCCGAGAAGCGCCGGCAACCGCCGCCGCCGCCGAGCGCCCTCCCACTTCCTTGGCCGTGACTTGACAGGCTCGGCGGCGTCCAATCGGAGGCGCGGTTTTCCCCCGGGCGTCCATATTTGTGCCGATCGCTCCCCTGCCGGGGCCGTCTTCTCGCAGTTGCTTCCCCCGTTCGATTCGGCCGTTGCCGGAAGGCGGCGGCGCTGGAACCTGGGCCTTTTGCTAAAGCAGTCGCTGCTTTAGGGAACAGTAGCGGCTGACGATTTGCAGGAAGTTATGGTAGAGCAGAGGTCTTCAAACTTGGCCCTTTTATGACTTGTGCACTTCAAGTCCCAGAATTCCTCAGCCAGGCATGCCTGGCTGAGGAATTCTGGGACTTGAAGTGCACAAGTCATAAAAGGGCCAAGTTTGAAGACCTCTGTGGTAGAGGCTGAGCGTCAAAGGATTGAGGCCTTTGAACTCTGGTGCTGGAGAAGACTCCTGCGAGTCCCTTGGACTGCAAGGCGTTCAGACCAGTCAGTCCTAGAGATCAACCCTGGCTGCTCTTTAGAAGGCCAGATCCTGAAGTTGAAATTCAAATGCTTTGGCCACCTAATGAGAAGGAAGGACTCACTGGAGAAGAGCCTAATGCTGGGAAAGGTTGAGGGCAATAGAAGAAAGGGACGACAGAGAATGAGGTGGCTGGATGGAGTCACTGAAGCAGTAGGCGTGAGCTTAAATGGACTCCAGAAGATGGTAGAGGACAGGAAGGCCTGGAGGAACGTTGTCCATGGGGTCGCGATGGGTCGGACACGACTTCGCAGCTAACAACAACATGGTAGAGCTCAAGATTAAAACTAGTTGCCATTATTATATACACAAGATGAAGTCACACCTGGCAGTTCTTTAGCTGTTCACCTTCATTGGCATAAAGTTCTTCCCAAGAACCTAGGATATCGTAATGTATTCACCTAGTACAGAATATGTGCGGATCCAAGTAGGGTGGTCAAGGGGTCCACATCTGACTTAGTACAGATATTCCCAAGGACCATTGGCTGATTTTTAGTCTTTGGACAGGAAAGTAGTTTTGATTAGTGCTTAAAACTATATCCGAAAGAATCCTGACAATCAGCTGATGGATTCTCTTTGACCATTCAACACATTTTTGCCAAACCAGAATGGACCTGACCAACCTTTTCACGTGGGTTAGATATAGCAGATGTCTGATATGCTTATATTTATAAAGTTCAGCATGCGTTATCTACCACATATCAGTAGTATCTCAGGGAGATTAAGATCTCTGAGGCAACGATCAGGTTAGATACCTGATGTGCATCAAGAAGCTAGTTTGAAAGAACAGACTTCCACTCCTCATGATCCTCGAAAATAGGGAAGAGACGGACTGCTCAAAGCAGCCATTTTTAAATTTTATTTTAGACCATTTGTAGGGCCTTCAACTTATAAATCACTCTAGGTGGCCAAAAAAAGTATAAGGAGTAAGTAAAAGGACGCAAAAAACACATATAAACCTGCTGGGGTCAAAATTCACATGTATTAATATATATTTATGGCTCATGGTCCATCCAGTCCCAACATCTGATGGGAGAAACAGGTCTTCAGAACTAAGGCCAGAAGGTGCAGAGTAATCCTGGTCTCCAAGAGAATGTTATTCCATAGAGCAGATAGAGTTAGTGAACAGGAACGCTGCCAGATGGCACTATTTAGTAGGTGGTACTAGAGTTAACCAACAGTGTAATCTTGTTGGAAAGGCAGAGAAAATTGGAGATAGCTGGTCCTTCAGATGGCCTTTTGAAAGGCTTTGTAAATGAAAAATCCATGTCTTAAATTTTACTCAAGAGCCTACTGAGCAGAAGTGGTGTTACATGTGCATGTCAAGATGTACTTATAACTACCTCCATTGCAGCATTCTGCACCAGGTGTAGCTTCCGAGTGCAGTCCCTTGTGGATTGGCTGCAGTAAACTACAATGGACAATCACCTAACTCTAGGTTCCCTTCCCCCAGATACAACTTAACAAATTGCAATTCTCACCCCCATGAAGCAGTCATTAATCATTCTCCAATTAGCCTGAAGTGCAGGTTCTCCCCAACTCCTCAGCCCACCAAAACGTTATCAGTCTGTGTCCTTTAGTTCCCACAGAGCTGCATTATTATTATTATGGCTAGCTGAGTTCAAGCATTCATACCCTCCCCCCTTCTACATCTAATTTCTAAACAGAAGAAAAAGCATATTAAAAGCAAAGCAAAAATAGCTGCAATTTCCATCAGAGAAGACAGCAGAAGAAAAAGGGGAGAAAAAGACAAAGAGACATCACATTAGCTCAGGCTCAATATAGCAACAAGAGAGAGTAGACAATGTAACCAAACCCATGATGTTTAGCAAATATAGTTGGACATAAAAGAGACTTAGAGAAGACAGAATAACAGAGTTGGAAGAGACCTCGAAGATCTTCCAGTCCAACCTACTGTTTGAGCAGAAGACCCTATAACAAATGGCTGTCCAATTTCTTGTTCAAAACCTCCAGAGATGGAGCCCCAAAACTTCCAGAGGCAAGCCTTTCCACCGATTCATTGTTCTCACTATCAGGAAATTTCTCCCTAATTCTAGGTTGGATTCCTCCTTGATGATTTTCTCTTGGTTACTTTTTCTCCTGTTCTCAGATGCTTTGGAGAATAGGTCAGCCCCCTTTTCTCTATGGCAGCCCCTCAAATATTGGCAGACTGCTATCAGGACACTCCTAATCCTTTCCTTGGTGAGACTAGTCACACCTAATTTCTTTAACCGATCATCATAAGACTTAGCCTCCAGATCCCTAATCATCTTTTACTTCACAGTTGGATGGACATTTGGGCAGATGGAAGGTATCAACTTGGCTGGCAAGGCCGTTGGCCAAAGCACGCTTGATGTCTTTCCCCTGGGCGCTCTTGAGGTTTTCTTTCTTAACATCCCAGGTACTCGGGGCAGAAACTTGCAGGGCCCCATCGTCCTGTGTGACACTCAAATTTCTGGAAGCATTTTCCTGACTTTGACCCCCAGACAAGAAGGGAATGCCAGAAGCAATTTCTTCAGGAGCATATTTGGTGGTGAAGGAGAATTTTCATAATATAGGTAGTCATCGTGTTGCAACTTCATTTGGGACCATATTGGGACCAATTGCCATTGTCTTTATTAAGGGAAAAGGTGTAAAAAGTGATGTATGTCACTTGACTGCATCTCTGAGCCACAGCTGGTCCTGGTTGTTCCTGGTTGGGTTAAGGGAGAAGAGGAAGTCCCCCAAAAAGGTACAGGTGTCTTTGAATTCAGTGAAACAGATTAAAAACAAGTAGGTTAGAGTGGAAATCATGTTAGTGCAATCCTGTATTTGAAGATTGTATTTGAAGAAAAACCAGATCTTATTTTGAAACAGAGATAAGAATTTCAGTAAAAAAATAACACATTAAATTACATATCAAACAGCTTTTTTGCCTAATCCAACCCAGCAAGTTGAAAGAGACAATAATTTATCTGATGAATAACTTCTCAGCAAAAATTAGCAGGTAGAATATTAGCCAATTTTTAAATTACATTTGCCTTTGGAACAATTCAGCCCAGCACGTCAACAAAAAGCCGTCTAAGCTCTACATAAGAGAGGGCATTCTGTCTAAAATCTCCTATTACATAGCTGAATGTTATAGTGACTCCGAAATATGTTATATTTTATCTATATCTTAAATTTGTATTTTATTGCTATTTCATCTTAAATTGTATTTTATTTTAATTCCATTTTAAATTGTATTTTATCAAATTCCATTTTGGATTGCTTTTATCAAGTTTTGGTGACGGTTTGTTGCTGGAACTTTGCACTTTGATATGGCCCAAGGGCTAATCAATGAAGTTGTTGTTGTTTACCTAATGTTGTATGATAACTTTTCTATGGAAAAAAAACATGTAATGTCTTTAAAAAGCGTAACATTTACCTTCTTGACGCATTCAAATATTATCTCCTATTCGCTTCTTGCAGAGGCTGAAAATTGTTAAAGAGATATTTTAGAACGGGGTTGAGTTGCATCAACTATTTCTCTCCCAGAAGCGGAAGGACAAAACTCACCGACAATCTTCTCTGAGAGTAGGGTATAGAGAGCAGGTGGGAGCAGACGGCATCGATTGCCTGCTCCCGAGCTCTCATAAGGTCTCTATTCCTCTCCCTCTCTTTGAACCTCCTGTCAAAAGAAATTGAGCAAGTACATTATAAAATCTCGCTTACAGAGGTTGTTCTAATTTCTTACTATCATGTAAGATACTTACAGTGGTGAGTCGGCTGATTGCCTTCTGGTACCTTTCACGTTGGTTCTTTAGGATTGCAACTAACAATTCCTCTCTGTCAGCGTCTCCTGGCAAAAAAAAAGTAACAAAAGAATTAGAACTCGTACAGCCAAGATGAATAAATCGCTTTTGTTTTTAAAATGAAAACAATTAAAATGTTGTTAAATTAAAAATAATACTCACTTTCTGGATCCAGATTTAGTTTGTGCTCCAGTTCCTCCTTCTGCCTCACTAGGAGGGACAGTTCGCTGGATAAGCTGCTGTTCTCCTCTTCCAGCTAAGATGCAGAAATTAGAGGAAGCGTGTATCCGTCATTGAATATAAGTTCGCAGACCAAAAGAAGGACTTAAATCAGGATTGTAAGGGAAATGAATGACTTACAGCTCTTATGGTGGCATCTTTATCTGCCAGCTCTTCTGTCTGCCTCTGTTCTGTATTTTTATGGAAAAACATTTGTGCTGTTAAACAATACTCCCAAAAGACATTACATATTAACACACAAACAACACTGAAATTTAAGACTGGTCATTCAATAGGAAGGTGTGATACAGAGGGAGGGTTGCTTTTGTATCCCCACTCCTGCCACAGCTTCTCACACACACAAAAAGAGTTGGTTACTCACTTAGTTCTCTTTGGTGGTCTCTATATTTCTGCAGACAGACCTGCCAAAAGAAGACATTTTGAACACGTCAGGACAAACCAACTGGAGGAGGCGAATTTACTAAGTATTATAAATCATAGTGTGGATACAATCATAGTAGTTGCAGTCATATCCAGTTACAATGCGCGTTGGCTGCATGGTGACTGTTTGTTCTAAAGCACTTTGCAGTAGTTCTGGCAAAATGCTTTGACCAAAAAGCCACATTTTGAAAAGCAAGGTAACTAAACCAATCTATGATTACTCTTACATTGTAGCTTCTTTTACTAGTTTTCAATGGAATTTAGAGATCCCTCCTGTAAGCAAAAGTTTAATACTTCTAGTTGAGATAAAATTTAGATCTTTAAAAATAATATCAACCTTGCATATAATCCATATAATTCTTCTATGATAACTCAAAACTGAGATCTGGAAGGTATTATATTACAATTTATATTTGTATTCTAAATATAGGTACATTTTTGGAAATGTTGCTGTTTGGGAATAATCATAACATGGGTCAACAAAACCGATTGGATTAGTGAAAAGGCTTTTTTTTCACCTGCTCTGCCTCTGCAGCCAGTAGAACATATTAGATTGTTTCCTGTAAAGTTAAATCAGGCTAATAATATAGGTCTGGGCGCTCTTGAGGTTTTCTTTCTTAACATCCCAGGTCCTCGGGGCAGAAACGTGCAGGGCACCATTGTCCTGTGTGACACTCAAATTTCTGGAAGCATTTTCCTGACTTTGACCCCCAGACAAGAAGGGGATGCCAGAAGCAATGTCTTCAGGAGCGTATTTGGTGGTGAAGGAGAGTTTTCATAATACAGGTAGTCATCGTGTTATGACTTCTGTTGGGACCAAATTGCCATTGTCTTTATTAAGGGAAAAGGTGTAAAAAGTTTTTTATTTTTATTTTTTCCAACTCTCCCCCATACATATCAACAAATATACTGTAGTATTTTATCAAGTATTAACATACATTCTTTTTATATTGTTATCTGTCAGATAGTCTTAATAACATAAATGTTGTTGTTGTTAGCTGCGAAGTCGTGTCCGACCCATCGCGACCCTATGGACAACATTCCTCCAGGCCTTCCTGTCCTCTACCATCTTCTGGAGTCCATTTAAGCTCACGCCTACTGCTTCAGTGACTCCATCCAGCCACCTCATTCTCTGTCGTCCCCTTCTTCTATTGCCCTCGATCTTTCCCAGCATTAGGCTCTTCTCCAGTGAGTCCTTCCTTCTCATTAGGTGGCCAAAGTATTTGAGTTTTAGCTTCAGGATCTGGCCTTCTAAAGAGCAGTCAGGATTGATCTCCTCTAGGACTGACCGGTTTGATCGCCTTGCGGTCCAAGGGACTCGCAGGAGTCTTCTCCAGCACCATAGTTCAAAGGCCTCAATTCTTTGGCGCTCAGCCTTTCTTATGGTCCAACTTTCACTGCCATACATTGCAACTGGGAAGACCATAGCCTTGACTATACGCACTTTTGTTGACAGGGTGATGTCTCTGCTTTTTAGTGTGCTGTCTAGATTTGCCATGGCTTTCCTCCCCAGGAGCAAGCGTCTTTTAATTTCTTGGCTACAGTCCCCATCTGCAGTGATCTTGGAGCCCAGGAAAATAAAATCTGTCACTACCTCCATTTCTTCCCCATCTATTTGCCAGGAATTGAGAGGGCCAGATGCCATGATCTTGGTTTTCTTAATGTTAAGTTTCAACCCAACTTTTGCACTCTCCTTCTTCACCCACAACAAGAGGTTCTTTAGTTCTTCTTCACTTTCTGCCATTAGAGTGGTATCATCTGCGTATCTTAGGTTGTTGATATTTCTTCCGGCAATCTTAATTCCAACTTTTGATTCATCTAGCCCTGCCTTTCTCATGATGTGCTCTGCATATAAGTTAAATAGGCAGGGCGACAGTATACAGCCTTGCCGGACTCCTTTCCCAATTTTGAACCAATCAGTGGTTCCGTGTCCAGTTCTCACTGTTGCTTCTTGACCCGCATATAGGTTTCTCAAGAGACAAATAAGATGGTCTGGTACTCCCATCTCTTTAAGAACTTGCCACAGTTTGTTATGATCCACACAATCAAAGGCTTTAGCATAGTCAATGAAGCAGAAGTAGATGTTTTTCTGGAACTCCCTAGCTTTCTCCATGATCCAGCGTATGTTGGCAATTTGATCTCTAGTTCCTCTGCCTCTTCGAAATCCTGCCTGTACTTCTGGTAGTTCTCGATCCACATACTGCTGAAGTCTAGCTTGTAGGATTTTAAGCATGACTTTACTAGCATGAGAAATGAGTGCAATGGTGCGATAGTTTGAACATTCTTTGGCATAACGTAAATACATACACATAAATTTTGGTGTTTCTCGTCCATTTCCCCTTTCCTCTTGTCTACCTTCTTTCTCACTTTCTTCTCTATTCCATACTTCCCTCTTCTTCCTCTCCTCTCCTCTTTCCTTAACTGCTCTCCTCCCATTTCTCCCCACTTCTCCTCCTTTTCTCCTCCAACCTTCGTACTACCTTCCCCCCTCCTCTACTCTCTTCCCTCTCTCCTCTCCTTTCTTCCCTCTCATCCCTCTTCAAATACAATTCAGGGGTAATGTCCAAGCAACTCCACTCCCTAGATTTTCAATATCTATATTAGGTACAATAACATTAATTTTCTATTTGACCTTCTCAGTATATACTTCTTGAAATATTTATACTACCTCCATTTATCCAATACTGTGTCGCCTGGGTCTCCCTCCTTATCTCCTCCTTTTTCTTCCATCTAAATTAGTGTTAGCTGTCTTTTAACCATATTCTCTTTTCGCCCAATCATAAAATTTTCCCCAGATTTCATAATACTCTGACTCTGTCTTATCTTTATCACTGTTACTGTTCATTTCCGCACATTCCAATATTTTCCCAATCACCTCTCCCTCAGGGGAGCGGGGGGGGGGGGCTTTCAGTGCTTTCCAATTTTGTGCAAACACAATCCTAGCTGCAGTGGTTATATGAATAATCAAATACATTTCCTCTTTACTATATTTCTCTGGTAAAATACCCAACAGGAATGTTTCTGGTCTATATATTGTTGTATCATCTTTTCTATCCATGTTCTAATTATATTCCAATAAGTTTTAGCTTCTACACACGTCCACCACATATGATAAAAAGAACCTGGTATTTGATGACATTTCCAACATTAAATAGATCTGTCCTTAAATATTTTAGCTAATCTTTCTGGAGACATGTTCCATCTGTAAAACATTTTGTACATATTTTCTTTATACGCTGTCACCATTGTTAGTTTATAGTTTCTTTCCCATAATTGCTGCCATCTATCAAATTCAATCGTATATCCAAAATTTCTTGTCCATTTTATCATTGACTCTTTCACTTATTCCTCCTCTAATTCCATATGTAGTAACTATACATCTTTTTTATCCATTTTTCTTCAGTTCCTGTATTTCATCTAACTCTGTTGTCCCCAAGTTAAAACCATCTATTTTAACATCTTTTTCATATCTAGATTGTATTTGCGTTCTCATGTACCAATCCATCTTTATTCCTTGTTCCTCTAATTGTTGTTTGGTTTTCAGCTCCCCCGTGTCTGTTAGTAGGTCTTTTATAATATTTCCCATATTAAACATATTGGGGTGTATTAGCGCTTCCATAGTTGAGAGCCAATTTGGAATCTTCAAATAATGCTTTCTCTTTATTTTCTCCCAAACCACCAATAAAGAATTCCTTATATGATGTGTCTGGAAATAGCTATGTATTCTATTTTTCCCATACCATATAAAAGCATGCCATCCCAACTGCAAATCATGTCCCTCTAATGTCAATAATCTCCTGTTCCTCAATAAGATCCATTCTCTCATCCACGATAATGCTGCGGCCTGGTAATATAATTCCCAATTAGGTAGACCAAAGCCACCTCTGAGTCTTGCATCTTGTAACATTTTTACATTAATCCTTGCCTTTTTCCCTGCCAAATATACTTCAGAATTATTTTATTAAGCCCCTCGAAATATTTCTTTTCCAATCTTATTGGTATTGTTGAAAACAAAAACAACAATCGTGGTAATATATTCATTTTGATTATTGCAATCCTTCCCATTAATGATAGTTGTACATTTTTCCATTTATCCAAATCTACTTCAATTTGTCTTTTCAATTTGTGATAATTATCCTCTTTAATTGTTGTACATCTTGCTGTCAGGTGAATCCCCAGATATTTTACCTTCTTTACAATCTGTATATCTAGCTTTCCCATCAATTTTTTTTGTTTTTCAGTAATACTTTTCACTAGCATTTTTGTTTTATCTTTATTAATTTCATTTCATTTCATTTCATTTATTGGATTTCTATACCGCCCTTCTCCCTAGGGACTCAGGGCGGTTCACAGGGCATATATAAATAACTGTACAAAAATTAAAAGAGAATTAAACCATGCCCAATTAAAATACAGCAATAGTAAAATAATAAAACCAATTAAAAACCCATATTCCCCTTCAGGCCAGACCAGCTAACTCAAACAAGTGGGTCTTCAACCCGCGACGGAAGGATCTTCCTCACTACCTCATCATATTTTTCTATTTGTTCTATTAATACAGGTCCTATCTCTAGTGGTTCTTCCAAGATAAATACTAAATCATCTGCAAAAGCTTGTAGCTTATATTCTTCTCTCTTACTTTTCATACGTTTTGTCATTATTGTGTCTTCTATTTTTGTTTAGTACCTCTAATGTCAAGATAAACAATAATGGAGATAGAGGACATCCCTGTCTTGTTCCCTTCATAATGTTAATCTTCTCAGTCATATCTCCATTTATCATTACTTTGGTTAATTGCTTATTGCAAATTGTTTTAATTACATTTATAAATTTCTCCCCAAATTTTTCCAGAGTACAAGGTATCGTTGTCATCGTTCTGATAGATCCGTGGTGGCGAACCTATCAATCAATTTCAACTTCTTGCCGGGGGAAAAAAAGATCTCGCAAAGTTGGAATTGCTTGATTGAACTTTATTTTCAGTCCCACAAAGTGGTGGAGGAAGTAATGGGTCGGAGCTGGAAAAAAGGTTCTGTGGGGGGGGGGGGAACGGCAGGAGCAGGGCGCTCCATGCAAGGGGTGGGGCAGGGGCTGTTGCTTCCCTCCCCCTGCCAGACACCTGCCGAAGTCGTGCAGGATAAGATTGCCGCCCCCACCCCCACCCAGATGCCCTCACAAGAAATTAGAAAGTCTGATGGAACTTTTTTTTTTACTGCAAACACATGGCAAAGGCTGAGAAGCAAACAGAGAAACGGAATGCAGCTGAAAGGCAGGTTAGTAAAACCTTGGGGGAAGCAAGGGCATCTGGGCGGGGGCAGCAACCTTACCCTGCATGGTGGCGGGAGGGTTAACAGCGGGCACGGGGGCCCCAGGAGCTGTGCAATGCAGGCGTGTGGAGGCCGGGCAGATTGCGGGAGCCAGCGGCAGTGGCAGCATGGAGACCAATCATAGGCGCGAGCGGGACAGCTACCCAGGACAGAGGCGCTGCCCAGGCCCAGAGCGGAGCCGCCACCACAGTCCGTCCCGGCTCCACTCCGGCCCTAGGCAGCACCTCTGCCCTGTGCAGCTGTCCCGCTCGCACCTGCGATCAGCCTCCACGCCAGCGCCCTGCAGCCCCGCCCGGCTCCACTCTGGCCCTGGGCAGCACCTCTTCCCTGTGCGGTTCTCCCGCTTACGCCTGCAATCAGCCTCCGCGCCTCCTGTGCCCCCCCGTGCCCACCATTAACCCTCCACACTGCTGCAGAAGTCACAATGGGGCGTGTATCTGGGCAGCTTTGGCAAGAAGGTGGGCTTCGTAGGGCTGGACCTGAGTCCTCCCATGACGGGGCCCTGCTGATTGCTGGCTCCGAGGGTGGTGGCGGTGGTGGCAAATGCGGCTCGATCCTCAGCAAGCCCTATTTGCCGCCTCCTGCCCAATACCGCTGCCATGAGGGCGTGGAACAAGCCGGGTGGAGGTGGCGGGAGAAGGGCACTCTGCAAGGGTTGGGTCTGACGCACGTGGGGCTGCTGCCTCGCTTTCCGTGCCGTGCCGGGGCTGGACTGGGAGTGGACCCTCCTTTCCGCTTCTTCCCTCATGGACATCAGGAGCACCCCCCCTTACTGCTGGTTCCAGGGCACCTGCCGCCATCCCGTGCTCTCCAGCCCATCGCTAGTCAGCTGGGCGCACCGAACTCAGGCCTCGGGCAGATGGAGGCTGGAGGGGAGCAAGAGCCGTGACTGTCCAGCTCCTCCGCCTGAGGATGCGTGCGGGGAAAGGCGCTCGGTAAGCCACGGTCCGCCTGGAGAAGGAGCAGAAGGATGGACGAGGAGGGCTGGCCGGGGACAGGGCTGCCCATGAGGGGAATCTGACCAACTCCAGCCTGGAGGTGGGGGGGAGAGGCCGAAGGAGCCCAAAGGAAGGCATCACGACATTCCTGGCTGGCCAGCGATGGGCTGGAGAGCGCAGGATGGCAGCAGCTGCCCCGGGACAAGCTGTTGGTGGCATGGGCGCTCCCGATGTCCACGGGGGAAGAAGCTACGAGGAGGCGCCATGCCCAGTCCAGCCCAGTCACGGCATGGAACGGAAAGCGAGGCAGCAGTGCCATGCGCGTCCCCGTGCACGAGCGTGCACCTGCCCTGCCAGGCAAGCGGAGCTGCATCTGCTGCAGAAGAGCACAGGCGGGCAGCGGAAGGCACGAGGAGCCCCAATCCCACCACAGACCCTTCCCACTCTCCTCTTCACCTCTCGAAAGAATTGCGTGGCTCAGGAGCCTCCCCCCATGCCCCCCCACCCGCTGAGCAAGATGCCCTCCTGCCCACTGCCCCCACCAGCCAGAGTAACATCGAGCTGGCTACGCCCACCCAGTGGGCCAACACCCCCCCAGGAGGCCACGCCCTCCCAGCACCCAGTAAGTTGGTTTTGGGTTGCAGTTTGGGCACTCAGTCTCTAAAGGTTTTGCCACTATTGACTTAGGTTTCCTTGCTAAGCAAGGGCCTCATGAGCATTGCAGTTGCCCTCAGGGGGCTGGGTGGGCGTGGCCTACTGGGTGGGCATGGCTAGAGTGCGTGTGGCCTACTGGGTGGGCATGGCCAGCTCTACATCGTTCGCATCAAGGGTGCCTATGGGGGCCTGGGCAGGAGTGGGACAGATCTGAGGGTCTCTGGCAGAAGGAGGGTCTCTGGGCCAGGGCCAAGGCAGTGGGGGCCGTTCCCTCACTGTTTCCAGGATGGCTTCGCGGGCCACATGAAACCACTTTGCGGGCTGGATCCAGCCCCCGGGCCTTGTGTTTGACATGTCTGGCTTACATATTTAGAATGTATTGTTGTTGTTGTTGTTGTTAGCTGCGAAGTCGTGTCCGACCCATCGCGACCCTATGGACAATGTTCCTCCAGGCCTTCCTGTCCTCTACCATCTTCTGGAGTCCATTTAAGCTCACGCCTACAGCTTCAGTGACTCCATCCAGCCACCTCATTCTCTGTCGTCCCCTTCTTCTATTGCCCTCGATCTTTCCCAGCATTAGGCTCTTCTCCAGTGAGTCCTTCCTTCTCATTAGGTGGCCAAAGTATTTGAGTTTTAGCTTCAGGATCTGGCCTTCTAAAGAGCAGTCAGGGTTTATCTCCTCTAGGACTGACCGGTTTGATCGCCTTGCAGTCCAAGGGACTCGCAGGAGTCTTCTCCAGCACCATAGTTCAAAGGCCTCAATTCTTTGGCGCTCAGCCTTTCTTATGGTCCAACTTTCACTGCCATACATTGCAACTGGGAAGACCATAGCCTTGACTATACGCACTTTTGTTGACAGGGTGATGTCTCTGCTTTTTAGTGTGCTGTCTAGATTTGCCATGGCTTTCCTCCCCAGGAGCAAGCGTCTTTTAATTTCTTGGCTACAGTCCCCATCTGCAGTGATCTTGGAGCCCAGGAAAATAAAATCTGTCACTACCTCCATTTCTTCCCCATCTATTTGCCAGGAATTGAGAGGGCCAGATGCCATGATCTTGGTTTTCTTAATGTTAAGTTTCAACCCAAGTTTTGCACTCTCCTTCTTCACCCGCAACAAGAGGCTCTTTAGTTCTTCTTCACTTTCTGCCATTAGAGTGGTATCATCTGCGTATCTTAGGTTGTTGATATTTCTTCCGGCAATCTTAATTCCAACTTTTGATTCATCTAGCCCTGCCTTTCTCATGATGTGCTCTGCATATAAGTTAAATAGGCAGGGTGACAGTATACAGCCTTGCCGGACTCCTTTCCCAATTTTGAACCAATCAGTGGTTCCGTGTCCAGTTCTCACTGTTGCTTCTTGACCCGCATATAGGTTTCTCAAGAGACAAATAAGATGGTCTGGTACTCCCATCTCTTTAAGAACTTGCCACAGTTTGTTATGATCCACACAATCAAAGGCTTTAGCATAGTCAATGAAGCAGAAGTAGATGTTTTTCTGGAACTCCCTAGCTTTCTCCATGATCCAGCGTATGTTGGCAATTTGATCTCTAGTTCCTCTGCCTCTTCGAAATCCTGCCTGTACTTCTGGTAGTTCTCGATCCACATACTGCTGAAGTCTAGCTTGTAGGATTTTAAGCATGACTTTACTAGCATGAGAAATGAGTGCAATGGTGCGATAGTTTGAACATTCTTTGGCACTGCCTTTCTTTGGAATTGGAATGTAAACTGATCTTTTCCAATCCTGTGGCCACTGTTGAGTTTTCCAAATTTGCTGGCAAATTGAGTGTAGCACTTTTACTGCACTGTCTTTTAAGATTTTGAATAGCTCAGCTGGAATACTGTCACCTCCACTAGCTTTGTTGTTGCTCAGCTTTTCTAAGGCCCACTTCACTTCACATTCTAGGATGTCTGGCTCGAGGTCAGTGACCAACTCATTGTGATTATCTGGGACGTTAAGCTCATTCTTGTATAGTTCTTCTGTGTAATTTTGCCACCTCTTCTTAATCTCTTCTGCCTCTGTTAGGTCCCTGCCATTTTGGTCCTTTATCATGCCCATTTTTGCATTAAACGTTCCCTTCATCTCTCCAATTTTCTTGAAAAGATCTCTGGTCCTCCCTATTCTATTGTTTTCTTCTATTTCTTTGCACTGTTCATTTAAGAAGGCATTCTTATCTCTTCTAGCTATTCTCTGGAATTCTGCATTCAATTGGGCATATCTATGTTTTTCTCCCTTGCCTTTTGCTTCCCTCCTTTCCTCAGCTATTTGCAAAGCTTCCTCAGACAGCCATTTTGCTTTCTTGCATTTCTTTTTCTTTGGGATGGTTTTGGTTGCTACCTGTTGTACAATGTCGCGAACCTCTGTCCATAGTTCTTCAGGCACTCTGTCTATCAGATCTAATTCCTTAAATCTATTTGTCACCTCTACTGTATATTCAACAGGGATATGATTTAATTCATACCTGACTGGCCTAGTGCTTTTCCCTACTTTCTTCAGTTTAAGCTTAAACTTTGCAAGGAGAAGCTCATGATCTGAGCCACAGTCAGCTCCTGGTCTTGTTTTTACTGACTGTATAGAGCTTCTCCATCTTTGGCTGCAGAGCATATAGTCAATCTGATTTCTGTGTTGACCGTCTGGTGATGTCCATGTGTAGAGCCGTCTCTTGGGTTGTTGGAAAAGAGTGTTTGCTATGACCATCGTATTCTCTTGACAAAATTCTATCAGCCTGTGCCCTGCTTCATTTTGTACTCCAAGGCCAAACTTGCCTGTTATTCCAGTTATCTTTTGGCTTCCTACTTTAGCATTCCAATCCCCCATGATGATAAGGACATCATTTTTTGGTGTTAATTCTATAAGGTGCTGTAGGGCTTCATAGAACTGGTCAATTTCATCCTCTTCAGCACTGGTGGTTGGGGCATAGACTTGGACTACTGTGATATTGAATGGTTTGCCTTGGATTCGAACTGAGATCATTCTGTCATTTTGAGGATTGTATCCCAGTATTGCTTTTCCTACTCTTTTATTGACTATGAAGGCTACTCCATTTCTTCTGAGGGATTCTTGCCCGCAGTAGTATACCTGATGGTCATCTGAATTAAATTCACCCATTCCTGTCCATTTTAGTTCGCTGATACCTAAGATGTCGATGTTCAGTCTTGTCATCTCTTGTTTGACCACGTCCAGCTTTCCTTGATTCATGGATCTTACATTCCAGGTTCCTATGGAGAAAAAATCTTTACAGCATCGGACTTTCCTTTCACCACCAGACACATCCACAGCTGAGCGTCCTTTCGGCTTTGGCCCAGTCGCTTCATTCTTTCTGGCGCTACTAGTACTAGCCCTCTGCTCTTCCCCAGTAGCATATTGGACGCCTTCCGACCTGAGGGGCTCATCTTCCAGCGTCATATCGTTTTGCCTTTTGGTACTGTCCATAGGGTTTTCATGGCAAAGATACTGGAGTGGGTTGCCATTTCCTTCTCCAGTGGATCACGTTTTGTCAGAACTCTCAGCTATGACCTGTCCGTCTTGGGTGGCCCTGCACGGCATAGCTCATAGCTTCATTGAATTACGCAAGCCCCTTCGCCACGACAAGGCAGTAATCCATGAAGGGGTTAGAATGTATATTAAATCCTTAATATCATCTAAAGTTTTCACAAAACTGATATTTCCCCATTCTTACTTATTTTGTAAATGTCTTAGGAAAATAATACTCAGAGAATGTTTTATTTCATCCTCTAATGCACGGGTCCCCAAACCCTGGTCCGTAGACTGGTATCGGGCCATGGCATGCCAGCAACCGGTCCACACAAACAAGCAAAGCCCCATCTGTGGGGTGCAGGCAACACACAAAACCATGCACTCTCTGGTCCCTAGAAAAACCAAAAGGTTGGGGACCTCTGCTCTGATGTATAATGACAAATACAAAGATGCAGTGGTGGGATTCAACCAGTTCGCACCAGTTCAGCAGAACCGGTAGCTAATTTTTTGTTGCCCAGGCTCAGAATGGACTTCCGGAAGCAGCAGCCACACCAAGAAGGACTACATTATATATTGCAAATATTGTTATACTCTTATTAATAGTACACAAAGCGCAGAATAAACTAGCTAATGGTACTTCACCAGGCAATACCATATTTAAACTGTTTAGGAAATGCTTGTGGGTAGACCTTTTGTAAGTTTTTGACATATTAGTATGGCATTGGATAACGGAATCTCAGCGTCAATTATTTAAAGGCAAACAGCAGGGTAGTATTAATCTGCAAGGGTTTACTTGGCGTCAAAGTTTCCGTTTTATAATCCATTCTAAATTGCGAAATAATAAGTCCTCTAAACCTCCCTACAGAGTGCTTATCAGTCCCCACCTGGCACAGACTCACATTTTTAAAAAATCTACTGGCATTATCTGCATAATATTTATAGATTAATACTTTCCCTTTTACCGCGACGTTGGACTCGAAACTTTATCCACGGGGTATTTTTTTTCCAAAAAAATAATAATCTATATTCTAACTGCTACGTCTAACCTCGGTTCAAATTCCAATTCCACGTGATCGCTCCGCCCACAAAATAGCTGGCGTCGCTTTTCCCTCCCTTCGCCGCTTGCCCCGCTTTCTCCCTATCCTGTCTGGAGAAATCAACGGCTCGCCCAAGCTGCCACGTTTCCCTGCTGACGTTGCCCGGCCGGCTGAACCTGTCAGCCAATCGGTTACCAAAATATCAAAGTTGAGTCAACCGGGAAAGACGGAGAAAAAAAGAGCTTGGATTACGCACGCGTCAATCTGCCTGTAGGTTTGCTGGGAAAGCGAGTTTTTCTGTGGGCTCGGCTCCAAAGCAACCCGAAAGCCGTCGCCGGACTTGGGAACTCAATTCCCCAGCATCCCTTGCCAAGGCTCCCGCCGCCTTCTCACCCATCATGTAAGAGCCGGCCCTCCAACGGAGGCTTCTCCGTTTCCTGGTTTCGGAGGTGGCAGCCATTTTGAGTGTTAGGTGCCAGAGCGGAGACGAGGCTGCAGTCGCCGCTTGTGTGGGGAGGGGTTTGTCCCTGTCGGAAGGAGACGCCGTTGTTGCCCGTCTTTGTCACCTTTGGGTGTTTGGTTGGCTAGGAAGCCCGACCGTTCCAGGAGCCGCCGGTGGTGGGTCTGACCGCCGCCTGCTCCGCGGAGAGAGCTCATTCTCTACAGGCCGTGGGGGGCCCCGCTGACATGTCCAGTATGAATCCCGAATAGTGAGTACTAATGGTAGCTGCCTTGCGGGCGTGGGGACAGAAGGGAGTGACGAGGTTGGAGAGGGAGCGGGAGACGGGGACGATGGTGGGGTAAGTGCTGACGGGGTGAAAGGCGGTGAATGGAGCAATTGCTCCTTGCCGAAGGAAAACAGGGACGCGGAAGCGGCTTTGGGGCCACAGCCCTCGGGAACAGGGAAGGCTGCCGGGGCTCTGGAGGGATTTAGAACGGTTGTTCGTGCCCGCAGCAAGTAAACGGAATGGTGGCTTTGGCTTTCATGCTTTTCAAAGAACATTCTGAGATATCACACACACACACACACACACACACACACACACACACACATTGAAAGATAGTAAACAGAATGGTGGCTTTGACTTTAATGCTTTTCAAAGAACATTCTGAGATATCACACACACACACACACACACACACACACACACACAGAAAGATAGTAAACAGAATGGTGGCTTTGGCTTTCATGCTTTTCAAAGAACATTCTGAGATCACACACACACACACACACACACACACACACACACACACACACATTGAAAGATAGTAAACAGAATGGTGGCTTTGGCTTTCATGCTTTTCAAAGAACATTCTGAGATCACACACACACACACACACACACACACACACATTGAAAGATAGTAAACAGAATGGTGGCTTTGACTTTAATGCTTTTCAAAGAACATTCTGAGATATCACACACACACACACATACATTGAAAGATAGTAAACAGAATGGTGGCTTTGGCTTTGTTGTTGTTGTTAGCTGCGAAGTCGTGTCCGACCCATCGCGACCCCATGGACAACGTTCCTCCAGGCCTTCCTGTCCTCCACCATCTTCTGGAGTCCATTTAAGCTCACGCCTACTGCTTCAGTGACTCCATCCAGCCACCTCATTCTCTGCCGTCCCCTTCTTCTATTGCCCTCGATCTTTCCCAGCATTAGGCTCTTCTCCAGTGAGTCCTTCCTTCTCATTAAGGGGCCAAAGTATTTGAGTTTTAGCTTCAGGATCTGGCCTTCTAAAGAGCAGTCGGGATTGATCTCCTCTAGGACTGACCGGTTGGATCGCCTTGCAGTCCAAGGGACTCGCAGGAGTCTTCTCCAGCACCAGAGTTCAAAGGCCTCAATTCTTTGGCGCTCAGCCTTTCTTATGGTCCAACTTTCACTGCCATACATTGCAGTGAAAGTTGGACCATAAGAAAGGCTTTGGCTTTAATGCTTTTCAAAGAACATTCTGAGATCACACACACACTTTGAAAGATAGGGTAGCCTGAAGCTTTGCTGTGAATTCTGTTGTGAGATGTAAATAATCATCTAAGAATAACTCAAAAGCATTGGGTGTCCCAGCCCTTCTGATAGCTAAGCAAGTTGGTTATTTGGTATATTCTCTAGCACAGATGGGAAACTTGTGGATCTTAGTCTGTCTGTCCTTAGCTGCTCTCCGAGAGTGACTTGTAAATTCCCACCTACTCTTCTCCACGATTTAGGTAGGTAAGCAATCCGGGATCGAGATCCCAGCTTCCTGTTGTTAAAGCTTATAGTGGGGAAATGGTGTGCGGGGAAACTTTTGTTCATGGAAGTGTCTTAGGTTAAGTGAAGGGGGAAAGTGTAGTTTCAACAAGGAATTTAGGGAAATGTACAGGTTTTTTTTTTCCTTTTCATTTAATTCTCCCAACTGTGAGGATGGATATACTGGAAGATGATCCAGGGTCATTTACTAAATGATGATTGTGACACTTGGAACACCATACTATATCAAGTAGACCTCAGTCTTGATTTTTTTAAAATTTTGTTCAGTTCACCTTGTCTTAATTGGTGACCACTTAACACGCATACATGTGCACTCCATTGGCTATAGTTTTCCTTAGATGTCTCTGGTTGTTCTGTACTCTTTACATGTTGTACCTTTATGCTTAGTGAGCAGCCTTGACTAAAAGCTGTATTTAATATTTAGGAAAAGCAGGGGGAGACTGTGGGCTTTGGGGAAATTTAAGTTGACTGCTGTAGAGCTTAGTTCTTATCTGTTCCCCACAATTAATGGCAGTGAATTGTACCATTGAGGTTCAACAATCAGGACCAGAAGCATTTACAAAGGGAGATTTAAGATTGTCAGTTGCCTGCCCCTGTATTATTACATTCTGTCTTTATCAGTATCCTCACTTTTATCTTTGCTTTATAAACAAATTTATCTTTTCATTTGTATCTCTAGCCATTCCTGTTCTTGTTCATTTCTTTAAACTTAAAATACAGCCTAACTCTGGACTTCTTTTCCTCTTCACATGTATGTAGCTTGTTTCTCTGTATCCCTGCTTTATCTTTACTTGTTCTCTTCAGCTTGGCAGCATTGGTACTTCAAAGCACTGCTCCTTGAATAATTTATATTGAAGGATAATTTGGCTGCAAAAGTTCAGAAAATAACTCATGTGAATTTATATATAATTAATTTTCCATAGTGCAACAATAACAAAAGTAGGGATATAGTATTCTGAATGTTGGTGGACTTAGTGTATGGCAACCACAATTAAGGCAGCTACAGTTTTTGAGGCCGCCTTAATAGAAGTGTAAATGAGTACTATGTGGAAAGTGTAAAAAGAATGACTTTGAGATGGACTCCTAGTGTAAGAAAGGCCATTCAACAGTGTTACCATTTGATCTCTTTGTACCTGATTCACCCTTTCTGACCAGTTGTTATTGACTGATTATTGTGGATGTTCATTTTAGCTGAGGGTCATGTGTTTGCCACATGATTCTTACAGAATGCTTTCTGGGCTTAGGTTGATTTTGCAATGTTGCTGCATTGCAGTGAAATACTTCTAAGCAATGAAAACTGAAATGTGGAAGCAACACCAAAAGATTAATGCTGACTTTTTTTTCTTATTAAGCACTTTTGATTGCTCAGAAACTTTTCTCATCATCCACCCTCACCCTCTGAGTTCTACAGCTTAAAGGATGAGTACCATCAAATTTGTTCTGCTGTTTCCAGGCAACATTAGTAATGACACTTTGGAACAGCAAGTCTAATTTTATCATGAGTTAAAGTTGCATGTGGTGAGAGCAAGGGCCTGAAGATTAAGTGTGTGTTTGTTTTTAGCATCCAAAACAAATGTCATCCTATCTGTGGTGTAACTTAACAAATTAAAACTATGGCTTGCTTAGTTATGTAGGATTCTGTACATTTAAACTGTGAAAAATTAATAATTTTCTGGAAATTCCCAAATGAAATACTGAGCAACAGCAAAGGAATATGGGGATGACTTTTTAATAGGATCCTAATCCATGATAAATATAGGGGGCCTTTTCTTACCTATGGGATTGGGGTCAGATAATGTTGGCATGACTGTGATATTTCTGAAGGATAGACCAAGAGGTGATGCTGGCAATTGTGCTGCCTCACTGGCTTTTGAGGA
Source organism: Vipera berus (assembly GCF_964194415.1). NCBI lineage: Eukaryota > Metazoa > Chordata > Lepidosauria > Squamata > Viperidae > Vipera > Vipera berus. The sequence goes on along the minus strand of NC_138202.1, from coordinate 196,990,357 downwards.
TTCCATCTTGCCCTTCAGTCCTTTAAATATCCATATGAAACTTTTGGGAAATATTTTTTACAGGTTTGGATTAGAATATTGCTTTAAACTCACGAACGTGAGAGATTGAGATGAATCTGAAATTAAATTCAAATAAAAATGCACAGATACTACTAGTATAGGTACTGTAGGAGAAACTGATTTGTGGGAGGTGTGCAACCATTTCTAGATTGGATTGCATTCCTTCTGAAATACAACATTTGATGATCCTGGATTCAGTGCATAGCAAGCAACCAAATCAAGGCTCCATTATTATTTTCAATTTTACTGGTAAGGATGCAAACACTTTTAATGTTAACACTTTTAAAGTTGATGCTTCTGTTTACTTAAAGAGCAGACCAGCATTAGATTTAATGCTTCAGTTATGTACAGTTCAGAAAAGTACTTGAATGCAGTTGTAATTATTAAAATCAACCTGTAGTTCACATCTGCAGCAAGTTTTCATTGATTTGCTTTATGAAGTAGTGCTAAGTTTTATTAATTAAAAATATTAACCATTTTATTTTGCAGTGGTGAAGTAAAATGTAAGATATATATCTGTTTCGTATAGGTAAAGTGTTGAAAAGTAACTAATTCAAATAAAAACTTCGGTTAAGGATGCATTTTAGCCAAGATATCTGCCTGACATAGCCTGGTTTTGGAAACTAAGCAGAATCGGCTCATCTGATTAGAACCTGGATTGGCAATTTACAAAGTATAACAAGGATGTAGGCTAAACTGGAAGATTGAAAAAACATCCTAGAAGAAGGCAGTGGCAAATTACTGCTGTTTTGCTGCTAAAACAAATATCGTAGTGAAAGTTGTAAACCCTTTAGAGTTATTCATAATCCTGATCTACTTGATTTACAGTGTAACCGGAGTTTCATCTGGCTAAACAAAACACAAAACAATACACCGTGTCATATCTTTATTGAATACTGAGCCACCATTCTCTTAATGGGTTACAATGAGTTAGAATTTCAGACATGTCAAACTCGTGATGTCAAATGATGTCACAAGGCGTATCGGGACTGTTTTGCCATTGCCGGCTGTGCTGGACCAGTATACAGCTGGTCCATTTTATATCTAGTTTAGGAATTAAGAACTGTGTTAGAGTATTTAGCATTTACAGGGTTAATGCTGTATCATTAAGAAAAATGTGAGGACATTTAGCATTTAACGTGTTAAACACTGTTTCCTTAAGAGATGGCTTCTGGGAAATGTAGTCTAGTTAGTAAATCTTATAGTTTATCTAGAACATTGGGAGGAGTTTCCGTGTTTATTGCAGGACTTCCTGGCTTTGTGCCTTTGTATCATCACTCTGGGTGAACCCTAGCCATGCGGCTGGGGGATAACAAGCTCCGTATCAACATGTAACATTTGCACAGGATGAGAAAGTCCATTATTCTTTTACCTAATGAGATGGGTCCAGATTACAATCTATATTCCAGAAGAATTTCTGCTCTAACCGTGAGTTATTCATTGAGGATACCTGTGAATAAAGTAATTTGCTTATCCCATTCATTTGAGTTTTATTCTGGCTGTCTCACGTGGAACCAGCAATCCCATCTACTTGGGACAGCACACCGGCAATGGGGTGGGTGTGGCTTCTGTATGACGTGTCCGGCCCACAGGCCTGCAGTTTGACACCCCTGAGTTAGATGATCCAAACAATGATGATAATGACATGTAACTTTGAGGAGGTCCTTCTCTTTAAAAAAAAAACACAGACAAGTTGTGTCTGCTTTTCAGGACACAATTAATGGAATTGAATCGTGCCCTAATCAGATGAGATCTCTGAACTCTGAAAAGGATTATCAGTGTTCAGGAAACTGGAGAGGACTATGAAAACTTTTGTGAGCAGTCTGCTCTCCATCATGCTCTGATCAGACACATAGTATACAAATGGAGAAATACAATAACATTGTTACTTTCTTCCCACATGTAGTTGTCCAGAAAAAAACACAACAACATTGCAACAATAAAGTACACAATACTCATGTCAGGTTGCAAGGGCTTACATATCATCTGGTATTGACTGATTAGTCCTCCCTAGGTAAATACTAAAGAGAGGATAGAAAGCAAGAAGTCTCTGCTTTCCAGAAAGCACACTGCCACCTGTTTCAAGTTTGCCAAAAACCACATATTGCAGACTGGAACAACGCTGGGTGGGTAGGCAAGACAAAAACGGAACATTGTGGTGTTGATGAGAAATCAGAATTCTGTATTCCAACACAAGAATCTTAATCCCATCAGTGAAACATGGCATTGTTTGAAATCGTTTTGAAGGCTTAGAAATCCAGTGGCTTGCAAATGGTCAGGGAGCAATGGATTCTGATTTGGACCAGTAAATTCTAAAGAGCTTCAGCTTAGCCAGCCCTGAGTCGAATGTGAGTGATGCGGTACAACAGTGGTCCTAGGCATACATGTACAGCAGATTCACTGAAGTAGAAAAAAGTTCACATTTTTGAAAGAGCCAAATCTTAAGGCCTGAATTTAAATCTGTTGAAATGTTATGGCTTGACCTGAAGTAATTAGCATGCAAGATGGCTCCGAAATATCCAAGTTGAAGCAGTTTGTAAAAAGAATAGGCTTCAAGTAGGATTAATGCATACAGAAGACATTTGGATGAGGTATTTGCTGCTAAAGGAGATGCCACAATTAAGGTAATCTTCACATTATTTCTCTAACAAAAACAGTGATTGTTAGTTCAACATATACAGTGAAAAAAATGACACAATATACTGTTTTTAAAGTTTGTATAATGTGAATCTAATTAGTAATAGAATGCAGATGAAAGTCAGATCCATTATAGGTTACAGCAGGGCTTTTCAACCTTTTCACCCATTGTACCACTTTTAGGATATGGCAACATCCGAGTACCACCAGTCACCTAGCAAGGTGTCAAAAACTTGATGACCAAAAAAAAAGTGGAGAAAGTGATGAAGTACAGGTAGTCCTCAACTTACAACAGTTTGCTTAGTGACTGTTTGAAGTTACAACAGCACTGAAAAAGTGCCCCCCAAGCCACAGCCAAGCAAGACACGTGCCTGCCTGGCGGCGCTCTTCCTCCTGTCCGAGGTTTTCATTGTTGTGAGCATTTCTGTTGAGGATTGGCAGCAAGGGTGGGATGGGGGATTGGTTTTTATTCCCCCCATCTGCTGGCTGGTTGCAGCAGGTTTTGGTCACTTCACATGACCCTGGGACACTGTGACCGTCATAAATATGAATCAGTTGCCAAGCATCTGAATGTAAATCACAAGACCCTGGGGATACTGCAACATTCCAGCTGATCGGCGCTTCTTCTGGGCTCAGCAGAAGCACCGGGATCAGCACCGAGCTCCAGCTGGAGCCTGGCGCTGATCCTGGTGCTTCCGCTGAGCCTTAACAGCCCCAAAGAAGTGCTGATCCTGGCACTTCCGCTGAGCCCTGACAGCCCTGCAGCTCCAGCCATCTCTCGCTCAGGCTTGTGAAGTGCTGCCACCTGTTCAGCTCATTCCCTTCCCCCGCTACCACTTTTCTAGGATGGTCATGTACTACCTGGCAAGTGCTAATGTACCACAGGTGGTACCCGTACCACTGATTGAAAAGCCCTGGGTTACAGTACTAGGATTACAATTGCCAAGCATCTAAAATTTGATTGTGTGACCACAAGGAGGCTGCTACAGTCATAAGTATGAAAAATGGTCTTAAGTCACTTTTTTATTGCTGTTGTAACTTTGAATAATAACTAAATAAAAGTAAGTTGAGGACTACTTGTAATTTAATTTGGCTATGACTTGAATAAGGAGTTAATGAAAAACCCTCTACTGTATAAAGAAAATTAGAGTAGCATGAAAGGTTCAGAACATCTTGAAAAAACATTACCTTGTATTGAGATATAGATCCTGGCAGAAAATTATTGCAGTAATATAGGCATGAAACAAGGCATTTATTCACCAATAGAAACATAGGCTCCTCTGTCAGAAATGTTTATCAGAAAATAATCTTAAAATGAGTTTTTTATTCACTCCACTCCTGTAAACTAGATGACCTCCAAGGTCCCTTCCAATTTTATTATTATTATTAAATGTTTCTTGGGATTTTTCTGTAAGAGTTACCTTGCAGTAAGATGGACAAGCTATAGGTTTTATAAATAAATAACTGAACATAGGGAGCTATAGAACTTTAATTTATGTATGAAAAGCATTTTATCTACCTTGTCTTAGATTGTACAACTTATTTAAAAATCAGTTTGATAAATGCCTTGTGCATTTGAAGAATTGATTTTTTTCTGAAGCAGTTATTCTATTAGATATTGCTATGCAGGCTGTTAAAATATTACATTTGTAAAGGGAGTCAGGCTGCAAGATTGAATGCGAGACAACTTAATTGTTCTAAGGAAGTCTGGGTCCAACTTTATAATTTTTTAAAACTCAAATATTTAAACAACATACCCTTTTAGAACTAAAAAGAATGAAAAGAAATGGTTTTATTTCAAAAATGCATTGCTAATATTCATGAACTGTGTATTTTAATTTTTATATTTCATGATGGGATTTTTTTTAAAATTTTAAGATGATTTGCAATACAGAATCTGTTGCTGACATGGGTACCTTTACAAATTGAATAAATAGTATTGATGATCATAAGTGACCTGAAGATTTCATTTAATATAATACACTGGACTTACGTTACTTCCAGCATAATCAAAAAGAGTACAGTACAGAATTCCATGTGAATCTCTCTGCTGTTCTATCTTCTTGAACTTCAGTCTGAAACCAATCCTACTGAGAACTTTTTAAACCATGTGTTTAGAAAGGGTTTTCCTTAAAGTTGTCCATGATTTATTTTCTGTGCTTGTCAGGGACCTGAAAGTCTTAGCATAGCTGATATTTTTCTTTCCATAATCTTTAGGTGTTTTCCTCATAGCTCCTTACTGTGATTGTTAAACCAAAACACATGAAGATTTGTCTACTTTAGTGGTATTTGTATGATTTCTTTGGTCTATCTGTGGTGATAGATAGGAATACATGAGTAAACAGCAGAATATTGAACCAGCCGAAGGGAGTGGGAAAAGTCTCAGTAGTAAATATTGATAATTTTTAATTTGAATATTTTAATATTCTATTTGGATTGAGAAAAACATATAAAAGAATTTCATCCACTTGTTTCAAGTACTTTAAAATTAATTTCCTGTGAGAGCATATAGTTATGAGAGGTTAATTATGTTGTTCTGTAAGTTTGAAATCTCAGAATTAATCACTAGTATTTAAGACTGCTTAAATTTGAATACAGATACAAAATACAAAAATGGTTTCTGAAAATTATTTCATTATACTTTATGTTAGAACTTTCCTTCCTTGTAGTGAAATGCAAACATAAGGTAGTTCAATTTAAAGTCCTTTCTTTCTCTATTGGTGGCTTCTCTATTCAGATGCCAGGGGATCTAGAGAAGGGTGGCTAATTGTATGCTTGCTTTACCACAAAAGACCAAAATGCTACTTAAGAATGTTATTTGGAAACAAATGAAGGCTAGTGGAAGTTATGTAATGCAGGCAAGATATTTTATCTGTCCCAGTCAGCAATCTGGGAGCTTTGTCTTAGACCAACTTAAGTTCTAAACTGATTCCAAAGAAGTGCCATGTGTAGTGTACTCTGTTGCCAAACTGTTTATGACAGCGGTAATACTGTTAATACCAGTATTAGCAGAGAAGGAAACGAGCGATAAGAATATATTTACAATAACCCTAGGCTGATTTGTTTGCCTTTTTGCTGCTAAGTGTATTGTTTAAACAATCCCACCCATGAGCTGACTATCAGAAGTAGTTCCATCTTCTCTGGAATGAATTTTAGTGAAGATTGTTTCTCTCCAAATCCCTTATTCAAGACAGACTGCAAAATGGTCCAGCAAAGGCCGGTAGAGTTAGTTATTTCTTAGCACCAGAATTCTCCATCAGATTGTTCCAATTACTATATTGACCAATTGATCTAGAAAGATAACAAAACTGAAGATCTCTAACAGTTCTGTTATTTTCTAATTTTCATCATAATTTAGTTTTCAGATAGCCACAGAATTTAGATTTAAATTTGGTTTCAGTATAACATCCATTTATACATTTCCTGGCATATATTGACAGGAAGATTGAAATTGTCAATTTTAATAAAGATAAAACAAAATAATATGAATAAACAGATTTAATCCATCATAATATTGTACATATAATTGTGGTTTTCTCTTTGCAGTGATTATTTATTCAAGCTACTCCTTATTGGAGATTCTGGTGTTGGAAAATCTTGCCTACTACTTAGGTTTGCAGTAAGTTGTCTTGTGTGTTAATCTTTGGATTAATAATAAATGGTATTATAGCTAGGGTGTTTTAGCCTCCATAATGTTTATACTTGCTAAGTAATTGTAAAATAAATTTTCAGTTTGCAAGAAAAGTTAGAAGAAATGCTAATCTTGTGGGTGCATTCATAAAGACAAGGAGCTAATCCTTTACAAAACTAAGAGCCTTAAGCACATAAAAAGTCCCGAGTTCTTAAATTGGATATATGGCTAAATTTGGGGTATTGAATTTTTGCTTGTCACGTAATTATGTAAGGCCAGTTTGTATGCTCAGCCAAACTAACAGTAATTAAGAAATAAATCCTGCATTTCATGCTCTGTCTTTCACTACAGTGTGAATTATTGAATCATTATATGTCCTTCCAGGTCTGTCTACAATGAGGGGAAAAAATATTTGATCCCTTGCTGATTTTGTACATTTGTCCATTGACAAAGAAATTATCAGTCTATAATTTTAATGGTAGGTTTATTATAACAACAAAAAAATGCAGAAAAACGCATTTCAAAAAAGGTATAAATTGATTGGCATTTTAATGCATGAAATAAGTATTTGACCCCTTCGCAAAACATGACTTAGTACTTGGTGGCAAAAACCTTGTTGGCAATCACAGAAGTCAGATGTTTCTTGTAGCTGGCCACCAGGTTTGCACACATCTCAGGTGGGATTTTGTCCCACTCCTCTTTGCAGATCCTCTCCAAGTCATTAAGGTTTCTTGACTCATTGACAAGATCCTCCCATGTAGTTCTGGGCTGTTTCCTCACTGCTCTTATGACCATTGAAACTCCACGAGGTGAGATCTTGCATCGAGCCCCAGACTGAGGGAGATTGGCAGTTATTTTTTGTTTCTTCCATTTGCGAATAATCGCACCAACTGTTGTCACCTTCTCACCAAGCTGCTTGGCAATAGTCTTGTAGCCCATTCCAGCCTTTTATAAGTATACAATCTTGTCCGTAGCATACTTGCACAGCTCTTTGGTCTTGGCCATGGTAGACAGTTTGGAATCTGATTGATTGCTTCTGTGGACAGGTGTCTTTTATTACAGGTAACAAGCTGAAAATAGGAGCATTCCCTTTTCTGACACCTGGGAGCCAGAACTCTTGCTGATTGATAGGGGATCAAATACTTATTTCACTCATTAAAATGTAAATCTACAACTTTTTTGAAATGTATTTTTGGGATTTTTTCATTATTCTGTCTCTCACTGTTAAAAGTATAGACTGATCATTTCTTTGTCAGTGGGTAAATGTACAAAATCAGCAGGGGATCAAATAATTTTTCCCCTCACTGAATATGTACTCCTCAACTTACAACCATTTGTTTAGTGGTCGTTCAGTTACAGCGGCGCTGAAAATAGTGACTTATGACTATTTTTCACATTTGCAACCGTTGTAGCATCATGTGATCAAAATTCAGGCATTTGGCAACTGGTTCATATTTATAACGGTTGCAATGTCCTGGGGTCACGGGATCACCTTTTGTGACCTTCTGACAAGCAGTCAATGGGGAAGCCAGATTCACTATTACTGAGTTAACAACTGCAGTTATTCACTTAGCTAATGTGGCAAGAAAAGTCATAAAATGGAGCAAAACTCATTTAACAACTGTCTCGCTGTGCAAGAGAAATTTTGGACTCAAATTGTGGTTGTAACTTGAGAACTACCTGTAGTAAGTGCAAAGTATACGATCTATAATTGGTGATGTTTGTGTGGTACACTAAACGTATAAATGGCTTGATTGTATTAATCATTAGTTTAAAGTAAGTTACTTTCTCAACAAGCCCAAAAAAACAGCTCTAATTTCTTCTTTCTCTGGCTCCAAAATTGACTTCTATGATACAGGTAGTCTTTAATTTATGGCTCTTCAGTTAACAATGGTTCAGAGTTATGATGGCCTTGGAAAAAGTGATTTACAAAAAAGTATATTCACACTTAGAGCCATTACATCTCCCCTATGGTAATGTGATTGCATGGATTCTTGGCAACCAGCTTTATCATCGATTGCAGCGTCACATGATCATGTGCCTTTTTTTGCGAATTTCTGGCAAAACACCCATTGAGGAAGCTATATTTGCCTAACAGCTGAATGTTTTGCACAGCCACCGCTGTAAAACATGTCATAAAATCAGGTGTGGTTCAATTTGATTTGTGCTTAGATTGTAAGCCGCCCTGAGTCTTCGGAGAAGGGCGGGATATAAATGGGATTAAAATAAAAAAAAATTACAATCATAACATGATGGAAATTCAAGTCCCAAGTGATAATAATTCAAGGACTACCTGTATGATCAATTAATGGCAATCTGATAATGTTCACTGAACCATCCCAGCATCATCATCTGAGCAGTCTCAACTAGAAGCTACTCATTTTTTGTTAAAATTCTAGCAAATTTATCCGTCTTGGCATCAGTTGGAATTTTAATCAAGTACTTGTTTATTCTAAGACAGGTTTTTCCTTTCTGTGGTGGTGATGCTTTGGAATGCAGTATTGCTAATGATTCCAAAAATGTTTCCTCTTCCTAGGATGACACATATACAGAAAGTTATATCAGCACAATTGGGGTGGACTTCAAAATCAGAACTATAGAGCTAGATGGCAAAACTATCAAGCTTCAGATAGTAAGTATTGTACACTGGTAAATCTCGAAAGAGTGCGCTATCTAGGGCATTGTAAGCTTCATAGGGTAGTGATGCCATAAGCAAATCTGCATTGTGACCAATTCCAAATTCTGACAAGCAGCAGCAGCAAAATTGAATACATTAAGCGTATATAACAAGAGTTGCTCGGCATTTTGTAGCTTGAAGGTATTTTGTGGCAAATTTACCAAAAGGCTCCTATTGTTTAAGGTTATATCCAGATACGCCTGCCATGAACAAAAAAAAACATTCGCTGACAGATGAAACCTAGATTTTAGGTTAGATTTTATTGGGTTAATTGTTATGTATTTATTACATTTATGATTTAATTCTTTTTTAAATTTTGTATTTTATGTTTTTTTTTTACTTTTTATTGTTGTGAGCCGCCCTGAGTCCTTAGGGAGAAGGGCGGCATATAAATTTAATAAATTCTAATTATAATCCAACAGAGCCTCCTTGGAGGTAATAAGGCAGAATTCAAAGTGCAGATGGCTAACCAGCTAATTCAGAAATAAGAATTGTGTGGAATGCTTGCCCTGAAACATCAGAATTGGGTTTCTATTTAAAGATTTAAAAGAGATGGCAAGAAAGGACTTTTTACTGGTGCCTCCTGGTAATGCCATGAGCTTAACATTAAATCCCCAACAGCATTTTATAGTTGATTTCAGTGAAATGGATTCTATTTCATTGTTTCAGTTATTTTATTTCATCTGATCTTTGGTAGGTATTTCAGAATAGTTAGTTGACTAGTAGTATTACCAGTGGTTTTTTTTTAATCTGTCCGGTTATCAGATCAGAATGGGTACAGTCTTTTAAGCACTTTTCAACATTTTTTGTTTTGTTTTCATAGTGGGACACAGCAGGCCAAGAGAGATTTCGAACAATTACTTCTAGTTACTACAGAGGAGCTCATGGCATCATAGTTGTGTATGATGTTACAGATCAGGTAAGTATTTGTTAGTTGGGCATTGGAAGGAATTGCATGAGCAATAGCAGCAATTAGATGAAGGGATGATTGAATTCAGTGGTGACTGTATATCCTCTCACTTTGAAGTCTTAGTTCTCCTTGTAAGATGTCTTGCTGCATCCCTGATGCTTCCACAAATTATGGCGTGTCTTTGCATAAAAGAAGAGTCTTGAGGCACAGAGAAATCTTTCTTAATTCAAGCCAGAAATTCCTAATTTGTAAAGCAGAGGAGAGAGGTGGACACTATTGGGATTATGTTTAAAATGCATTGGGATTTGTCTTAGAATCCAAACACACTATGTTAAATGGCTGAGCTTAGATTTAATATATTCTTTTTATCTTTTAGGAGTCTTTCAATAATGTAAAACAGTGGCTTCAAGAAATAGATCGTTATGCCAGTGAAAATGTTAACAAGTTGTTGGTAGGAAACAAGTGTGATCTGACCACAAAGAAAGTCGTAGATTATACAACAGCAAAGGTATGCCTATCTTTTAAACAACTTTAATCTTCAAAAAGTATTGTTGAATCCATTGCAATAATTACCGTATATACTTGAGTATAAGCCGAATTTTTCAGCCCACTTTTTGGGCTGAAAAATTCCACTTCGGCTTATACTCCAGTGAACAAAAAAACTTACCGAGGACTTGTGCGCGGCCGAGGCTTTGGTGCTTCCGGGATCGCGCGCACCTCTCCCAAGCCACCGCTGTCCGGAGACCTGCCGAAGTTTGGGGAGGTGCGCGCGCACCTCCCCAAACGTCGGCAGGTCTCCGGACCTCCGCGCCCTGCCTGCCTGCTTCTTTCCGCTGCCTGGCTGCCCTACGATGTAACCCGCTTCATGATCGAGTGCGACGCCTGCAAGGACTGGTTTCACGGCAGGTAACACAAAGCAATCGGGCCTTTCCTTCCCCCCCCTTTCCCTCCCCCCTCCCGCTCTAGGGCAGAGATCCCCTTCCTGCCGTGAAACCAGTCCTTGCAGGCGTCGCACTCGATCATGAAGCGGGTTACATCGTAGGGCAGCCAGGCAGCGGAAAGAAGCAGGCAGGCAGGGCGCGGAGGTCCGGAGACCTGCCGACGTTTGGGGAGGTTTGGGGAGGTGCGCGCGCACCTCCCCAAACCTCCCCAAACTTCGGCAGGTCTCCGGACGGCGGCGGCTTGGGAGAGGTGCGCGCGATCCTGGAAGCACCGAAGCCTCGGCCGCGCGCAAGTCCTCGGTAAGCTCCGGGCGGTCACTTGCTTCGCGTCTCCTGAGGGAAGGGGGGGCGACTGGAGCGGGCGTGTTTCCTCGCCTGCTGGGCGCCGCGATTTGCCCGGGGAACGCGCAGGCCCCGAATGGCAGCGTGGAGCGAGGAAGCGGACAGCCAGGGCTTCCCCGAGAGCCGCGGCCACACAGGGTATTCCTGTGTATTCAGGCTTGCAAAATGGCGGATCGAGCCTCTGCTGGCGGCAGAGGCTTGCAGAGCGCGGATCCAGCCTCCGCCAGCGGCGGAGGCTTACAGAACGGCGGATCCCAGCCTCGGCTTATACTTGAGTCAAGAACTTTTCCCAGTTTTGGGGGGTAAAATTAGGGGTCTCGGCTTATACTCGAGTCGGCTTATACTCAAGTATATACGGTATAAACTTGGAAGGTGTATAATTCTGAGAATGAGTGTGGTGTAGTGGTCAAGATATTTAATTAGGGAAGCCCACATTCAAGTCTGTATTTACTAGTGGAACTTCATTGGTTGAATTTGGGCCAGTCACCTAGCCTTCTTCACAAGGCTGTGATGATAAACTTGGAAGATGAGGACTGAATATGCTAGCCTGAATTTCTGAAAGGAAGGCTATATGAAAAACAAACTAATAATAGTTAAATCTATGTGAGGATATGTCAGAGTCGTTCTGATGCTTCCTCTTCTTTTCCAAATCTGGATAACAGAATTAAAAGTGATCTCTTTATTCTACAGGAATTTGCAGATTCTCTTGGGATTCCATTTTTGGAAACCAGTGCAAAAAATGCAACCAACGTAGAACAATCTTTCATGACCATGGCTGCTGAGATCAAAAAACGAATGGGTCCTGGAGCAACAGCAGGTGGCGCAGAGAAATCCAACGTTAAAATTCAGAGCACTCCAGTCAAGCAGTCCAGCGGAGGCTGCTGTTAAAACTTTCCTTCCCAACTCTTTCTCAACAATGAATTTGAAATCTGAACCCAACTGAAAAATGCCTGAATTGTACTGTATGTAGCTGCACTACAACAGAATCTTAACGTCTTCAGAAAGGTCAGAGATTGTAAATGGTCAATACTGACTTTTTTATTCCCCTGACTCAATAAAGCTAACTTCATTTTCAGAAATGTGTTTAAACCTTTTGTGTGCTGGTTTATAAACGTGTGTAATCTTTGTTACCTTTTCTTATACCAGATTGTTTCCTGTGCTTGGCTAAACTTTGAACATTATTTTGTTCAGATCATATTGGCACGTTTAGATGTCGGGTTTAGGCTTCTGAAGATGAAGTTTAGTCTTTTTTTTTGTATTCGACAGCACAATTGTGGCTGTCACTTTTCCATGCATAAAGTTCATAAGGCATTCTGTGTAAAATCAGATTTGCTAGTTCCACGTAGAGCTCTTAAGAAAATGGAAAGCAAACACACTACCTGGGGGATCAGCACTAAAAGCAGTGTGCAGCCAAAGCAGGTTTGGACTCTTCCGCAGCACTCCCTTGGCAACCCCCTTTGAAACAGTAGGGCATTTCACAAAGGGGAGGGGGATTGCCATTCAAAAGGAAGGTGCAGTCCCATAATAGTTCTTTGGATCGCAGATGCTGATTTTTCTTCATACTCTGCATATAATTTGTGGCTGCAGACTCTTCTGATTTGTTGCACAAAATGTAACAAACTGAAGAAATGTTTAATAAATATTGTACTTATTGGAAGTAATATCAAACTGTATGGTGATAAGTATTGTCTTAATTCTTATGAATAAGGGGAAAGGCTTGCATTGTGGCCCCACTGAACTTTTTGTGTGCGGTATTGGCACTTTAAAATCACTTCCTTCTAGACTATACCTGCCCAGCCCAGCAAATGACTAGCAAATAAGGCCTACATGACTAAAGTGTCATGTATTTCTGGCATGTGCTCTGTACTTGGAACACAACTTATATATACCATTGTTTATAGAACCATAATCACTCTAGATGTACCACCTCTCTTTCCCTTTGCATCCTAATTGTGTTTGAATTTATTTCTGAATGGTTCCATTTAGAAATTATTTGTCTCTCTCGCTCTGTCATAGAAAAGGAAACAGTATTTTTCCTAAAGTATGAATGACTTCAACCTAACAAGATGATGTTAACTCTAATGATATGTTATGTCTTTTTCTAAATAATGTTACTTCCATTCTCTCACAATCAATACTGTTGACTTTAATAAAATTTTGTGCAATTTATTGGTCGGCTTGGTTATGCACAAAGGCACAAGAAAGCTACAGTGGAAGGCATAGTAATAAGGCGGCTGACCGAAAGACAAATATACCTTTGTGGAGGGAGGGAGCATTTAAATACATATGGGAATTTGAGCAAAAAAATATGGCTTGATTATTGCTTTGGTGACCATATGTAGAACTTTTGTATAAAAAAATTAATCCATTAGTGCCTGATATCTGGGTCTTAAAAGTTACCAACTTGATAAAAGAATATCTTATTTACAAAATAATTTAAAAGGGTCGTTGACACTTTTGTAAGCAAATACTCAGATGTGATTGGGAGGCAAATGTATTAGCAAATCTCTGAGAAAATTTCATTCCCATTATGGGATAAACATTAGCGATCTGCAACTGGAACACACAATACCTTAATTCTTTATAGTACTGTTGTTAGAAGATTGAAATTATTGAACTTTTGAATTTGCTCTTTAACTTCAACAATAAAGTGTACTTCAGAATGAGAAATGTTTAATCAGTTGATTCATAATGTGCTTTTAGTATTGTATCAATTCATATTGTTACATAGAAGAAAATCGACTACAATATTTAAATGATGATTTGGGGTCATTTTGAAAGTGCTGAAGCTCTTGAAAATAATAAACTCTAAATACTATTAACTGAGCACACTTTTTTAAAAAAATACAAGTGTACTGTTCTGACCTGAGAACACTTAGAATATTCTACTGACTTAGAATACTAATGAATACATATTTCAATACATTTGTTTGCTAGAGTGTATCCATGTTTCTTTTAAAACAGTAGTTAACATACAGTTGCAAGAAAAAGTATGTGAACCCTTTGGGATTACGTGGAGTTTTGCATGAATTGGCCATAAAATGCGCTCTAAACGTCATGTAAGTCACAAAAATAGAAAAACAGTCTGCTTAAAATAATACTACACAAACATTGGCTGTTGTCATGTTTTAATTGAACATAAGATGAAAACATTCACAGTGCAGGGTGGAAAAAGTATGTGAACCTTTGGACTTAATAACTGGTTGACCCTCCTTTGGCAGCAATAACCTCAACCAAACGTTTCCTGTAGTTGCAGATCAGACCTGCACAACGATCTGGAGTAATTTTGGACCACTCCTCTTCACAAAACTGTTTCAGTGTAGCAATATTCTTGGGATGTCTGGTGTGAATCGCTCTCTTAAGGTCATGCCATAGCATTTCAATCAGGTTGAGGTCAGGACTCTGACTGGGCCACTCCAGAAGGCGTATTCTGTTCTGTTGAAGCCATTGTTTTGTTGAATTACTTGTATGCTTTGGGTCATTGTCCTGTTGCATCACCCATCCTCTGCGGAGCTTCAGTTGGCGGACAGATGGTCGTACGTTTTCCTGCAAAATGTCCTGATAAAACACTCGAATTCATTTTCCCATCAGTGACAACAATCCGTCCAGGCCCTGAGGCAGCAAAGCAGCCCCAAACCATGATGCTCCCTCCGCCATGTTTTACAGTGGGGATGAGGTTTTGATGTTGGTGTGCTGTGCCTTTTTTTCTCCACACATAGTGTTGTGTGTTTTTCCCAAACAACTCAATTTTGGTTTCATCTGTTCACAGTATATTTTGCTAGTAGTGCTGTGGAACATCCAGGTGCTCTTTTGCAAACTTCAAACGTGCTGCAATATTTTTTTTGGACAGCAATGGCTTCCTCCGTGGTGTCCTCCCATGTACTCCATTCTTGTTCAATGTTTTCCTTATTGTAGATGTGTCAACAAAAATGTTAGCATGTGCCAGAGATTTCTGTAGGTCTTTAGCTGACACTCTAGGATTCTTCTTTACCTCATTAAGCATTATGTGCTATGCTCTTGCAGGCATTTTTACAGGACAACCACACCTAGGGAGAGTAGCAACAGTGCTAAACTTTCTCCATTTGTAGACAGTCTGTCTTACCGTGGACACATGAACATCAAGGCTTTTGGAAATACTTTTGTAACCCTTTCCAGCTTCATGCAAGTCAACAATTCTTGATCTTAGGTCTTCTGAGAGCTCTTTTCTGCGAGGCATGGTTCACATCAGACAGTGCTTCTTGAGACCAGTAAACCCAAAACAGGAGTGTGTTTTTAAAGGGCAGGACAGCTGTCAGCAACACATCCAATATCTTCACACTGATTGGAGTCAAGGTTGGCTCACTCCTGGCTCCAATTAGCTCTTGGAGAAGTCATTAGGCTAGGGCAGGGGTCTTCAAACTTGGCCCTTTTATGACTTGTGGACTTCAACTCCCAGAATTCCTCAGCCAGCTTTGCTGGAGTTGAAGTCCACAAGTCATAAAAGGGCCAAGTTTGAAGACCCCTGGGCTAGGGGTTCACATACTTTTTCCACCCTGCACTGTGAATGTTTCCATCTTATGTTCAATTAAAACATGACAACAGCTAATGTTTGTGTAGTATTATTTTAAGCAGACTGTGTTTTTCTATTGTTGTGACTTACATGACGTTTAGAGCGCATTTTATGGCCAATTCATGCAAAACTCCACGTAATCCCAAAGGGTTCACATACTTTTTCTTACAACTGTATTCTGAACAAAGTGACTATACTTTTTGTTCAATTTATGTTTCAGTTCTAGTTGTGGTTTTTTTTAAATCTGGGAAGCCTACACAAAAGGCAACAGATTTGGGAAAGAGTACATCTGATTTGTAAATGTCTGAAAATATTTAAGTTCTAAGTTTTCATGTTTTGTGAAGTTTTCATGACCTCTTGGCCCTAATGTGAGCAAACTATACTTGAGGGCACACCCAAATTCCATTGTTTTGGTCTTCTAGAGCCTTTTTCCAACTATTACAGCTAAACGCTGTCGTTTAGAAGAAGGAAACAAATATAAATCCAAAAACAGATATGCCAATATATTTTCAAAATGTTTAAAATCCAGCCTTACTCGCATGTGAGATGTGTGTTCATAACCCTATGTTCCTCTGTCCCACTTCCCTTGGCTATCACTACAACAGACCTGTAAAGTCAGTCTAAACTAGATATGGAATCAATCTCAGCAGTCTTGCGTGTTTAAATGCCACCATTGCAAATTAGATCAGTGACTTAGTGCCTTAGATTGTATCACTCACTAGCAGTTTCCAAAATGCATTCGTTCAAAGTAAGTTTTCTCGGAAAAACAATTTATGCTGCAGTATCTAAGCAGCACTTAAGAACATGCAAAGGTATCTTAATAGGCTATTTGCACATCATGCCAGGCTAAAATGTGAATCAGTATGTATGCAAACTCAGGCTACTGCATTAAGTTAGTAAACCTTCGCTCAGGTTTACCTGTATGAACGAGGCTAAGAGATTTGATAACTGTAGTCACTTTGTGGTGAGATGGGTGGCAAACAAATTTAATAAATCATTTTTCACCTACCCCTTAAAAGAAACTTCATTTCTTCTTGTTTCCAGTGAGAAGGAAAGTTGAACAGCATAGGAAGGAGACATTATCTTTAGTCTATCCATTGCTCTTCATGCAGCTTGGAAATTGCAGTTTCAAAAGTTGGAATTTGATTATTAATATGGAATGCACTCTTATTATTAGCCCATCATAAAGAACAGGAAGAGTTTTATCTCTGAATGCACATAAATCTTTTTAAGCTCTAATATGGATTCAGGATTACAGGCAATCAGGAGCTAGTATCCCTAACTACAAAGCTTGTGGAGGCAGCAAAAGAAGGTCTATGCAAGTCTATTCATGCTACACTATTAAACAGGTTTTCTGTTACAAATTGAGTCTCGTGTATTCTATTATAAAAACAGAACCACCCTTCATCCAAGAATTTACAAATAAGGTATCTATCAATGACACAGAAAAGTTCTATTACAATCTAGTGATTGGTAAGTAAAGGTGAACAGTGCCTCAAGCTTTCAGAATTTTTTGTAACTTCTTTAGCATGAATTTTGCACAAATACCATACGAGTCATGTAATTGCATCTTTAATGGACTATTATTTAACTGTTACTGAAATCATTTGCCTTCAGTGCATGTTTTAAAATAATAAAGTTGCTTTATTTGAAATGTAGCTTCCATATAATTTGTCACATGAGATAAACTGAAGACTTACAATTATTAATTGGAAAAAAAATACAAAACAAATAATAGGGCTATACATTTTTTGATTATTATTTTGAAGCACTTAGGATCTCCCATAAAAAAGTATTTTGGCTGTTTCATATAGCAGCCTCTATTTTGTTTCAGGTAGCAACACAAATCTGAAAATGAAGTGCTGCTACTTTAAGAAATCCATTCGTGGTCTGACTTTCAAACCAACTGCAGCTATTTTTTTTTTGAGGCTCAAGTGGAATTTGTGTCTCACATAAACACTTCTGAATAATTTCTGAAGAATGCAGAGCCCTGGCAAATAAATATCCTAATTAGAAGTGCATTATTAAACCTCCAACATCAGAAGTTTCCTTTCCACACTGTTCTTTGTTGTACCTTCTGAACTTGGAAATCAAGCTTGATGTCATTGTAGCACATCAAAATTTTGAAGGAAAAGTTCTTATTTCTTGAATAGGGAGCCTCATATTATTTATGGATGTAGTTATTTCATTTGTCCACATCAACAGAAATTTTATCTGAAATAAAATCATAAACAGCTGTTCTATTTCCATTCTTCTCACATTTTAAATAGAAATTACCAAGTATCACATAACTGATACATTATCTGAAATGAGGAATTATTCAAATTAGACTTATACCCTACATAAATAAAAGCAAACACTACATTTTTTAAAATGCTGATTCAGGATTTTAAGTTAATTTACAGTGCATTCAGAAAGTATTCAGACCCCGTTCACCTGTCAATTTTGTTATACTGCAGCCTGATTCTAGAGTTGCTGAATTTCATTTTTTTCTCAATAACCTACACTCAGTACCCCATAATGACGAAGTGAAAACAAGTTTTAAAATGAATGTAAATTTATTAAAAAGAAAAAACTGAAATTATACTTTGGCATAATTATTCAGCTCCTTCACTCAGTACTTTGTGGAAGCACATGTGAGTCTCAAGTCTTTGGGGGTATGACACAAGCTTTGCACACCTGGATTAGGGGTTTTTCTGCCATTCTTCCTTGCAAATCCTCTCAAGCTCAGTCAGGTTGGATGGCGACCATCCAAAATGGTCAGCCATTTTCAGGTCCCTCCAGAGATGTTCAATAGGGTTCAAGTCAGCACTCTGGCTGGTCCATTCTAGTACATTCACAGAGTTGTCCCTAAGCCATTCCTGTGTTGTCTTAGCTGTGTGCTTAGGATCGTTGTCATGGAAAGTAAACTTTCAGCCCAGTCTGAGGTCCTGAGCACTGTGGAACAGGTTTTTATTGAGGTTATGCTTGTACTTTGCTCCATTCAGCTTTCCCTCAACCCTGACCAGTCTCTCAATCCCTGCTGCTGAAAAACACCCTCACAGCATAATGCTGCCACCACCATGCTTCACTGTTGGGATGGTATTGGGCAGGTGATGAGCAGTGTCTAGTTTCCTCCAGACATAACATTTAGAATTGAGGCCAAACAGTTCAGTCTTGGTTTTGCAGACTTCAAGCAGGCTTTCATGTGTTTTGCACTGAGGAGAGGCTTCCATCTAGCGGCGCCACTCTGCCATAAAGCCCTGATTGGTGGAGAGCTGCACTGATTGTTGTCCTTCTGGAACTCTGTCATCTCCACACAAAATCTCTGGAGCTCAGAGTGACCATCAGATTCTTGGTCACCTTTCTTACTAAGGCCCTTCTCCCAATTGCTCAGTTTCACCGGGTGACCAGCTCTTGGACGAGTCCTGGTTGTGCCAAACGTCTTCCATTTGAGAATTATGGAGGCCACTGTCTTCTTAGGAACCTTCGGTGCACCAGAAATTTTATTGTAGCCGTCCCCAGATCTGTGCCTTGAAATAATCCTGTCTCTGAGCTCTGCAGGGAGATCCTTTGACCTGATGGCTTTTGCTCTGCTACAGTACGCATTGTCAGCTATGACACCACCTATGGAGAGGTGTGTGCCTTTCCAAATCATGCCCAATCAATTTAATTTACCACAGGTCGATTCCAATCAAAGTGTAGAAACATATTAGCAACGAGCAAGAAAAATGGAGGCATCTGAGCTAAATTTCACGTGTTGTTGCAAAGGATCTGAATACTTTTTAATAACGTTACAGACATTTCTAAAATTCTGTTTTCACTTTGTCATTAAGGGGTACTGAGTGTAGATTAAGGAGAAAAAAAAATGAATTTCAACAACTAGAATCAGGCTGCAAAAGTGACAAAAGTGAAGGGGTCTGAATGCACTGCAGGGTAGTCCTGGATTTACAACCATTTGTTTAGTGACCGTTTGAAGTTACAGTGGCACTGAAAAAAGTGAGATGACCATTTCTTGCACAACAGTTGCAACATCCCCTGTCACATGATCAAAATTTGGACACCTGGCAACTGGGAGAGCCAGTTTAATCTAGTAGTTATAAGGCCTTAGCCATGAAAGCCAGCTGGGCGACCTTGGGCCAGTCATTCTCTCTCAGTCCAACTCATCTCACAGGATTGTTGTGGAGAAAATGAGAGAATGAGGATGTGTTGGTTAGTCTGCTGCTTTGAGTGATGTCTATAAATAATAAAGGCGGGATACCAACAAACAACCTGGCATGTATTTATTAAACTGCAGTGTACAGGGGTCATGTGATCACCTTTTGCAAACAGATTCACTTAACCACATTACTAACTTAACAACAGCAATAGCACTTAATAGACTGCTTCACGGTGCTTTACAGCCTATTTACAGCCCTCTCTAAGCAGTTTATAGAATCAGCTTATTGCCCCCAACAAGATAAAAGAATAATAAAAAAAGGAATATAGAGAAATCCAGTGGTGCCTTCATTCATTATTCTTAAATCACTATTCTTTTCTGTGAAATGTTGAGTATTCTTTTTAACGCTAAACTTGCCCAAAACAGATGTAATTGCCTAGTTTACTCTCATTAACAACTGCCATTCTTAACCACTGTGGCCAAAGCCACACAAGCTGTGCAATTTGGAGAGTTGTTTCACTGTGGAACCCTTGGTGCTCTCTGAGCTTGTGTTTGTTTGCAGACATTTCCTGACAAGATAACACCATAAGTGCTAGTGAGTGTGGGGTTTGCTCCCTCTTTACACACAGTAGTTTGCCCTGTCTTAGTCACTGTCGGTGTGGGTGTGGTTTTTCTCCTTAGTATATCCTTGATTAGAGTACAATTTTTTGTTTGTCTAGTGTTCATCCCTGCCTATCCTAGTGTTGGCTGCTGGAAAGGACGTGTTCTAGTCTTTTTGTTTGCTTCTTAGCTTTTTTTTTTGTTTCACCATTTCTGGAGGAACAAGATTCAGGAAGGCAACCCTAAATCTCTTTTGATTCAT
The DNA here is from genome assembly GCF_964194415.1 of Vipera berus. Classification (NCBI taxonomy): domain Eukaryota; kingdom Metazoa; phylum Chordata; class Lepidosauria; order Squamata; family Viperidae; genus Vipera; species Vipera berus. The sequence goes on along the minus strand of NC_138202.1, from coordinate 196,969,610 downwards.
TTGTTTTTAAGGAGTTGAGGACAGAATTGATGTTTCGCTAGTTCACAATGTAGAAAATTCCACATGGCCTTAGCATGAGATCCAGGAAAATAGACTTCAACAAAAAATGTATTATTTAATATCTACCCTTCCCAGCATCTTTCCCCTCTGGCTTACTCAGATGTATCTTCGTGGACCGCAGTTTCTTGAACATCGCAATGCTTCCTCAAGCCGTCATCAAGAGTATGTATTGCTGCTAAAATAGATTCATACAATCGTTCAGCATGGCTTTTAAGCATATCCGAATGTTTGGCAATCAAGCCAAGAGTTTTCTGTAAAACTATTAAGCAGAGTAGGATACAAATTATACCATGCAACAGCTGAGGAGCAGGATATAAGCATGCTTTTCTAAATGCCTTCATTAGAAGAGAAGAGAAAGTGCTAGAGAATCTCGCTCCTTTGTTTAACCATGCGCTGATTAGAAACGGCACATATTCTGCCTCTTTCCCATACGTTTACAAAGGGACAGGTCCTGGTCTGAACATTAAGCTATAATGTGTTTTCTCTCAACTTCACCTGATGTGTGAAGTTAGCCAGCTTACTCTCCCTTAAGGATTATTGTAAGATAAAATTACAGGGAAGGGGGAAAAGAAACTTAAGCTTCTTGGGGAAAAATGGAACATCCAAATAACATCATAAACACGTGCTAGAATGTACAGGTTAAACTATCACGGCCACGAATACTTTACAAGTTCTGCAATTCAACCCTTTACAAATAATGAACTAAATTTTGAAAACACTTAAGTTTGCCCAATCACCCAAACTTAAATTGGTTCGCCTTTCAGAGAAAAAGTATATGTGTTTCAATTATTTCAATGTGTCTTGAAGCTATAATCCTATTTCCTACCTTCCCAATTACAAGGGAACGTATCCTTAATTTGGTTTACTTCTGTGTAATATTTTAAATCAGGGGTCTTCAAACTTGGCCCTTTTATGACTTGTGGACTTCAACTCCCAGAATTCCTCAGCCAGGCACGCTGTTTTAGATCATATCACAAATCTGTTTATTGAAATTTGTGTAACTTAAGACTGAAATTCTGTATCTAATTACTAGAAGTAAGTCCTCCTGACAAACACCTTAAGACTTAAATCCAACTTCCCACTTGCAGGCTCACTATTTCTAAAATGAGAGCTAGAAATCCTAGTGTTTAAAAAAATATATATAACTATTTTCCTTAAATGAGGATGGGCCCCTTTTAGAGGTATTCACCTAACTATGATATTCAGCATTCATGTTTGAATTTATGATGGCACTGAATGAGTCGTGCTACCAGTCTTTGAAGTTCTGGCTATCGGTAGCTTCCTTACAACCACCTGACTGCGATCTAGGTGCTTGGCATCCAGGTAACAAATGCAGCTCATAGCATCCATTATCACTATTTGCAACCTAGTTTCCTGGCAAGGTCAATGGGAAAGCCAGCAGGAGGTCACAAATGGTGACTACGTGTAATCTTTACTTAGTAAACCTTATGGTTATTCACTTAATGATGGCTATTGGAACTGCTGGAATTTCTGTCACTAAGTAGCATGTTCACATGACATTCTACTTCACAATGACTTGCTTAGTGACAGAAATTCCAGCCCCAATTACAGTTGTTAAGTGAGGACTACTTGTATTTTCAAACTCCTGTATGTGATTGATTCCTTACCTGGTGAATTTGTTGACATGCATTTAAGAAGTTTTTCCCCATCATTCAACACACTTTCAGTCAATGCTTGGTGCTCAGCTAAGTCTTTTTTGAATTCCTGTCAAGAAATGTGAAATGTAATGCACAAAGTAGGAAAAAATCATAATATGGTTGGTTGCCTAGAGCAGGTCCCATTCACAAGAATTAACTGACTTGTTTATCAGAATGTGTGTGATAATGGATTTTTTTAAAGAACCTAACAAATTAGCTATTATTCAAAGTAGAGCAGGGGTCCCCAACCTCTGATCTGTGGTCTGGCACTGGGCCGCGCAAACAAGCGAAGCCCCACCGCGGAATGTAGGCAGAATGAGAAATCATGCCTCCCTCTGGTCCGCGGGGAAAAACTCCACGGAACCAGTCCCTGATGCCCAAAAGGTTGGGGGCCGTTGAACTAGAGGATACAAGTTCAAAAAAGTGATGAAATCCACTGGGAGCTTTAAATGCAATAGATTAATTTTGTCATACAACCCTCACAATCTTCTCTAAAGAGTGAGAAAACTGACTATAGCAGATTTGGTGAATGACATCCGGCCAGTGCAAAGAAAAGAGGAAGGGTGACTGCATAGATTTCTTAAGCATTTTATGTAATAGTGAAATGTTAGCCAAATACATTTATAAGTTATAACACAGGCTTAATAAAAATGTGCTTAACATTAATTTTTGATACTTCAATTTGTTAACGAGGTTGGGCCCCAATAAAATCCCACTTTTGCTTGCAAGCATGTTCTCTTGAAATGAATGAACCCCCTCAATCTGTTTAGAATTGCACTACACAAGTTTAATATTCTCCCCCCCCTGCCTCAGAGTACTGTAGTTAGCAGTCAGACCAATAAGCAACTTAGTTCAGCATAGTGATCCTTCAGTAAAGTACAAAGGGCAGGACATTCAAGAACTATAACACGGATTCCTTTACTGGTTTACATTTTGATGTACAGTATTCCATGTTTGGGGGACGCGGTGGCTCAGTGGGTTAGGACGCTGAGCTTGTCGATCAGATGGTCGGCAGTTTGGCGGGTCAAATCCCAAGTGCTGCGTAGCAGAGTGAGCGCCTGTTACTCATCCCAGCTTCTGCCAACCTAGCAGTTCGAAAGCACATAAAAATGCAAGTAGAAAAATAGGGACCACTACGGTGGGAAGGTAACAGCGTTCCGTGCGCCTTTGGTGTCTAGTCATGCCGGCCACATGACCACGGAGACTCCTCGGACAAGCGCTGGCTCTTCGGCTTTGAAACGGAGATGAGCACCGGCCCCTAGAGTCGGAAACGACTAGCACGCATGTGCGGGGGAACCTTTACCTTTACTTATTCCATGTTTATTTGGAAGAACATGTAAACTTCAGGCAAAATATAAAATGAGTAGCTCACTTGAACAGGAACACAGGCCTGGCTCACAGAAAGAAAGGAAGAGAGAACGAATGGGAAAATAATGAATCAGTGTTGGTGTATTTATACCTCAGTTTCTACTATTTCTACCCAAAGATGCTGAGTATATACTTTGGAGCCTCTAAGTAAAATGGCGAAAAAAATAGGCAAATTCATGCTTTTACCAATCTTGCTGCTTAAGTAGCTAAAGTTTCGTGAGGGAGTTCATTTATTCCAACTCTTTCCCTGTGCAAGTCACCAAGAGTTGCTTTGACTGCATTAGTATAGGAATATGTGTAATACATGATGAAAGAAAATCTCTTCAAAATTATAGCCAGACAGCAGTAATTTTGTCCAGTTACTGGCTAAAAGCTAAGTGGTTTCATGTGACAGAATGAATTACTTTTGCAAATTTTGTTTATATTTTAATCTGCCCAACAACAGTTGTTCTCTAGAATTTAGAATTAGAATCAGCACATTTAGAATTATTAGAATCAGCATCCAGAATAAAGTATGTAAAAGATCGATATGTGTGTGTGTTTTGTGTGTGTGCCTCCGAGTCAGTGGACTCCTGCTGTCTTGCCTGGACAGGTCTTTGTTGTTTTGACAAGGTTTTCAGAATGGGTTACTCCTTGCCTCCTTCCTAGGCTAAGAGATGGAAGATTCACCCAAGAAAGTCACCCAGCTGTTTTGGACCTAAGGCAGAACTGGAACTCCCAGTATCCCAGTTTCTAGCCTGGCACCTTAACCACTGCGTCAAACTGGCTCTTACAAATTCCATACAGGGCATTAAAAGAGTTCAGTGTTTATGCTGATTAAGAACTTAACTAAAAATGTTTAATTGAACCAAATACTTTTGATAAGAGTTCATACCATTTTACAGCTATCTCTAACTGCCACTTTCAAGCATCAATTCTGCCAATGCAAAGAAATACATGCAATGACTTAGCATTATCTTTCCAATGTCTTTTACAAAGGGCTGCAAGAAAAGGTTAGCAATTGTAGGCCTGCATATTACCCAAGTTGCGTAAATATACATGTATTACAAGTGTAATGAAAATGAACCCCACTATATTGAAATTCATGAAGGAGAAAATGCAGTTACCAGGTAGTTTTGAAATGATGCTTTAACACTTTCAATGTCTGGCTTGGGAGGAACCCAGCGATCTATAACTTCTGCCATTTTATGTAGCCAGCGAATGAGCTCTTCCAACTGATAGCAAAACATCTGTATAGATAATTCAGAAAAAAGTATTAAGCTACATTCAAATTTGGAGCCAGTGGATTTGATCAGCTTAAGCTGCACGATTGCCACAGATTATTCTAAGTATCCATTTGCAAGGAAACAGGAATATTTACCAAGGATATCACAATGTTTGCAAGACTTCAGAGTGCTAGCTTAATTCTACAAAATACTTATTTAGATACTTCAAAACAATAAAATCCAAACATCTCTGAAATTAAAGAGAAAAACACAAAATGGGACTATTTTAGATTTCTGTGAAGAACTTTTCTTACTGAAAAACCACATGGGAAATTATGGGGAAACTTCAGCGGATTCCTAATTGCAGCTGAAAGCATTGAAGTTGGCTGCCCTTCATACATTCAAAGTTCAGAAATGAGGCCTACCGATAGGATCAAATGGTAGAAAGTGAAAATGGTCAGTGACAAGAACTTTCTAGAGCAGAGACCCCCAACCTTTTGGGCACGGGGATTGGTTCTGTGGAGAAAGATTTTTCCATGGACCAGAAGGGGCATGGTTTCCATGGATGGGGCTTCACTTGTTTGCGCGGCCCAGTTGCTGGTATGCCACAGCCCAGTGCTGGTCCATGGACCGGGGGTTGGGGACCCCTGTTCAAGAGAACCACAAGATTCTTCACGGCAGGGAACCGAGAGTCATGTATCACCAGGACTGGGCAACTCATTCAAAGCAATATTCTGTAAAGGGTATTGGTGCAAGCAAAGTACTTCTTTGAAGTGCTTGAAGGGTTGGAAGTTCAGTGTAGCTACTTCAAGAGTTTTCTTGGGACATTTATCAACAATGTTCTGTGATACTGCCCCAAAATACAGTAGATATACATATATAGTACAACTACTGTATGCAGAAACGTTGCTTCAAAAAAAGCTTTTCACAAATCCCTACACAGCTATTTATTATATTGTCATATTAATTTGTGATAAGCTAAGGATATAGAAGACTCCATAGTCCATCAATGGACAAAGTCCTCAAATTAAAAGAACAGGATCTGGACAGAATAGCATAGGATTTAATAAGTAGTTGACTTTCTTGCTGGAATCCCTGGGAATTCAGAAAGTACAACACCGAATAGTGGAATGTTTCCATTTAAACAGAATGTAAATCATTCTGTTTGATGTACAAAAGAATACCTCAAACTCAAAGGAAGAAAAGATATGTTGCCCAGCAGTCAAGGTGAGATAATCTATAGTAGTGTGAAAAGTTTCGTTAATTCTTCTGAACTACCTATATTCATGCAGTTTGATGACTTACAGTATGATTTGAGCTTCCACAGAGACAATGAACCCCAATGAAAACTTTAAAGTATACATAATATGCTCAATTTTAACACGACGATGTTCAGATTTAGGTTTTTAAAAAATTACCTTAATACACTGTGCAAGAGAGTAACGGTCCTTCTTTTCTTCCTGGATAGAAAAGAACTCTGGGCATCTCATTTCAAGAAAATCAGTGCCAGCAGCTTCCCTTGGCTCATTTTCATGGTCCTTGCTGGTTTGATCCATTTCATCAGGTTCTTGGAAACTGCATGTATGGAAAGAGTCAGAGTACAATTCCCACTGGCTCTCATTGCCATCACTGTCTCCTTGAATCTCTGGCAGAAGCTGCTGCCCATTCACACTGATGCAGGGGAAGTCATCTAGTTCCTGGCCATGTTCCGGCTTCTTTATAGTCAGTGTAAGATCAGTTAGCTGCTGTGCCAATGTCTCTAACTCCTTGAGTCTAGGTGGTAAGGAGAGATATTCATCATCACTGGCACATACTTTCTGTAAGGGCAATATACTTGTAGAGCGCAAGACGTTTCCCCTAGCAGCTGTTCTCCTCAAAAGACACTCGTGTCTATTTTTGTGGCATCCTTGCTCAATTACAAAAAGGGAATTAGGTGGCTCGAGGCATCTAGGAGATAAACTAGGTGACATCCCTCCAGAAAGGCCAATTTCGCCACCTGCCAGGGACATTTTCCCAACGGGTGATATTCTGTGCTGAGAAACTGGAACGGAGCATTCCAGCTTTTTCGAGAAAGGACTTGAAAGTCTCTGCAGAGCAGTAGGGCTCTCCCTGGTTTGGTGTTCTGGGTCCCACATACTCACAGACTTCAAGGTACCCTCAGGGGAAATGGAGAGGCTATCAAGATCAATTCCAGAATCGTGGACAATGGAATCTTTGAGGTTTTTGGCAAGCTTGTATTTGGGCCGTAAAGGGTAAGTATAATCAAGCAAGTCCTCGTATTCTTTATTAGGATTCCAAAGCGGAGACTGACGGTCTGGTGATGGTGGTAGAGAATCAGGTATTGCACAAGCCCAGTAATCAGCCTGGAAGGAGGACATTCTTCTCGTTTGCCCCGCTATAGAGCAGCTTCTGGTGGGTGTTAGTTTCTGCCTGCCCAGTTTGGGACTTTCGTCATAGTCAGTCAGACTGCTCTGATGCCAAGGGACAGGCGTTTCATACGATGGACAGGCCCCAGTAGCTGAAACACTTCTTGATCTTTTTTTCAATTCCTGCGGTTCAAAACCGGTGTCCTCCAGAGGTTGTAAGGAACTGAAACTTCTAGGCAATACAGACATTTTGGCACTGAAATGTGGGCTTCTTTTACCTGACAAATGCCTTGGAGTGGACGAATAAGGGATAACTAATGCTTGTCTCCTACAGTCGGTATCAGGATTGCTAATGGATCTGGCAGCAGAACTGAAACAAGTAGCGCCTGGAACTTTTGTTGGGAGAACTCCTGGAATTTCCAGCATACCGTGAAATGGCTTAGTTCCATCAGAGCTCCTCACTGTATTCCTCTGAACAGTTTTGTTTCATAAAGGGGAAAACGAAAAAGAAACGTCATATTCCCGGACATTTAATTCAGAGTAGCGAACTATCTTTAGCTTAACTCACAAGCATTAAGTCGATATTTACATGGATTTAAGCCGTGAGCTGCGACTGCTCTATCCATCAGTAGATGGATTTTTTTCAATTAAATGTATATGCCACCCAAATTCCAGAGATTCATAAGATACATTAAGTGTCATATAAAATGTGCATTATTTTAAACATAGCACCATATCATGTATGGCAGAAAGCTAAGAATATGCAAATATACCCACTCAATTCCTGTTTGAGAAACCAGCTGCAGGAGCCACACAACAAGGGACAAATTATATTAAAGGACAAAGAATGATGTGCTTTACTTAGCTAATGGCTTTATTCTCTGGTACTTTCCAGGAAAACGAAGCCCAGGTCCCACACTTTCACATCATACTAAGCTTGATATCCATTCTGTCTCAGAGCCATTCAATACAATCTGGAACAGCATAGCTGTCTCCAAGATGTCTTACACCTTAGCATGATGTACAGACAGAGCCATAGTTGTGAAAAACTATTCACATTTTCTTTGGGGAAGAACAATAGTTTTGTAATCAAGAGCTCTGGAGAAGACTAATATCTCTTATTAAAACAGAAAAATTGTACTTCTATTTAAATCTGTACTGGGATAAAAAAAAACCCAAAATTAGGATTGTTATAGATCTGCATGAAACAGAAAACCAAAGGAAGAAAAATAAATGAAGAATCTAACTGCAGGGCAGCAGGAAGGAAGCAGAGGCAACCTGCTTTATATTAATTAAGCTATCATCCTGCATAGTATCATCTAACCAAAGTTTCAATTTTTCACAGGGAGGAGATATAAAATATACATGGGCATAAGTATTGCTCCAACTATTTACTCCAGGTATTTTATCAGGGAGTTTAGTGTTTGACAATATTTCATATGACTTTTATCTTTCCAGCATTCTCCTTTTTGCCACTAGAGACTACATAAGTAACAGAACATTAATGATCAAAGTCTCCCGCAACATCGAATAGTTGTGCCCAGTGCAGAATGAGAAATACAATCCATCGGCATCACTGTTCACCTAGGTCAGGGGTAGGCAACCTCGACTCTTTTATGACTCATGGACTTCAACTCCCAGAATTCCTGAGTCAGCTCAGGAATTCTGGGAGTTGAAGTCCATGAATCATAAAAGAGCCGAGGTTGCCTACCCCTGACCTAGGTGCAGAATAAAATGAAAGATACGCTAACCATGCCCTTGCTTAGAAGAGGAAACAAATATATTTCCACACCTTTACTTGCAGAAGTATACAAACTAGAGGGCCAGAGAAATCTTATCAACGAACATGCTAGGAATACATTTTTTTATGTAAAACACCCAAGATAACCACAAAGAAATGCTGATGCTGCTAAGTGTCTAAAGGGTACACATCCCTTTTATGAATCTCTATATAATACACCAATGGCAATATTTAATCTTTTTTAAAAAAAATACATACATTCTTTTGCAGTAAGATGATTAGCATAATTCAGATAAAAAGTACCCTTACCTGCTGCTTTTCAGAGTACAAATCACTTCTGCTAAAATGCCGCATGTCATTGCCATTAACGATTTTGTAAATGAGTGACTTTCTTTCCAGGTACTTTGAGGGTTTTTTGGTACAATCTGTTAAAAAGCACCAAAAATAATTACGTTTTTGATTCCTTACACAAACACCAGAAAACAGTACAATCAGTTTCCTCTTATAAGTATGGAACTTTTGTTCTCCATTCTTTTACAAATAGTCCTTCCTTCGCAACTGTTCAAAGTTATGACAGACACCTCCCACACAAACACACACATAGTTACTTATGACCAGGTTTTGGAGTTCCGACGAGTTCCCACCTCACAGACATTGCATTTACCAGCATCCCACTGTCACCTGACTATAATTTTTGGCATTTACTTCGGGTTTCTGGCAAAAAAATGCTAATTGGATAAAATGGATTGATTTGTTAAGGGCCACCGCAAAAAAGGTCGTAAAATTGGTCACTGTCACATGTAAGTCGAGGATCACTTTAAGGGTCAGCTCTTCATCTTCTGCATCCGAGAGCTAATGACTCTTCCTAATTAACTCAAGGCAACACAAGTCTAGTCCTGCATGACTTTACCTATCACACCTGACCCTCCCACAGCATCTAAAGGAGACTTTTTTTTAACCTCTGAAGTCATCTATAAAAACAGATGTGTTTAATTTCAGTACTTCAATCCCAAATCTGAAACAATGACATAAAACCCAAGATAATTATTTTCTAAGCACTAAGCTTGCATTGTTATGCCCTCTCCTCAGAGCTGGCTTCAGTGGGACTGAACTTCATGTGAAAATTCAGCTGATTTCACTGTAGACTTTAAACTGGATGCATGTTCACTTGGGACAAAGTTCTAGATCAGGGGTGTCAAACTGCCGGCCCATGAGCCGGACGCGCCACGACAAAACCGTGCCCACCCCATTGCCGGCAATGGGGAAAAAGCTCCGATATGTCGCACGACGTCATGTGACGTCGCGGGTTTGACACCCCTGTTCTAGATAGACAGGCTAGCAGACAGAAAGAAAAAGGAAGCTGGGGGGGGCACTGATTATAACAGAATTGTTTTCACCAATTTTTAACCGAATACTATAGAGGCATGGCTTAGTACATACATCCCTTAGAAACAGAGAACAAATCAAATGACCTTTGTGTTATTCACATATGTCACTATTCCAAATACAGGTGGTCCTGGACTTACGACTGCAAGTGAGCCCACAATTTCTGTTGCTAAGTGAGACAGATAAGTGAATTTTGCCCCATTTTACGACCTTTCTGGCCACAGTTGTTAAGTGAATCACTGCAGTTAAGTTAGTAACACAGTTGTTAAATGAATCTGGCTTCCCCATGACTTTGCTTGTCAGAAGGTGGCAAAAGCTGATCAAATAATCCTGGGACACTGCAACTGTCATAAATATAACTCAGTTGCCACGCGGCTGAATTTTAATCACATGACCATGGGGATGCTGCAACAATTATAAGTGTAAAAAACGATCCTAAGTCACTTTCTTCAGTGCCGTTGTAACTTTAAACAGTCATAAATGAACTGAATGTTGTAAGTCAAAGACTACCTGTATGTACAGTCTAAATATAATGCCTGGTTGAGTATAAAGGCTGAGGATTGTTGTTGTTGTTAGTTGCGAAGTCGTGTCCGACCCATCGCGACCCTATGGACAATGTTCCTCCAGGCCTTCCTGTCCTCTACCATCTTCTGGAGTACATTTAAGCTCATGCCTACTGCTTCAGTGACTCCATCCAGCCACCTCACTCTCTGTCGTCCCCTTCTTCTCTTGCCCTCGATCTTTCCCAGCATTAGGCTCTTCTCCAGTGAGTCCTTCCTTCTCATTAGGTGTCCAAAGCATTTGAGTTTTAGCTTCAGGATCTGGCCTTCTAAAGAGCAGTCAGGGTTGATCTCCTCTAGGACTGACCGGTTTGATCACCTTGCAGTCCAAGGGACTCGCAGGAGTCTTCTCCAGCACCAGAGTTCAAAGGCTTCAATTCTTTGGCGCTCAGCCTTTCTTATGGTCCAGCTTTCACTGCCATACATTGCAACTGGGATAAAGGCTGAGGATAAGTTATTCCTAAAAAAAATTATGCTACCAGTTTCAAATTGACTAATGTGTTCTCAGAGCTGATATCCATATTATCACCATACCAGTTCCAAAACCACACCAGCAGCCTTCAAATTTCTTTCCCACTTCCTCTTACAATTTGTAGGAGCATCCTCAACTTTGCCCTTCCTATCTGCCATCTCCTGTAACATCGTCATCAGACAGGAAACACTTGTTTCCACCTTCTTTCAAACAGGAATCTCTGTCAAAACCAGCAGCCAAAGAGAAAGGAAGGATGCAGGAAAAAAAAGGGCAGACAACAATTAGATATATTCAAAAAGAAACAAAAGAATTGACACTTGCCCAAAACAGTCAAGCGCATTTTCTGGTTCAAATTAAATAATTCACTTCCCCAGGCTGTAGTTTTAACTCAAATTTCATTTCTTAACAAAGAAACAACTGAGACTATTAGCCTGGAGCTTAAGGATGAACAAGATACTGCTCAGTCACGGACTCATTTCTAGGAAAACTGCTGTGTGGGGTCCCCACTCATCAAGGAACAAGCACACTTGTCACCAGTATGATCACAGGCAGATATTGGAAACAAAAGGCTTGGATTTCATCATAGGTAAACATCTTCCAATGTATCACTTTATGTGCGCCCTCTGAAAGAGCAAATCTGTCAGAAAGTGTAAAATGCAGGATAATTCCTCAAGTACAGTCTCCGTTAAAATTTATTTATTTTTATTTTTTTATTTTAACCCCATTTATATCCCGCCCTTCTCCGAAGACTCAGGGCGGCTTACAAGCTTAGCAGTAGCCTTCATTCTATGTATATGCCTGCTTATTAGGGCTTTCGCCCCCCACCCCCCAAGCGGCATTTTTACAAAGTCAGCTTATTGCCCCCAACAATCTGGGTCCTCATTTTACCTACCTCGGAAGGATGGAAGGCTGAGTCAACCTTGAGCCTGGTGGGACTCGAACCTGCACTAATTGCAGGCAGCTGGTGTTACTTAAGGAGGCATTAGCCCACTGCTCCACCAAGGCTCCACCAAGCAATGAGCATTTATGTTTCGTTCCAAGCTATCTTCATGTCCTGCCTGTGTACAATCGAAGCTGCAGTATTAAAGCCCACAAAAGTTTCTCCTCAAATATGCTGGGACTATTGTTGCGGTGGCTCAGTGGGTTAGGACGCTGAACTTGTCGATCGGAAGGTCGGCAGTTTGGCAGGTCGAATCCCGAGTGCCGCGTAGCAGAGTGAGCGCCTGTTACTCGTCCCAGCTTCTGCCAACCTAGCAGTTCGAAAGCACGTAAAAATGCAAGTAGAAAAATAGGGACGACTACGGTGGGAAGGTAACAGCGTTCCGTGTGCCTTTGGCATCTAGTCATGCCGGCCACATGACCATGGAGACGTCCTCGGACAAGCGCTGGCTCTTTGGCTTTGAAACGGAGATGAGCACCGGCCCCTAGAGTCGGAAACGACTAGCACGCATGTGCGGGGGAACCTTTACCTTTACCTTTATTGTTGCTTACCGCAACAATGATCTGCCTCCCTACCACATAACACATCCAAGTCGGCTGGCAACCAATCTGATCTCATGCCAGCCCTGCTTATAAAGCTACCCAGCCCTCAAAGACAACTCTGCTTCCTGTAGAACTAGACAGACATCTGAACCAAAGCTCCCACAGGCCTTTGCCATTAGCCGCGCTGGGTCTTGGGAGGTGTCAGAATGCTCAGACCCTGTATAAAGCTGCTGCAGGCCACATGGACTCCATTTAATCCGCCAGGACTTCACCAACTGGTACAAAGAACTACTCGGCAAGTACAATTATTATGCACCTCAAGGCAAAGTTTTGTCTTCCCTGATACGAGAAGTAACAATGAGTCTTTCTGAACAACCACCCCTCTTTATGCATTCGCCTATTCCTGCCAGCAAGATCAGTGGCAACAAACAGCTCAGGAGATTAGCATTCCGTGAAAAATTTAATTCACACTTGGCAAAAGTTGTTCAAAAGAGCTTTCTGGGGAAAGCGGTGCTGGCTTGCTTCAAAAGAAGGAGCCTGCTGTAGCGCAACCGGAGGAAGCCTTCCAGATCCGAGACCCTTTGCCCTCTGCTTCTTTCTCCTACTAATGCAAAGCTACTGAATTGAAGTGAAAGTTCTCTAGGCATTCAACACGCCTTTTGCTTTCATTCAGCACAGTTAAAACAGTTTTAAAAGGAGATTCACAGATTCGTGGAGGAAAAGACAGCGACTGTGACTCTATTTAACTTTCAAAATAAGGCTATCTATATCTATATATCATCTATATCTCTATATGTATCTATCAGAATAAGGCTATCTCTCTCTCTCTCTCTATCTATCTATCTATCTATACATAGAGATAGAGGATAGAGATAGAGATATCTATACAGTATATCTCTATCTCTATCTATCTCTATCTATCTATCTATCTATCTATCTATCTATCTATCTACATCTATAAAAGGGACGCGGTGGCTCAGTGGGTTAGGACGCTGAGCTTGTCAATCAGATGGTCAGCAATTTGGTGGGTCGAATCCCGAGTGCCACGTAGCAGAGTGAGCGCCTGTTACTCGTCCCAGCTTCTGCCCACCTAGCAGTTCGAAAGCATGTAAAAATGCAAGTAGAAAAATAGGGACCACTCCGGTGGGAAGGTAACAGCGTTTCGTGCGCCTTTGGCGTCTAGTCATGCCGGCCACATTTTATACACACACACACACACACACACACACACATATATAGATATAGATATAGATATAGATATAGATATAGATATAGATATAGATAGATATGTTAAATGCTTGTTAACTATTTAGATTACCTTGCTGGGCCCCAAACATGGGACAAATCTTTATTTCCTGTTTCGGCCTAACCGAAGGCCATCCACAGGCGGTAGTCACAACAGTGACAGCTCATATTTGTGTAAATTTTAGACTGTTAGCAATCTAAAATTTACACACACACACACACACACACACACACACACACACACATATATATAAGTTGCAGAAATAGAAGATGTAAGACAGTGTATGTTCACCCCGTAGATTTCCCAAGAGTTTCTACCTATCCACTATGGAAGACTACCGTATGATTGATGATGTAATCCTTTCAACTGGCTCAACAGGCCAGTCCTCTTATTATCAACTTTAGCTGCTCACAACAATAGTTATAACATACAGAATATTTTAGGACCGTCCTTATACATGAAAAGCCAGAATCTTGATACTGCATTCTATGATATGGATAAGCTTTCTTGGAATTTTTTTCAGTAGTGACCTTTAAGGACCAAAGCCACCAGGCAAAAAAGCATCTGATGAAGGCCACCATTCTACTTTTGTTCTATTGTATCTCAAGTCCACAGCTATGACACGAAAGTCTCATGACAGATTCCATGTCAAGTAACTCAAGACAATAAACAAGAAAATTGGAAGCCAATCAGCACTGAGAATCGAAACATCACAGGCCAAGATGATTTTTGACCCTCCCTTAGAGATTTTACAAGGAGACAAAATATGTTAACAGGAAGGCCCATGTGCTATTTTGATACTCTGTGCTGGCAGGCACTGAAAATGACAGAGGATGTATCAAGGCCTGGGAGAACTCCTTGGTTAGTTTGGAATGACAATCCTTTCCTGCTCTCCCCCCCCACACACACACACACGCTAAGGGCAAAGGTGGTAAGAATGCTCCCTTTGCCTCCATGATAGCACTGACTGTATGATGTGATAATATAATCGTGAAGATAACACAATCTCCAAGTAGCTTATCTGAAACAAACAGCACACTGCAATCTTAATATTACAAAAGATAAAAGCAAATAAATGCTTCAAGTATTTTGCACTGCTTGCACAATAAATCAGCTTAAAGAGATGGTGCTCCCAAAAGGAATCAGAAAGTTGCAGCTCTGAACGGGTGGCAATCCTCTAAAAGTGCAAAAGAGTAAAGTAAGCATTTATGGACCTTTATCACAAGCATGAAACAAGATCATATTCAATGTCCTTTTCCAAATATTTATTATTTGAGCATCTGCTATTCCACCATCGTGGGAGCTCAAGATAGTCCAAGGATAGGAATTAAGATTAAAGGTAAAGGTTCCCCAGCACATGCGTGCTAGTCGTTTCTGACTCTAGGGGCCGGTGCTCATCTCCGTTTCAAAGCCAAAGAGCCAGCGCTTGTCCGAGGACGTCTCCGTGGTCATGTGGCCGGCATGACTAGACGCCAAAGGCGCACGGAACGCTGTTACCTTCCCACCGTAGTGGTCCCTATTTTTCTACTTGCATTTTTACGTGCTTTCGAACTGCTAGGTGGGCAGAAGCTGGGACGAGTAACAGGCGCTCACTCTGTTACGTGGCACTCGGGATTCGACCCGCCAAACTGCCAACCTTCTGATCGACAAGCTCAGCGTCCTAACCCACTGAGCCACCACGTCCCTAGGAATTAAGATTAGGAAGAATTAATTTTTATAATCATTCAACGAAAACTTTGACCGAGATTCCCACAGAAACACAGGATATTAATAATTATTAGTAATAAGCACTGTGTATTTTTCCCCTGTATTCTTAAAACTACCACAGGCTTCTCTTGATTAAATAAGTTCATTATCCATCACATTATACAATCAGAGCCACGGCCACAACCTTAAAATGCTAAAGGGAAAAAAACTTCATACGGTAAATATATTTTCACCTACACAGCACTTTACAAACTTTTATGAAGATTACAACTTTAAACTGCTGTAGGAACCTGAACGAAACTCATTTATCCATTCACTCTGTATCAACCCACCATTACAAATTGCCATTTCAATCCTGGATTCACAAATCTAACAACTGTAGTTTTTATTCATGTAAACTGAACCTGGGGGAAAAAACCAAGTAGGATGTGGATCAGAAACAGCTTCACACTGCTGAAATGTGAATTTTGCCCACTGAAAAAAGTGACTTACGGGAGCGTTGTAGCATCCCCATGATCACTGCATCAAAATCTGGGCACTTGGCAGAGGGCATGTATTTACGATGGTTGCAACGCCCTGGGGTCACATGATCACCATCTGCAATCTTCCCAGCCAGCTTCTGACAAGCAAAGTCAACCAAGGAAGCTGGATTCACTTAACTGCATGATTCACTTAACAATCACAGTGATCTGCTTAATGTGATTAAAAAAGGTTGTAAAATTAATTTTACTCACTTAACAACTACTCCAATTGTGGTCACAGGTTGAGGACTACCTAAATGCTAGTATATAACTGTTATTTCAGATTTAAATGTTTTGATACACAAGGTTTTCCTTTAAAGGAAAAAAAAAGAGATTCCTGCAATCAGCCTCTGAAGAATTCTAGGGTATAATTATTTTTTAAGAAACTCTTAGTTGCTATTCAGCGTTAAGGGATAGCTTGTGTCTTCCACAGCACAAGTATACAAACAGATATCTCAATGATCCAAATGATTTCCATTTGGAAGCTACATATTTAAAAATTACCTTTAAGCTCCATGTTGCTTGCCAGAGTGCCAAAATGATTGCAATATCAATGCCAGTTATTAATGAGTATTATATAAATGGATGTTCCTACATTTTTAAAAATGTATTCTTTTATTGCTTTTTAAAGTAACAAAACATCACAAAACAAAGAAAAAAAACCCAAATATCTTGTCAACAACATAGAAAGTGCTTCTAAAAAGTGGATGTATATCATTTCAGCAGCGGCTAATTACAATACTGTAGAATTGCAAATGGGACTCTCTTATCAAGTATTTTTCTTTATTTCTTTTGATTATATGGGCACTCTATATAGGTTTTCATGGCAAAAAGAAGTATCTTGCTATTGAAAAAATACCACTGAGAAAGCTAATTTTCTGGTTTATCTACAGTCCTGCTATTCCATTGTAGAACAGGCTCAATCCCACTCAACGTTTTTGAGATCACCCATATACTGGTATCTACTTGGTTTTCTATAGGAGTTACCAACATTAGCAATTCTACAATAAAGTTTGATGGGGAAAAGAATTTTATACCATCCAAGATAAGACTATGGTTTTCACAGTATGGATTCTTTCAGCACTGGTTAATTCTGATTCAGTTTAGGGACAGAAAATATATAGTCCTTGACTTAAAACCATAACTGAGCCCAAAATTTCTGTTGCTAAATGAGATATTTGTTAAGTGAGTTTTGCCCAATTTTTACAACTTTTCTTGACACAATTAAGTGTATCACTGCAGCTAAGTTAGTAATAAGGTTAAGTGAATCTTGTTCCTCCATTGACTTTACTTGTCAGAGGGTTTGTTTGTTTGTTTATTGATTGATTGATTGATTGATTGATTGATTGATTGATTGATTGGATTTGTATGCTGCCCTATCTCCCAAAGGACTCAGGGCGGCTAACAACAATAAAAACACAAAATACAAACATTAAAAGGTATTAAATCAAATTATCCCATAAATAGTCCGATTAAAAACACAATAAAACAGAATTAAGAAAACCTCCCTTCCATCAGTCCAGGTCAGCCTGTTGAAAAAGCCATGTTTTAAGGTCGCGACGAAAGGAACGGAGATCCGGGGCCATCCGGAGCTCCAAGGGGAGTTGATTCCAAAGGGCAGGTGCCCCCACAGAGAAGGCCCTCCCCCTGGGGGTCGCCAGTTGACATTGTCTGGCCGACGGCACCCTGAGGAGGCCCTTCCTGTGTGAGCGCACAGGGCGATGGGCAGTCGTTCCTGGCAGCAGACGGTCCTGCAAATATCCCGGACCTAAGCCATGTAGGGCTTTATAGGTAAGAACCAGCACCTTAAATCTCACCCGGAGGGCAACCGGTAACCAATGCAGCTCACACAGGAGGGGTGTAATATGGGAGACACAAAAGCAAACAAGACACGAACCATGAAACAGGAGCTATTCAAGCGGTTGCCTTCAGCAAACCAGCCCTCCCACGCATTCCCCTTTTATACAGTTTAGGGCGTGGCTTCTCTCTGCCTCCTTCCGAGGTGCCCCATTGCCTTCCTCTGTTTACTTCTGATTCACTGCCTCCTGCGTTGGGCGTCCTTGAACAGGGCCAGCTGTGGGTCATCATCATCCACGCTGTCAGGCTCACACCCCCGGGAAAGTAGGTTGAAACCAGAGGGTTGGAGCGTGCAACTGCTCGAAGACAGCGGTGGCGCACTCCCAGGTTTTGGTATGGCCCTCTGTTCATCCATCTGCCGCCGTTCCCAATCACCGTGGGGATCGCTGTCCCCACCCCTTCCCTCCAAGAACCCTCCACCCCGTTCCCCCACCGCTGCGACCCTCAGCCAACCTGGACTGAACTTGATCCGGCAGAACCTCCCCACACTTTAGCCGAATCTTACATTCCTCCCCCCTCCCTAACCCATTAAAAAAATACATAAAAAACACCGTAACTTCCTCTTTGTGCCATGCCACCTCTCGAGGTCCCAAGACCCGTCATTAAGAAAAAGGCGACACAGGTTAGAAGGCCATTCCTGAGAGGGGGGGGACTCCCTCAGGGCTAGCAATTTAGCCACAGAATAAACCAATGTAAAGGCCATCAGTAACAATCAGACAGCCGGGAGGGACGAAATTGGCAAAAACAGATGGAAACGTAAATGATGGAAATAAGCCAAAAGTTACAGTAGATGATCATATGATCACAGGATACTGCAACTGTCATAAATATGAACCAGTTGCCAAGCATCTGAATTTTGATCATGTGACCATGGGGGTGCTGCAATGGTCATAAGCGTGAAAAATGGTCACAAGTCACTTTTTTCAGGGGTCACTAAATGAACTGTTGTAAGCCAAGGACTACCTGTATTTCCACTTTTCTTGGTTAACCAATTTTCCACCTACCCAAAGATGTAATAGCTTACTAACATGTAAACAGATTAAACCAACAGCTCCATTTTACATGGCTTGAAAAAACCTTAAGATCAGTTTTTGTTCCTTTGCCAATTCTTCTCAGCCAGGTTTAGAAGGGGTTTTACAGTACACTTTGAATGTCTATAGACTTCTTCCACACTCCAATTAAGAATAGCCTAACTCTGTATATAAGCAAATCACATTTTCCAGTTTCACTCCAAATTTTTAGCCACGATGAACAGTTTTAGCAAACTTTATTTCTGACTCTGGTCTTCATAAAATATCAGCTTCATAAAGTATCAGTGTTGGATTTCGTTTTTCTATAATTCTCCAGCAGGTCATCATCAGGCTGGTGGCTTCTGCTTCCTTCTTCTGGGAGAAGCATGTGGTAGTGGCTGTTTGTTCCTCTTTTTTAAACTGCCAGAGGGGGTGTGTTCTGTGGGTGGAGGTGCGCTCTGATTGGCTGGGGGATTAAGTGTGTTCTGATTGGGTGGGAGTGTGTTTTGAATGGTGGGTGTGTTCTGATTGGGTGGGGGTGTGTTTTGAGTGGATGGGCTGGTCTCAGCTGCCAGCCTTAGACCTGAGCTGGTGAGTTGTGCTGCTTTTGTTCGGCTTCGTGTTTGTGGTGGTGCCATGTTTTTATAGTGGGTGTCAGTTTGCTTATTGTGTGGTTTGGAGGGGTTTAAAGTGGCTGATGTTGCAGCTGTAGTTAGGTTTCTGTTTTGTGGTTGTGCGTCGTTATCATTGTGGGTTCGGATTTGCTTTTTGAATGGTTGTGTGGTGGTGATGTCATGTGATGTTATCATGAGTTTGGGTCTGGTATCATTCTTGGTGGTTGGGACTCGTCTGTCAATCAAGGCGGGTTTCCAAATGGCTGGTAGGCGAGAGGTATCATCTCGTTTGTTCATGCTGTGGGGGCGTTTTTCTATCTCAATGGCTTCTCTGATTATTCTGTTGTTAAAATGTTCGATTTTGGCGATAGTTTTGGTTTTTTTAAAATCAATTTCATGTCCCGTGGCTTCAAAGTGTTGGACCAGGGATGAAGTTTGTTCTCCCTTTCTGAGTGAGTCTTTGTGCTCTTCAATGCGTGCACTTATTCTTCTGTTGGTCTGTCCGATGTATGTGGTGGGGCAGGTGGTGCATGGGATTTCGTATACTCCTTGGTTTTCTAACCCAATTGTGTCTTTGGGGTTTCTTAGGATGGTGGATATTTTTCTGTCTGTGTAGAATGTCTGTGTAGAATGTGTATATATACACACACACACACACACACACATACACATACATATATACATATACACATACACATACACATACACATACACATACACACACACACACACACATATATATATATATATATATATATATATATATATATATATATATATATATATATATATATATATATATATATATATATATATATATATATCTGTTCATCCTGCTGGAGAATTATATATATATAAAGACTTGCTGCACAAATCAACACATTGCTTTACAATGCGTCTTCTGTGGTGTTTTTTTCCTAACAGAATCGAGCTGCCAATCTCTCCCACACAGCTAACCAAGCCCCTGGATTCGTAGCGTTCCCGGAATTTCTGGACGCTTTGACTGCCGTCGGAGGAATTCTATCTGGGTGCAGATATTAAAACTCCACAGGTGGTCCAACTGCATGATCTGAAGCCATCAGAAAGACCCCCTCGCACTTACAAAACTAAGACAGACTCGGCCGATAAAGAAGAACGGAATACGTGGGAGCGAGCCGTAGACGCATGCAACAAACAGGCTTTATCGAAGCAAAATTATGCAAGCCAGGCGGAAAACTAGACGCCCCCGTGCTCCCTTTCCCCATGTTTTGCCCACCGAGCGAAACCGGCTGCCACACTTGCAACACAGTCTGAGATGCCCAAGCTAAGTAAGAAGGCAGGGCTACAGAACAAAAGGCACCCTCCAGTTGCTATCAACTTGCAGATCTGCTGCCGTTTCCCGCTCGAAAAAGGAAAAGCCGTCCCCGCTTCCCCCCGGCATACAGACGATCCATACTCGGGGGCTCTGGGCCCGATTCTGTTCTCGCAAGATAAAAGAGGCACCATTTCACGCCGTCACTACAGCAGCAATTTCAGCCCCCCCCCCCAAAAAAAAAACTGCTTGGCCCCGACTCGGAAAGCTCAGAAAAAGCACCGTCTTTACCTGGGAGACCAAGGAGAGCCTGCAACCGTAGGTCGCTTCTAACTCCTCCGCCTCGGAAAGCCTCCGCCGACGGCCAAACCCCCCTCGAGTGCAAGAATAATAATAATAAAAAAAGGCTCCTTCGCCCGGGCAGGCTGCGCGCAGGCGCACTCCCATCCTCCGCGGGATTGCTTCCTTTTCCAATCAGCTCCTTCGGCGCTGAAATTGGATACGCGGAGAGCCAGCCAATCCAAAATCGGCTCCCTCGGTTAGACGGGGCGGGTTGCCGGAGCTCTGATCGCTAGCTGCGGCCTCGCTGCGTCGGGATTTAGGTCTGAGCGGTCTCTCAGGGGGAGGGGTCCTTCCCGGGCCGAAAGGGAAAGAGCGAGCCGTTAGTTGACGAAAAAGGAGGAGGAGGCGCGGCGAGAGGGAGGATATACATCAGGGGTCTTCAAACTTGGCCCTTTTATGACTTGTGGACTTCAACTCCCAGAATTCCTCAGCCAGCATGCTGGCTGAGGAATTCTGGGAGTTGAAGTCCACAAGTCATAAAAGGGCCAAGTTTGAAGACCCCTGATATACATGCTTCCACAGAAGTCCAAGAAAGCATTAGACAAAGCATCATTCCACAGATCAGAAGACAAGAACAGAATCAACTTAAAAGAAGACAAAACAGCCGTCAGAAAACTAAACGAGGACCAGACCATCACCATCTTACCTGCAAACAAAGGCCGGACCATAGTTGTTATGGACAGAGCACAATACCTACAAAAAGCAAAAATACTGGGGGACCAAGAAATCTACATCCCAATCAACATTAACAGAATAGAAAAACTAGACCACCAGATCAAGAGAGCCCTCA
Organism: Vipera berus; assembly: GCF_964194415.1. Classification (NCBI taxonomy): domain Eukaryota; kingdom Metazoa; phylum Chordata; class Lepidosauria; order Squamata; family Viperidae; genus Vipera; species Vipera berus. Next base: position 196,947,934 of record NC_138202.1, on the reverse strand, counting down.
GTGACTTCACTAAGAAAGGCCAAATTATCAAAGAGGAACAGTGGCGGATGAGAAGCAGCAGACCCATCCTCCCTGGCATCCTCCCATGCTTCTATGGACGCCCCAAAATACACACACCTGGTGTACCCCTCCATCCAATCGTATCACTACCAGTGAAACCTACAACATTGCAAAAGAATTAACAAAAAAGATTGGGCACCTCACAAGAGGAAGCCAACACTCCATTAACACTCCACTAGAGTGTCTTCAAACAATCGGTGATGTGACTATAAAGGAGGAAGAAATCATGGTCTCATTTGATGTCACAGCCTGTTCACGTCTATAGATCCAGGATTAGCCAAAGAATCCATGACTGCTTTGCTCCACAGCACACCTAACTTAATTGAATACACAAAGATTGAAACACCCAGGATTATGGATCTCATATAAACCTTTGCTTCACTACATACTTCCAATCTGATGGACATATTTACCAACAAATTAAAGGAACACCTATGGGATCACTGCTTTAAGGACTTATAGCGGAGGTCGTCATGCAACATCTAGAAGCCATAGCAGTTCTACAAATACAACGGAAAATATGGATCAGATATGTAGATGACACCTTCACCATAATAAAAAGGACCAATTAGAGAGCACTCACAGAACCATCAGTTTTAAAGAATCCAGTTGACTAAGGGAGAAGAAAACAACTTGCTACCCTTCCTGAACATCCTGATCAGCAGAGACCAAAATAGCAAAGTAGAAATGCAAGTCTACAGAAAAACTACCCATACTAACCAGGTGTTCTACTACCAAAGCAACAACCCAACCTCCCACAAGAGAAGCTGTGTAAGGACCCAAACACACTGCAGCAATCCAGAACAGCAGAAAAAGGAAATAGAGCGTCTGTACAACACATTTCAATAAAATGGATATCCACACAACTTTATGAAAAAGTCCTTGACCATTCAACCCAATACATCACGGCCAACACAAACCCTAAAAAGAATTACACTGCCGTACATCAAGAATATCTCAGAAACCATCAGCAGACTACTACAATCACATGAAATCAGCATCGCACACAAGCCAACTAAAGCCCTTCAAAACATCCTAAACAGACCAAAAGACCCAGAGTCGTCTACAACATATAATGTAAGCACTGCAACAACCACTATGTAGGACAAACTGGCAGATCCACGAACACTAACTACCAGTCAGAAGACACACTGAAAATTCTTTAATTTCACAACATGCAGACAGATTTAATCATAGTTTCAAATGGGAAAATGTGACCATCCTAGACCAAGCTGAGTCCAAAAATGCCAGGGAATTTCTAGAAGCCTGGCACTTAGACAAATTAGCCATCAGTAATACATAGTCATTAACAACTTCTATAGACTATGCAAAAGAGACTATCACCCAGCCCAAAAAGGAACAAAAAGACCCAAGCACCTCTCCATCAGCAATCAGCGCCCAGATCAGCATAGATTAACTCCAAGATTAACATCAGACCAACAATCAAGAAAACAATACCCCAATCAAGAAACTGCCAAAGAAGCCAACAGCAAACAGTCCAATTAAAGAATCTCTAAGACTACTCCCACCAACACTGACAGGTAAGCCACTAGAACATAAATTGACAGCAAACAGCACTCCTTTCTAGCACTGATGATGTTACCAGTTGGGTAACAAAACGTCTGCAAGAAAATAAGCAAGCTCAGAGAGCACCAAGGACCATCACGACTCTTTAATCCAGCGACCTTCGTTCCAGCAGGGGTGGCTACCAAAAGAATAAGGCCTTTTGCACAAGTCTCCCTATATTTCCAATGTACTTTCTAGGCAAAGATCTGTGCTGCCCTTTCGTCATAATTCCAAGTTGGCATGTTTTACATTTTGTGCTGCTGTGTTTGGAGTCAACTCGTAAACTCATCTTGCAGATTTTTTTTCCCTGTACAGTTTTGTTATAAGTGATACATTACAATTCCTCTGTTGACGGTCCTTGGGAGAGTTTATCAAGGAAATATTTAATAAACTTGTAAAATATCAGAACACCATTACTGTGTACCTTTTCTGTTTATTGCTGAAAATTGTCCAGAAATAGCACTTCAGTTTTTGTTAGTTTCCCAGAAACTGCCATCTGACTGCAAATTTCAAAAGGTGTTGAGAACTGCAGAAGGAAATGGAAAATTGGAAATTCTGCACAATGGTTGGAAAAATACATTACTACAAACATTCATTTTCAAATATTCCTGCTTATTCTGAACAGTTAGCCATGTTTAGTATAGTCAGCTGTTAATGTGTTTGCAGTATGAAACAAAAGTATACTCTCCAATCCAGCTCATTTCAATATTTTTAATTAAACTATATTTAAGATAATACAAAGCTGTATTTATATAAAAAGTGTCTATTTTCACTGTTCTTTTCTTTTTCTTATGCCTGTCAATGAACCTAGATAGCACCTAAATATTATATTTTTAAAACTGGAGAATCAACCATTTTGTTTCTCTGTACCTGCAATCTTATATTCCCTCCTGGGTGCAGCCAATACTCATATCTTTATCAGGTACAGCCCACATAATCCAAATACCTGGAGCTTTCTCTCAGACACCATTATAAATGTATTATCCCTTCACACATAGCACTTGTGTGATTCCTGGATTGGCTGTACAGTGATAAAATTGCATGGTTCCATTCTGACTGAGTGGTAGCATCTGGTCCTTCAGCGCCATAGGAATCCCTGCAAACACAATTTGAAGCAAAACAGTGGTCACTGAAGGACAGATAATTTCCCATTGGTGGGAATTCCTAGTCACCCTTCCTTGGCTTTCTTCATGTTGTATATCTTTTAAGAGTCATTATAGTGTCATAAGGGGACGTGGTGGCTCAGTGGGTTAGAACGCTGAGCTTGTTGATCAGAAGATCGGCAGTTTGGCAGGTCAAATCCCGAGTGCCACGTAGCAGAGTGAGCGCCTGTTACTCATCCCAGCTTCTGCCAACCTAGCAGTTCGAAAGCACATAAAAATGCAAGTAGAAAAATAGGGACCGCTATGGTGGGAAGGTAACAGCGTTCCGTGCGCCTTTGGTGTCTAGTCATGCCGGCCACATGACCACGGAGACGTCCTCGGACAAGCGCTGGCTCTTCGGTTTTGAAACGGAGATGAGCACTGGCCCCTAGAGTCGGAAACGACTAGCACGCATGTGTGGGAGAACCTTTACCTTTACCTTTTTATAGTGTCATAGCATCCTGATGCTAGATTTCAAGAATCAGAGGGTAGCTTTGATGTCCACTTTCCCAGAAACACAGGTTTCTCTTTTCAATTCACCATGGAAAAATGCAGGATAAAAGTAGGTCAGGAACTGAGAGGGATGCTTGATGTTGAATTTTGTACTGTCCCTTTTGATTTGCTGGAAGGAGTCAGCTGGCCAGTTTTTCTTACATGTCATCAGTAGTTCATATAAAGGCCATTCTGAAGTGGTTTAGCGGTTCTAGGGAGTGAAAAATGATGGTTAAGCCAGGAATGTAAGCATAACTTTTACATTAGCAGCAGTATGTGTTAATTCCTGATTTTATTGCTATTAATGCTTAATTCTAAATTATAAGATTACAAATTACTTTGTCAGATATGGATTCACAAACATACATCTCTTGTTTAATGTTAAGAGAGGTACTTAATTTCCCAAGATTTCACTTAAATCTTTGTTAGCCATGCTGCCATTTTTCCCCATCCAGTTCTAAGACTACACAGAATAAAATATTGGAAGAGAAGAACTGCTATAGAGTGGGATTAGGAAATGGGTGCCAGCTTTGTGTTCATGGACTTTCAGTTTGCATATTCTGTATTTGCCCTCATGAAAGACAGTAGTAGAATTGTATTTTCTCTGTCCAGCCACAAGGTGGAATATGTACTCCAAGTTGTTCAGTAATAATGAACTGTGGCTGTTTCCTCACTAGTGGTTTAGCAGAACAACAGTGTTGGAAAGGACCTTGAAGGTCTTCTAGTCCAACCCCCTGCTCAGGCAGGAAACCCTATACCATTGAGTTGGAGCACCCGTAACTTCTCGACGCAAGTCGTTCCATTGTTTTTATTATTATTGTTGTTGTTGTTGTTGTTGTTGTTGTTGTTGTTATTATTATTATTATTATTATTATTATTATTATTATTATTATTATTATGAAGAAGAAGAAGAAGAAGAAGAAGAAGAAGAAGAAGAAGAAGAAGAAGAAGAAGAAGAAGAAGAAGAAGTTGGAAGGTACCTTGGAGGTCATCTAGTCCAACCCCCTGCTCAGGCAGGAAACCCTATACCATTTCAGGCAAATGGCTGTCCAGTCTCTTCTTAAAAACTTCCAGTGTTGGAGCATTCACCACTTCTGGAGGCAGGTTGTTCCACTGGTTTATTGTTCTAACGGTCAGGAAGTTTCTCCTTAGTTCTAGGTTGCTTCTCTCCTTGACTAGTTTCCATCCGTTGCTTCTTGTCCTGCTTTCAGGTGCTTTGGAGAATAGCTTGGCTCCCTCTTCTTTGTGGCGGCCCCTGAGATATTGGAACACTGCTATTATGTCACCCCTCACCCTCCTCTTCATTAAACTACACATACCCAATTCCAGCAACCGTTCCCTATATGTTTTAGCCTCCAGTCCCCCAATCATCTTTGTTGCTCTTCTCTGTACTCTTTCTAGAGTCTCGACATCTTATTACATCGTGGTGGCCAAAACTGGATGCAGTATTCCAGGTGTGGCCTTACCAAGGCATTGTAAAGTGGTATTAGTACTTCACATGATCTTGATTCTATCCCTCTGTTAATGCAGCCTAGCACTGTGTTGGCTTTTTTGGCAGCTGCAGCACACTGCTGGCTCATATTGAAGTGATTGTCTACTAGGACTCTGGGATCCCTCTCACAGTTACTACTATTGAGCAAGCTACCACCTACAATATACTGTACCTGTGCATTTGATTTTTCCTGCCTAAATGTAGAACCTTACTTTTTTCACCATTGAATTTCATTTTGTTAGATAGCGCCCAGTGTTCGAATCAGTCCAGATCCTCCTCTATCTTAAGCCTATCTTCCTGAGTGTTGGCTATTCCTGCCAGCTTGGTGTCGTCTGCAAATTTGATGAGTTCCCCATCTATCCTCTCATCCAAATCGTTGATGAAGATGTTGAAGAGCACTGGGCCCAGAACAGAGCCCTGGGGCACCCCACTACACACTTCCTTCCATGTAGATGCAGTTCCATTGAGGACCACACGCTGAGTACGGCTTGTCAGCCAGCTACGAATCCATCTGGTGGTGATGCTGTCTAACCCACATTTTTCTATCTTATCAAGTAGTAGGTTGTGATCTACTTTATCAAATGCCTTACTGAAGTCCAAGTAAATTATATCTACAGCATTCCTCTGGTCAACTAGTTTTGTCACTTGGTCAAAGAATGCAATAAGGTTTGTCTGGCATGATCTGTTTTTGACAAACCCATGTTGGCTTTTAGTGATAACTTTGTTCGCATCAAGGTGTTCGCTGATTTGTTGTTTGATTATCTTTTCCAGAATCTTCCCAGGTATTGAGGTCAGGCTGATAGGTCTGTAGTTTCCTGGATCTGTTTTTTCCCCAATGTTTGGAATGTTTTTTTCCAAATGTTTGGAATTGTAAACTACATACCGAATTAAAGGCATGGGGGTCTCTTTGTGAAAAACTAGCAAGATTCTTGATGCATTTGTTAAAGATCTATCCAGTATTTTCCAACTTGAGTATCCTGAACGACTAACATTAAATTGCTTAAATCCCCTAAACTGTGTTGGCTTAAAACAAGCCTTTTGCTTTTTTTTCTTTCAAAACAATAATAAAACAGCAACATAATTTCTACCACATTCCATAGACTATGCTTTCTAATGAAAGTTCTATTAGCTCAATACTTTGCTTGGCTCATGCATTTTTTCATTTTCAAATCTGGCGAGACATTCTTGTTTCTGTGACAGAAACAAAAACAATCAATTTATCTGAGGGAATCAGGAAATATAACTGGTAAAATCTGTAGATTTTATATGCTAAGTAGAACCCATATTTCAACACTTGTTTCCCCAGCAGATGTCCGTGCCTTGAGATTTAATAATCAGCTGTATCCTGAAGATAGCTGTGTCCTACCATGTGTCCTACCAGTTGGCTTACAGACTAATGGAGCCAATGTATAAAAAAAGCATAAACTTCTTTTGCTTCCGTTTTCTTTTGTTCAAACTAAAATATGCTAATTTTCTGTTTAGGAAATGATTAAAGTGACACCTATTATTGGACACTTTTAGGGGTCTTCCATTCAAAGATTATTTCCTCAAAAACATTTCCCCATTTTGATTCTGAAAGCTATCTTATTTTACAAGAAACATAGCTAAAGAAAATATATTATTACACATCTTAAGGGGGCTTTTCGAAGATTCTCTCCTGTTTTTCATGACAGCAATAAAGATACTCTTATAGTAATGTTTAACACTACAGTCAGTATATTATGGCGTGCAAATACTAATAAAAACCCACAATGTATTTTTATCTGCTATTGCAGGAAATATTCAATTATTCCTACTCTTTTAATAAAAGGAAGTTCCCCTTTATTTGCTTGTGTCTTCATTATTATGTAAGTTATTTCCTGCAATGACGTTAGGAACAATATATATGTATTCCCAGCTCTTGTTCTTTTTTTACCTCCCAACAGTGATAAAATCTCATATCCAAAATGTTTTTGCACAATGACAGATGAATTTACACAGCCAGGTTCTGCATCAACTGAGTTATATGAATATTAACCACAATTCAGTTGTATGAATATTGCAGATGGTGTAGAATGCATGCAAGAATCTCGTGATTACAGAACTCACTAGTGGCCAAAATTGTTTGGTGAACAGAAAAGGAAGAACCTCATTATGTCTAGTCCTTCACACGCTGCATTTAGATGACCATTCCAGGGTGAGATTTAGTTGTATTTAATTCGCAGTTGACATTAGCAGATTGCCAAGTGGCTTGCAAGTGTCAGGAAATGCAACTTTTGGTATCATTAAGAAGAATGCTCCGTCTTACAGTCCCAAAAACAGATTACAGGCTCATATGCTATTTACCTACATACAGCTGGCTTGGCTAAGGCAGCTGTATTCCTTACAAGTCACCCTCTATAGAAAAGATAAATCTGACCGCAGCATCCCCAGTCATATGATCAAAATTAGGAAGTTTGGAAACCAGGATGTATTTATGATGGTTGCAGGGTTCTGGGATTATGTGATCACCTTTTGTGACCTTCTAACAAGCAGAGTTAATAAAGAAGCCAGATTCACTTAGCAACCTTGTTACTAACTTAACAACTGCAGTGATTCACTTAATAACTGTGGCAAAAAAGATCATAAAATGGTGCAAAACTCACTTAAAAACCGTGGAGACTACCAATGAAAATTTTGAGTTCAATTGTGATTCTAAATCAAGGACTACCTGTAATGTTACACAATGAAACGCATATTCTTTTTCCAATAATGACAAATGTTCATTCAGTCTAAAGGGTTTTTATTTCAGATTCAGAAAACTGAATAATAAACACAAGATTCATTGAATGCACTGCTTTCCACCAAAACAGCTAGGAACAATTGGTGTCTTTTAGAAGTGGAAAAACAGTATCAACTCTATAGTCACGTATCTATTTTCACTTTTTTATACATATACACATTTGATCCTTGATGGTGATGAGGACCTTACAGAGATGCATGAACAAAGTTAAGAGCATGCAAAATATTTCAAATTTGAACACTACTTCCAGTCGAAATTCCCATCTCAAGAATGAAATGAGCTGTTTTTATTATCTTCAATACAAATTTTGCAATATTTGGAAATTGGAAATGCAATATTTCTGAAATAACTGAACAATCTCATTTTGCATTTGAAACATTCTGAACCTTTCGCATTCAAAATGGGAGGGCTCCAAAGTCCAAAATGATTTGAATTTGAGATATTCTGCATGCTCACAAACAAAATACATATTGAGAACATTACATTCATAGCGGCAGAAAACAATATTTAGAAAATGGAGTGGTTATCTGTTGCTGACATACATTATTCTAGAATTCTGACAAAGCGCTGTTCTACAATGCTTTATACCTGATTTCAGGTTTGAAATCTAACATTTATATTCCTGTGAAATATATCAGAACAATGTTTTTTTCTCAGGAATTCAGACCCAGAGTTAAACTAAGCAGGATCTTGAGAAGAAATACAAGAGTTTAACAGCACTGTGCATAAAACACAGGTAAAGCAGCACTTTAGGTACAACACAATAAGGCAGGTGGTGTCATCGCTCATGTCTAAAATCATAGAGTGTAGATTTCCTTATCCTACACAGATTCCAGATTGTTCACAGTCTCCACCTTTGCATTATGCAGCCATTCATTTTCATTACAGCAAAGCACGTCCACGTTCTACTTGACTTTGATTAGAAACTTCAGTACAGAAAGACACAAGTGGCACTGTAGGGCAGTATAATATATTGCTACCTTTTGAACTGAAAGAGGATCATAAAAGACAGTTTAAAGATACATATTAATGGAAGCTAATCAGAAAACCTCATTGTAACTGTAAATACAGAACCATATTTCTCCTCATAAACAGACCGCTTAGTTGCTCTAAATTTCATTAATCGGGGAGGGACTGATGTTGAATATTAAGGTAAGCTAGAAGTATATTAGCCTATTTAACATGATAACCGTTCGATCTGGTCATAAGAATTTTATTCAGATCTCAGTAAAAGCTGATATTCAGCTGTCTCAGTGAGAAAAATAAGAAAGTAGCTTCTCAACATTGTAAAAAAAAAATTCCGTTTGATGATTCCTCGGGTGAGGTAATCCGCCCTAGTGTTATATTGAGTAATCAGAGCACTTCTGCACCTAGTTTTGGCACCATTGCCACAGTAATACTCTCCTCTTTGTTTTCACCGTGACATTTTTCTTCGACAATTCAGACAGTATTCTTTTAGCTAAGCTCTCCAGAATCTCAAATCACCAACTTATTTTCCATGGAACCCAGGGGGTAGGGAGCTTAGGCCCACCAAAGTTCTCCTCTCTCCTTGTTCTCAAGCAACTACAGGACAAGGCAAAGATGGCAGTGGGAATCTGATATTGGAGTAGCAGCTGGATTTTTTAAACAGGGTTTTTTTTGGGGGGGGGGGGAGACATACTCAGTAGTCAGCAAGGGAACGTGCACTGATGGTTCAGTGTAAGTTCTGGGAATGGCTGCATGAGAATAAACACAATGAAGATTGAATACAAAGTCCAATTAGAGCAATATCTTTTTTTCAGCCAACCAAAACAAAAAAAGGAATAGCATAAGGAAAAAAACATAAGCTGATAGCCTGTTTTTAATGATAGCGTTAAAGATGGAATTTGGGAGGAGGATGCAAACTTTCAAATTAGGGCCTCAACACTACCACAACAGCATCTATTGTGTAGAATCTATGCCTAGAATGTCACAGCATCTATTGTGTAGAATCTATGCCTAGAATGTCAGGATTTTAAAAAAGCTGATCACCCAGTTCAAAAATATGTAATTATTTTCCAGCTTTGTTTCACCTGTTCATAGTGACTTGAAACACATATTAGCACACAGAATATAAATCCATAAACCATCTCAGTCCTGCTCATAGTCAGCACGATTCTCCTGTAATTTTCAGCAGCCTAATTTCAAAGTTCCTAAAATGCTGCACAACAGATTTTTTAAAATTTTAATCAGTCCTTTGCTTTATTTTTAAATTTTAATTTCCTTTCACATTCCCCATATTTTTTAATATCAGAGGTGTTCAGATAAAAAAAAAATTAGAATATAAACCTGTACCAAATATTTAGTTATTTAGAGTTTGTCCCAATTTAGGTGTTTCATGATATAAAAACTTTTTGTTATGATTACTAACAATAGTTTCGTATATCAAAATAGAAAAGTGTGGGTGATGAAATAATCCATTTTGCAATCTATGGAAACATATCCAAGGATTTAATTTTTTTCTAAAATTTCTAAAATTCTTCTAAACCACCACTGGGAAACACTTTTATGTCTTTTATTTACTTTTCTGTTAATCAGTATGGATTTTCTAAGTTGAACAGATCAAAAGATTAGCAAAATAGCAAAATGCTTCTACTGCAGTTCATACTTACAACCTCATACCAAAATCAAAGTAGCAGTGGTTTTTCAGCTGACACACCATGTATAGATTGCTTTTACAGAATGTTCAATGATATGCAAATTATAGTCAAAATCCAAATAAAAGACTAACTAGTTCTAATGCACTCCAAGGAGGTTTAATATTTCTAAAACAACTTTCCATTGTTACTTTCATGGCTCAATGGTTTTGAAGGAAAAAGTATTTTCAAGAAATTCTATGACTGTATGTGTTATGGCGTTGCAACTCCTGTTTAGAATACCAAGAGGAATAAGAAAGAAAAATTTAAAAAGTGGTTTGAATTCTGATCTACATGAATTAAGGGATATTTTCTTTTGTAATTGAACTTCAGGAATTTAAATTATAACATCCCAATTCACTAAGCAATGCTGTGTATCTTTTATAATTTTATGGTTTATGTGATTTTGAATTCTAATAGGGGGAAATTATTTTACCAATCTATTGTTTAATGTAAGTTTCTTTCTGCCACATTTATCAGATCCATGAACCCAGTAGGATGTCTTTCTTATCAGGATTTGTTATTTTCCAGATGATAGTCTACCACTTTTTTAAAAACAAAAAATTGATCAGCACAGCATCTACTGAATAAAGAAAAAAATTACATCCTTTCACTGTGGTATGGCCATCCATAAATTAACCCACAAGTCCCTTGATAGATACATCATTATTTAATGGTTAATCTAGACATGAAATTAATGAAATTAGATATGAAATTGAATTCATTTCATTCTAATGGCTTAAACTCATCTAACTGGAATGAGAAAAAATGCATCACACACTGTAATGGACACCTGAAAAACTGGAATTTGTATACTGAAAGTGTATGGTGCTGATATGATACATTAGGAAGGAGCAGCTTAAATAGTCAAGATTGCTGGCATCTTTTGCCACTGAAATCAATAAGGGGGCATTAAAACTCAATAGTATAGCATGTTTTACACACACAAAGCCCTAGGGGTAAATTCCTGATGTCTCTAATTTAAAGTAATAATAATGTATAGTACAAAACTATTCCACTGTGGAACAAGGGAACAGGGAGAAATTTCACTTGTCTCACACAAACCAAAAACCGGGGATCATCCAATAAAAGTAAAAGCTGGGAGGTTCAAGATCCACAGTTGACTTTACTGATTTTGAAATCCTGCAAAAACACTGTTGCTTCTGCTCAAAGTGTTCTAGGAAGCAAATCACTATTCTACGTGCTGATTGTTTCCTGCACACCTATGCAAGTGGGCAAGATGGAATATAATTCACAAATTTCAAAACAAGACACAAAACGATGCCAGAATAAAGAGGGATATTTTCTTTCTCTATGAGCAAATCCTCTAAAGCAGTGTTTTTCACATTTGGGAACTTTAAGGTGTGTGGACCTCAAGTTCCTGAATGTCCTAGCCAGCTGGCTGAGGAATTCTGGGAGTTGGAGTCCACACATCTTAGGTAAAGGTAAAGGTTCCCCCGCACATGCGTGCTAGTTGTTTCCGACTCTAGGGGCCGGTGCTCATCTCCGTTTCAAAGCTGAAGAGCCAGCGCTTGTCCAAGGACATCTCCGTCCGTGGTCATGTGGCCGGCATGACTAGACGCCAAAGGCGCACAGAACGCTGTTACCTTCCCACCGTAGTGGTCCCTATTTTTCTACTTGCATTTTTACGTGCTTTTGAACTGCTAGGTTGGCAGAAGCTGGGACGAGTAACAGGCGCTCACTCTGTTACACGGCACTCGGGATTCGACCCACCAAACTGCCGACCATCTGATCGACAAGCTCAGCGTCCTAACCCACTGAGCCACCGCGTCCCTCTATCATAAAAGTTCCCAAATGGGAAAAACACTGCTGTAAAGAAACCTAAGTGCTTTTCTATCACTAAAAGTCAATCTAGTCAGCCAGCTCCAAGCTTCTCTTTTGTGAGAACGCTTCTTTTCTGAAAATGTTCACTCAGCAACTGGAACAAAGATAGGTGCAAACTTATGACTTAATGATTATCTAACTGAAAAGTAATAGGATTATCTAGATTATGAGTCTGTTGCAAGAGGGTCTGACATTCTGACTGGCAGCAACACAAACAGGTCAAAAGGATAGTGATTCCTGTGACAGCGTGTGATCCCTTTGCTACATCAATTGGTAAGAATATTTCACAATGTGTTCGTCTTGTTAACACAGGAAAAGATGCCACACAATAATGTTTATTATGTGCCCACACTGAAGTAAGAATGGGCAGAGTGGGCTAAACATGTAGCCCAATCTAAAGGCTTCCTTTACAGTTACATAAGGTTCTTTTATAATTTATAAGGATAAAAGTTGTTTCTGGTAAGGTAAATATTTATCAAAACAATACCTTGCCTTTCAACCAAATGTGCTCATGATTAAAATCTGACTCCTTCGTTTCTTTTGGATTCAGATTAATCCCACTTACTTTATCGTATATTCTCAATTTGGGGTTCACTAGGTTGGAAATGGCTAACTAGGGCAAATGGCATAACATGCTAAGAATTCTGGAAACTAAATTTGTGGCCCACCTGGGAGGCAACAGGTAAGTTGTCATTTCCTGCCCCAGGATTTTAAGGTTAATTTTGCAGGGGTGGTGGTGGAATTATAACTTATTATATCCTTTTGAAAAAGATCTCCATATTGTGGCAAGGACAGGTAAGATTCCAAGCAAATTTAAATAATGGAATTGAATTTCTGAAAGCCAAAAAAAATATGTCTGAATAGTATTTCTTATGCAAGGAGAGTTAAAGGCCAGAATTGTGTGATTGCTTGTCAACACATATCCTCTTGAAAACAATAGTGGAGTGAGGGAAAAAGCAACAAATGAAGCTTTGTGATTATTAACCAGGACACATTTAAGCACCAATTTAAATGTACTTTTATGTAGATTTTTTTTGAAGCTTAAAACTGAATGTTCTACATTTGTTTTCTACCCATATTTGCAGTATGATTTTATTTGTTATGAATTGAGAATAAATTATGTCATCAGTTACTAAATAAACATGGAATTAATCCGTTCAGAAATTGATAGAGGCACACTTCACGTACTTATTGGTCTTGGGGAAATAGGCAGCATACTACCATATCAGATGCAGCCTGTCCTTTTTATATACAACTTGCTTTTAGGTCTGGTAATGGATGCTCTAAAGCATCATTCTAGATATAATGTTCACTAGGTGTGTTGGGCCTACTAATCTGAAAATTCTAGTCAGCCTTCCATTGCCAATGGAGGGTCCTAAGCAAAAAACATTAAAAGCCATAAGCCATACAATATGTTGACCCAGAAGATACTTTCTCGCAGCACCAGCAGCAGACATGACATCAAACTAGGATTACTGAAATCAATGCCTGCTTTGTAGCAGTAGTAGTACATATTCATCCTAGCCATGCATTCATATTTCTTCCCAGGAACAATTAAGCGTTAATATAAATTGCTGAGAGTGTCTCAAAAACAATTTCAGCTTCCTATATAAGAAACAATTATGGAGGTTACAACCCAACCTTTGCAGAGAAAGGCAATGGTTCAACTTCTTGCTGTTTCTTTTTTTGGTCCAGCAAGGTTCAACATACAGGTGGTTTGCTTAATTCAGGAAGAAAGCAATAAAAATGGTCCTTTTTAGGCTAATCTGGACAGGTGGCCATTAGCTCTCTCTATATAACATATTAGATAACATATTAGTTCAATTCCATTCTCCTTCAAAAGGGTTTGCTTCTCTGATTTATCAGACTAGAACAAAGAGCAATAATTTGGTTAGGGCTGACAAACTATGGCTACAAATCAAAATAAACTGATCTCTTAATACCTTTCAAACACAATCATGCAGGCTTGATGTAGTAAAATTACAAGAAACTCGTGTTTCTTTTCCTGTATAACTTCAGTTAACAAGACACTCCCCAAATCTCTCAAATTTAACAGTGTATCTTTTAAAGTGGGCTATTAATTTCATAGCAAGAAGAGATTTTCTAGGATGGCTATCGTTCAGTCACTACATTTGTGTCGCTTATGTTCCTCACATACACATAAGGATGAAGTAGCACTTTTTATACCAACAAAAGTTTTCGTTTTTGTCTCTCCCTCTCAAATACACACACACACACACACACACACACACACACACACACACACACACACAGAAGCTTGCACATATTTTGTACTGTGGTTAGCTACCACTGTGTTCTGTGCCATTGGAATGGAAGAGGACGTACCTGCTTAAACTCAGGGGACCATACAGACTCTATTCAACAAGTACTTTCTAATTTACAGTGCCCATAAGGTGCCCTCTTTTATATTCATAGGGCTGATTCATTAGATGTTGTATCTTGAGAACTAGATGGTGGAGGGGTGACAGCGTGAACTTTGTGTGTTACCAGAGGTGATGTTTCCCCATCAGCCTTGGTGTTGGGAATGGCATCCACACGGACATCACTAAGTTCTGTGTCTTTCTCCTTCGTTTCTTTTGGATTCAGAAAATCAAGAATCCCTGCTCCAAAGGCATCACCTTCTACGTTCACAACTGTTGTGGTCCGGTCCCTGATCAATAGGGAAAACATGGCAAAGTTTTCATTGGTGTTGATGAAATGCATCTTTAAACATTTTCAGAGACTCAGCCTATCTTTAAAAGCAACAAGTTTGAGAAGCGTCATTTGCTACCCTCTGTATTAAGTGATCTGTGTTCAAGCCTAAAAACATCAAAAAGCACAGCAAGCAAAGATGCTTTTCAAAAAGCAGACACCTCTGCCCTATCCTCCATAAGCAAAATTACGATCAGAAGCTCAACCTGAACAGTTTGCTAAAGGAGAATGTAGTACCATCCTGTATCCATCAGTCAGTCATTTTTGCTGGCCAGCAAGATGGGTGTTTCCTGCTGCAGAACTTGATTGTAAAATTGGGGACTAGACCAAAGGCAACTCTTTTTTAGCCCCTAACTCCAATTTTAAACACACCCCACCAAGATTTTTTACCATTCTTCTGAGGAAAAAGAACCTAAACAAATACCACATCCTCCTTGAAAAGTTTTGATGTTTCAAAAGTCTGCTTGGAGCAAAGCTCTGCTTCTTGTTCACCATAATTATGTTTGTCCTTTTCGTGACATGCAGCCTCTCTTTCACCTCATGCTACTTTAAAAAAAAACACCAAACCACTGCAAAACCTTTTCTCTCCCAGAAGAAAGAAGTAATTCTTTTTTCATGGGATTCGTGGTTTTTAATAGCTGATTTCCTCTGGTTAGCCCCTTCTCAACGTCAGAGAGCTTTTGTGATAATCAGAATGGGAAAAAAATACAAATTAACAATGTAGAGCAGTGACTTTCTTACTCCCTTCAGCATCAATAAACAAATTACGCTGTGCATGTTGCAACTGCTCTCTTATTGGTGAAAGCATTTTTTAAAGGTTGCTGCCACAAAAGGTTATTAAGATCCTTGATACTTTGAGAACCACCATATCCAAGAGCCAATGTGCACACATTTGTATACTTACACAATCCAGTCCACAGCCAATATGAGAGAGATGTCATTTGTGGGAAGTCCAATAGCCTCCAAGATAATAGCTATGGTTAGAACTCCTCCAGCTGGGATTCCAGCAGCTCCCACGCTGGAAGCAGTGGCAGTAACCCTGTCAATAAAATTATTTTTGGCTATGCTGAAATGTCATATTTGCTTTAAAATAACACAGAATCACATGCAGAGTTTATTCTTCTGTACTCGGGGAACTTTCATTCATTCTATATTACTGATGCCACACATTGGAGATAGGCTGTTTTCCAAAGCAACTCCAACTTGCCATTGTACATCGTGCAAATCAGTTCAATTGTGGTTGCATCAGGTTTCCCATTTGGGCATGCAACTAATCTAAATTATTAAAATGCGTCACGTTCAGAAGTGACTTAATGACATATCTAGTCTCCTTTTGCATTGCAATCCACAGCACTGTCAAGCCAAATATCCCTTTAGCCTCTTATTCTCTACATCACAATAAACTATAATCTCCTTCAAAGGAGAAAAGTACAACTCCTTTCAGTATTTCCCTGAAAGACATAATTTGTAAACAATGCTTCAACCAAAATGCAATGTGGCGGGCTAGAGTCAAATTGTTTCTCTGATTTTTCTGATGCACCAGAGCAGCTGATACTATCACTTACAGAATAGTAAAGATCTGTCCGATATTGAGGTCAACGTTGTTCAGTTGAGCAATAAAGACAGCAGCTACACACTGGAAAATAGCAGCTCCATCCATATTCACAGTAGCCCCAATAGGCAGAATAAATCTACTAATTCTTTTGTCTACTTTGTTGTTGTCTTCGATGCATTTGATCATTGATGGGAGAGTTGCAGAGCTAGATGTGATCAAGGAAGAAGCACAAGAACATCAAGTCCAGCAATGTTCCTGCAGCCCAAAATGTAAGTATTTGTCTGTCAGACTAAATAGATAATGTAACATTCCAGATACGTGCTGTTCCTGAAAATTAGGACAAAAGATTCTACTTTATTCATTTCCAAAACAAATGCCTGAATCTTATGAGAAAAAATAAAAAGGGAGTTTTATTCTACATTTTTTATTATTTCTATTATGTCTGGTTTAAAGAAACATTTTTACAGTCAAGCACCTTAGTATTCTCAAATTCTCTCTCTCCCCACCCTGTAAGACACAATAATATAGCCATTAAAATCTTTGCCATCGAGCCATATTTTACCATATAGAGACATAGACTATCTACACCCCATTCTGAAAGTCTGCTTTGCGTTTTAGTAAATGTAGAGTCCCTTGGTTTACAAGAAAAGCCATTGAGTTACAATATTACTCTAAATTCAATGTCGTCCTCATTTCAGAAATAGAAGCAAAAATCTACCAACCTGGAACAAGTAGCAAACGCTGTGGTGAAAGGAGTTATAAGACCTAACAGAAAAGTGAAAGGGTTTTTGCGTGTAACTGCAAAATAAATAAGGGGTAAAATAATCCCTCCATGAATAATGTGGCCAAGAATTGATGCAAAGATGTATTTTCCAAGGCTTGTCACCAGCAGGATAATATTATCCATTTCCACAATCTTGCTTCCAACTAGAAACGTAATGCCGAGTGGTACATACCTGAAAAGGAAGCACTGAATGTTACACTGAATGCTAAATAACATTCTAATTTTTGACAAAAATGAAAAAGTCAGCGATTTCTGAAACCCGCACTATGGGCCTCAATAAAGAATAAGCATCACATTGCCGTATAAAATTTCCTTCAGTAAATTGAATCCTTATCTCTTTTTCTTTTGTGGGACATTCACGTGCACATTTGCTACTATCCTTAAGAGAACCAATTAGATTGATTAAATTAAAGAATCTGCGGTGAACACAACATGTATTTCATATTCAAGGGATGATGGTGTAAATGAGGGCTATTTTCATAAATAATGGTTGAAGTAATATGTGAATGGGTTCAAAATGATCAAATCAGAAGATTCGGTTTTTACCGCTTTGGGGCTGAACATATGTAAGCTGAAGAAACAGTAGATTAATTTGGTCCAAAGTAGATTTTGTTGAGTGGACAGAAGTTGCTTTTGAGTATGGAAGGACAGAAGCATGTGAGAGATGGAAATTTAACACCTATAACAGTGGTGGCGAACCTATGGCACGTGTGCCAGAGGCAGCACTCAGAGCCCTCTCTGTTGGCATGCACGCTGCCGCCAGCAGCAGGTCCATCAGGCCACCACCGCTGCCCGGAGCAGGAGCCCTGCCCAGCAAAAAGGAGGCGAAGCAGCCGACTAGCAAGGTCAAGTAGAGGTGGTAGAGCAGAGGTCACCAACCACTGTCGATTGGCGGACTGGAAGAAAAGGGAGGGGGAAGCATTTTACATGCATGCGTGCGCGCACGGGGCCGCGAGCATGCATGCACTGCAAATGGGGCAAGGCTAGTGCCTGCGTGATACTAGCCCTGCCACGTTCTTGTGTGGTGCAGCGCCTTGTATCTGCACCCCACAGCGCAACGGCGGCCATTTTTACGCCTTGCAGCACAGTGGGCCATTTTTGCACCCCTGGCTTTTGCGTGCCAGAGGCAGCACTCAGAGGTGCCTCCCTGCCCGCCCCCCCGAGGGCACCACAATGCTGATGTGCCCCTGGCACTTTGCGATAAATAAGTGGGTTTTTGGATTGCTGTTTGGGCACTCGGTCTCTAAAAGGTTCACCATCACTGACCTATATTGTGTAGGTTTCCTGGGGCAAAAAAGCACCACAATTGCCTGACTTCTGGTTCTTGGTCTGAGGAATTTGTGCAGTGAAGTGATGGTAGCTTGAATGACAAACCAATTGAGTGGCAATGAAAAGCATGGTTGCTGTTCTAAAAGAAGCCATGAATGTAGGACACCCAAATAATGAATCTGGCCATTCAGACAAAACAGTGGTACTTGACAGATAGCCCTAATGTCCAAACAGCAACTCATTTGAGTTCAGCTGTTTAGCTGCTTAGTCTGTTCTCTCCCATCCAGATTCTTACAGTCTCAAGACATTTGGATGTCAACATACGATGTCAACAGCATCTTCCTATGCCCAGAAGTGACAATGCAAAGTTGGTATATCATCACCATATTGATTATATCACACACCAAATGCCAAAAAATCACTTCTGTGGCACTCCACATATGAGATGCCAATCTGGCACACCCCACAATTGACTGAAGGAGAAGAATCGCTGCAAAAAAGAGCCTACAGTCTCAAATTCTTGTAGGCCAACCAGTAAGATACTATGGCTGATTGCATTAAAAGCCATTGCTTGCACAGTTTTCCAAAGTCTTCCATTAATCAGCTTTCAGCAATTTCAAGACCTGACCAAAGGCTGTCAATGTCAAGCCAATGCCACCAATCTTAAGTGGTTAGAATAAAAAATAAAAGTGGCTAATTAAAAATCTTCCAAAGTGCCCAACCAATTTTAAAGAAAAAAATGGGTATCTATATGGGCAATAGCCATAGAAGATCTGACTAAAAACATTTCAGTTAAGTCTGGCTACCACTTTCGTTTCCTGCTCAGGAAAACAGAAAACTTCTTTTTACAAAGCAACACCCGAAGGTCTCTGAAAATGGTATGATATGAAGTGGAATGAATTTGCCGGAGTCCTTCTTGTACAATTTCAGCTTCCATGACCCTTTCATTCTGTAGAGATTTTGCATGACGAACTGCAAGTCCTACCTATGAGCTGGCCTTTTCAGAGCTGAATCAGAGAAGAAAAAGCAGCAGTCTGCTAAATATTCAGGTCAGTTGCACAAGGGACATGAGAGAAATCCAGGCCTTGACCGGTCAATAGCCTATCTACAACCCTCTTGAGTCAATATATATATATATATCAAGGGAGGGGGCAGTTGATTTGATTTACGCAACTCATTTTTTTATATCAACTTTCCATGTCACACTGGCAGAAGGAAGTTACAATTAGCTGATTCAGCAGAACAGGGTATATGTCCTTCCTAGAAACAACAGTTTGATGCACAACTGGTAATTCTGAAAAATTCCATGACAATAATGTTGTACATATTACATAAGCCATAAATGGGTAATTCTAAATGCCTTTGTTAAGAAGCAAATGCTACTGAATACAGTAAGTGTGTTGAATAAGCATGTTTAGGCTTGTACAATTAAAACCCAAAAGATATGGAAGCAGGTTATTTATTAATAGAGCCACATAACCAATAGGGTAGCAAAAGAAATCCAAATATTGAATATATGAACTGGGCTTTTAATAACTGAATATTTATGCTCCCTGTAATGCAACCAGCAGGGATTTTTATTGCGTTTCTGAGCATCTTTTTCAATAAAGAAATTTAGTTTCAGATGAGCTAGAAAAGCTATAGACTTTACCCACAAAAAAGGCCTACCTGATATTTGATTACATAGTTTTTACTACACTGCTCCTCCCAAGTACCAAATTAGTGGTTCACACTCCATGCCTGATAAAGGGAGGTACATAATAAACACGCTGAACATTTCTCCTTAACTTATTGTATATGCCACCTTTTATTCGACCTTAAGATTCTGCTAGGCAGGCAGGCAGCTGGCAATTGTCCCTCTCAAATTAGATACTATAGATCATGAAGACCCTTTAATACAGACTTTAGAGTTGAAGAGAAGGTAGTGTATATAGTAAATTGTATTTTAAATGGGCCCAATGCTGGGAAGTTTTTCAGATTGCAGTATTATTATGAATACTCACCACATAATCCAAGATACTAAGACCATGGTTGCCTCATTGAAAGAATTAAAGAAACGAATGAGTTCTTCTCCTTCAGGTCCAAGTTTTTTCAAAGCTACTCCCAAAACCAGAGCAAAGAGTACAAGCCCCAGAATATTCATTCCTTCGATTTCAGTGCCAACAGGGAACTGCGAATGAGATACACGTAGTCATACTGTTAAGTGTTTTAATGTGGTGTACCAATTATATGAAGCCAGATCTCCCTTTTGATATTAATTGCAGTTAACAAATGAATGGAAGCATCACCCAGAATATGATAAAAGAAAAACCCACTAGACATAAACTCTTCTCTGAATGCAGATGTAATCTTTTGACAGAAGAGATAATTTTCGTAAGAGTCTTCAGAATGAAGATGTTGGATCCTCATTATTTACCACGTTGACATAGAGCTAAAAGCATTGTGTATTTAATTTGTACTTATAGTGTAAGATTTTTAAGATACAAGGAGCATTTCAATTTGATCGTCCAGTTTGAAAGGAGGAAGTATCATTTACCTAAATTACTTGTTTATTCAAAGTGGTCCTTGATACCATCTAGTTATCTTCAAATATTTTGCACAGACTACAAAGGCAAATAATTATTTTCACATTATTTATGGGCAGGAGCAAGGTATTGCAGTATGTTTGTTGACTGAGGATAGGTTTGGGAAATTTGAACTAAAAGAACTGGCACACATACACCTCTTGCACACATTCAAAATCATGGCTAAACAGAACCTAAATCCATACAGTTTGGGACGAGTAGGGAGAATTATCTTTGTTCCACATTCCTCTCCACATTTATACTGTCTACCAAGTCAAAAGAGATAATTAACTGCAAGAATAAAATATATAGTTTTATTATTTTGTTAATGGGAATTGAAGGGATAACATTCAATATACCTATCCAAATAGTTAAAAGACTATTTTAAAAAAGAGAAGAAAGCAAGTAGCTAAGGCAAAGTATTACTGTATATATATAACATGGGTGTCAAACTCGCCGCATCATGTGATGTGTTGCGACATATCGTGACTTGGTTTGCATTGCTGGAGCTGGGGTGGGCGAGGTCTCTGTATGATGCAACCGGCTCATGGGCCGGCAGTTTAACATCCCTGGTATATAATATTTATGTTATTGTCACATCACTGAATGAAATATATCTTTGAGCTTCCCTTCCAATGTTTGTACAAGTGACTATTGTCCATGTGCTATAAGACAAATCAAACGCGTGAGATAGTCAGGGTAGACTTCAGTTCTTCCAAGCTGATTGTAGTATTGCTCAACCATGATACAGTATTTCTCCTACTGAGGTCCTGTTCAGACTTATGAACTTAATTTAGAAATATAGTAAACTGTCTTTCAGCTATAATTAACAAATGACGTTAGTAATAAGGTCAAAAGGCCTTTAGAATAATAAACTTGTGAAGAAGATACAGCGTTAATTTAAGAGCTTTAATTGAAATATTTTGACATTATAATAAAATATGAAGAAACATTACTTTGGGACACCTGCAAGCATGACCTCAGCTCCACTCCCCAAATCCTATACATCATGCAGAGGATTGATGTTCTGTTCACACAAGAAGGTATTCCTTTTGATCATTTTCTCCCAAAGCTCAGAAAAATTTAGGAATTGTTGTTTGGATTAGCAGCACTCTGACTTTGAATGCAAATGTTTACTGTTCACTGTGGCCGGCTGTCTTTAGCAATGACTAATGTGAAAAGGAGTAAAGCTCTTCAGTTAAGAGCTCCTCATCTCCGAGGACTTGAGGGAATGACCCATTTCTCCCATCTTTCAGAAAATAGTTGACAAACAAACCTGCAGTAATTTAGAAGACTGTCTACAAAGTCAGAAAGTCACCATTTGCTCATATCTAATTTATAATGCTATCCTGTATAGTTTATTAAGAATATAAATCAAGGGATCCTATAAATCCTGAAGTTAGTTCAAAAGTTAATGGGCATTAATTCCTGTTACGATTGTAGGATTGCTTAGAACTGTGCCAGAACAAACAAAGTGCTATTCTGGCAACAACCAGGAATTTTCCCACCATGTTAGTAAAATAAAAATTAGCTTTGGTAGGGTACAATGTTATACAAACATAAGATAATATTCCCAACAAAGGTATAAAAATATCTGGTTCCTAACATTATTAACCACAAGAATTTGCAAAAACAGAGATTCCCCGAGTAGAAATGGGAGCGGTCCTGTTACTTCAACAATGACACCAGGAGACAAGGCTCGGATTATGCCACTCAGTCAGGTGGAGAGAATTAGAATTAATCCCCCTCTTCATACTTCAATATCACTGAAAGTGATATTGTTCTGAAGTTCAGAGTATCCACAACTTCAAATGAGATGATTTTACAAACCAAACACATACTGTGTACACTATAAAAAAAACTGTTCACAAGAAGGCAAAAGCAATTCAGGACTCAAGGGCAGCCTAGCAATATCATGCTATGTTTGTAAGCTACCCAGATAATTTCATATAACCAGCATAATGCTAGGTGCCAAAATTCCACGTTGTTAAAACATCATTGTTAAACATTGTTAAATTCCACATTGTTAAAACATCCAAAGGGTACAATGCACTCTTATGAGAGAAAATAAAAAGAGAACAATTGTTTCATAGTAGTGTTACAGGTTGGGGGTCTAGTTAATATATTCCCTCACAGCTCCGTAGTTAATAACGCCAAGATTTTGTAAGAAAAGCTGTTGGTGGGGGTTCTTGGAGGCATGATTTGAAAAAATAATGTGAATAAGTGGGAACCATGCTGCTTACGTTAGAGCTACAAAGGCCACTGAAAGCATAGGTAACAAAATCATGACCTGGAGGGTAGATCTAATTTCACAGATGTCCTCGTAGGTCAGGTATTGGGGCAATGGATGAGTGAGAAAGACTGAACACTCCAAACGTGCTTCCTGGTGCTCTGTGCAAGATGAAACAAGAAGTTGTTGCTTCCTGCCTCAGCTGTTGCATACTTCCCATTCTGGGGGAAGTAGAGAATACACGTAACTCTTTCAAAGCTTCCATGAGTTGGGAAAGTGTAGGATAACACTGATGGAATTGGCAGGAGGATCACTTCCTACTGCCTCTCCCAAGGAAAGCAAGAGGCAGCTGGCGATTGTAAGTTAATGAGGGACTCTGGGGTGAAAGAGAGACCTCATTTCTGCCTTCAAACCTATCTGATTCTGCCCCAAACATTCAGTGATCTGGACTGTTTGATTTCTGTGTCTTCCCTCCATTACAATTCTTGTTTCCTAGAGTAACACAAGCAAAGGTGACCACGATTATTTGGCCAGTAAGCAGCACTGTGTGTTCTAGGCTGGTAAGGTTTTTTTCTGTGTGTTTTCAGACACAGAAAGGGCAAATGCTTTACTATGGGTGCCTCCTGTCAGTGGAGACAACAGGGAGATTTTGTGCAACTACAAGCCTCTGAAGACTTGTACGATTTTACCGGCTATACCATGTATAGTGGGCTATATAGTGTTTTCCTGAAATTAAGACCCAGTCTTATTTTTTATTTTTTGCCTCCAAAAGAGTCACTGAGTCATATTTTCAGGGTGTGTGTGTCTTTTCCACTTACCTCACGGCGACAGTGCCGACAGTCCCACCCAGCCGGCCCAACTTCTTCTGTAGCCAAAGGAGCAGCTTCATTCTGCAGCTGAGAATGGAGCTCCTTTCCGGAAGGCCTGTGAAGCCGAGAACCAAGCTACAGATTGAATCCATAGTTCGGTTCTCGGCTGCACAGGCCTTCCAGAAAGGCCTCTGGCTGTGAAATACAGGCCCAAGCTCCATTCTCAGCAGCAGAATGAAGCTGCTCCTTCAGCCACAGAAGAAGTGGGCCAGTGAGACAAGTGTCGATCCATGGGAGGCCTGGCTGCTGTGGTAAGCTCCACCCCTGCCCTAGCTTGATTTTTAGGTGTGCGCCTTGCTCCAAAACTAGGGCTTATTTTTGGGGTAGGGCTTATATTAAGCTCACCCCCCAAAAATCAAGCTATGTCTTATTTTTTGGGTAGGTCTTACTTTCGGGAAAACTCGGGTAATAGTAATATAATGAACAAGAAGGCATCCAAGTACTCAAGATTGCGTGAATGAGCACAATTCAGAAGTTGCCTCATTAATTATTTCCTACTGTTTTTAGCCTTCGTTACTTAATATTCCATGAGGGAACTAAAATAATGTGAATTACATAATCCTAAAGCAATACTATAGAAATACTGCTTCTGTTGTGGATTTTGGTTTTTACTCTGGGGCAATATAGCTATTTTACTTCATTCATAGTTAGAAGATGGAACAAAAGTCTAATCCTAAAGCAAGCATATATCAACAAAAACATTTCACAAAATAATCCTTTCCTTACCTTTTCAATAGTGGCATTCCCAAAGGAGGCATTTATTATTTCTTTATAATCAACAACGTACTGTTGATGAAAAATAACATTTTGATTACATACATATCACTAGAAAGCTGCTCTTGCTATACTCAAAAATAAACATTGTTTTAAAAGTCTAGGTCTAGGACATGCTTGGCAAACTGCTGTCTTCTCAATGTAGGGCTACAACTCCCATAATCTCTTAACTACCGACTTTATTAGTCGGTGCTGATAGGAACTGAAGTACACTAATATTTGGAAGGTCATGTGTTGCCCATTCCTATTGCCTGGACAATTTTCTTCTGTGTTTTTCTCCCCCCCCCCCCCCAGGGATGCTTTTCAATATTCCCTGAGGTACAATCTTGGGCATAGTCATTGAAAGGAGTGAGATTTAATTTTTTTTTATTGAAAAGTTTTTCAATACATTTTATCTTTAACAAAACAACCCCTCCCCACCCCCCCTTCCCAACCCAACCCAACCCTCCCCCCCTCCCCTTCCCGACTTCCCAGAGCTAAATACAAGGTATAAAAGTAGAAACAATCATAAACTACCATATGCTAACAACAATAAACTATTAGGTCTATCGCACTTTAGCTCTTATAAAATGACTACAAGCAATATAAATATCACATCAATACTTATTCAAATGCTAAATGAAATTTTTTAGTCCCATATTTATTCTGGATGTAATCAATCCATTTTTTCCACTCCACAATATATCGTTGTTGCGAATGGTCTTTCAAATACGCCGAGATCTTTGCCATTTCCGCCAGGTTAGAAACTTTTAAAGTCCATTCTTTTATAGTCGGAAGTTCTTCCTTCTTCCAGTATTGCCGTACTAAAAGTCTTGCTGCCGTAATTAAGTTCAACATCAACTTAGTGTCCGCAACAGTAGTATCAGTAATAATGCCCAGTAAAAACAATTGCAGACAAAACTTTATCCTTTTCTTAAATATCTTCTGCATATTCCACCAGATTTTAATCCAAAATGCTTTAACCTTTTTACAGGTCCACCATATATGAAAATACGTTGCATCTTCACCACCACACCTCCAACATTTAGGCTGGTAGTTCAGATACATACTTGCTAACTTTTTGGGATCTAAATGCCACCTATAAAACATTTTATAAAAATTCTCTCTTAAATTTTGGGCTTGTGAGTGAGATTTAATTTTGAACAAAAAAGAAGTGAATCCGGTTAAACAATAATTGTAATGATTCAAAGGATTAACTCAAAAGCGTGCATACTGAACAATAACATAAACTTTTCAAAAATCATTACTTACCTTTTCAACGGTAACATTGGCAATGGTTGAATTTCTAACTATAGCTTTATAATCGGTAGCATACTGTAAATGGAAAACATTGGTTTTATTAATAGGTGTGGTACACTGTTAAACAAATATATAGATTAAAACTATGTGGCTTGTGAAATCTATTTCTGGATTTCTTTTGTGTGAAACATTGAGAACTACAACATCATTGATAAAGTTATAGATGCAATTTGGTCATTTTTTTAAAATATAGAATGATGTTGCTTATGCATGAAAAACCTGAGCCTACGAACTGTTAAAGGCTTCCTGCATATCTGAAGCATTTGGTAGGAGGAAGGAATAAAAGCATTGTCATCAGGAGCTGTCACTTTGCATCGCCAGACTAAGCTAGGAACAAAAGAACGGGCAGTACAAGAATATTGCATCCAAATGGGGCAACATTAGCAAAAGTTTCTCCACACCGTATATCTGATTTCGTTTTAAAAAACACTTCTTGGCATTTTGGATTGCCGCTCATAGAGCTAATCACAGAACAGAAGGATTTCCTATTACCAAAAATGGAATTGGATCAGCTGAGAGTCAAGTGCTAGTTAACCTGCAGATTAAATGTGAAATTCCGTAAGAGTGCAGCACTTCTCACAGAGTTTGTAGCTGCCAGTGAACATAGTAATATATATTTAGGCCTGTTAGATTCTAACTTGGTAAAAATATATTTTATACAAAGGACTGTAGCTTATTTTAGGATTAGATTTTATTTTCTAAAATAAATTTCAGCAAATTTTATAAAGCAGATACTTCGAAGAGCTAATATTTAGCTTGTGAGACTAGGATCCAGAAATCTTTCTGGTCAGAGAAGCGAGTGCCTAAGAACTCCTTGTCATTTGGGAACTCCACCACCTGCATGGCCCAACGAAATGTGAACAATTTACAGAGGGAGAAAGAGAAACTCAAATCTTAAACAGTGGAGGAATAGGGTAAATAGATGGCACTTTTATTAGTGGGATTAAGGTCTAATCGTTAAGATTCTGTTTCAAAAATGTCATGGAATTTAAATCACACAAAAGGATGTGAATTGGCAGCAAGAGGTCCACAGAGGTCAATTCTTTCTGAGCTTGTTTAAAATTTACAATTCCAGATTAAGGGTTCTTATTTTGGCATACACCTTCTAAGCTTTATTGCCTCCCAGTTTTAGAGAATGCAGAGGGAAGACTTTGAAAGGCATGAAATTGCTTCACTATTATCAAGGATTCAAGCAACAAACTGCGAACAGTGAGAAATTCTTCCATTACCCTTGTTCAGTATTTTGAATTTCCTAATTATCCAAACTGGTAAGATCTCCATAATAGCAAGTATTGGTTTAGATACTCATATAATTCTGTATAGATTGACTCTCGTAAAATACATTTTTGTACTACCTATATTTTGCTATATCCTGCACAGGATCACATTATAGAAAATCTGATTGAAATCTCAAGAATCCAGAATAGATTTTTGAATAGATGCACAGATAATTACCGATCGAAAGGCTGCAACAATGAGATTTGATGGAAACAAATTTCTGGAAAAAAAAATACAAAAATTAGGAGTTGACAATAGTTTATAATCTTAATTGTTTGCACATTGGTGTAAAATAATCCATTTTAGGATTTAGCATTAGTTCATCATTAACAGGGCAAAGAGCTTTATTGCATCAGCATTTTTTAGGCCTTAATAGACATACTTGCCTTAACAGCACATTTCAAAGATCTTATGAATAATTAACAATTTTATTAATAACTGTTTTCTTCAGTGATCACATGACACTTCCTACAAAATTTACTAAACTACAGAAACTACAATCCATGGGCAGTAATGGCAAAAAAAAGAGTAAATCAGGGAATTATTCCAATTAAAAATGCAAAATAATCTTAATATCAAAATTTAGTCAGAGATATTTGTTTTCCCTATTTTATTTTTAACATGCCAAATACATTTATGCATAAATGGAAAAACATATATTCGTTGGTACCACCTTTACGGCCCTAAAGATATTTCTACACAGCTGCCAGTCCCACCCTTCTTACTCTTTATAGTAGCTTTACGCCTGTGCTAAGATATTCCTTCTACATTGCCAACTAGGGCTCCATCCAGCTGACCAATGAGAATGTGCAAAAAAGCAAGGGCTCTACAACCTTTTAATAAGAATTCCTGCTTCTCTGTTTAAGAAGGGAATTGATTTTTTAAAAATGTAGTGAGTACTTAAATATTGTTAAGTACATTAAATACATTTCTAATAGATATTCTATAAAGGTAAAGGTAAAGGTTCCCCTGCACATGCATGCTACTTGTTTCCAACTCTAGGGGCCGGTGCTCATCTCCGTTTCAAAGCCGAAGAGCCAGCGCTTGTCCGAGGATGTCTCCGTGGTCATGTGGCCGGCATGACTAGACGCCAAAGGCGCACAGAACACTGTTACTTTCCCACCGCAGTGGTCCCTATTTTTCTACTTGCATTTTTACGTGCTTTCAAACTGCTAGGTTGGCAGAAGCTGGGACGAGTAACAAGCGCTCACTCTGTTATGTGGCACTCGGGATTCGACCCGCCAAACTGCCGACCTTCTGATCAACAAGCTAAGCGTCCTAACCCACTGAGCCACCGCGTCCCTTCGATATTCTATAGTTCTATACAATTCTAAGGTATAATGTGTACAGTAAGTACATTATAGTACCAGTATAGAAATCAAATATCAAATGTATAAAGTATTCATAGTATGATATCCAATAGGCAAAGTTCAATTCATAAAGAAAGCCATGTATCATTGCAAATAGATAATTTTATTTCAGTCAACAACCAGCTTGAAACAAGGCAGAAAAGGATACAACCATAAAGAAATGGCATAGTATAAATAAAATAATGCAGAATGGCGCTCTATTAAGGCTAAGATACAATTAAAACTATTTAAGAACCAGATGAGAGCCAATTTGATATAGTGGTTAAGGTGCCAGACTAGAAACCGGGGTCTGTGAGTTTTAGTCCTGCCTTAGAACAAAAGCCAGATGGGTGACTTTGAGCCAGTCACTTTCAATCAACCATAGGAAGGAGGCAGTGGCAAGTCACTTCTGAAAACCTTGGCAAGAAGACTGTAGGAGCTTGTCCAGTCTCCGAGAACTGAACACCACTGAACAGAAAAAGAAGAAAAAACAGATAGGGAATCACAAAATTAATTGTAGATGAAGTGCAAAGGTACTGAATCTATGGGATAGCAAATTAACAATATAAAAATAAGGTATACTGTAAAAAGTCTAATAATCTAAAATATGGATAATTAGTTACATCTAGTAATTTATTCATACAAAACTGAAGATTAATGGAATAGATATTGCTCATATGTCTAGTTGCCTCTAGACATTCACAACTGCTGCACAGAACTTTGCTGTATTATGCATAAAAAGGCTTCTCTAAATTAACCTAAAATTTCTTCGATGAGTCTGGAACCTCTAACAATAAAGGGAAAATAAGCCTTCTTTGGATATCTTTGTAAAATTATCAATATAGCAGCAGAAGGAGTATGGATCCAACTGAACCATCACTACAAGGGTATGTTTGACTAGCTGTAGGAATTTCATGACTCTCCTACCATGTTTTCCTGAAATTAAGACCCGGTCTTAAAAAAAATTTGCCTCCAAAAGAGGCACTAGGTCTTAATTTTGGAGAATATCTTGCCTTAAGACCACCACAGCCTGGCCTCCCACACCCCAACACCTGTCGTGCCGCTGCTTGACTTCTTCTGCGGCTGCTTGCTGCCACTTGTGGCTGGACGCCTTGTGGAACATTGCGCCATTGCCGCTTCTCCCAGCAGGACGCCGCATAGCTCTTTGCGCCATTTCTGCTGCTCACGACAGGATGCTGCGTGGCTCTTTGGCAGCGGAAACAACCTGAAGTGCCA
Organism: Vipera berus; assembly: GCF_964194415.1. Classification (NCBI taxonomy): domain Eukaryota; kingdom Metazoa; phylum Chordata; class Lepidosauria; order Squamata; family Viperidae; genus Vipera; species Vipera berus. Next base: position 196,918,003 of record NC_138202.1, on the reverse strand, counting down.
CGTGGCGTCCTGCCACGAGCAGCAGAAACGGCACAAAGCACCATGTGGTGTCCTGCCGGGAGGAGCGGCACCGGCGTCCTGCCAGGAGTGGCACCAGCATAATGCGCTACATGGCGGCCAGCCACAAGTGGTGGCAAGAGGCCGCAGAAATCAAGGAGCGGTGTGACAGGTGTTGGGGTGTGGGAGGCCGGGCTGTGGTGGTCCTACCAGTAAGGTAAGTGGGTGTGGGGCGCGTGGGGCAGCTTCACCGCCCCTACCCCCACCCTAGCTTGATTTTTAGGGGCTTAGTTTTGGAATAGGGATTAGGCCCACCCCAAAAAATCAAGCTAGGGCTTACTATCGGGCTAGGTCTAACTTTGGGGGAAACAAGAGTATATAAAATTGCTGAAGGCAAACTATTGTATTTGGCTCTGAGGAAAAACTTTTGTTGAAACTGAGAGATCAATGAGTTGATGTAATTAGCTGCTTTTGAGATAGGTGGTTAAACCATGGATGGATTGGGGATCCTATATAATTACATTACTTTATTAACTATGAGTAGTACTAATGTTTCATTTGAATATTTCTGCAGCATATGGCATGTTTTTTTCTAGCATTATACCTTATGTGCACATGTGCATTATAGATGAGACAAGAAGTTGCTATGATACATTCCAACCAAAGGCTGCGTAAATCTACAGCATGAAGTTCTGCCTTGTTTCATATTGTCCACGTCCAAATCTTCTAGGATCAACAGATTAACTCAGATCTTCAATAAATGAAGTAATAATGCAACAAAACGTCAAACAGAGATTCACACGTTGGCTGCGTTCATACAGTTTACCTAACTTGGTCAGGTAAAGATCCAGTTGAGGCATTTGCATAAGTATGGTTAGTGTTACACTTGGTTGATTTTTTTATGCTTTATATCAGGGGTGTCAAACTCAATTTCATTGAGGGCCGCATCAGCATTGCGGTTGCCCTCAAGGGGCCGGGTGGGTATGGCCAGGGTGGGTGTGGCCTACTGGGTGGGCGTGGCTAGAGTGCGTATGGCCTACTGGGTGGGCATGGCCAGCTCTACATCGTTTGCATCAAGGGTGCCTATGGGGGCCTGGGCAGGAGTGGGACAGATCTGAGGGTCTCTGGCAGAAGGAGGGTCTCTGGGTCAGGGCCAAGGCAGTGGGGGCCGTTCCCTCACTGTTTCCAGGATGGCTTCACGGGCCACATGAAACCACTTCGCGGGCCGGATCTGGCCCCCGGGCCTTGTGTTTGACATGTCTGCTTTATATAAATCCAGCTTGTTTGGTTAGTTGTCCAATCAGTGCATTCAGTGAAGCTAGATAATAGGTCGATTTAGTAACTAAATTGAAAATACTGTTTGAATACAGCTAATCTATCCAAGTTCTGTCAAGCAGTATTGGGAAATGCCCTTGGATATGTCCCTAATTGCAAAGTGTACTATTACAAAATTACTTCATAGAAGACCACAGTAGAACATAGTAGAAAATACTGGAAAGAGGGAGAATAAAACTCATCAGAGGCATTTAACTCAGTCCTGTTACCAATCAACTTCCAAATATAATTTCTGAATTAAAAACCTGATTTACTCTAAGAGTACAGTAAATACAGAAAACTTTCTCCTGAGGATAAAAAAACTGCCATTTGCGCACTCCAAGAGCAAGCTAAATCCTGCTAAATCCTGTCCTAATGTTTAACTTCAAATCAGACCCATGCATCCCAAACATCACAGAAAATGCACCTGCAGAATTAACAGCTCTAATCTGTTGTCAAGTCCGTATCAAAAGTTAGAAGCTAATTCTATAAAAACAGATGGGAATAGAAGCTTTCAGGTCTATTGCACTCAGGATAAAGGGAAACAGAAAGATTGGTAGAACAAAAAGAGGATCCATTGTCTGAAGCACAGTTAAGCTGTCTGATCTCCAGTTCTATATTCAATTCATGCTATATGAACTTACCCATAATAATTAGGAAATGCTAAAGTCCACAACTGTCTGGACAACTGCCTTTAGCAGCAATTTTGAACTTTCCTGATGCTTTTACCTCTATTAATAATGAAAAGAAATAATTTAGATTTTCTAAAAGATAATGTTTTCTTGTAGATTCACTTTTATCCCATGGAATTTAAATTAGGCCATTCCTATTATTCTTAGAAAGCCTAACATCTGTGATTACAATTTCCCCCAATATCCTAAGCAAACCCGTTATACAGTATCTGAGCAATGTCCTATCTTCATATTGATATCTTTTTATTTTAGAAATCTATTATTTCAATTTTTTTTGCCTTCATTTATTGTACATAAAACTATATAAGGGAACATTAACCTTGAAGCCATATTTGCTGGAAGTATAAGTATGGTTGACCAAAGAAAAGGACCTCTATACAATTCTGTACTAAGATCCAGAGATCTAGATATAAGCAAGTACTACTTTAATCTCTTTCAGCCTTGTTCAGATTCAGAACAGCAAAATTCCCCCCCCCATGTCTCACGTTTATTTGCCAACACTTGTACCATTAACAAAATAATTTATCAAAAATAACGTTAGCTTTTACACAAGGCTCATTCTTTGCTAGAGACTCAGTTTATGGGAATGGAAACAATTAAATAATCCAAAGGTTTTTGTCCTTTGTTTTCTTGGTTAGATTTCTCTTAAAGTTGTTTGTTAACAGGTAACATATCACACGTCCTCTTTAGCACCAAGACAACCCTAGCTATTTTTCCTCATACACTAGTGCAAACTTTTTTCTCCCTTTATATTGTTTTATTCTATTATTATAACACACCAGTCGTACATAGCATTTTTTAAGTGAAAACAACTGATTGACCTGAACTGGTTATTGGAAACCTTCAAAGTAAATTGCAAATTAATTGGCTAGCAGTCACTTTGCAGAAGGAGATGGGCAGTATATAAATTTAATAAGTTAATACAAATTGTACAATTTTAAAGATCTCTCAAATACTGATACATGTATACTCACAGAACCTTTTACCTGAAGAACGTTCTTCTGACCAAATTGACTGGTGGTAAATTAAGAGCTTATTTTGAGGGACAGAAACTTGAAACAATTTATTAAATTGTTTGCTGCCCATCTCACTGTAATTTCCTTTAGTAAAAAAAACTAAATTAAATGTATCACCATGGGATGTGACCTGGTGGCAGATTCATTCCCTCCTCACCATGCACTTAAAGAACTGTAACATGGGGATTTCTCTGAAAGTGATCTGAAATTGAAGTTGTACAAAATTCAGCAGCCAGAACGTGAACAGGAAAGAGCTGCAGCTGCAATGTTACATTGATTCTTGATTGTCTTGATTACCAACAATGATTTCTGAATCCATATAAAGCTATCTATGGCTTCAGGGGTGTCAAACTCAATTTCATTGAGGGCTGCATCAGCATTGCGGTTGCCCTCAAGGGGCCCGGGTGGGCGTGGCCCACTGGCTGGGCGTGGCTAGAGTGCGTATGGCCTACTGGATGGGCATGGCCAGCTCTACATCGTTCGCATCAAGGGTGCCTATGAGGGCCTGGGCAGGAGTGGGACAGATCTGAGGGTCTCTGGCAGAAGGAGGGTCTCTGGGCCAGGGCCAAGGCAGCGGGGGCCGTTCCCTCACTGTTTCCAGGATGGCTTCGCGGGCCACATGAAACTACTTTACGGGCCGGATCCGGCCCCTGGGCCTTGTGTTTGACATGTCTGGCTTAGCTTCAGAACATCTTAACAACTATCTACCAAGAAATATTTCTCTGGCCTACAAAATTGTAGGGAGAGGATGTTTAGAATCCTTATCCTATTTTTTAACAACCCTATAGTCCCTTAATTTGAAGTACAGCAGGGCAACTGGATGGAGCTGTGCATTTACTGGCCAGATACCCTTCCTAAGACCTACATGGAGTTTGCAGCAGACTTTTTTTTTCTTTGTGCCCTAGGAGAGAAACATCTGCCACTACCAAGGATTAAACTCTCAACCTACTGAGTGGGAGGCAAGTATCTTCACAACTCGGCAATCATATAAGAAGTCAAAAAGGCATGGGCCCAAAGGGAATTCTACTCTGTAATGGCCTTGGTGATGTGGAACACCTGGCTTCTGGTGCTATGCCTGGTATGCTACCAACCAACCTTCCACAGGTGTGAATATTGTTTTGTTTAAACAGGTGTTTGGACCACCATTTTTAACGTTGATATGAAATTGTGACCTTGATCCAATTCATATCTAAGGGATGCTCTCACAAACAGGAGTTCTTAATATGCTTGCAACTTGATGTTATAGGACATGACATGCCTGTCTCCAACAGGAATAAGTCCCATCTTACTCTTTCTTCTCTCCCACAGGAAAATATAAGCTGTAATGTGAGGAATGTAAGTAACTATCCTCCCTTTTTGGCAGCAGCTAATGAAACAAAGCAAATAAATTCTGAGTAAAAAGATAAGACATCAGGTGTTTTCTTTTTCTTTGGGGATTGATTTGTCCTGAGAGAAAGACCATCAGGACAGCTGTTAGCGAAGTTATCTCATTGCTACCGATATAGTTCCCAGAGTCAGTCAGTCCTCCTGAATTATCAGGGGCTTTCAATTCTTGCACCAATTTTATATCACAAAAAGTCAGGTAGGCAACATGTTGGTCAACCTTATTCATATTGGGATGGAGCATCTGTTAAAAATAAAATACCCCCAAAATTAAATCCTGCCTTGTGATTATGATTAATAAATGCTTCACTATTCTTTTTAACTTTTACTCTGTGATCTCTCTTCTAAGTTTTAAAGAGCAACGGAGATAAATGCATTTAGTTCACGTTTCGATATCAATTTACTAAACATATATGCACCTCCCAATATGAAACCCCACAGTTATCTTTCGATTTTTATTATTCTGGATTATACAGAGCAATTCTCTCACAAAGAATGTATTGAACAATATGCACACCTGAGAAATTGCAAGTAAAAAGTCCTATGTTTCCAAATTTGATGTTTACACAGTAATGTTTACACGGACAAGGAAATGGGATAACAATTTGTCCCAAAATTTAAAATTTGTAAAAAAATAAAATAGATATGGTCTTTAAACTTTATTCTACAATGTACCTTAGTTTTAACCATTTTGATACACAGAGAATTTCTCCATCCATGTACAAATAAGTATTGTCTGTTGGCATGCTTACTCTCTAAATGCCATACAACAAAAAAGGTTTATTCCTGACCAATACCAAGTTTGGTAATTATTTAACTAATCATCATGATATCAAGCAGGATTTGATATCATTTTCCATTAAAATCTCAGGGTATACTTAACCAGCCTCAATGCAAAAGCTACACATTCTGAAATAACAGTTTCTGTTTTATGTAGAAGTGAACTGTCCTCATATTGCTGCTACACTTTCTGTTGTAGAGTCCTAGTTATAGTTGATTGGGAGTAAGAAATTCTAACAAGTCAAATTAGCAAAGGATTCTTCACTAGATGTTTCTTCTTCCCAACCCAACCCAACCCTACATCCTCAAATCAACATAAGATAAGCAACCCATAACATCTGCAAAGTAACTCAGTGATGAGTAACCTGAATGGGAGACCATACAAGAGCAGGACATAAGCACAATTTTGCTGAAATAAGACTTTTCTCAACCCAAAAAAATTAAAGATTAACATTTGCAGAGCTTTTAGCAGATTGAGTTTTCTCAGATACAGTCTAAGATTCTACAAAAGCCTAAAAATTCACATGTGAATACTTATCTTACATGTAGTTAGACTTTTGCATAGAAATGTTATTGATTATATCATATATATCCCTTGGCTTTGAAGGGCCTCTGTTTATCTCTCTTTTCTCCCAATTCCTGTATAGACATCTGTAAACTGAAATTATGCCTATGCCTTATGAAATGCCTCCAGGTCTTTAAACTTAATACAGTACCATAATGTACCTGTTAAGTAAATTTTGAAGAGCCAAAACCTGCATGTTATTAGGCATTTTAATTTCCTGATCCTATATTGGCTACCTTTCATATTCACAAATCCTTATTCAGGACCTTTTCCATTACTGTAATCAACATTCATCTTCTGCTAGCATTTCATCAGCTTCAAGATCTTTGCAAAGATGGAATACATACTAATTTCTAAGTTCATACTAATAGCTTATAGACAAGGGCAACACACTAACTAAATAAAAATAAGAGATTATTTTAGCAAAACACTCCTATAAGCAAAGGAGGAAGGCAAAGTACAATGTAAGTAAGTCCCTTCTTATCTTCCCCCAAAGCCAGAGTCAGTAGAATCTAAAAGCATCAGACAGACCTGGAGGTAAGAAATAACTTGGCATTTTCAAAAGCCAAATATCCTAGTATCCTCCAGGCATCTTGGACCATTAACTCCCACCAATACTACATATTAGAGCCTTGGTGGAGCAGTGGGCTAATGCCTCCTTAAGTAACACCAGCTGCCTGCAATTAGTGCAGGTTCGCATCCCACCAGGCTCAAGGTTGACTCAGCCTTCCGCCCGAGTGCCGCGTAACAGAGTGAGCGCCTGTTACTCGTCCCAGCTTCTGCCAACCTAGCAGTTCGAAAGCACGTAAAAATGCAAGTAGAAAAATAGGGACCACTCCGGTGGGAAGGTAACAGCGTTCCGTGCGCCTTTGGCGTCTAGTCATGCTGGCCACATGACCACGGAGATGTCCTGGACAAGCGCTGGCTCTTCGGCTTTGAAACGGAGATGAGCACCGGCCCCTAGAGTCGGAAACGACTAGCACGCATGTGCGGGGGAACCTTTACCTTTACCTATATATATATATATATATATATATGTATATATATATATATATATATATATATATATATATATATATATATATATATATATATATATATATATATATATATATATATATATATATATATATATATATATATATGTATATATATAATCAATATTAAAATTAGGAGAGTTGCATTTCCAAAAATAAAAATAAAAATTAAAGAGAGAAGGAGAACAGCCTCCCTCGCCTCCCACCAGGGAGCTAATGCTCAGCCACGATTCCTCCAAGTCCACCTCTCGACTAGAGAGCTCAGGAAGGAAGTCTCCCCCCCCCCCGCCCCGGATTCCTTACCTTGCTAGGTCGAGGAAAGAGTCCACGGTCTCCTTATTGGTGGGCATGGCGCCATCCAAGCCCAAGTCTTTGCTATTGAGCTCCCCGGCGCCGACCCCGGGCTTGATGATGAAGGCCAAGGCGACGGCGAGCGCCGAGGCGATCAAGGTGGTAACCAAGAAGTAGGCGACGGCGATGCCGCCCAGCTTGCCCAGGGACCGAGTGTCCAAGCTGGCTGCTCCGGAGACCAGACTGCAGACGACCAAGGGCAGGATGATCATCTTCAGCATACGGAGCAGCATCTCTCCCGGAAAGGCCAAGTAGGTGATCTGAGCCCGGGTGAGCGGCATTTGCCTCATCAGGGCGCCCACGGCCACTCCAAGCAGCACGCCGGTGACGGTCAAGATAACGATGCAGTTTTTCTTCAGGAACCGCCCGAAGCTCCGCAGCTGGAAGAGCTTCAGCCGAGGCTGCTTGACACCTTCCTCTCCAGCCTGGAAACCGCTTAGCACCGTCGGCTCCAGAAAGCCATTCCGGCTCTCGGCTGGTTTCTCCATTGCCGGGGTCGCTTCCCAGCTGGCGGAAACCGCTACCCAATCCGAATCAGAAAAGGAGCGCAGACCGGGAAAGAGGCGCCGGCTGTGCCGGAGAAGTTTGACTTAAACGCCTCCGGCGAGACCCTCTCGGGGGCCCTTAGACAAGATCAAGCTCTTTCTAAGCCGCCGCGTGCTCTCGCCCCACCGAGCGCCTTTTATGCACGAGGCGCCCGCCTCACTCACGCCCCGCAGCGCGAGGCAGGCGGCCAGAACCGGCGGCGGAGGCGCCCTCCCTCCCTCCCTCCCGCTCGACAAGGCTGATGCAAGGCGAAGGCGCTCTGGGCTCAGCTCCGACCACCCCCCCCTCCCCAACGCTTCCCACCCGGACCGCTCCTCCAATCAGTCACTCGGGCGCGCTAGCCCCCTCCTCTTCGAGGGGGATTCTGGCGAAAAGGGGGGGCGCTGAGCGAAGGAGGAGCGCGAGGGAGGAGCGAGCGGGCTAGGGCGCGAGCGGCGGGGGGCCATTCCTTCGCCAGAACCCGCCGGAGGGAAAGCAAGCGCGCGCCCTCACGCGCGCACCCGCGGCGAACGGGGGACGGGGTGGGGACGTCCTTGGGAGTTTTATTCCGGCAGCGTCCCCTCGCCTCGCCCGTTTTCCATAAATGGCGACCACAAGGGCTCCGAGGGTCGCTAGGAAAGCGTCGGGCTGGGCAGCGCGCGCGCGCCGGTTGTCAGAATAAGGCGGAAACCCGGGAAAAACGCTGCGTTCCTCTGGACCGCACCACTTCGGCTTCTAAGGAGGAAAGCGGTTCTGAACCTTTCGCTCCGCCTCAAACGGTAATTTCTTTTCGATTTAGGGAAGAAGAAGAAGAAGGGAAGGGAAAAAAAGCAGCAAATGAAAGAAATGCTTCACTCGCTGGATTGCTTCGCCCGAGGCGTAGCTTCGTTAAGCCGGGATAAAAAGGACCCGCCGTGCGTTTCTTGCCGCCCGTGATCTGAAATGGCGCAATCCTTGGTAGAGTAACCTTCCGTCACCCGACCTTGTTTTATCCCTCCACGCGTTGGTCTGAGCCTGAGGGAATGCCAAGCTCGGTGAAACCGGACTCCTAAGCAGCAGCAGCAACAACAGCAATAGCGGCAACAGCCGGGATATACTCTAGCTCGGAGGACCGACGCCGCGCTCGTGATTGACGGCGAACGGCGCGGCTCAAAATGAGCTCCGATTGACGCTCCAGAGGGGCAGCCTCGGAAAGGCTGGGCCTTCCGTCTGCGATAGGCAGCAGGACCAACCGCCAAAGCAGGCAGGCAGGCGGGCAGATGTGCACCTGCTAAATGCCTCATCCGAGCTCTGGGCTGCAACTGGACCCACAAGACTCCGGGCAGCTGCCTACAGGCTGAGAAATGGGAAAGCTGCTTTTCTTGGGTGGGCAGATGATGTGGTAGCAGAGGGTGGTTCACCTGACCCTGCCGGATTTTGTTGGGGGCAGCAGGAATTTTTTATTTTATTTTTTTATTTTAATTCCATTTATATCCCGCCCTTCTCCGAAGACTCAGGGCGGCTTACAAACTTAGCAGTAGCCTTCATTCTATGTATATGCCTGCTTATTGTAGAAACGGAAAGCCCAGGGCCTTTTTTTCTCATAGAACGCTCAGAACGGAGTTCCGGCACCTTTTTTTGGATGGAACCTTGTAGGGTAGGCGAGGCGGGTTGTATGACAAGTGTGAGTTCCGGCACCTTTTTCTTTTACAAAAAAAAAGCACTGGGAAAGCCATTCCTTGCAGCTAGACACCCCCCTGGGAAGTAGCCAGGCCTGCCAAGAACAGGTGCTTCCTTTCCCATCAGTGTCTGGGCCTCCTGCAGGAGAGAACAGGGCCTGCAATCTTCCAGGCCATACATTCTCTAGCCAAGGGAGAAAGGGGAGATTGCAGCAGCTGCTGCTGCTCCTTGCTTCAGCTTGCCTGCTCCGCCAAGGAGCAGAGGCACCTGCCAGTTCAGCCCTTGACACCCCTCCTCCCCTATTTCCTCATGGGGCGTTCTAACACTCCTCATTCCGCCAAGGATAAGTAGGGAGAGCAAGCTATTCGGATGGCCCCAGATCTCCAGTCCTTTCGCCGCGGCCTCAAAACACTCCTTTTCCACCTGGCTGACCTGGACTGACAGGGATTTTAATTATGTTTTTAATTTTTAACTGTAATTTTTAACTTATTTTAATTTTAATTTATTCTACAGGGGCCATTAATTTAATTTTCTTTTAACTTCTGTATTGTATGTTATTGTTAGCCGCCCTGAGTCCTTCGGGAGATAGGGCAGCATATAAGTCCCAATAATAAATAAATAAATATTCTTTGCCATCTCTCTTGACTGCTGGGTAAAATTACCGTATATACTTGAGTATAAGCCGACTCGAGTATAAGCCGAGACCCCCAATTTCACCCCCAAAAACTGGAAAAAGTTATTGACTCGAGTATAAGCCGATCCGCCGTTCTGCAAGCCTCTGCCGCCAGCAGAGGCTCGATCCGCCATTTTGCAAGCCTGAATACACAGGAATACCCTGTGTGGCCGCGGCTCTCGGGGAAGCCCTGGCTGTCAGCTTCCTCGCTCCACGCTGCCATTCGGGGCCCGCGCGTTCCCCGGGCAAATCGCGGCGCCCAGCAGGCGAGGAAACACGCCTGCTCCAGTCGCCCCCCCTTCCCTCAGGAGACGCGAAGCAAGTGACCGCCCGGAGGATCGCGCGCACCTCCCCAAACCTCCCCAAACGTCGGCAGGTCTCCGTTCCTCCTGCCGACCTTTGGGGAGGTTTGGGCGCCTCCCCAAACCTCCCCAAACCTCGGCAGGTCTCCGTTCCTCCTGCCGACCTTTGGGGAGGTTTGGGCGCCTCCCCAAACCTCGGCAGGTCTCCGTTCCTCCTGCCGACCTTTGGGGAGGTTTGGGCGCCTCCCCAAACCTCCCCAAACCTCGGCAGGTCTCCGTTCCTCCTGCCGACCTTTGGGGAGGTTTGGGCGCCTCCCCAAACCTCCCCAAACCTCGGCAGGTCTCCGTTCCTCCTGCCGACCTTTGGGGAGGTTTGGGCGCCTCCCCAAACCTCGGCAGGTCTCCGTTCCTCCTGCCGACCTTTGGGGAGGTTTGGGCGCCTCCCCAAACCTCGGCAGGTCTCCGTTCCTCCGCGCAGACCTGCCGACCTTTGGGGAGGTTTGGGCGCCTCCCCAAACCTCCCCAAACCTCGGCAGGTCTCCGTTCCTGTTTGGGGAGGTTTGGGCGCCTCCCCAAACCTTGGCAGGTCTCCGTTCCTCCTGCCGACCTTTGGGGAGGTTTGGGCGCCTCCCCAAACCTCGGCAGGTCTCCGTTCCTCCGCGCAGACCTGCCGACGTTTGGGGAGGTTTAGGCGCCTCCCCAAACCTCTCCAAACCTCGGCAGGTCTCCGTTCCTGTTTGGGGAGGTTTGGGCGCCTCCCCAAACCTCCCCAAACCTCGGCAGGTCTCCGTTCCTCCTGCCGACCTTTGGGGAGGTTTGGGCGCCTCCCCAAACCTCGGCAGGTCTCCGTTCCTCCGCGCAGACCTGCCGACGTTTGGGGAGGTTTAGGCGCCTCCCCAAACCTCCCCAAACCTCGGCAGGTCTCCGTTCCTGTTTGGGGAGGTTTGGGCGCCTCCCCAAACCTCCCCAAACCTCGGCAGGTCTCCGTTCCTCCGCGCAGACCTGCCGACGTTTGGGGAGGCGCCCAAACCTCCCCAAAGGTCGGCAGGAGGAACGGAGACCTGCCGAGGTTTGGGGAGGTTTGGGGAGGCGCCCAAACCTCCCCAAAGGTCGGCAGGAAGAACGGAGACCTGCCGAGGTTTGGGGAGGCGCCCAAACCTCCCCAAAGGTCGGCAGGTCTGCGCGGAGGAACGGAGACCTGCCGAGGTTTGGGGAGGTTTGGGGAGGCGCCCAAACCTCCCCAAACAGGAACGGAGACCTGCCGAGGTTTGGGGAGGTTTGGGGAGGCGCCCAAACCTCCCCAAACGTCGGCAGGTCTGCGCGGAGGAACGGAGACCTGCCGAGGTTTGGGGAGGCGCCCAAACCTCCCCAAAGGTCGGCAGGAAGAACGGAGACCTGCCGAGGTTTGGGGAGGTTTGGGGAGGCGCCCAAACCTCCCCAAAGGTCGGCAGGTCTGCGCGGAGGAACGGAGACCTGCCGAGGTTTGGGGAGGCGCCCAAACCTCCCCAAACAGGAACGGAGACCTGCCGAGGTTTGGGGAGGCGCCCAAACCTCCCCAAACGTCGGCAGGTCTGCGCGGAGGAACGGAGACCTGCCGAGGTTTGGGGAGGTTTGGGGAGGCGCCCAAACCTCCCCAAACAGGAACGGAGACCTGCCGAGGTTTGGGGAGGCGCCCAAACCTCCCCAAACGTCGGCAGGTCTGCGCGGAGGAACGGAGACCTGCCGAGGTTTGGGGAGGCGCCCAAACCTCCCCAAAGGTCGGCAGGAAGAACGGAGACCTGCCGAGGTTTGGGGAGGTTTGGGGAGGCGCCCAAACCTCCCCAAAGGTCGGCAGGTCTGCGCGGAGGAACGGAGACCTGCCGAGGTTTGGGGAGGTTTGGGGAGGCGCCCAAACCTCCCCAAACAGGAACGGAGACCTGCCGAGGTTTGGGGAGGCGCCCAAACCTCCCCAAACGTCGGCAGGTCTGCGCGGAGGAACGGAGACCTGCCGAGGTTTGGGGAGGTTTGGGGAGGCACCCAAACCTCCCCAAACAGGAACGGAGACCTGCCGAGGTTTGGGGAGGTTTGGGGAGGCGCCCAAACCTCCCCAAACGTCGGCAGGTCTGCGCGGAGGAACGGAGACCTGCCGAGGTTTGGGGAGGCGCCCAAACCTCCCCAAAGGTCGGCAGGAAGAACGGAGACCTGCCGAGGTTTGGGGAGGTTTGGGGAGGCGCCCAAACCTCCCCAAAGGTCGGCAGGTCTGCGCGGAGGAACGGAGACCTGCCGAGGTTTGGGGAGGCGCCCAAACCTCCCCAAACAGGAACGGAGACCTGCCGAGGTTTGGGGAGGCGCCCAAACCTCCCCAAACGTCGGCAGGTCTGCGCGGAGGAACGGAGACCTGCCGAGGTTTGGGGAGGCGCCCAAACCTCCCCAAAGGTCGGCAGGAAGAACGGAGACCTGCCGAGGTTTGGGGAGGTTTGGGGAGGCGCCCAAACCTCCCCAAAGGTCGGCAGGTCTGCGCGGAGGAACGGAGACCTGCCGAGGTTTGGGGAGGCGCCCAAACCTCCCCAAACAGGAACGGAGACCTGCCGAGGTTTGGGGAGGCGCCCAAACCTCCCCAAAGGTCGGCAGGTCTGCGCGGAGGAACGGAGACCTGCCGAGGTTTGGGGAGGCGCCCAAACCTCCCCAAAGGTCGGCAGGAGGAACGGAGACCTGCCGAGGTTTGGGGAGGTTTGGGGAGGCGCCCAAACCTCCCCAAACGTCGGCAGGTCTGCGCGGAGGAACGGAGACCTGCCGAGGTTTGGGGAGGCGCCCAAACCTCCCCAAAGGTCGGCAGGAGGAACGGAGACCTGCCGAGGTTTGGGGAGGTTTGGGGAGGCGCCCAAACCTCCCCAAAGGTCGGCAGGAGGAACGGAGACCTGCCGAGGTTTGGGGAGGTTTGGGGAGGCGCCCAAACCTCCCCAAAGGTCGGCAGGAAGAACGGAGACCTGCCGACGTTTGGGGAGGTTTGGGGAGGCGCCCAAACCTCCCCAAACGTCGGCAGGTCTCCGTTCCTCCGCGCCCTGCCTGCCTGCTTCTTTCCGCTGCGGAAAGAAGCAGGCAGGCAAGGCGCGGAGGTCCGGAGACCTGCCGACGTTTGGGGAGGTGCGCGCGCACCTCCCCAAACCTCCCCAAACTTCGGCAGGTCTCGGACGGCGGTGGCTTGGGAGAGGTGCGCGCGATCCCGGAAGCACCAAAGCCTCGGCCGCGCACAAGTCCTCGGTAAGTTTTTTTGTTGACTGGAGTATAAGCCGAAGTGGAATTTTTCAGCCCAAAAAGTGGGCTGAAAAATTCGGCTTATACTCAAGTATATACGGTACTTGTGAGAAGCTGTCATTGGTCCTCCGTGGGAATGAGAATGTGGTAACTGGAGAGAGTGCCCTTCTTCCCTGTGCACTGCTTGGATAAGAGAAAAAGCAGCCTCGTAAAGGCCTACATTGCTGAGTTGCTGGCTTGGGTGGCAGCTTCGAGGAACAGCTCCGGTTCATTCCCTCTCCTTCTGGGCAACATGGCAAGTAGATCTGACCCAATTATTGCTCTGACTTGCAGTGAGCTCTCCATGGGGGTTGCCCTTCAAGAATATCCAAAAAGGTCAGCTGGTGCAAAATACAGCCGCACAACCAATTATTTTTATCTCTGGTCAAACCCATTACACTTCCGCTGCACAGCTGCATTTGTCACAAGATTGTTTCTAGGTCCAACTTAGGTGCTAACCTTTAAATACTACAAGGCAGGAGGCCATGTTATTTGAGGAACTGTATTTCCTTGATTTCATCCACCTGCTCCAGCAGATTTAACAGAACGGACATGCTGGGGGTTCTGTTTTGTAGAGAGCTACGTTTGGCAGACCCTAGATAGCAGGCTTTTCCTGCTGTGACCCTCCATGCTGTGGAATCTCACACACGCCTAAAGTGAGAATAGCCTCTTCACTTCTAAGCTTTCCAAGGTTCCTCAACACCTGACTATTTTTGTTTTTAGCTGTTTTTATAGTTTTTAATATTTTTAGTATTAATGATCAGGATTTTAGATAATTTATTTTTTTATTATTATTTTTGTTGTACAGTGCCCAGAGTCGCTCATTTGCTTGTGAGAAGAGCAGCTATATGAAGTCCTCTACTTACAACCATTCATTTAGTGTACATTCAAAATTATAATGGCACTGAAAATAGTGACTTATGATCATTTTTCACTTATGACCATTGCAGTATGCCCATGATCACGGGATCAAAAGTTGGCCACTTGGCAAATGGCATGTATTTATGATGATTGCAGTGTCCCAGGGTCATGTGATCCATCTGTTGTGACCTTCTGACAAGCAAAGTTAACTGGAGAGATTCACCTAACAACTGTGGCAAGAAAGGTCATAAAATGGGGCAAAACCCACTTAACAACCATCTTGCTTAGCAACAGAAATTTTGGATTTAGTTGTCATAAGTCAAAGACTACCCATAGATAAATAAATATTAGGAAAATTAGTAACTATTTCTTCCAACCAGCAACTCTGCTCATTCATCTCTGGCAAGCAAGCTGTAGCTGCTGCTATCTTCCCTTGCTCTCTCCAGCCAAGTGTGGGTAAGATTGAGTTGGGAGATAAACAAGAAGAGGACTTGGGGACAACCAAGATCTTTCAGAAACTTGGAATAGGCTATGATGAGTTTCTAGGAACAAACTAGAGTGCTGGATGGTGTCATAATCTTTACACCCCATGTTATTTTGACCAGTCATAGGATAATGCATACAAATGAGCGTAAACAAGCAAACCCAACCTGCAGGAGAGTAATTCTAAGAATCCCAGTCCTCACACATGGCTGGTTAGAAAAGACAAGAGTTTACTTTTGAACAACTGGTCTTAGTTTTACAAAACTATAAATAAGCTAAACTATTGAGGTGGCTGGTACCTTGTCAGTCACTCTTCTGCTATGCTCTGCACTAGTTTCGCCATTTGGCAAGTTGAATTTTTCAGTAACAGAAATGAAAATTAGGATGTTCATTCCATTGAAGCCAATAGAAATGATCAGACCTTTCCTTATATTAGATATTCAGAATGGTCTAAATCTGTGCAGTTTTTCACACTTTTATGACATAGATTATGTGCCATCAAATTGTTTTCAACTCCTAGCAACCACATAGATTTACGCAATGAACTTTATGAGATGCAAGGCTGACATTTCTCAAAATGAGCTGGGTGAATATAATTTTAAGCATGTATATAAACATTCCTACTAGATCCATGAATTCTTTCCGGATCAGACTGTCTTATAATGATAATACAATGTTAGAAGACATTCCAAGGAAGTATTTTATTCCTATTCCCAATTCCAAAACTGGTGTCAGAAAATAATTTAATTAGAAGCATTTAATTTTAAAATAAAACTATACATACAAAGGCCCAGCCCAAAGGTGACAGCCTTACTAAAGTTGATTAGATCAAAGAATAAACAAACAGAGGAAATTCTTTACAATATTGACTTTCTGAGGTACACAGGGAGAGCCCCCAGCACCATATACATCAAAGAGAAAATATATATAGCAACTACATTTAATTAAAAACTCTTTTCCAGGAGAACTTTGCATCCACCAGAATAAACAGTTTTTTTTGTGTTTTTTTATAATTCCATTTATATCCCGCCCTTCTCCGAAGACTCAGGGCGGCTTACAAGCTTAGCAGTAGCCTTCATTCTATGTATATGCCTGCTTATTAGGGCTTTCACACACACCCCAAGCGGCATTATTACAAAGTCAGCTTAATTGCCCCCAACAATCTGGGTCCTCATTTTACCTACCTCGGAAGGATGGAAGGCTGAGTCAACCTTGAGCCTGGTTGAATAAACCCTTTCACATACATCTTTTCCCTATAAAAACTTTCAACCTTGACACCCCAAATTTGTAGGCTACCTTTCGAAAGCTGTGTTTCCTGTGCTGTGCTCTCAAAAATAAACTGCCTCCTCTCCAAGCAGCAGTCCATGTGTCATCATTATCTCCCAGCTGGAATCGGACCGCTTTTGCTTCTGACAATTTGGCGACCATGAAGGGACCCCAAGACTAACCTGGCCAGCAGACCCAGCCTGGATAAGACCTCACCCAGTTGGCTCCAGACCATTTTGTCTGGGGCTGCTGCTGCCGGACTCTGTTCACTTAGCACTGGTAGTAACAGCGAGTTAGGGGCTCTTTTGACCCAAAAGGTTGCTTAAAAAGGAATGTGATAAGTACTTCAACATTTTGTATGCCCAAGAAGTGAATGCAAATTTATGTATCTCTTCCCCTCCCGCCCCCCGCCCCCCCCCCGCATGTTTATTATCTCCCACTGCAGCAGGATTTTGCTTTTCATGTCATTCTCAGCCTCACCCAAACTCCTACCACATAAGCCACATTTGGCTGTGACTGGGAGAGCTTGGAAAGCAAGTGGGATTGACCGAATCTCACGTGTCCCTGCAGGTTGCAAGAGTTTGAATGGGTGGATTCCTACCTGAGTAGTTACCAGCCTGGTCCATGAATGAAGTCATTGAAGTAGAAGAGGAGATGCTTTTAGTCTCTTAATAAGAGGCCTCTCAGGCTGAGTGCCTAGAATTGCTGGTAGTTAAAAAGAAATCAAGGTGGGGAGCTGCTTACTTCACTGGGAGGTCTCCGGTGTAACAGAATGGATCTTCAACGGTTCAGGAACATGTGTGTCAGGGCAATGAGAAACTCTGCTTCAGAAATTTCACTAGTATCCTCTTTGGGGAAGTCATTAGATGCCTGGGGTAGGAGAAACCTACCTGTCCAGGTAGGGATGAAAAAAGGCTGTGCACAGCAGCTGTGTAGGAAATGGACTAAGTTTATGGATGAGGCTGCTAGCAAAGATTTATTTATTTATTTATTTATTTATTTATTTATTTATTTATTTATTTATCGGCGTATAACACGCACTTTTTCTTCCTGAAAATAGGGGGCAAATGATGTGTGCATGTTATACGCCGATATAATGTTAATGACCCATAGTTATTTATTTGAAATTTAAGTTTTTTTCCTGAAATTTCCTTTTTAAAATGAGGTGCGTGTTATACGCCGGTGCGTGTTATACGCCGATAAATACGGTAATTTTGATTACAATCCTCCCAGTTAAATTTACAAATGAAATGAGGGTGGAAGTGGGTCTCTTATCACTTGATCATTTTTTTACTGTTTGTTCAAAATCCCCCATCCTTAATGGGTAGAGATCTCCTTTGCAAACTTGGGGCAACAATAAAACATACTCCAAACAGACCCATCCTTGATATTCCCCTGAGACACATTCATTGCTTAACTACTCTCTTTTCTAATGAAACAGACTTCCTTCACCCAGCCTGTCTATGGGGCTGGGATTCCACTGAAATGGGTTTTCTTACAACTTATAAATCTTACCTCTTGTAAAGCTGCAAGTAAATCCCGGGCTGCCTCCATGCTTACCGCAATACAAAATTCAAGCTGAGATTACAGCAACAATCTGGAAATTGATAAATGCCTTCTTAGCACAAGGAATTTTGCAAAAATGTACTTCCCCTTGCAACATCCAATTTTCACAGTACATAAAGCAAAGACTGATCCTGAAGGAAGTTCCATTCATTGTTTCATTCAATCTTGGATTTATCAATGCTTACATCATTCCCCAAGCCCTGGTTCTGCCCAGTCAAGCCACCATTATTACAGAGATTCTTTCACTGTCATGGACTTGTGTGTTTCCTTTTTCAGTATCCTCGTGGATTCTTCATCACAATACCTATACATGTATACATGAAAAGGCCAACAATATACAGGTGAAACTCAAAAAATTAGAATATCGTGCAAAAGTTCATTTATTTCAGTAATGCAACTTAAAAGGGGAAACTAATATATGAGATAGACTCATTACATGCAAAGCAAGATAGTTCAAGCCGTGATTTGTCATAATTGTGATGATTATGGCGTACAGCTCATGAAAACCCCAAATCCACAATCTCAGAAAATTAGAATATTACATGCAATCAATAAAACGAGTGTACATAGAACAATATCGGACCACTGAAAAGTATAAGCATGCATATGTACTCAGTACTTGGTTTGGGCCCCTTTTGCAGCAATTACCGCCTCAATGTGGCATGGCACGGAAGCTATCAGCCTGTAGCACTGCTGAGGTGTTATGGAAGACCAGGATGCTTCAATAGCGGCCTTCAGCTCTTCTGCATTGTTCGGTCTCATGTCTCTCATCTTTCTCTTGGCAATGCCCCATAGATTCTCTATGGGGTTCAGGTCAGGCGAATTTGCACAGTAATCCCACGGTCATTGAACCAGGTTTTGGTGCTTTTGGAAGTGTGGGCAGGTGCCATGTCCTGCTGGAAAATGAAGTCAGCATCCCCATAAAGCTCGTCTGCGGAAGGAAGCATGAAGTGCTCCAAAATCTCCTAGTAGATGGCTGCGTTGACCCTGGACTTAAGGAAACACAGTGGACCAACACCAGCAGATGACATGGCTCCCCAAATCAACACAGACTGTGGAAACTTCACACTGGACTTCAAGCATCTTGCAGTGTGTGCCTCTCCATTCTTCCTCCAGACTCTGGGTCCTTGGTTTCCAAATGAGATGCAAAAGTTGCTCTCATCAGAAAAGAGGACTTTGGACCACTGAGCAACAGACCAGGTCTGTTTTTCTTTAGCCCAGGTAAGACGCTTCTGACGTTGTTGTTGTTCAGGAGCAGCTTGAAAAGAGGAATACGACATTTAAAGCCCATGTCCAGGATCTGTCTGTGTGTGGTGGCTCTTGATGCACTGACTCCAGCCTCAGTCCACTCCTTGTGAAAGTCCCAAACACTTTTGAATGGCCTTTTCCTGACAATCCTCTCCAGGCTGCGGTCATCCCTGCTGCTTGTGCACCTTTTTCTTCCACACTTTTCCCTTCCACATAACTTTCTATTAATGTGCTTTGATACAGCACTTTGGGAACATCCAACTTCTTTTGCAATTACCTTTTGAGGCTTTCCCTCCTTATGGAGGGTGTCAATGATGGTTTTCTGCACAACTGTCAGGTCAGCAGTCTTCCCCACGATTGTGATTCCTACTGAACCAGACTGAGAGACCATTTAAAGGCTCAGGAACCCTTTGCAGGTGTTATGGCTTAATTAGCTGATTAGAGTGGGACACTTTGAGCCTAGAATATTGCACCTTTTCACAATATTCTAATTTTCTGAGATTGTGGATTTGGGGTTTTCATGAGCTGTAAGCCATAATCATCACAATTATGACAAATCACGGCTTGAACTATCTTGCTTTGCATGTAATGAGTCTATCTCATATATTAATTTCCCCTTTTAAGTTGCATTACTGAAATAAATGAACTTTTGCATGATATTCTAATTTTTCGAGTTTCACCTGTACCTGGACTCCAATTGTCTCCCACATTTTAAAAACTGACTCATCTTCATTACCTTGTGGCTCAACTTTCATCTCATTTATTGGTAGCTTCACTAACAAAAACTACCGATCAAATTGGCACCTATCATTGATTTTCCCTCCTGGGGAAAAAAAGGACCTAACTTTCACCTACCAAATTCCAGTATCTACAACAAGAAGTAATCTATTCAAGATACGTTATTGGACTGGGAACATGAAACTAGCACCAGAATGCATCAAAACCGTACCCCGTATGAAGCCTCCTACCACCAAATGTCAGGGAAGACCACTTTTAGAGGTTCATGGGTTCTGTCAGACATGGATTCTGTGGATTCAATGGATTGTGATTCTGTGTGGTTTCTCACACTTTATGACATAGATTATGTGCCATCAAGTTGTTTTCAACTCCTAGCAACCACATAAATAGATTTTCTCCATGAACTTTATGAAAAGCAAGGCTGGTATTTCTCAAAATGAGCTGTGTGAATATTATTTAAGGATGTATACAAGATTTCCTACTAGTTTCACGGACTCTTTCTAGAACAGACAATCATGACAGTACAATGTGGGAAGACACACTGGAAAGTATTTTACTCTTATTGCCAATTCCAAAACTGGTATAAACTGGTGTCAGAAAATATTTTAATTAGAAGCATTTAACTTGAAAATAAAACTTTTCACACGTTCCCTTTTATCACTAACTTGACCTGTTGGTAACCAGAGAAAACAGTGTTATGAAAACGAGACCATGTTACAAATACAGAGTTTGTGAGGCTAAGCCTAGCTCATAGATGACAGCCATGGGCTGTCATCTATGGGCGAGGCTACAGTTGATTAAATCAAGTAAAGAATAAACAAACAGGAAATTCTTGGGAATATTGACTTCCTTAAGTACACAGGCAGAGCACTCAAAATCATGTACATCAAAGAGAAAATCTACATGCCTAATAAATTAATTAAAAATGTCTCCCAGGAGAACCACATGTCCGCCAGAATAAACAGTTAAATAAGACACATGTTGACATACACATTTTCCCTATAAAACCCTTCAACCTCGATACCCCGATTTTGTAGACTACCTTTCAAAATTTGGTTTCTGTACTGTGCTCTTGAAAATAAACTACCTCCTCTCCAAGCAGCAGTCCACATGCCATCATCATCTCCCAGCTCAGTGTTAGACTACTTCTGTTTCTGACACTGGTATAAAATAAAACAGGTATTGATACAAATACCTGCTATAAGGTGGAATTGTTATAGTGTCCACATCTAAATCAGTCCAGTGTTTGTGAACTGCTGAAATTAAAACACTTTCCTCATATTATGAAAAAAATAAATTATCAAACCTATTGTTTTTCTGAAAAGAACATGATTTCTATAAGATTAACTTTTAAAAATTCTTTGACTCTTAACTTGCATATAAACAGTGATCTGACAGACAATGTTACTTGGAATTTCAAAAAGTGGTTTGACAAAATCCCCCAACAAAACCTAGCAGCAAAAAAAAACCCTGTGTGTTTTGATTCTTTTAAAAGCTTTTTTTTTCTTTTTTTCTTTTTCCTTGTTTCTTGCATTTGGCTTCTTTTTTAAAAAAAATCATTTGTGGATCAATAACCTGAAAATAAAGGAACAGACATGTTTTTTTACTGGAATATTGTAAATAGTGGAATCCCTTTTTATTTTTGAACTTATAATGAGTAGAAATGTATGCTGCTATAGAACAGGAAAAAGTGCTATAGCATTCATGTCCTCTCATAGCCATTGTGGGAAGCACTTTTTTCCTCCTTAATATTCCCTCTGTGAGTCTAGTATGTAGGACAGCAGAATTGCACCTTCTGGAGCTACTGTACTTCCAGTTATTCCATTGGTTCTACTGTCAATCAATGTGCATTCAACCACTTGAAAGTATAGCTTACATTCATAACAGTATATACACTATAGGTTCTCCACATGGTTAGGAACTGATTGCATAAATTTCCTGATTCCATGGGTAACCTAGGCATCTGTAACCTTTGCACACAGATACCCCCATTTCAAATGTCTTATTTATGTGTACTCTTATGCTTCCAGTGTGAATTAGAAGTACGTCTGAAGTGTTTCGGGATGAATGCTTTGATTCCATTATTAATTTAATTTAATTTAATTTATTAATATTTCTATACCGCCCTTCTCCCGAAGGACTCAGGGCGGTGTACAGGGCAAGAATAAAACAAGAGTTACAAAAATTAAAAGATAATTAAATACATGCCCATAAAAACAGTTGATACATTAATAAAAACCCCAATAAAATGATAATAAAAAACCCCACCAATCTCCCCTCAGGCCAGGCCGGCTTGTTCGAACAGGTATGTTTTCAGATCGCGGTGAAAGGAGCGAAGATCGGGCGCCGTCCGGAGCTCAACCGGTAACTGGTTCCATAGCTCCGGGGCGCCCACAGAGAAAGATCTCCCCCTGGGGGCCACCAATCTACATTCTCTGACCGGTGGCACCCTGAGGAGTCCCTCTCTGTGGGAACGCACAGGGCGGAGGGAAGTTGACGCCGGCAGCAGGTGTTCCCTAAGGTACTCCGGATCCCTTTCTAATATAAAAAAGAACATACTAATCTTCCACTGGATTCTAGAAGTAATATATTGCATTCAGAAGGAATAACTTTTTAAAATAGTCTATTTTAGGAAGAAAAAGCAAAAAACACAGCCTTCTCTTGGCCATGTGGCATGAACATAGTGCAATGTCAACAGTACAGTGATATTCAGGCACGGCAGCATGAAGGCGGGAGCAATGTCAAACTAATCTACATGACTTTTTCAAACAAACATGTTGTTAGTTAAAGCTGAATCAATTAAATAACATGTTATTTCAAGCTGAATCAATTATCCTGCCACAATGTCCGGTCATGGTAATTTAGCGGATTTGTGTTTTTTTTCCCCTAGTTGTTAATATTTTCTAAAAAGATTTTGTAATATTAATATTTTTGCTTTCCTAGCTGACTGATAATTTTCACAGATCTTCTCAAGTGAAGCTGGCACCTTTATTTAATGTATAAGAAGGGATAACATGAGTGGCAGGATAAATATACTATTTTCTTTCAGTTTTATGTTATTTGGTTGTTTTGCTGAGATTAACCGGTTAATTCTGAGAGCCAGAAATCTATTTTAACTATCCATGCCTTAACTTTTCTGCACTGCATATGGTCAGGTAAGTTTGAGTACGAGGGATAATCGGAAAACTTAGCCGAGATTGAAAGGGATGTAAAATCCGGTTGCAAAAGCTAAGTTAAATTCATCTTAGTTTTATTCTTTATCCATCACTATAGATATTTTTAAAAATGTTTTTGTTTCTGCATATGGCCAAAACCTTTTGCCCCTGAATCTTTCCAACTGATAAGAATTTGAAATAGCAACAATGAGGAACATAATCATGGTGCCTTCTTCTGCTGCTGCTCATGATGCCCAGATTTTTTACTCTAACTATGGGACCAACCCAAATCTCTCCCATATGATGTCTTTTCTTGGCAGACTATTTCTAGGCAAAATATTTAAATTACGCTTCTTCCCAATGGTCTGAGATACTTTTCTGCCTAAGGTGAAGGTTAAGATGATAGTCCCGCAGTTGAAGTTTACTTCAGCCCTGACAACAAATCAGTACGGCATTATTGATTATGTAACTTGTCTCTACGTGATTTAGAACAAGGTGGGATGGGAAGACGCAATAACGAGAAGTGATTCTGAGAATTAGAAAAAAGATTAAGCCATAGATAGAGTTTATGCTTCTACTTAGCCACTCCGCTACATCTCTTTTTTTCCAAGGTGGTCTTATTCAGGGAAATCTAGAGCTGAGATCAGAGCATAGTATAGTTCCTTTAATCTTTACAAGATTATTGGCTGGTTTCCTTGTGACCAACACCTGGAGCAATCCACAAGAGATCCTCTGATTACTCCTAGTGTGAGCTATTTAGAATTGCCTGCCTTGTGTTTCACTTCACCTTGTCTGATTCATCCCATGCCCTTAAGAAATAAAGGCTTCTGAATAAGTTACGTTACACTGACCTGTTTATAAGAGAGCCACACCGAGTTCATTAGGACTCCCTCCCAGGTAAACATGCATGGAAGATTAGGGAATAAACAAAACACTTCCTGAACCCCTCTGGATCACAGCAAGTTCTCTTTCATCACAGCAATTAAACTTGAACATGGTTCTCTCATAGCATGTATGTATGTTTCATTTCTAATTGCAGTAGGGGACATTTCTAGCTGGGGACATTAGAATTAACCTTCCAGTCCCTACACTATGATTCTTCCAAATTTCTTCCCCCCCCACACACACACTTCCTTTGCATATTTATTTAGGAAACGTTTTAAGCCTTATTTTGGCATTAAGGACGCTGTGCATTACAAATATATACTGTATGTGTAGAAATATAATTGTGTGAGAGACAGCATATGTGTATCTATGTTTAAGGGAGTAGCAGATAGAAACATTATAAAACATATACGTGAATCAGACCTGGCTTTTAGCCCTGACCATGACAACTGTATTACTGGGGGGGGGGGGGGGGAAGAGACCTTCAGTGCTGTTGAAGCAGCTTGTGCCTTAATCTCTTGAGCTGTGGGTGGATGTTTTTTATCTCTAGTACACACATGTGTAAGACATAGGGAAGGCTGAGAATGAAACTGAGATACCAAGACTGCAGGCTTTTGTGTCTCCTTTCATTCTATGGTTAATAGATTGTTTGCCCTTAGGTGCCTCTTTTATTTAAAAAATAATAGTATCAACACAAGCACAAATGTCATGTAACGTACAGCCTCTGGTTTACCAGCTACAGTAGGTAGGATTTATTTTGCACAGCTAATAGTACGCATGGTACTTGTGAATTTTCTAAGATTACTTCGTTTCTCACTTTACTGTATGCTTTCATGTAAGTCCATGAGAGGCTACTTAGAGTAAAGAAATGAAACAGAGAGAAGAAGCTTGAATAATGTGGGATAAGAGATGGAAATCCTTGGCCTTCCCAGTATCACATTAATGATAATTGACCTTGTTCCATCAGGGCTGCTGGGAATTGGATCCCAAATCTTGAGCCCTTAGCCTCCCACAGCCTGGAGTTTGATCCTGACCAGCTCAAGGTTGACTCAGCCTTCCATCCTTCCAAGGTCAGTAAAATGAGGGCCCAGATTGTTGTGGGCAATATGGAAATAATGCTGACAGAGAGTCCTGTAAGGCACTATGGTATGTAAGTCTAAATGCTACTGGTATTGCTATAAATGAGGTGGGGGCAGTAAATTAGGAAATAATAATAATAATAATAATAATAATAATAATAATAATAATAATAATAATAATAATAATAATAATAATAATAATAATAATAATAAGAAGAAGAAGAAGAAGAAGAAGAAGAAGAAGAAGAAGAAGAAGAAGAAGAAGAAGAAGAAGAAGAAGTTGGAAGGGACCTTGGAGGTCATCTAGTCCAACCCCCTGCTCAGGCAGGAAACCCTATACCAGATTGATCTATCATAAGTTGTCCTCCTGTTCTGAAAAGCAAAAGGATTAGAAATGGAGATGCAGAACATAGTGAGGGCTCCCTGTTGCATAAGAAAGAAAGGCACTAGTTGTTGGAAGATGCTGAAAGCTTCTGTGGGGCTGTAAGAAAAATACCCTATTATTTGCAAGACCCACACAAGTCTTTTACTGTGCTGAAAAGAGAATGCAGGGAGCAGGACTGAGCCAAGGCAACCAGAAGGCTGAAGCTTGTTCAGAAGGCCTTGGCAGCCTTTGGGGCTGCTCAGCAAATCCAAGCCTCACTCTGAATTTTTTAATGGGAACTTTTGAGGGATGACAGCTTGTCCCAGGTATATTGGGCATCCATATGTGAAAACAAATTTCAAAGATGTGAGTCAGCAATAGCATGGCAATTCCTTCATCAAGGGGGATAAAGTGAACTGTAGAAAAAAAACCAATTGTAAAGAAAGAAGTTGCTTTGTTATTTAGTAGTATGAAGGATGAGTAAAGAAAGTCTTATGTCTCTATGATCTGAGAGCCTACTAAGACAGTCCTTATCTGTGTCATCTTAAATGTTATGAAAACAAGCACAAAAGATAGGGAATCCTAGAGGGTAATCTGGTAATCTCTACATTCCGTTCATTTATTAATGAAAAAAATAGCTTTTTCACAAGTTATTTTCAAATCTTCAAACACTGCAGCTTTCCTCAGGCTGAGGAAATAAGGCCCTAAATGAGTAACTACAATTCCCAGCATTCCTCAGCATTATTCATTCCACTTAAGGCTATTAGCAATTGTAGTTCAGAATATCTGGAGACTTCTTTTGGTCTGTATGTACATTTTAAATTTGACTCTGACTCTGCAAGTTGCCTTTAAAACAGCCTATAAATCTTTAAAACAGATAAATGAGTAAATGCCAGTGAAACATTATCTGTGCCATGATGACAGAAGGTAACTCTCTAAGAAGGTACGTTTTAGTTGATAGGATCCCCCTCATAAACAAAGGATATCTATATTAGTTTGAAACCAGCATCAAACATCTGTGTTCTCACAACACAGTAGACCTGGGAAGCTGAGCTGGTTAATATCAGCTTAACCAGCTTATCTCAACTCCTGCTCTGAAGGAAGTGCTGTGAGGATTGTTCTCTCCTGCAGCTGAAGGCCCATATGAAACATTTTTTTCTGGGGGTTTCCTTACACCTTCTTTTAGCTATGGCTGTGGGCTGTATCTTGCTCCACAATCATTGTGAGGAACAGCTTGCCTGGTTACATTTCTTCCCCACTGAAAAAAGGAGAACAATATTTGGGATGGAGGGCTGGCTGACTGGCTATATTGTGTGTTGCCCTCTGCCCCTGGCCAGTTGGCAAGAATACAGAGTGGCTCAGTTGGGAGAATAAAGCATAATAGAAAGGACTTATTTGTGGCTGAATCCTGCTGTGAAAGGATTCAGAGGTGAGGTCTGTGGCCCTTGTTTTCCACATACACACACACCCAGCTCTAGATTCCCTTCCGATTTGACCATTTGCTTCAGATTCTCCCCCAAGCTGTGTGTGCACTTAGATCTTTGGTAGACTTTGGATCTAAGATAAAACTTGGCCCAAAAATTAACAATTGGAGAAGTCAGATCAAAATGAGAGGGTTTGCTTTTAAAAACCAAAAGACAAATTTTGGAAAGAAAATGTGAAAAAGTAAGCATTGTCAGTTATGTGAAATTTTATTATATGAGCTGAAAAGAGATAAAACACCATACAAGATAAAATTGGAAAGGGACAGAAAAGATGAGGAAAGTTTTAGGGCTTAGAAAAACAACAGAGGCATTACGTTTTGAGCTAATGAGGATCTTATGAAAGAACATTAAACAACCATACTGAACTAAAGTAAACCCAAAGTTCACAAACAGTTCTTTGGAATCAAAGAGGATAGGGCCAGGGAAAAAATGAATCAATTTAATTAACAAAATTAACCAAAGAAGAAACTTGGCAGAAAGCAAGAATAGTGTGGGTTGACACTGGTTGTGAATAAAACAAAAACAAAAAACAAAGCCACTCGTGTGAATTCTCCCTACTTAATTTTTTTAAAACCTTCAAAAATAATTTGAGTCACAAAATTGATTGCTATCTAGAGTTAATTCATGGCTAACTGTATCTATATGAAATCCATTTGCACTTGCCTACATTCCATATTGCAATGGAAATTTCTGAAGGAAAGCATGGGAATTATAATAATTTTAAAACAATGAAGCTTTTATGAACCAATAAGATGCTCAGTAAATGAGTCCTAAGGATAAAGGGATGCATGGGAAAAAATCCAATTTTATGCCAACCAAGGACAAACAACTGATAGATTGCTGCAGTTTATTATCTGAAACAATCATTCGACCATGAAATCTGAATAGTTGACCATTAAATGCTCCAACATTACCCAGAAAATTACATTAGGACTTTGTCCAAGGTGGGTGAAATAAACAACCCACAAACTTATTGACCCAAGTCACGTATAGCTGTGAAGCTTATGAACTAATATTTTATACATATAAACTTGTTTGTACTACTTATTCCTGAAATGCTTCTTTTGATAGATTCATTGCGGAATGAAAGCTTTATAAGATATTGGTGAATTATCCCCAAATAAATCTTTGAGGATTATTCTTGCTCTGTTGAGAAAGTTGTCCGTTTATTTGTATTTGTTCTTCTCTACAGTATTTGTAAGGTCAAGACATAGATAAGGACAAGATCTCTTTTCCATGAGTATATTCAAAAATCTTTAGCAAGAAACCTTGTCAAATGTCATTCAATATATCATTTGAATGCAATATCAACAGAGTAACTCCATACATATGCCTCATTAATAGGAGGTGACACAGAATTTGCCTTTGTAGGGTCTATCCTATGTTGCGAAATGGCTGTCAGGGTCTCTGTGTCAGGGTCCTCCAAACTTCGATTTTACTGATTTTTGAAATCCTGCAAAAGCACTGCTACTACTGCTCACAGTGTGCTAAAACAGTTGCAGGAAGCAAATCAGTATTCCATATGCTGATTAATTATTTCCTGTACACCTATGCAAGTGGACAAGATGGAATATAACTCACAAATTCTAAAACAAGATTAGAAATGATGTCAGGATCACGGGAAACCTGTATGCATGTTGTGTGGGAATTCAGGCGGGGGAATGACAGCTGAAGAAGAGCAGAGCAACGTGGGACCGGTTCATGCCAGGCGTCTTCAAGGCCATTTGCCCCAAATGTGGAAATTCACCAGCCCAAACATCTCAGCATTCCCAAAACATCTCGGCAGCATCACATTGGCTGGATTTAGACTGGTTATGGGGGAAGGGACAGGAATGAATGAAATAGTTTTGCATTGATGCTTGGGAAACTCTGATTCCGCCTGACTTTACTGCAGCCAACATCTCTTAGTAAAAGTACCTTTCACTTCAACCAAGTGGAGTCGAGGGTTTTTCTTCTGTAAAGGATCAGACTGGGTGACGACTGACATTGCCTTGGTAGCAGCCTCTGTCCTCAAGAGCACTTTATTCTCTATATCACGGGTGTCAAACTCACCACATCACGTGATGTGTCACGACGCATTGCGACTCTTTTTGCATTGCCGGCAATGGGGTGGGTGCGGCTACGGTATGATGAAACCGGCCTGCAAGCCGGCAACTTTGACACCCCTTCTCTATATAATGCCAACTCCTAATAATCAGATCTGGGCACTGTGGAATAATTGCTTGATGTGAACATCCATTAAGCATGTGCAGGTTATATAATGCTTAAGTAAAAAAATATATTTGGACCCTTTAATGACTTTTAAGATTGGTGGAGAATCCAGGTATTGTGTGATTGTTTTTACTGTATACTGCTTGGAGTCATTATAAATTGAGTGACTTTATAGACTTCTAAAATAAAAACAACTAAAACTAATGTAATCCAAATTCAATTTGACTTGAAAAAATATACCATGCACGTTTTCAGGGAGGCTTTTGTTATAGAATTGCTCTGCCCCATCATTAAATGTTATAGGTAGCAGGACAAATATTATGTTGCATTTGTAACCCCTTTTTGCAATTATTCTTCTTGCTCTTTTTCTTAGTCAGAAGTATTAATCAAGGATGGAAAGGCCCACATTGATATAGATGTCGCCACAAATCTACCATCAGGAAGCATTCTTAAAACTGTTGAATGGAGAAAGAAATTTTACAGACTTAGCTATTTCATGAGAAACACAGAAAACACAATTCAGCCATTCGTTATACTATGTAGGAAAAGACTTGGATGCTGATGTTACACATCCACTATCCACAAAACCAAGGGAAAAATAGTTGAAAAATAAAAGAATGTTGATGAGAAAACACAAAAGTGTATAATTCTTTTTTAAAAAAATCTTTCCCTTTAGCTGAACTCTGGAAAATATCTTCTGCTGACGTTAGTGGATTTGTTAATCAAGGAAAGAGACACTCCAAAGGGCAACCAAATGAAGTAGAATATTATGTCCATGTTAACCTATCTGGCCTTTTTCTGCTGACAAATATTGCCTCTTTGTTGGTCTTCAAAGTAAAATTTGTAAGGCAGGCTCATAACTATGCAATTTTTAGATGCTACTCTAAAAGCAGTACTGGAGGAACAATGGTAAAGGACTATAGGTAGTCCTCACTCAAAGATGGCAATTAGCACCAGAATTTCTATCGCTAAATGATGCTGTCATAAGCAGTGACATCAAATGTCTGCACTGCTTAGCAATGGTGATTCCAGCACTTCCAGGTGGTGGTGGTGTTAAGCGAAGCCTGTGCTATTTGTAAGGAAGGACATCACATGGCCACCATTTGCGACTTCCTGCCAACTTCCCAAATGGACTCTGCTTTTCAGAAGCTAGCTGTGAGGAACGCAAATGGTGTTCAGCTGACTATGGGATGCTGTGATGTTAGAATTTGGCCAGTCACTGACCACCTGGATTACAATCACATTACTATGGGGACACTGCAACCATTGTAAGTATGTAGACCAGTGGTAAGTTCCACTAATTCAGTGTTATTGTAAATTCAGTCACTGAATGAGTGGCCATTAGCTAAGTAACCCCAATATTATATCATTTACCATCACTACCACCTCTATTTTCAATGTACATGTCTATCTTAACTTTCTTCCCAGTGGGGACAAATGGAAGGCTAGTGCTTAGAATGAAGAAAGGGAAAGACTTGTGCAATTCAAGAATGGATTAGGGCTAAGAATAATATTTAGGATAGTGATGTAAAGGCGTTACTTCAGGAATGCTTTGGAGTGCAGATGGGAAGGGGAATTCCCCCAAAGAATCCATGCTAGATGAACACTTGCCCTGTATGCGGTGTGGTTATTATTTACCTTTCTCTCTTTCACCAAAACAAAAAAATCACTTAAGGAGTTGGAAGTTTGGCGTACAGTATTCTTTTTCAGCAATTAGGGGGCTAGTTTTGTTTAACTTTGAAAAGCTGGAATCCTTAAACTGTCATACAATTAGTCCTGAAGGACCTGGAGAGGGCAAAATATCCTCTGTAAAGTATATAAATCTTTATAAAACTATAAAACTAGAAGGAAAGTTGACCATGTATATGCAGAAGAGTTGGTGTAATCCCCTGGCAATTTTTTTCTGCAGATGAAAATGCAGAAAAATATGCTGAACTACAAAGCTGCACTAGTAAAATATCATGTCAGTTTTTAAAATTCTTCAGATCTCTGGTCTGGGAACAATGGAGATGCTGAACATTTGGGAATCATCATGCAGTGATCTGGATTGAAAACCATTGGGAGTTTCAGCCAAGTCAGACCAACATATTCTTTTTATTTTTTTAATTAACACAGAAATAAAAGATATGTTTAGAAATACAGGATGTGGCAAGAATTAGTTTCATCCCAAGGACTTCCGGTTTTGGTGTTGAAGAAGATGGAATTGACCGATTCTATGAAACCCTACAGCACCTTATAGAATTAACACCAAAAGATTATGTCCTTATCATCATGGGGGATTGGAATGCTAAAGTAGGAAGCCGAAAGATAACTGGAATAACAGGCAAGTTTGGCCTTGGAGTTCAAAATGAAGCAGGGCACAGGCTGATAGAATTTTGTCAAGAGAATACAATGGTCATAGCAAACACTCTGTTCCAACAACCCAACACATGGACATCACCAGATGGTCAACATAGAAATCAGATTGACTATGTGCTCTGCAGCCAAAGATGGAGAAGCTCCATACAGTCAGTAAAAACAAGACCAGGAGCTGACTGTGGCTCAGATTATGAGCTTCTCATTGCAAAATTTAGGCTTAAATTGAAGAAAGTAGGGGAAAGCACTAGGCCACTCAGGTGTGAACTAAATCATGAATACACAGTAGAAGTGACAAATAGATTTAAGGAATTAGATCTGATAGACAGAGCGCCTGAAGAACTATGTACAAGAGGTAGCAACCAAAACCATCCCAAAGAAAAAGAAATGCAAGAAAGCAAAATGGCTGTCTGAGGAAGCTTTGCAAATAGCTGAGGAAAGAAGGGAAGTGAAAGGCAAGGGAGAAAGAGAAAGATATGCCCAATTGAATGCAGAATTCCAGAGAATAGCTAGAAGAGATAAGAATGCCTTCTTAAATGAACAGTGCAAAGAAATAGAAGAAAACAATAGAATAGGGAGGACCAGAGATATCTTCAAGAAACTTGGAGAGATGAAGGGAACATTTCATGCAAAGCTGGACATGATAAAGGACCAAAATGGCAGGGACGTAACAGAGGCAGAAGTGATTAAGAAGAGGTGTCAAAACTACACAGAAGAACTATACAAGAATGAGCTTAACGTCCCTGATAACCACGATCGGGTGGTCACTGACCTCGAGCCAGACATCCTAGAATGTGAAGTGAAATGGGCCTTAGGAAAGCTAAGCAACAACAAAGCTAGTGGAGTTGACAGTATTCCAGCTGAGCTATTCAAAATCTTAAAAGAAATGCAGTAAAAGTGCTACACTCAGTTTGCCAGCAAATTTGGAAAATTCAACAATGGCCACAGGATTGGAAAAGTTCAGTTTACATTCCAATTCCAAAGAAAGGCAATGCCAAAGAATGTTCAAACTATCGCACCATTGCACTCATTTCACATGCTAGTAAAGTTATGCTTAAAATCCTACAAGCTAGACTCCAGAAGTATGTGAATCAAGAACTACCAGAAGTACATGCAGGATTTTGAAGAGGCAGAGGAACTAGAGATCAAATTGCCAACATATGCTGGATCATGGAGAAAGCTAGGGAGTTCCTGAAAAACATCTGCTTCATTGACCATGCTAAAGCCTTTGATTGTGTGGATCACAACAAATTGTGGCAAATTCTTAAAGACTTCGGAGTACCAGACCATCTTATTTGTCTCTTGAGAAACCTATATGCGGGTCAAGAAGCATCAATGAGAACTGGACACGGAACCACTGATTGGTTCAAAATTGGGAAAGGAGTCTGGTAAGGCTGTATACTGTCACCCTGCCTATTTAAATTATATGCAGAGCACATCATGAGAAAGGCAGGACTAGATGAATCAAAATTTGGAATTAAGATTGCCGGGAGAAATATCAACAACCTAAGATATGCAGATGATACCACTCTAATGGCAGAAAATGAAGAGGAACTAAAGAGCCTCTTGTTGAGGGTGAAGAAGGAGACTGCAAAAGTTGGCTTGAAACTCAACATTAAGAAAACTAAGATCATGGCATCTGGCCCTCTCAATTCCTGGCAAATAGATGGGAAAGAAATGGAGGTAGTGACAGATGTTATTTTCCTGGGCTCCAAGATCACTGCAGATGGGGACTGCAGCCAAGAAATTAAAAGACATTTGCTTCTGGGGAGGAAAGCTATAGCAAATCTAGACAGCATACTAAAAAGCAGAGACATCACCCTGCCAACAAAAGTGTGTATAGTCAAGGCCATGGTTTTCCCAGTTGCAATGTATGGCTGTGAAAGTTGGACCATAAGAAAGGCTGAGTGCCAAAGAATTGAGGCCTTTGAACTATGGTGCAGGAGAAGACTCCTGCGAGTCCCTTGGACTGCAGGGTGATCAAACCGGTCAGTCCTAGAGGAGATCAACCTTGACTGCTCTTTAGAAGGCCAGATCCTGAAGCTGAAACTCAAATGCTTTGGCCACCTAATGAGAAGGAAGGACTCACTGGAGAAGAGCCTAATGCTGGGAAAGATTGAGGGCAATAGAAGAAGGGGACGACAGAGAATGAGGTGGCTGGATGGAGTCACTGAAGCAGTAGGCGTGAGCTTAAATGGACTCCAGAAGATGGTAGAGGACAGGAAGGCCTGGAGGAACATTGTCCATGGGGTCACGATGGGTCGGACACGACTTAGCAACTAACAACAACAAGAAGAAATGTAAATGTGTTAGATGGTTCATATGGAAAAATAGAGTTAAATTCTTAAATGTGATTAATTTTTGAGAAAATCTTAACCAGTAAGAATATCTAGAATTTGGTGGGAGAAACAAATTAAAATCAGGACTGTAACAGGATCTATGATAAGGCAACCAGAATGATTGGACAGAAAAGAAATATTATATTGATGCGATTATTATTTTTAGAACTATTGGGAAAATTATATATTTAATTGTTATCTATCAAAAAAATAAGAATTGCATTAACTCAATGTTTGCAAAAGAGGATATTTTGGAAAAAGAGGAAATCAACTAAAACTATTGTGTGGATTATGGATTATAGAAATCAATTGTTAGCTATTGTTTTACAAATGTAACCCAGACAACACACTGTGAACCAATTATTAAGTGATTTATGTTTTTAAAAAATCAATAAAATATATTACAAAAAAAAAGAAATACTGTTTTATCCCATATTTTGATGAATTACCGGTAAGATAAGAAAGCCGAAATGACAAACGGAGGGCCCATCTAACAACAAAGTCACCACCATTACATTGTGAGACCATGGGACCAAATGTTTATAGAGTCCTTTTATTAACTTCAGAAAGCTTTAGAAGAGACCTTTGTAAAACCAAAGTAGCCTGTTTCTGGGCTTTCATTTCTGGCTACCTTTCTGAGCAGAGTTTCAAAATCCATCTGTCAGAGACTAAGTTTAGTGTTGTGTGCTTTTGGAATGGTACTCAGGATACAATGATTGTCACATACCAGCCTCCTTTGACGCTTGTGCTATATCAGGTTCTCCATGGGTCTTGTGGAGTATCTTGCAGTCATAGGAAATGTATGTGATCCAGCATGTGGTCCCAATGAATGGAAAGTATGTCCAGGCTTTGGTCTTATATCTAGATTGAACAGTTCTCAGTAATTTTAAGTCTTTTTTCCAGTCCTAATCTCTAAGCAAGAGTTTAAATCTCAATAAACCCTGAAAGCAGCAGAGTAGCAAGGATAGCTGGTTCCCCCAGGATATTTCCATGGCTTTTTAACCCATTCATCATTTTGTAATCCCTGTTCCTTCTCCCTACAGAATGGTTTTGGTTTTTTCCCTGCCTAAGCATCACTGTGAGAGAAAATGATCAGGAAATTCCAATAAAGACACAACCTATCAGAACACATTAGAAATTATCCAATAGTAGAAAATAATTTAAAAATGAACCACAGCCATAAGACCCTTTGCAATAGACTGGGAAAGAGCTATTCTTGAACAAAGCAACTTCAAAAGGAAATAACAGCGTGGAACTGCAAAATGAGAGATAACAAGAGGCTGCACAGTTGTGCGTGATAGGGCACATGTGGACTCCCAAATTAAATTATGCCTCCTTAAACCTCTTAATTTGTCCCTTGGTCCTAGTTTGTTTCCCTCGCTGCTGCTAATTTCTACTGCAGTGATTGTGATCTGCAACTTCCTTCTTTCTAATCTCTGAGTCCGAATAGATTCCACTAGATGTTTGGCATCTGCAAACCTCAATGAAGAGTTCTCACTTGAGGCACACAAGACCAGGTTCAAATTATCCAACCTCAGACACGTTTTGAGGAGACCAGTTCTCTGGAAAAGACACTAGTCCTGCAAAAGGTGGAAAGAAAGAAAGAAAGAAAGAAAGAAAGAAAGAAAGAAAGAAAGAAAGAAAGAAAGAAAGAAAGAAAGAAAGAAAGAAAGAAAGAAAGAAAGAAAGAAAGAAAGAAAGAAGGAAGGAAGGAAGGAAGGAAGGAAGGAAGGAAGGAAGAAAGAAAGAAAGAAAGAAAGAAAGAAAGAAAGAAAGAAAGAAAGAAAGAAAGAAAGAAAGAAAGAAAGAAAGTTAGTTCAGTGCTTTCTCCTCTCCTCTCTAACATCTACATGAGGCCACTGAGTCAGCTCATCAATGACCATGGAGTAGAGCAGGGGTCCCCAACCTATGGTGCATGGCCTGGTACTGGGCCGTGGCCTCTTGGCCACTAGGCTGTGGGAATAGCTGGTGAGGGCCCCAACTCGTGTCCCATTTGTACATGTGTGGTGGCACTAGCACTCCACCAGCATCATGCAGCTGCTAGCGGCCCGTTTGCACGTGCATGTGGCCGTCAGTGGCCCATTTGTGGAAGTATGTGGACACCAGAGGCCCATTTGTATGGGCACCAGCAGCCCGTTTGCGCATGTGCATGCATGCTAGTGCCACCACCGTGCGGATGCCCATTTGCGTATGTGTGCACATTTCCCTGCTTCTCCCTTCCCTTCTGGGCTGCCAAGCCGGAAAGGTTGGGGAGCTCTGGAGTAGGGTATCATAAATGCGCTGATGATGCCCAATTATATATCTCTACCCCTGGAGAATTAAGCAATGCCATGGATATCTTATCACATTCGGTCTTGCAAAATTCTGTTAATGTAAGCTGGCAATAAAGATGCAGCAAGTACTCCTGGTTGTGCTCGTCTGAATTGCTTTGCAGGGCTAACATCAGTTCTAAGTATTTCTTCCTTCCTTCCTTTCCTTTTACTCTTCAGAAAAAATGGGGAGGGTCCTTTCTAAAAAGTTTCCCACACCATCTCCTCTTCTGTGGGCATGCTGATTGTCCACACTGTGGTTCTACCTCCTGTCTCCCAAACACATTCCCACTTACCCTTACAGACACTGATTCTCCTAGCTAAATCTCTATTCTTATATTCCAGCTTTTTAAGTGGTATTTGTATCCCACCTTTGTTGTTTTTACAAACACGCACAATACTCCTTCCCACCTCTATTTTCTGCACAACAACCACCCTGTGAGGTAGATTGGGCTGGGAGAGAGAGAGAGACTGGTCCAAAGTCACTCGGTTCTTTAACAGTAATCGAGTGGGTGCAGAAGTCTGGATGGCCAAGAGATGGCAGCTAAAACAAATCTCTAACCTTTTGCTGTCACCTAGCGGTCAATAGATCGACCTAATCAACTTATCACCTCAAAGATTTTGTTGTTGTTATGAAAAATTCAGTCTGTGGTATGATGGGAAGAGAAAAGCGCGGGGGGGGGGAAATGGCAACACAGAGCAATGTGTAGCATTGTGCATGCTAGTAGGAGGAGACTCTTCATGTTTGGGATGATATTGGTCAGGGTTGGAATATCAACCCAAGAGCCACAAATCTTGGTCCTTAGAATGTAGCGTATTGAAATTATATGGACAGCAAACACAGCACAGATGTATGCTGGATGTTCAATAAGATTGCATAGCTGGGATGGAATGAATTCCTGTTGCCTCTGAGATGGGAGTAGAGCATAGCAAAACAACTCTGTGAATGTAGCCACAGGACACAATAGATTTATGAATTTCCTTAGGCGCCAGAACTCTTTCTGCTACACTCATGAATATGGTTACTATCCTTCTGGATGTTGCATTCTCTTAACGGCTTTCCTGAGACCCCGCAAGGTTGTTTTCCAGCTCATCCTTGGGAAGAAGAAGAAGAAGAAGTCTCTTGCTGCTTGGTTTCTTAATTCTTGTCACGTTAGGGTGAACTTTCTAAGAGCTACAGCCGCAGCAGCCTCAGCAGGCAAGCAGGCAGTGTTCATTGTCCTTGGTGGCTTTGGAGAATAGGGAGAAAGTTCTCCAGAGAGAGAGGAGCCCTTTTGTGTGACCAGTGGCCTCGTTATTTTTATTTTTTTTCCCCAGGGCCATTTGGCAGTTTCAGATGGTGTTAACAATCAGATTGGATTTTAAGATGCAGCAGAAGCAAAATATTCCCTCAGGTTTATTGTGTACTGTATTGTGTACTCCATTGTACCCATGCTTCCCTTCTTTTGCCTATATTGAGGGTTTAATGAAACAACTACAGCCTCTGTTCCTTTCTCATTTTGTTTGCATTGTAAGCATTTTTTTTGTCTTCTATATGCACAGATGACCTGCTAATAAGGGAAGAACTCTTCAGCTGTGTGATAAGACTTGCTCTGCTTCAGGAAAGATTATGCCACAGTAAATGCATTTTCCTTTAGGACCTCAGAAGGCTCTCTAATTTCCTCAGGGGTGTTTAAATTGACAGAAAATAGGCCTCAGGATACCAATTCCTTCTATGTGGCTATAGCAGGGGTAGGCAACCTCGGCTCTTTTATGACTCATGGACTTCAACTCCCAGAATTCCTGAGCCAGCTCAGGAATTCTGGGAGTTGAAGTCCATGAGTCATAAAAGAGCCGAGGTTGCCTACCTCTGGGATATAGGAAACCAGGCTGAATTTCAGAAACACCCTAGGAAGGCATTAAATTCAAGGGCGTGGCTCTTTAGGGAGCCCCTCCCCCCTATACTTAAAACAGACTGCAAAAGACTAATTTGACTAGTCCTCTGAAATATGTTGGCTTCATCTTCACATACCAATTTTGTTCCTTTGTCCAATCTTCTATTCAACTCCAGATTTATTTATTTTTTCACAAGTTGGAGGGGGATGACATCATTTTCTAGTTCTCGTTACTTTAGCAGTTTAATCCCACCAGGCTCAAGGTTGACTCAGCCTTCCATCCTTCCGAGGTAGGTAAAATGAGGACCCAGATTGTTGGGGGCAATTAAGCTGACTTTGTAATAATGCCGCTTGGGGGGGGGGTGAAAGCCCTAATAAGCAGGCATATACATAGAATGTGGCTACTGCTAAGCTTGTAAGCCGCCCTGAGTCTTCGGAGAAGGGCGGGATATAAATGGAATTAAAATAAAATAAAATAAAAATTACTGGCAATGACGGGAAATTTGGATCATGTTTCAGAAAGTTAGAACAACTGTTGGAGGAAATATGTGCCATTACGGAGGGCTATCATTAGAAATGCTGCAAGTTGTATATTTCATCTTTCTTTGAGGACCCCTTCTATAACTGGATTGATAAACTAAATTTAAACCTAAAACCCTTTCTTTCTTTCTTTCTTTCTTTCTTTCTTTCTTTCTTTCTTTCTTTCTTTCTTTCTTTCTTTCTTTTTCTCTTTCTTTCTTATCTATCATCTACCTATCAATTTTATACAGCTTGCTATGTATACAGCTTGCTATTTACTCTGATGTGTGAATAGCTTCCACAGAAATTTCAAAAACACCCTTCTCCCAAAGAAGTGTGTGGTTAACATTTTTGCAATTATTTTATTTGTTTGGGGTTATATTATTGTATATATATTTGCCATACTGAGGATCGGTAAACCACTCAGACTCAACCACCATAGGAGTTGTCGCTGGTCTTGTTATCATTGAAATAAAGACACCTGGGGTGTGTGGGCGTGTGCTATTTATTATATTTATTCGTTCAATTTCTATAGTTGCCCAACTCAACCAAGTGACTCTGGGCAGCTTTCCATTTTAAGAATATAAGTACAAAACTCCATGAGATTTGTTGCCCATTAGAAAAGCTACCTGCGTCTCTTTCCTTTTCCTTCTCTGTCATCTTTGTCTCAGAAGCTAGCAATTTAGGGTCCAAGAGACAGGGCTTTTTTTCTCATAGAATGCTCAGAACGGAGTTCCGGCACCTTTTTTGGATGGAACCTTGTAGGGTAGGCAAGGCGGGTTGGATGACATGTGTGAGTTCCGGCACCTTTTTCTTTTACAAAAGAAGCACTGCCAAGAGAGGACAGAGAAGAATGGGACTGGTGGTTATCATACATTCGGTGACGTTTAGTGTAACTGAGTTCTTACTTCCTTTTGTTAGTGTGGCTCCATGTTGCACTTTTGCCAGCTTCCCCTCCATGCTCAGAATAATATTCTCCAGTTGGGCCTGTGTTTTCCACAAACAGGGTTTACAGTAGGAAAAGAACAGCCGATTTAGCTTGTGAGTATTCATATTTGGTGAGGGGGGGGAAGAAATCAAATGTTAGATTTATCAGTTGCTTGTTAAAGCACATAGTACCACCTAGTGGCAAAAATCAGGTATAGAAATTCTATAAAATAAAGCCTGTGGCTTTGTTGTAGGAGACAATCAAGCATCATAGAATTACAAAATTGGAAAACTTGTAGAAGGACAGTTCTGTTAGTCTATGGTGGCAGAAAATTAGGAGGAATCTGATAGAGGCTTTTCTGACTAACAAATTTTATTAGAAGGTATAAACATTTGAGAATTGCAGCTCATATCATCAGACGCAGAGCCGAGAGTGTGGTAAAAGTGAGCAATAGCTCACAAAAACCTATGTTCTTAATATCCCATCTGCAAAGTGATTGTGGCATTCATGAGGAAATGTGCACTAGGGTGAATATAATATGGCTACAATGGAAGGAGATCACTGGAGTGCTCTGCATTAATATCTCTGGGGCTGCCACAAAGAAGAGGGGGTCGAGCTATTCTCCAAAGCACCTGAAGGCAGGACAAGAAGCAACGGATGGAAGCTAATCAAGGAGAGAAGCAACCTAGAACTAAGGAGAAACTTCCTGACAGTTAGAACAACTGACCAGTGGAACAACCTGCCTCCAGAATCAGAGAATGTTCCAGCACTGGAAGTTTTTAAGAAGAGACTGGACAACCATTTGTCTGAAATGGTATAAGGTTTCCTGCCTGAGCAGGGGGTTGGACTAGAAGACCTCCAAGGTCCCTTCCAACTCTGTTATTCTATTCTATTCTATTCTATTCTATTCTATTCTATTCTATTCTATTCTATTCTATTCTATTCTATTCTATTCTATTCTATTCTATTCTATTCTATTCTATTCTCATGCTAATTCATCTAAAATCAAAAGTGTTCAGAATGATGGTCCACCCATTAGCACTATATGGCACTGAGTGCTGGCCAACCACCAGAATTGTTGAGCCTCCTTTACATGCCACAGAGGTGCACATGTTCCATTGTTCATTAGTCATTTCCCTTCTTGACACTCTCAGAAATGGTACAGTCCAGCCGCAGAGGGGTATTGCATCAATGACATAGAAAAACCCAGGAAAAACCCCATGGTGTATAGCCACGTACTGTGAGCAGAACTCCACACCATTGCCTGTACCACCCACCATTTTAACACTGATGGCAAATGCCCGTGTGAAAGACCAAAGCAGAAATGGCAGGACACAATGTGGACAAGAAAATCATCGAGTTGGTCTTAGTTGCTACATTTGATTATGTGAAGTGGTATTCACTGATCTGAAAAATAAACCGTGTGTGTGCGTGTGTGTGTGTATGTGTGTGTGTGTGTGTGTGTGTGTGTGTGTGTGTGTGTAGGAGGATTCACATAGAAAACTTTTGTTCTAATTTGTTGGCTAGTACTGAATAAGATTTTGAGTCAATCAGATTGAATTACACTTAAATTGCTTAAGATTTTTTTTCCATCAGAAAAACATCATTCTATTAACCAAATACTGGTAGTTCTCAACTTACAACCATTCATTTAGTGACTGAAGTTACAGAGGCATTGAAAAAAAATGATGTATGACTGTTTATCACACTTACAACCATTGTAGCTGCCCCATGGTCAGATAATCAAAAATTGGACACCTGGCATGTATTTATGACGGTTGCAGTGTCCCGGGATCATGTGATCCCCTTTTGTAAACTTCTGACAAGCATAGTCAATATTTATTTATTTTATTTTATTTATTTTATTTATTCAATTTATATACCGCCCTTCTCCCGTAGGAATCAGGGCGGTTCACAAGGCTCTTAAAAACAGATACAACAATTACAAAAATTAAAATCGATTAAAAAGAATTATATAAACCTTGCTATAAAACCCCAGTTAAAAACAGTTAAAATCCCAATTAATATGCTCAGACCAGGCCAGAGAGCTCAAAGAGCCAGGTCTTCAGGTCCCGGCGGAATGAACGAAGGTCAGGTCCTCATATTTATTCCTTATGTTAGCCAGACTCACTTAATAACATGTTACTAACTTAACCACTGCTGTGATTCACTTAACAACTGCCACAAGAAACCTCTTAAAATGGAACAAAACTCTCTTAACAACTGTCTTGCTTATCAACATACATTTTTAGTTCTATTGTATGTTGAGGACCTATATTTTGCCAAAGTTAGGCACATTCTATTGAGCTATAAATACTGTTCTCTTTAAGATAGCAAATGGTGTTCCTTATGAAAGTCAAGTTGAGTTTAAATAAATAAATCAACATATAAATATTACTGCTACCACACTTTGGCCGGATTTTTTTTATAGCTTCACTAATCCCTGCTTAACCTCATTAATTTTCTTTCTAAGAACATAAGAACAAAACTCCATGAGATTTGTTCAAGGACCCTGGATTATGTCTCTTCTGTCATACTATAACACTCATGGAGGATTAGTGATTAAAACCTCCCCAGTCATCTCCAACTCACAGCTGCAAAACACCTTTAAAAATCTCCCTTAATTTCTCCCATAGAAATGATGATTCATCTTACAAAGCAAGAGCAGTACAAAACATGTTGGACCGATTCTAGAAACTAAAAATTAGGGCTGTGCCAAGATGGTTTGACGTGTACACACATGCCATACCTGTCTTCACCCCCTTAAATTAAATTCTGCCCCACCATGTGAAATACAAGATAAGATATAACTCTTCAATGGGTTGTTGACAAGTGTTACATGCACACCCGTGCCTGCTTCAAAGCACTGTTTTCTCTTTGAATCTGGAGTCAGGCGAAAGACATCCAATGCCATTTCTACTATTCTCCAGATTTCTGATGCTACACCAGTTCACTCTTTCATCTTACTGACTTTTGTTCCCATTAGATCCCAAAATGGAAAGTGATAGATTACATTACTTGCTGTCCTCTGTCTCTCCCTGCCTCCCTCATACAAATGGATTTGTGTGCATGTTAATTAACAGGAAGATTTCAGTGGAGCTCTTTTAAGGACTCTGTAATGTAACAACAGGCATAGAACCATGAACTCAACATGCATTTCCATAGTTGTACCTTGATTCTGTGTGAGTACGCTCACCATGATGAATACTCATGAGGACGGACTTATTTGTTTTATTGAAACAAATTTGGGTAAAATTTGGGTTCCCTCCTCCTCCTCTAGTATAGGTATGAAGACAGAAAGCTTCTGCTTCTTTCTAATTTTCAATTATTTTGCATACCATGTGAACAAAAGCATTCTTAATGTGGCTTGTTGGTGACAATTGGCAGTTTAAACCAGATGGAGTATAATTCTGAAGTCTTTATCTGAAATTAAGGGGAGTAAAACAAGCCAGAAGCTTGAGTGATGACTTCAAGGGCACCAATATAACATTGCCTGTGCATCTGCTGATTATTCATAAACTATTATCTGGAAGTCCTTGGCTGATGCTGAGGCCTCCGTACACCTGCCTATGAAGAAATCAACATCCCTGCAACTCTTAATAATTTACAGCTTTTTTGGTGTTGCTTTTATCAATAATTGCTGCAGGGAGACATTGTAAAATGTAAATATATAAAAGGCTCAACAATTAAAGAAGTACTAATGAAAATAATTGTGTAGACGTCCTTGTGTGAATGTTTCAAGTTACTTAATATTCCTTTGTTTCCTCATGGATAATTTGACAAATAGAAATCTTTTCTGTTGCAAATAATCAAGCATACAGTCCAGGTAATTCTCAAGAAACCGATGATCTGCAGGTGTTAAAAGCAGTTTGCCCAATTCTCCAAAATAATATAAATTGCTTCCATGTAGGATAAGTATAATTTGCTAAAGATATGTTACTGCTGACGGTTTTATGTGACCTAGACACCAGACTTTTATTTGGTTTCGGTATCTTATTTATATATTTTCCAAAATTGTAAAAAAAATAATAATGCTGAAAGCCACAACCAACACTAAATTAAAAATAACAGGGACCAAATAAAACAATTAGTTGAAATCCTATGCTTTCTTA
This sequence comes from Vipera berus, assembly GCF_964194415.1. Lineage (NCBI taxonomy): Eukaryota > Metazoa > Chordata > Lepidosauria > Squamata > Viperidae > Vipera > Vipera berus. The sequence goes on along the minus strand of NC_138202.1, from coordinate 196,874,660 downwards.
CATGGGAGCAACATACAGGATAAATTCATCTATGTGTACAGTTCATGTGTATAGAACTGCGCTGCAGATGACTAAGTGCAGGATAAAAGCCACCTAGACAACTGTTAAAATAGTTAAATTGCTTCCAGTGAAAATCAAAGCAATGCGGCACATCAATACAGGAACCTAAACATTATTATTTCATGTTTCCTCTTCCAATTGCTCATACACAATACAGAAATAATCCTCTGTAGATCATTACAGTACTCTGTTATAGTGAACTGTGTTAAGACCATGGCACTGGAAGGGCAGGATTGTGAAGAAGTGGTTTTTTCCTCATATTTTTTCCTTAATTATATGGGTTAAGGTTCAGGGCAGAACACAGATCATCAGATTAATGGTTAGATGATGCTACAGATCACCAGTGAATAAACGGCCCTAATAGCTTCTAGAACAGCACAGCATGACTGGTTGGGGAATTTTGGGAGTTGAAGTCCACCCATCTTAAGATTACGAAGGTTGAAAAATACTATTCTAGAGTTATCCAAGAGGAACGCAGTGGCTCAGTGGGTTAGGACGCTGAGCTTGTCAATCAGAAGGTCGGCAGTTTGGCGGGTCAAATCCCGAGTGCCGCGTAACAGAGTGAGCGCCTGTTACTCGTCCCAGCTTCTGCCAACCTAGCAGTTCGAAAGCACGTAAAAATGCAAGTAGAAAAATAGGGACCACTACAGTGGGAAGGTAACAGCGTTCCGTGCATCTTTGGCATCTAGTCATGCTGGCAACATGACCACAGAGACGTCCTCGGACAAGCGCTGGCTCTTCGGCTTTGAAACGGAGATGAGCACCGGCCCCTACAGTCAGAAACGACTAGCACGCATGTGCGGGGGAACCTTTACCTTTACCTTAGAGTTATCCAAGTGTTGTTTTGCCAATCTAACAGTCATGAGAACTAACTCTCTACAGCTTCAAGATGATGCTAAGGTGAGGAAAGGCTGCATATAATGTCTTTACTAGCTGACCATGAAAGCCTGGCAAAGATCTAGCAACAACTTCAACAACTTTCACCCCACCATCAATCAGAGCCGAGACCGCTGTTGATATAGTATACTTGGACTTCAGTAAGGGTCTTGACAAAGTAGACCACAGCCTACTTCTTAGTAAGACAGAACAATAGGGGTATAGACCAGGGCTTTTCAACCTTTTCGCTCATTGTACCACTTTTAGGATATGGCAACATCCGAGTACCACCAGTCGCCTAGGAAGGTGTCAAAAACTTGATGACCAAAAAAAAGAAAAGAAAAAAGTGATGAAATACAGGTAGTCCTCGACTTGCAACAGTTCGCTTAGTGACTGTTCGAAGTTACAGTGGCACTGAAAAAAGTGCCCCCCCGAGCCACAGCCGAGCAAGACACCTGCCTGCCTGCCCGGCAGCGCTCTTCCTCCTGTCCAAGGTTTTCATTGTTGTGAGCATTTCTGTTCAGGATTGGCAGCGGGGGTGGGGTGGGGGTGTTTGGTTTTTATTACCCCCGTCTGCTAGGTGATTGCAGCAGCTTTTGGTCACTTCACATGACCCTGGGAGACTGTGACCATCATAAATATGAATCAGTTGCCAAGCATCTGAATATAAATCACAAGACCCTGGGGATGCTGCAACATTCCAGCTGATCGGCGCTTCTTCTGAGCTCAGCAGAAGCACCAGGATCAGCGCTGAGCTCCAGCTGGAGTCTGGCGCTGATCCTGGTGCTTCCACTGAGCCCTGACAGCCCCGAAGAAGCGCTGATCCTGGCACTTCCGCTGAGCCCTGACAGCCCTGCAGCTCCAGCCGTCTCTCAATCAGGCTTGTGCGGTACTACCACCAGTTCAGCTCATTCCCCTCCCCCACTATCACTTTTCTAGGATGGTCATGTACCACCTGCCAGGTGCCAATGTACCACAGGTGGTACCTGTACCACTGGTTGAAAAGCCCTGATATATCCAATATCACCACCAGATGGATTCACAATTGGCTGACCAATCACACTGACTAGGCAGTCTTCAATGGAACTACATGGAACTAGATCAGGGGTAGGCAACCTTGGCTCTTTTATGACTCGTGGACTTCAACTCCCAGAATTCCTGAGCCAGCCATGCTGGCACAAGAATTCTGGGAGTTGAAGTCCACGAGTCATAAAAGAGCCAAGGTTGCCTACCCTTGAACTAGATGAAGGGAAGCATCCACTGGAGTACCTCAAGGTTCTATCAGGGGTTCAGTGCTCAATATCTTCATAAATGACCTAGATGGCATATTAAGATTCTCTGCCTCAAGTCTGAACAGTTTGTACAAATTGGACATGTTTGCATGGACACAGTAGATGATTGAAAGAATCCAGTTTTCTCAAGTTTTCCAATATTTGAAATTTGGCACATTTTTTATCTTGTACATAAATACAAACAGAAAATTATGCAAATATGGAGAAGACGTAACCATATCAATTGAACCTTAATGTGGGACTATTAACAAGAGCCTGATTTACAATGAAACAATGGAAAAATTAAAAAAAACTTTAGACACAAAAAATCTGGTACATTTCTTAATGCATAGAAATCATATGGATTCTTTCATAGAAAATATTCAGCACTTAAAGGGTAAAATACTAACGGGACTATTATTTTATGTATTTGATTCCCTAAATTGTTGATAGCTTGATATCCCTTGGTTAGAAGAGCCTTAGGATCCTTCCTGGCTTGGATGAAAGTACCTTGCATTAGCTTTCCAAAATTTTCTTTTCCTTTGGAAAAGAAATCCGAAGCTAAGGAATTGCTAAAATGAAAGCTGCCCTCACCAGTCATACAGCAAGTAGTTATTCCCAAGAAACTGTTAATGTGCTGGATATTAATCTGGCCTGGACTAAACGAAGCAGGGTGCTTCTTTAAGATTTCGGCTTTGGATTAATGCAAAATAAATTCTGCGTTAAGTGGCTAAAGCAAACAAACATGGATCATGACCTCCAAGGTCCCTTCCAACTTATTATTATTATTATTATTATTATTATTATTATTATTATTATTATTATTATTATTATTATTATTATTATTATTATTATTATTTTCAAACCCTCGGGTCCGTTTTGCAAGTTTACAAATTCCGAATCAGGTTGTTAGGAGCGATTCCGTTTCCCCAACAAACTCTTGATGAAGGGCAAATCAAGGGAGGGGAGTGCAGCAGTAAAAAAAAATCGCTAAAATCCCATAAATTTGAAAACAATCTTTTATGTCTTAGAATTGCCTCTCGTGCTCTTACTTTCCGAATCAGTTTTATCCGAATTGCACGGTTCGCTCTCCGGCTTCGCGCTTTTTGGAAAGGGCGGGGAGGATTGGCTGCGGTCTCGCACGGGGGGCGGAGTTCGAAGCGTTGGCGCGCAATACAAAAGCAACGGCGGGGGAACCGGGGAGGATCGTTTCTGGGCAGCCGGCAGCAGGTTCCGGTTCCAGAAGAACCCCAGTGGCTTCTTCTTCCCGCCGTGGCCGAGCGGCAAGAGGATCTCCCCCGCCGTTTTGCACCGAGGCGGTTCCCAGAAGAGACGGCAGGCGGTGGGAGACGACGGAGGTACCGGCCCGGCCACCGTGCTTTGCAAGAAGTCCGAAAGGCTCGACCGAGCGCGGGTCTCCTCATTCCGAAGCTGCCCTTTGCTCGTGTGGTTCGGGATGGCTGCCCAGAATACGCGGGAGGAGTTGACGTGACGTGGCAGCCGATGGCGCTGCTTGCCTTGCAGGAGGCAGCCGAAGCTTATCTGGAAGATGCCTCCCTATGCACCACCCATGCACAGCGGGTCACCCTCCCTCCCAGGGACAACCAGTTAGCTCGCCAGGACCGTGGACTTCAGCATGGTTTGGGTTAGTTCCCTTCCCCTGTTTTCCTGGGCTGAGGAGGCAGTTCTAGAGCTGCAGAGAAGCGTCCTGGGACTGCTTTGAAGAAAGGAGGCCAAATTCCACCCCACCTCCAAAATCCAGGGATTGAGAGGCCTCTAACCCGGGCCCTTCCTCTTCCTGGAACTTCCAAAAGATCTCCCTAGTTCAGGAGTAGGCAACCTTGGCTCTTTGATGACTCGTGGACTTCAACTCCCAGAATTCCTGAGCCAGCTGTGCTGGCTCAGGAATTCTGGGAGTTGAAGTCCACGAGTCATCAAAGAGCCAAGGTTGCCTACCCCTGCCCTAGTTGATCTCCCCACCGCCCTGCTTAGAATGGGAACAGGGATCCATCTTTCAGAGGTGCAACCTTCACTTTAAACCTCTCTCACGCCTATGTTGGGGACTGAAAAATTGTTTACTGTTCTTGAAGCCTATCTTGTGTTTTTGTGCTTTGGAGTTTTAAATGTTTAAAATGAAAATGTTTATTGTTCTTGAATTGGTTATCCTTTCCTTCTTCACCCCATTACTCGATGCTCATCGGGTCTGCCCAATTTGATCCCCCATCATTCTCTGCTGGTTGGGGATTATGGAGTTTGCCATATTTACTTTCAGGCCGGAGAGGGGCAACTCTGAAGACCTTCATTCTCTTGCATTTGTCCTTTGCTGCTGATCTGGTGGTTGCCCCTAATTTCCCTGCTATCCAAACTACGGCCAAGGGAACTTCCAACTTGGAATGAGTGGTCTCTGCAGACCCTGAGCTGAGGTAGAGCAAAATAGAATAGGCAAACCTTTTGATGTTATATTTCATATTATATACAATTCGTGAGCACCTAGAAACAAAGAAGGTGAATATTAGAAGCCAGTATGGGTTTGTTAAAAACATGCCACACAAAATCTTACTGACCTTTTTGTTAAAGTAACTAAATTGGTGGATCAGTGAAATGCTATGAATATGGTATACTTGGGACTACAGTAAGGCATTTGACAAAGATAGACCACAACCTACTTGGTAAGATAGAACAACATGGCATAGACAACCACCACCAGATGGATTCATAATTAGCTGACCAACTGCATTGACTGGGCCATCTTCAATGGAACTACAGCTACATGGAGGGAAGCATGCAGTGGGGTATTTCAAGGTTTGGACTTGGGCTCAGTACTCTTCAACATCATAAGTAATCTAGGTGAGGGGATGGAAGGGGAAATCTGCAGATGACATCAAGTTGGGGGGAATTGCTAACACTTTGGAAGATATATTCAAGATTCAGAAGGACTTGAGCGTTGAGCCCTATCCAACAAAATGCAGTTCAGTGGTGAGAAAAATAAGATCCTGCACTTCAGCAGAAAACACCAAATGCATTGGCATAGGATAGAGCAGGCATGTCAAACTCATGACGTTGCGCAATGTATCGGAACTTTTTCCCATTGCCGAAAATGGGATGGGTGCGGTTTCTCCATGACGCTCGGCCCACGGGCCGGCAGTTTGACACCCCTGGGATAGAGGTACCTGGTTCAACAGTAATCCCTGTGAGAGGGATCTAGGTGTCCTGGTGAATCACTGCTTAAGTATGAGTCAGCAATGTGCCACAGCTGCCAAAAAAGCCAACACAAGCCTGGGCTGCATCAACAGAATGATAGCATCAAAATCACAAGAAGTAGTAGCATTCTATATTGCACTAATTGAGACTACATTTGGAATATTGCGTTCAGTTCTGGTCAACGTGATACAAAAGTGCCAAGACCATACAAAATGGTGCAGAGAAGAGCAACAAAGATGATAAGAGGTCTTGGAGGCTAAATCATATGATGAATGGCTAAGGGGACTAGGTATATTTAGCCTAACAAAAAGAAGGCTTAGGGAGACAAGATATAAGTTCCACTTCAGGGACTGTTACAGGGAGGAGTGTGTCTATTTCCCATAGCACCTGGAGGCAAGATAAGAAGCAGTGGATGGAAGCTAGTCAGAGGTCTAGCCCAGAAATGAGGAATCTCCTGACAGAACAATTAACCAGTAGAACAGCTTGCTTTCAGAAGTTGTGGATCTTCCAATGCTGGAGGTTTTCAACAAAAGATTGAACAACACTTATCCAGGATGATATAAGGACTCTTGCCTTGGACAGGGATTTGGATTAGAAAAGAGGTCCCCAACCTTTTGTGCACCACCAGGGACCAGTTATGTGGAGAGAGGTTTTTCCATGAACCGGAGGGAGCGTAGTTTCGTGTGCTGCCTGCATCCATGGATGAGGCTTTGTGCGGACCAGTTGCTGGCATGCCACGGCCCAGTACAGGTCCACGGACCGGGAGTTGGGTACCCCGGGATTAGAAGATCTCCAAAGTCCCTTCCAGCCCTATGTTTCAATCCACTCAACATTCAGTTGAATCCAACTGAACACAACTTCCTAAAAAGGGAAAACATGATTGCTATGCTTCTAGGTTCCGTGTAAAACTAAATTCCGTGGTGCCTAAAAATGCATACACACCCCGGGGAGGGGGGGGGTTAATTTTTAAATTGCCTCAGAATTGTTGCTAGCACATTAAGCATTACCTTTTAATATTATTTTTAATTATTTTTATTATTACATTAGCCCTAGAGAATAGCTCCCTCTCTCACATCAACCATAGCTAATTTAAAAATGTTTGGGTCCCATCTAAGTTATAATGTGATACGTTTCAGTTTGGCCTTGCTTAGTGTGTAAATCCAACTAATTACTGTAATTCAGTCAACATGATTAAACAAACCATACTTTTGCACGATATGTGAACCTGCATAATAGCTTGTTCGTAGAGTGGTGTGATGTGCAAACCAAGCAAAAATCTCACGCCACACAGAAAGCTTTTGAAAAGCAAAATCTTCCTACACTGAAATATTAACACATTTTACCATTTTGAACATTATTCATTCCAGTTTCTCTCAAATGTTACTTGATTTTCAAAAAGCTCAAAGTATTCCTTCTCCATATACATTCATTTTGGTTGTAAGGAATGGCACCTGTTCTGAAATGAACAGGAAATGCAGACACAGGCAAACATATCCAAATAACATTCCTTCAACATTGGGAGACTGCTAGATGAAACATTTTGCAAGTCTTGGTCATGGGCCAAGTGAAATATTGTGTCAAACACAACTTGGTGTTGATTGATTGAAAGCCATCATTGCCTAATACTAAATCCCAGTTAAAATGCTTGAAAATGCTAACAAAGATTTGGTTGAATTATGGCTGGCCACACAATTAGCCAAATGTTTTGTTTGAATTTGGCATTTTTGTCTACCTATAGCAGGGGTAGGCAACCTCGGCTCTTTTATGACTCATGGACTTCAACTCCCAGAATTCCTCAGTCAGCCAAGCTGAGGGGAAAGAGAGGTTGCCAAGCTGAGCCAAGCTGACTCAGGAATTCTGGGAGTTGAAGTCCATGAGTCATAAAAGAGCCGAGGTTGCCTACCCCTGACCTATAGAGTCCTTCCCATTTTCCATTATTTTTTTAACTACATGATTCTCCCCTCCCCCTTTTTTTTTTCATTGCTGGCAAATGGCAATTTTTGGTAATCATTTATAATCTGCTTGTACGATCTTACATGCACTGACTGTATGATCTACTGTTTCTTCTGCTTTGCACAATCTGCACCTTGAATGAGTTGATAATATTTCAATTCTGACCTCGATTGTATTTGTTTTAATAACTTGCTGTTTCCCCTATTTTGATGCTTTCCCCCCTTACTAAAACTTGGCAGCAGCTGAGAAGGCAGCAGGGGGCATACAAAAGGCTGCCATTCTGTCTTCTACAGATCCCACATCTAATATATATGACATCTTAAACATAATGTATTCATAACTTTTGAATTTATACTCTGGCCTTTTTGTTTATTCCCACACCCAAAGCCCAATTTAAAACTAAAATTAAAATAAATCATTCAAGTAATTAGTCATAAAAAGTACGGTGAAGGATATGTGTTTTCGGCTGTATAGAAGCTTATGCTTGAAAAAGCAGCCTTTTTGAGGTGGAGCAAGGAAAGCGAGGCAGAAGGTGGCTCTGTGAGAAGAAATGCAGACCTGGCCTTGGAAAGAGGGAAGAAATGAGTGAACCATAAAAGGGGAGGAGGGGGGATTTTTAGAAAAAGATTAAAGGTAAAGGTTCCCCTGCACATGCGTGCTAGTCGTTTCTGACTCTAGGGGCCGGTGCTCATCTCCGTTTCAAAGTCGAAGAGCCAGCGCTTGTCCGAGGACATCTCCGTGGTCATGTGGCCAGCATGACTAGATGCCAAAGGCACACGGAACGCTGTTACCTTCCCACCGTAGTGGTCCCTATTTTTCTACTTGCATTTTTACCTGCTTTCGAACTGCTAGGTGGGCAGAAGCTGGGACGAGTAGCAGGCGCTCACTCTGCTACGCGGCACTCGGGATTCGACCCGCCAAACTGCCGACCTTCTGATCGACAAGCTCAGCGTCCTAACCCACTGAGCCACTGCGTCTCTTATAGAAAAAGATTACTTAATCAAAAAAATATATAGGGAACATGAGAAAGGTATTCAAAATAACTGCCTTGATTTTGCTTGGTAAAAAATAGGACAAATAAAAACTCAAATTTCTCTTATTCTACCCTCTCCTATCCCAGAACTTCCTGCCATGGCTGGCCTAATTCAACAGGCTGACTGTGATAAGCCCAGGTCTGTTTGAGGATGATGTATACTTGTGTCTTTGACAATTAGTGGCTTTCCAGATGCACCTACGCATGCAGGAATACACATATGGGTAGGATATTTAGACATGGAGGACATTGCCTTTGCTCAGTTGCCATGACTGAATCACTCTGTTGTACAGATCTATTGTTGCCTCACTTAATTTTTGTGGAGAAAGGTGGTGGTTCTCGTGATGGAATTGTGAAAATGGTCTGGCTTACGTGCCTGATGGGTCCAGCTTTTACAAGGGTGGACCTATTGTGTATCTGGTCATGCTCAAACTCTAACATGAGTCAGATGCTAGATGAGATTGCCATTAGGTGACTCCTCTTTGATTTAGTAATCCTTAGTAAATCTTATTTAATCTGGATTGTTGACATATAGAATTCTATTTTATTTGATTTGATTTAGGAAACTTTGGGGGCTTCCAAAGAATTCCAAGACACAAAGTAGCTGAAGAGATACCTATAGCAACAATGTTGGATGAATGCAATTGAACTTGGATACAAACCCATATTCAACACCATATAGAGGAAACTGCTCTTATTGTATCTTTAGATTTGACTCCGGCAGCTTTGTTTAGGGTTACTCATGCTAGGTGACATGAGAGGAGTAGAGACCTAGCGATAATTCATCTCAGTGATAATCCCCATGCTATGGAATAACCTGGTCCTGAAGGCAAAGTCCCTGTCTTGTTTTGATGGGATTTGGGTGGTAGACCTGGGTGGTTATGATACTAGATGTTAGACATTCTTGGTTATTTTCATTGTACTTCTTGTAGATCACTATATACATACTTTTATATGTGCATGGGGAATGCTTCTAATAAATGAACTATTTTATTTGTTGGTTTTTGTTGAATGACTGAATGTGAATTTGCATGGTTAGGGAAACTTGTGGTCTTCTAGATGTTTTCTTATTGCAGGTACAGGAACCCAATTTCCTCTAAGCTTGGAGAAGGCAGGCTTTGGTACTTTGTATGCTGCTGAACTACACCTCCCAGCATCCTTTAGCATTGATCATATTGGATGCAGCTGCCAAAGAGTTATAGTTCAGCAATAGCTGGAACACTAGAGGTTCCCCTTCCTTGACTTAGAGCACAGGTGTCAAACTCACTGCGTCACGTGATGTGTCACGACGTATTTCAACTTTTTTTGCATTGCCGGATCTGAGGTGGGCGCAGCCTCCATATAATGCAACCGGCCCACAGGCCGGCAGTTTGACACTCCTGATTAGAGCAATTCTGGTTCCACAGCCTATATTATTCTGCAAACACAACACACCCATCTCTCCCCCGCCCCACAAGTTGAACCATTTTTATTAGACTCTCCACCACTGTCGTGAAGCTATAAAAACCCAATTAGCTGTCATGCAAATTAGCTCTGATCTTTGCATTCTTAAATGTGACATTTATAATAATGTCAGCAACCATCTTTTAATTTAGTCAAGGGGTTGGGAAAGGGAGAAAGGAAAGGAGAGGGCTCCTTTTTTGCCAGAGAAGAAGCTTTTGTTCTCTACTCAAAATCATGCAAGGCAGTAGGCATTCTGGGGAAAAAAAGGAGAAGTAGTTAATTGCTTCAACTAGCCTCCTGTTTAGTTTGAAAAAAAAAGAAGCACAGGTGAATTAAGGCACAATTCCACAAAACTAGCCAATTTGTTTATGGTTACACTATTAGTTGACATTGCAGCTCTTTGCATGTTGTGGATTTGTAAGATGTTGAATTGAGCCAGCATTAGGCCTCTTACAAAACCAGAAACAAGCATACGCCACCTCAATCTTTATTTCGGTTTAGATCATCTCGGTTATGCCAATCCTTAAAGGCAAGTGGATTCATATTCCTTGAGATTATCTCACAGCTGTGCAAGTGCTTGAACCCTGAGGCTGAACAAATCTAGGGAGTACAAGTGTTTGTTTTTGACCAACATTTTCTGCCAGGATTAAACTTTCTGTGGTTGGTAAGAGTGGTGCGAAGTGACCATAGCAGAAGTGAGGTCATATATCTGTTGTGGTTATATGATGTCTCACTTAACAACCACATCACTTAGCAATGGAGTTGCTCATCCCAATTGTGGTTGTTAAGCAAGAACTAACTGTACTGAGGGAGAGTACATGTGCCTTTGGGCTCAGCTTCATTGGTATACTGATACCCCAGGAACCTGCTGCTTTTTTCCCTCATTCCCTAAAGCAGACATGTCAAACTCGTGACGTCACATAACATATCGGAGCTTTTTCCCCATTGCCGGCAATGGGGTGGGTGCGGTTTCCTTGTGACACGTCCGGCCCGCGGTTTGACACCCCTGCCCTAAAGCAATGTATCTCAGCAACTTAAATGTCTGGACTTCAACTCCCAGAATTCCCTAGCTCAGGGGTGTCAAACTCAATTTCACTGAGGGCCGCATCAGCATTGCGGTTGCCCGGGGGTGTGTGTGGCCAGGGTGGGCACTGCCTACTGGGTGGGCGTGGCTGGAGTGCATATGGCCTACTGGGTGGGCGTGGGCAGCTCTACATCATTCACGTCAAGGGTGCCTATGGGGGCCTGGGCAGGAGTGGGACAGATCTGAGGGTCTCTGGCAGAAGGAGATGGGACCGGGGCAAGTGCCAAGGCATGGTCCACTGGAGGAGCCTCACTGTTCCTCTCAGGCCATGCAGGGGGGCTGGACAGTGGTGCGGAGGTCAAATGCCCAGCCCTCAAGCACCCGTCACACTAAGCCTAGCCCCACTTCCCCAAGGGGGTGCCCAGCTGCACTTACCTCCTCCTCAAGGCTGCTGCTGCTGTGCTTGCTCTCCTTAGCCAGGTTGCTTATGATGGGTACGAGGGCAAAGTCAAGAGAGAGGCCAACTCCCTCTCCATGTGAGGAGACCTGGCTTTGTATCCAAAGTTTCTTAGCAATAGGATGGGAGACACCCCCCCAGGATAGACCAGGAGGAGGCAAGGGGATGGTGAAAGGGCAGCAAGGCGGGACCCTCCCTCTCCTTCCTTCCTTCCTTCCTTCCTTCCTTCCTTCCTTCCTTCCTTCCTTCCTTCCTTCCTTCCTTCCTTCCTTCTTTCCTTCCTTCATGGCCCTCGCTTACTTCACATATCAGGCTTGGTGGGCTCTGGGGGAGGGGATGCCATGAGCAGCGTGAGAGTCGATGTTACCTGTGCAATGATGCCCAGCCCCCAGCCAGCCCGGTTTTGGCAGGCAGCAGGGCACTCCTCACAGTGCCGAGAGGCTGAGCCGGGTGGCATGAATCTGAAGAGAGGCGCAACACTGCCCAGCCCCTAGCCTGCCCGAAGTAGGCAGGACCATGTGCTGGCCACTTCCAGGCGATGGTGCATTTCTTCATTCCTCACAAAAGGTGATACCTCCCCAGCATGTGCCCAGGGGGCAGTGCTGATGCAGCACGGGCTGGTCCCTCGCTGTTTCCAGACGGCCTTGTGGAGCTAGGACTAAATGTATTTCAGCATAGATGACCACCACAAAATTGTACATTGGCTCCCAGCCAGCCAGGGCCAAGGCAGTGGGGGCCCGTTCCCTCACTGTTTCCAGGATGGCTTCACGGGCCGCATGAAACCACTTCGCGGGCCGGATCCAGCCCCCGGGCCTTGTGTTTGACATGTCTGCCCTAGCCAATAATTTAATTTAATATTTAATTTAATATTTGCATTTGTATACCGCCCTTTCCCTGAGGACTCAGGGCGGTTTACAGGGAATTAAAATCGAAACATACAAAAGTTAAAACCAATTAAAAAAGCATTAAATTCACCCTGTAGATTAAAACCCCAGTTAAAATTTTCTCCTCAGCCTGGGCCCGAGAGCTCAAAGAGCCAGGTCTTCAGGCCCCGGCGGAATGATCGGAGGTCAGGAGCAGTCCTCAGCTCTACCGGCAGCTGGTTCCAGAGGGCAGGCGCTCCCACCGAGAAGGCCCTATCCCTGGGTGTCACCCGCCGGCAATCTCTCACCGGCGGAACCCTGAGCAGACCCTCCCTGTGGGAGCGCACTGGGCGAAGGGCATTTGATGCCGGCAGCAGGTGTTCCCTCAAATAACCCGGACCCAGGCCATGTAGGGCTTTATAGGTGATAACCAGCACCTTGAATTTCACCCGGAGGGCAACCGGAAGCCAATGCAGCTCGCGGAGTAGAGGTGTTACATGGGAGTATCGGGAAACCCCCATTACAACTCGCGCGGCCGCATTCTGCACCAGTTGAAGCCTCCGAGTGGTCTTCAAGGGCAGCCCCATGTAGAGAGCGTTGCAGTAGTCCAGACGGGAGGTCACAAGCGCATGAGTGACTGTGCGTAGGGCGTCTCGGTCCAGATAGGGGCGCAACTGGCGCACCAGGCGAACCTGTGCAAAAGCCCCCCTGGTCACGGCTCCTATGTGATCTTCAAAATTGAGCCGTGAATCCAGGAGGACGCCCAAGTTGCGAGCCCTATCAACGGGGGGTAACACCTCACCCCCCATCGTTAGAGGTGGAATAACTTGGTTAACCCGAGACGCCGATATGCACAGCCACTCAGTCTTGGCGGGATTGAGACGAAGCCTGTTTCTCCCCATCCAGACCTGAACCGCCTCCAGGCACCGGGACATCACGGAGAGGGCATCACTGGGTTGGTTCGGGGTGGAAAGAAAAAGTTGGGTATCATCAGCGTACTGGTGATACCCCACCCCAAAACCACGAATGATCTCGCCCAGCGGCTTCATGTAGATGTTGAACAGGAGGGGCGAGAGAACCGACCCCTGAGGAACTCCACAAATGAGAGACCTCGGGGCGGATCTCTGCCCTCCTGTCAACACCGACTCTCACATCAGACTCTGCCCAGTCAGAGTCCAAGCCGGTCCGGATCCGAGCGATTTTGTCCGTCAGATGATGACTAAACTCCTCGGCTCGTCCCTGCAAGGGATCCTCCCTCACCTCCTGGTTAAGGAGGGAGCGAGTCACCCTAAACAGGGCGGCCGGGCGATTATCTGCGGACGCGATAAGGGCGGCAAAGTAGTTAGACTTCGCCGTCCTTATCGCCGCAAGATAAGACCTTATGAAGGTTCTTAACTGCAATCGGTCGGGTTCGGATCGGCTGGATCTCCAACCGCTCTCTAGACCTCGTCTCCGACGCTTCATCTCCCGGAGCTCCACAGAGAACCATGGAGCCCAACGGGATCTGCGCCGAGTCAGAGGTCGCATGGGTACAACACAGTCGAGTGCCCTGGTGGCAGCCGTTTCCCAGGCCTCCACCAGAGCATCGACTGGGCTGTGGGTAAGGGTGATAGGTATCGGCCCAAGCGCCCTCTGGAACCGGTCCGGGTCCATTAGGCGCCTGGGGCGGAACCACCTGGTCGGTTCCGCCGCCCAGCGGCGGGGGATGGCATGACGGAAAACCAGCCTCAGGAGGTAATGATCTGACCATGACAGAGGGGTGATGGACGGAGAACCCCCTCCCAGATCATCCAACCATTGTCCAGACAGGAACACCAGGTCGAGAGTATGATCCCCCTCGTGAGTAGGGCCCTCAATAACCTGGGTCAGGCCCATGGCTGTCATGGAAGCCATGAACTCCCGAGCTAACTCCGACGACCCCCCCAGTGATGGCAGGTTGAAGTCACCCAGGACTATAAGCCTGGGGAACTCCACCGCCAACCCTGAGAGGGTGTCGAGCAGCTCAGGCAGGGCTGTTGCCACACAGCTGGGCGCCAGGTATGTGAGCAACAAGCCCAGCTGAACCCGAGGACCACATCTCAAGAGGAGGGATTCACTCCCGGCCATCTGGACAATGGTGGCCTCCCGAGGACACAAAGTCTCCCGAATAACCACTGCCACCCCACCACCCCTGCCCTGAGCCCGTGGCTGGTGCAGCACCCGGAAACCTGGCGGGCATAACTCGGTGAGAGGCACCCCTCCCTCCGAACCCAACCAAGTTTCCGTGATGCACGCTAGATCCGCACATTCCTCCTCGATCAGGTCACGGATGAGGGGAGCTTTGTTAACTACGGATCTAGCGTTAAAATAGACCAACCTGAGCTCAGGGGCCTGATCACCCTCATCCCCGGGTAGGAGGGTGCTAACCGGAGGGTCGGAGCGCGCCACCGCTCGGAGATAGCGGGGGCGCGATCCCAGATGTTGATATGGCCCTCCGCGCAAACACCTGCTGCCATACCCTATCGCCGTGGGGATTCGATGCCCCACCCCCACATTCCCAGCGCCAGCAGCCACCTCCCCCGACCCCGTCCCGTCGGGACCTCTAACAGGTCCAGACTGAGTGCCGGTTATAGATTCCTTCCCCACCCTCCCCCTCCCTAACCTCTTAAAATAACCGGCTAAGAATCTTATCAGGGGCCTCTTAGCGCGTCTTAACTCGAGGCCCCTGTCCAAGCCCAACCACCTCTCGGAGTCCCAAAGCTTGGACCCGTCATTAAGGGGAGTATGGAAACAGGCGACAGGTCGCACCCATGAGGCAGGAACCGCCCTAAGGGCATACAAGTCCGCTTCGGAATAACGATAAATCATATTGCGCTCGAATAGTCTCTCAGGGCCGATGTTGCAAATATATCAAGAGGATTGCTCGTTGATGGTACATAGATGGAAAAAGAAAAAGTAGACTGGTTGGGGAATTCTGGGGATTGAAGAACACACGTTAAAAAACCTGTGGTTGAGAAACCCTGCCCTAGAGAGACAAAGAAACTTGGATGAAAGACCCATGAACTAAGAGATCTATTATATGCCCTAGTTCAGGGATCTGCAACCTTGACAACTTTTTAAGACTTGTGGACTTCAGCTCTCAGAATTCCTCAGTCATCTGGCTGAGGAATTCTGAGAGCTGAAATCCACAAGTCTCAAAGTTGTCCAGATTGCAAACCCCTGTCGTAGTTGCTATGGTACCAAAGTTCTCGTTAGTGCAAATCATGAGGTCACAAATGGCACATTGGGACCACACATCCATCATGGCACAGAACCAAGTGAGATGCTGGTAGCTACAGGGACTCATTCTCAAACACTAGGGGGCTGATGGCATTGAAGATCATCAGTGTAACAAACTAAAATGATTTGCAACATTATATATAAAGCTCAGGTGTATGGTATCATGTGGAAGATAATTAAGGACTTTTCTTTTTTACTACTTATCAGTTCATAGCTGCTGACAAAAGGAGGAGAATTCAAGAAAAAGCACTAGACTTCTGATCAGAAGTGGCCCAATTGGTAGGACATAGGGCTGGAACACTTCCATGAGGGCAACCTCTTAGTCCAGCAACTTGACCTATGGTTGATACAGCCACCCAATTCTCCCCCATCCCACATAAGGGAGACATATAGGTAGTTCTCTCACTGGCGAGTATAAGGGGAAATTAAACTGGACAGATTTACCAATTTTCTTTCTAAAATTGTTCCACATTGAAACATTAAGTATAGTACCAGTCACTGGCCTTGTTAACTACAGTAGAAACAATAAGCAATAAATTCAATTACAAGCTGTAAAGCCAGCAAAATGTACACTGGATTGCTTTTCTGCCAGCGCAAGGACTGATTAATAATATTTTAATGCAGCCATTGGGCTGTACCCTTAGACTGTAGATTGAATCATCTTACTCTAAGGTATTTGTAGATATTGTGGTTGGTCACACAGGCTGATGTTTAGACTGGATTTGGCCTATTGAGTCCTTCCCAAGGACCTGGGAGAGGCTGATGTGATTGTTTACTGGTGTTAAAGATAGACTCACGGGATGCATTATTGACATTCAAAGGAAGTAAACCAGTCTGGCTGCTGTATATTTGGAAGTCTTCTTGTTCAGTCTGTTGAACAGGACTTCATACTTGCCTTGAGGTACCACTGCACAGTAATCAAAATAAGTAAGCCTACAACAATAATGGTTAAAAACTAATCCTTCAACACAATGGCAGATACGTCTTATATCTTCTAAGTTAACACAATCAAAAGCAAACATATATTCCGAAGGTTAAGACCAATTCTTCCATTGTAAGGATATAATTCCCAAACCACAAGGATGCAGATTCTCAGACTGTGCCAAACACCCAGGTGTTTCAATGATTCATTACTTTTATCTATACTCTACAATTAAAGAAATTGCATGATAAAACAGGTGGCTTTGCTTGATAATCTTTCCCAAAATATGGTAGGAAAGAATGCCTATTTTAATTATTTCTGCGGAAGTATGAACAAGAGCACTACACTGCAGTGGTGAGAATAATTAAAAGACCGATATGCTCTGTGCTATCTTGTATAGAAGATCTAAAAAATCACCCATCACTAAGCTATGATGTAATTTGTTTGTTTTTGGCTCAATAGCAATGCACAAGTAGATTTGTTTTACAAGAGTAATTCACAATATGAAAACAATTTATTGCTTATAATTGCAATTGTGGGTTAATATTACTGTATATAAGAACAATGGCAAATGTCTGTTTCTGATTTCTTGGAATATTACTCATTTTTCTCAACCCTTTCTCAATCTTAATACATAAAGCTGCAAGTCAAGAACATTTCAAGTAACAGAAATAAACTATGAATTGTCTGAATGACCACAAATGAATTATAAAAAAATTTCTTGTCTACCAGACTGATTCGGGCTTGGAAGTTTGTTTTTTACTTATCCAATAAATTATTAAATTTGAATTTGAGCTATTGAATGGATTTGAAATAACAGTGCAATACCTTAATTCACGTACTATTCTTCTGCTGTTCCTTGAGTAACATTTATAAAGCAATAACCTGGTTAAGCAACTAATCACTTCCTTCCACTGGTGAAGGTGGAGTGACATCCAGAGAGTGACAACTACCATGTTTCCCCGAAACTACGACCTAGCCATAAAATAAGACCTAGCTTATTTTGGGGGGTTCGGGCTAATATAAGCCCTACCCCAAAATGTAAGCCCTACTTAACCCCGCCCACTCCATCCCACTGTAGGTTTTTTTGCAGTCCAGATCACATCCCTTCCCCCGCCTTACCTGCTGCCGGTGCCACCGCTGCGAGTTCCAATTTTGCGGCTTGGCTAAATTGTTCAGCTGCAGCAGGTTGCAGGTCCCAACACCTTCAGGAAACCTTAGGCCAAGCTCCTCACAGCTGAAGTAATCTGGGTTGCCGGGGGTCAGGTTGGCCGTTGCAGGAGGCATGGCCCGTCTCTGTCCTCCAGCTCCGCCGCACATATGGAACGAGCTTCCCGCGACAGCCAACCTGACCCCAGGTGAGCCGGATTGCTTACTGGGAGAGGCGTGTTGCAGGAAGACGACTGCAAAGGGCGCATCCAGATCCCTGCAGCTCCTGGAAACTCTTGAGTGCTGCTTTTCCTGCCACTCAGTTTCCCACCACGCTGATCTGGTGGGCGGCAGATCGTGAAGGAGAAACGGCACGGGGCTGGGAGTCAGGTAAGGAAAGGCATGGGTGCTGTCAGCAGGACTCCTACCTGCTTCACCACTTTCCCTCCCCGAGCCTCCGACGCTCCATCTGCCACCTCAGGGCTGCAGGGGCTGGCCTGGCACGGGAAGGGCACATGCCCTGCCTGCCCCAGTACCGTACCTGGTCTGCCACCACGCTCTTGCTGCCACGTTGCTTCTCCCCCCGTGCACAGGCCCCGCCCCACCCTCACAGGCTTGCGGCCTACTGGTACCAGAAAAAAGCAAGCCCTCCCCGAAAGTACATCCTAGTGCTTGCGTCAGAGCCCAAGAGAAAGTAAGACCGGGTTTTACTTTCGGGGAAACACGGTAGACAGTCTTTATAACAGGAAGATCCCTGCTTCATTTTGGTTTCCTCATTTGCTGTCTGTTCCAACTACCTCTCTCTGCAATGAATGACCAAAATCAACTTTTCCATGCCTTGTGCTTTAAAACACAGGGCAAGATTGTTCCAATATTTAATAAATAATATGGCAAAAATGGCTTTTCCCCCATCCAATCTTGACTTGGCAGAAAGCTGTAACAGCACATTTGCTGCCTTCACTGTCATTCCCTATCATGCATTAACTCTGTTTTAGCTTTGAACTGATAATGGTGTCCTGATTTTGGGAGGTGCACATGTGTTAAAACATAGTGATTGGCTGGGGTTATTGTCCTCCCCATTCCTGAATGTTACCAGACAGTAGAGACTGAGAAGATGGCAAGGTTTAGCAGGTGGCTGGACCATCTCTCCTGCTGTGTATGTCTCTGACAAAAGTCATCATCAGCTTTTTTTGGTCTGAAAGGAAAGGGAACCTTCAGACTCCTTGCTTTCTCCAGCAGCTCCTCAAGCCTCTGATAAGAGGAGGAACAATGCCTGGAGACAAAGGGGAGAGATTGTGCTCTTACCAGTTTGAAGGGCTAATAAATGCCAGGCTGTTTCCACCTACCACAGCCATTTTGCTTTGTGCCAGGAAAATGCCCACTCAGATGTGTCAGAATTCTGTAGGTTTAAGGGGGAAACCCTACTTTAATATTAAAGATGATATAAAGCTGCCTTGGCTATGGTTGAGGGATGAGATAATGGCAATAACATGGGCATACATAGACACACAAAAGAGAGCGCTGGGACAATTATTTATTTATTTGGTTGGTTTCTATGGCTGTACATCTCACTCAATGGCTCTGTTTTTCCATAATTAAATGTCAGTGGGGAGACAGAATCCCTGCTTCCCCTACAGGAATTAGAAATGTGGTATTGGATTTTTTTTTGAAACTTGGTAAAGGGAAGATGCAGTTGTAATACCATATTAATATCTTCTAGGCTCAAAAATCTAAGAATTTTGACTATAGTGTTAATCTTTAATATATGTTTTTAACTTATATTTTGTATGTGTGTGTGTGTGTGTGTATATATATATATATATGTGTGTGTGTGTGTGTGTGTGTGTGTATGTATATATATGTTAAATGTTTGTTAAGCATTCAGAATACACTTGCTTAGTCCAGACACGGGACAAATCTGGAGAGACCCTGTGGCCTAGGGGTTAAAACAACTGCTTAAGATGCAGTCGGCCCAGGTTTGAATCTCAGAAGGGTATGGCTGACTGATGAGAACAAATAAGTTTGAAATGATCATATCTGTCTCCCTTTATTCTTTGTTAGCAGGCCAAAAAAATTTACACAAATATGAGCTGCCACTGCTGTGGCTACTGCCTGTAGATGGCCTTGGGTTAGGCTGAAACAGGAAATATAAGATTTGTCCCGTGTCTGGGACCTAAGCAAGTGCATTCTAAATACTTAACATTTCACACACACACACACACACACACACACATATGTGTGTGTGTGTGTGTGTGTATCTTCTTTCTATTGTTAAGGAACTGTGAAGCCCTTGCAGATAGAGCAAAAGAAAATGCTACTACTGTGGGAAGTTACCCCCCCCAGACAAGGAAATATTAAAGGGGCAGAAAAATATATTTCCTCAAAGGATCTTAAAGAGGCAGAAAATCATGCCCAGTTTTTCTTAATAGCCCCAGGTCTTCCTCCCCCAAGCAGAAACCAGCTCTATAGAAATGCAGATGTAAATAATCCAGGAAGGTTGGATGCCCCCAGCTAGAAGATTAAGAAGACAAAGACACCTAAAATCTGCATACCCCACCCAAATTCTAAGACAGGACATAATAGGATTAACCCACAGATGCCAAAGGGCACACCCAGATTCAGGTCAGAATACATGACACAGGAAATACAAAGCCTCAAACAGGAACAGGAAACAACTCCAAACAAAAGCCCCAGAGGGTATAAAAGCCCACTCCCTACATGTGCTCTCTCTTTTCTTCCAGAGCCATCTTTCTGTTTGGCTCTCCTCTTTAATAAACTACAACCTTCTTTCTGAAGCAATTGCCATGTTGTCTATTCCCAGCTTGGACTGAACCATGATGAAGACTTTTCCTTCAACACTACTTTTAAATTTTGGAATTGAGAGAAGCGTAGTATAGGTGTCTCTTTCTTTATGTTGCTACATCCTCTCTATAGCATCGTAATACAGGTAGTTCTTGACAGATTACAATCATGGAGCCAACCCATGAGAGTCATAAAATGGGCTGGTCACAGGACTGCAGATTTTACAGCTTGGGAAGGAACAATTGTGAAAGTAAACTTTTTTTTATTAAGTTTTATTCATTTATAAGATAAAATGTGAAAATACAAAAGCAAATAGTAGGGGACAACAGTAGAAAAAGGGAAAACAAAAAAAGTGTGAAGAAAAGGGTGGGGAGAAGAAACAAAAGGCATTGACTTCCGATTCTCTCTGTTGCAGTAAAATCAGACATTAAAATCAAATCTCAACTTTTTACATTTCTATAGTAGTATACAATAGCCATTTCTGTATCGGCAAATCAGTCTAATCAGTAAAACCCGAAATCATAATATCATTTTTTTCCACCTCAAGCACAAAGTCCAGAAGCGGTTTCCAAGTAGAAACAAAAGTACTTACCGGTATGTTCTTTCCTTTTATCACCGCAGTCAATTTGGCCGTCTCTGCTAATTCTATCAGCTTTTGTAATCACTCGTCCATGGTATGAATCGAGGCATCCTTCCACTTTTGTGCATAGAGCAGTCTTGCTGCCGTCACCATATATAAAATCAGAGTTCCAATTTTTTTTTCCAGTTCTCTTTCCATTAGACCCAGAAGGAAAGTTTCTGGTTTAATCTTTATGTTCACTTTAAGAATTTTCTCCATTAATATATGAATCCTACTCCAATATTTCTTTGCCTTATCACATTGTTAATGTAAACTAACCAGAAGAGGGATGCTGCAAATGGCTGTAAGTGATGAGTGCTCAAACTGCGGTCACATGGCTGCAGGGAGGGAACAATCAGAACTTCAGATCCGGTCATGTCCCCTTTTTCAGGTAGGTTGTAACTTCGAATGGTCACTAAGCAGCCAGTCATAAGTCAAGGACCATCTTTATAAGTTATTATAAATTTATTATACACATGCATACTCTAAAATAGGTGTGCCCAACCCACAGCCTGCGGACTGCACAGCTCTGGACAGCTAGTAACATGGCCCTCGCAATATATAATAAAAATACTAAATAAAGGAAGTTTGTTATTTATATACATTAACTATAAACTAATCTTTAATATGTAGTCCAAGACAATTCCTCTTCACTCAAGGCGGCACAGACAAGCCAAGAAGCTGGACAAGCATGCTTTAAATCAACAGAATACAAAGGAGGGAAAATCATAGAAACAATGGCAGAAGTAACAGCTTGACGTGATTTAGCATCCAGAGGCTGAGTTATTGAGAAAATAGAATTAGATATAATAATACGTACATAAGAAAAGTCTTAAGAAGTATAAACAGAAAGAATTTGAACAAAATAGACTTGAGGTATTTCTGGTTTTAGTTGAGCTCCATCTGAGAGACTTGATCTTGTCAGTGATGAAAGATTCAGTACCGTACTGCTGGGGATGTGTCAGAATAACAATGAAAAAGTAAGAAAGGAAAATAATGGTGGAGGAACGAGAAGGAAGAAAGTATGGTCCTGTTGTTTTCCTAAAACCCACTACCAGGAGATGAGACTTTTCTCCTGAAAACTAAAGCAGCATAAAATGAAAAAAGAAAAAGGTGTAGGAATCTACAATTTCTGTAGCAGTATACGTTATATGAGAATATGGAGTTGAAGTTTGTTTACTATATGAAATAAGAAGAGTCGGATAAATTTATTGTTCTGTTGTTTCCCACTTTTTTATATATAACTCAAGGCAGTAAAGCTATGTTATTTTTTTCTTGGTTCCTTCATGTAGTTATGGATAAATATGTAAAGAATTCTTGTGATTTGTTAGACGTTGTGTTGGTACACAAAAATGTGTGTGTACTTTCATAGGCATCCGTTCCCAATCATGATGATACTAAAATAATGATACATGCATTGTGATAACATGACTCAAGTGCACTTTCATACTTGCATCGTGATAACCCACACAAGTATGTAAGAGAAGTCCTCTTAATTGCTTCCTCCTTCCTCTTCCAATTAAAGTACATGTACTTTAGTATACATGTGATATTATATTGTTGTTTGAGAAGTGGATGATTTGATGCCAACATTACACTGCATGATGCAGCAAGGGACACTGGCATTAAAATAAAGGTACCCAAGATCAGTGTAGCTTTTGTCAGCGAAAACTGAATTAGAATTAGAGCTACTACAGGAATGTATGTATATCACTAGAATGTTTAATGAAAATGAGGAAATGAATAGAGAAATTTTAAGATGTACAGTTACTAACAGAAAGGTAGTAGTTATTTCTAGTTTGTTATGAGTAATGAATGCTTGACAAAAGAAGCAAAAATGTCAGTGTAGAAGAGCACACCTCTGTATGCTCTGTAATAAGGAAGTAAGAGTTGGGTATCCCAGGAAGAAACAAGAAAATAAGTTGAATGCAATCAGAATGGGCACCTAAGTATGTATGTGGCAAACAAAGAGATAGGATCTAGAAACTACAGTGCTAATGAATGCGGACTGGACTCAGAAGTGACTAACAAAAGACTAACATTCTTACAGTGATTTAATTATATAGAGAAAATTAATGAGGATTAAATCACAAAATTTAATAATAAACCTTTAAAATATATGAAGGAAGACTGAATGGGTCAAAGAACAGAGTGTAACCAAGAAAGTGGTGTCTGGACAGAATGTATAAAATTCTCAGAAACAGACAGATAAGAATAAAAGGCCATGAATGAAGTAGTCTATGGACGTAGTACAAGCAAGAATGGCTTGTGGGGGTACAAAGAAAGAGATGCCATGAATTGTTTGTGTCTCAGTAGATTTTTTCCTCTTGTCTTCTGACTGCAGTTTCTTTTGTGCATGACTATTCTTTTTCTTTGCTTTGCATATCACTGTTTAACACAAGAGAACGCTTTGTAAGGAGTTTATGTGTGAGAAACAGTGTGTGCGCGCACACGCGTATGTACATGTGCATGTGGGCTATGGAGAGGTAGTGCTCTACATAGGGGAGTGGCAACTTCATACTAAGCAACATCATTAAGTGAAGCTTCATGTGATCACACTGGTTTGCTGATATCAGGTCCAGTGCAGTTGTTAAGTGAATTACCCACAGTCATTAAGCACAACATCCCAGGGCCATGACTTGTGACTTCCTGCCAACGTCTCCATTGACTTTACTTATTGGAAATTGGCTATGAAGTTAATAAATGGCAACTGTGTGTCTGCAAGACACTGTAGCCATCATAAATGCACACTTGGTTGCTAAGTAACTGAATTGTGATCCCGTGACCGCAGGGATGCTGTGCTGATCATAGGTTTGAGGACCAGTAATAAAACTACCTTTTCAATGCCATTATTTCAGTTTGAATGGTCACTAAACCCAGCAGTCATACACACACATACACACACACACACACACACAGTTTTTTTTTAAAAAAAAAAGTAAAATTAGTTGTTTTGCAGTTTTCAGAGATGGAAAAGAAAGTAATAAACAATAACATTACTTTGGGACTTATCACCATATGTAAACAGGGAAGTTTTAAAAACAAAACAAAACCTCTCACCAGTATCTGCTAGCAAAGTTTAATGCCCCACCAGACTCTAGAGCTGAATCATCTGAGACTGGGAGGTATGTCTCCGGTTTGACGGAAGACTACTTAAGATGGTGGTCTTACCTATATTTCCTTTGAAAGAAAGTAGTGGAGCTCACTTGGAAATCAATATGCAGAATTTGGCCATAAACCTCCATTCTGTGAGCATAATCTAACCAATTTAGCCGGGGGGGGGGGGGGGGAAGGAGACATCCAGTTGAGATCTCAGTATTTCAAAAATGGCTTTCCACCCCACACACTTCCATTTTGAAAAGACTGGGGAAGTGAAAACTGATTTTCAGGAGTTGCAGTTTGAAGATCCCTCTGCTGGGTAGTGACTCTGACTCTTTCAGAGGGTGTTAGGAAAACCTTGTTTCAAAGCTGTCAAATGTTTTTCCTCAGAACATGTATTCAGGCAGAGCAACAATTAACCCTGATTAACACAAGAGAGAACTGGGGGGGGGGAAGAGAATCACAGTGAAGATCATGGTAAGCTTTGTGGCAACTTTCTGGATAAAGGGTTGTTTCTATGGTGATTCATTTTGCTTGAAATGTGGAGTTAGTTCAATAATCATTTCAATCATCTTGAATGTTCGTTAGGTTAGAATCTACTTAGCAACTGATAAGACTTGGAACAGAAATAGGAGATGCTAGTCATTTCAGTTGTTCATTAATCATAGCTACTTTAGTTCTCTACTCAAAAGCAATACGTGACATAAACCATCCTTTTATTGTTTTTAAGCTCCCACTACCATTCAGTGTAAGAGAGATGGAAACATGGTAACATATTTTGACAGCCTAATCTAGCTTTTATGGCATTTAAATATCATAAAGCAATGTAAATATATTAGCAGTCCTGATATTTGGATTACAATGCCCATGATCATGGACATTAACAGGAGTCAGAGTCAAAACATTTGGATAATACTAGATTGCCTAATTATGGCAAGGCCAAACAACCTTAATAATCATTTATTGTCTGCAATAAATTTAAGGAATTACAGAATAAGAGTTGGAAGGGACCTTGGAGGTCATCTAGTCCAACCCCCTTCTCAAGCAGGAGACCCTTACAGAATAACAAGAGTTGGAAGGGACCTTGGAACTATAGGGGTTGATGGTAGCAGCAGGAGTATGAAGGCTACAGCACTCTTTCTCAATCTTGATGTACTGGATGAACCAGCCATAATCCTAGCCAGTATGGTAAAGACTCCTTAATATTCTCAGAAGCTATAGCTTCTAAATGTTCTGGAAGGAAACTGTGACAATTTAAGAGATATACTTTATTTGCAGCCATCTCTTCTGGCAAAACTGTTTTTGTTCCCAATCCGCAATTGCAGCAAAAAAATTACTATTCTCCAGGTATTCAAGACATAAGCAAATGTGCTTTGGTGAGAGAAAGTATTGTGGGTATGTGTCAGTGTTCAACCTGCACGTTTACTTCAAGGTGTTTTGTGACCTTATACAACCAGATGTGATTGCTGTTCTATTCCAAACACGGCATTTCCAAACCACAATCCCACTAAAGCAGTTCAAAGTTATTTTGGATTCTTTCTTTTTTTTGGCCAAATTTAAAAACCGAAAAACAAAATGCAGCATGCAGTAGTCAGTCAATCTGTAGCCAATCGGTGGGAGAATAGAAAGAAACAGTCAGTTATCCTGGAACAACAAAAATCACTATTCCTTACATCACAGAAAAGAGAGAAATAAGATAAATTGTTAACACAGACTGCTTGTGCTAAATTTTAGTTCACATTGCTCGCCTCTGATTGTGTGCAAAAAAATCTGAGGCAGATAATCAGGGAAATGCTTTGAGCTACAGAGCTTTATTCTGTTCTGCATTTAGAAGCCTCTTGAAAACTGTGAAGGTGAAAGGAGAACACATTGACATTTTTACAACCAGGTCTTTTATTCAATACCTTTGACCAGGGCTGCAAGCTGCTGCAGGAGATGGAAGGGAGGACATAGCCTTCTAACAAAGGGCATAGGTTCCTAGCACCAGGAACAAGATGCTGACGTTTAGAGACAGGAGATGAAACGACACAAAAGTACTCAATAGGTTCATAATCCACTGTCCACAGACATACACACATACACTATAAACCTTGCAGAGTTGCACTACTAGAAAGAAAAGACCATCCTGCTATTTTTTCAGATAAACTTCCATGGAACGGGGGTGGGGGTGGAATCCAAAACAATTTGGCTTTTAAATATTTACGCACTGTAAAAATGTTCAAAATTGGAGCTGGAAACCCATTGTGGAAGTATTCAGGATGAATAGAGGAGTGAACGCTGAATATCTTACTGTAACTTAATGGAAGAAAAACATGATTTAAATCTGATTCAAACAATGCTAGTAAGAACCAGTTGTCTTATTAGATGAATGGTATTGAAAAATCAGGGAAATACTAGTTCAGATAACTTAATTCTTAGTTTTCAAATCCATAAATAATTAATCTGTTCATAAACATTCTTTCTTCAAATACACCCACCCACCATGTATGTGTCCAAATGTATCCAGATCCAAATTTTTCAATCTTGGCAACTTTAAGATATGTTGGCTGGAGAATTTCGGAAGTCCACATATCTTAAAGTTGCTAAGCTTGAGAAGCACAGATCTAGAAAGTGTTCAGTGCCTGGATTGTTCAAAGGGTGCATGTTCGAAGCTCCAGAGCTCATCCGAAATTCAGCCCAAGGACATGACTACCGAGAGATCTCAAGGAGGTTTTCTGTTTGGCACTAACTGGCAGATCTTACTCAGTGCCTTGAGGTAATGTAGCAAATGTGCTTAGGGAAGGAGTAATGTGGTGCTTCTGAAGCAGGCAACATTTCAGTGATTTCTGGGTGGAAAAGTTTTATTAAGTGGCATATTGTGCTGGTTTAACAATAGCTGGGTTGACAATAGCTCCCCCCCCCCCTTTCAAACCACATTCCCTCTGAGAACACAAGCAAATGCAAAAGGAATCTGGATCATGGGACTCTCTGGACAGTTTCTCATCACAGCGATGCCAGTGAAAAGGCAGCACGTGGCTGGAGCCATTCCATGGCTCCGGATGCATCCCATTGTCAGAGCAAGGGAGAACATCCTGTGTGGCAGAATCCATGCCACGTGGTTTGGAAACAAAGAAAAATCAAAATGCCTTAAATGGAGCTCCTTTTTTTCCAAATGTGTGTAATATATTTCATCCGGGAGGTCATAGAAATAGAAATCGTGCCGTACTTCAAGATGAAGCAAACTTTTAGATTAACAGGCACATTTAGAGCGTTGAGAGCATGACTGAGTGCTCTGACAAAACGGCTGGCATGAGAGGCATGGATAGTTTTAAGGCCAGGGAGCAAGGGGTGGAGTTATAATACTCTGCCATTCCCTCCACTCCCCCAAGATTTTCTCAATTACTCTGGTTTAAATTTGTTTTTGTCCTTTGGCTCAGTGAACATCTACTTAACAAAACGTTGAATTGTCTTTGTCTTTAAGACTCCGTGGGGCCAGAAGCATTTTTATATATGACATATTAAAAAGCACCAATTAAGACTAATGTTTTGCTTTGTAGCAAACTAGTTCCCATTTATTATTTAGGATTAAATTAATCCTTTAAAAGGGATGTACAGGTACACAGTAGTTCTAGACTTACAACTATTTGTTCAGCAACAGTTCAAAGTTACAACTACACTGAAAAAAGAGACAACTGGTTCTTGCGCTTATATCTGTCAGTGTCCCTACGGTCATGTGAACAAAACGTGGGTGCCTGGCAACCAGCAATATTTACAATTTCTGCAGCATCCCAGGTTCATGTGGTAGCCAACTGCAACCTTCCCAGTCAGCTTCCAACAAGCAAAGTTAATGGAAGAAGCTGAATTCACTTAACGATGGTATGATTCACTTAATGACCCTGGCAAAAAACAGATCATAAAATTTAGTGTGACTGAACAGCCACCCCATTTAGTGACAGAGGTTCAGATCCCAATTTGAGTCGTAAGTCCAGGACTACCTGTAATCGGGAGGGGCAGGAAGACTGGCAAATGTCAAAGAGTGTGTCTATGAACCGGTAACGCCAATAGGTATCATGTTACCAGCTCCTGTTTCTTTGTTGTTGTTGTTGTTGTTTCTTTAGACTCCACCCCCCCAATGTTGTACTATTTCAGAGAAAGCTAGTATGATCTAGTGGTTAATGTGCTAAAATAGAAGCCCAAAGACCACGAGTTCTAGTCCTGCTTTAGGCATTGAAGCAGGTCACTCTCAGCCCTAGGAAGAAAGCAATAATGCCATACTGCCTCCAAAAATATTGCCAAAGAGTGACGAACTGAGTCTGTAACCCATAATAATAAGGGTTCGTTTGACAAACAATAACAACCTAGCAGATACTGTGATGCCCTTCCTATAACCTCCATCACACGATTGAGGAAGATGGTTCAGCATGCTGGAAGTGTAATTCAGTAACATCAGGAGGACCAGAAGCTCCCAGTTCTCACAAGGTTACAGCAACCTTCCCCATCTCTGGTGCCTCTGGATGTACAACTTCCAGCATTTACAATCCTCATGTCAATGCATGACGTTAGGCACCATAAAAGCAATTCTAGCATGTAAGACCCAAGCCCTGCTCCTTGATGTCTGGTGCTAATTTCTCCACAAAGAATGACCCTCTTCCCACAACTTCCCATCAACTTCTTAACTAGTGATCAGCTTTCTTGATTATAATGAAAAGGGCTTCTGGGCTTTTCCCCACATGAAGTTCTGAGAACCAGAATGAAAAGGTTACATAGATAGAAGAGAGAAAAAATGGTTTGCTTTTGATAGGTGATTCCCAAATGATAAGACTGCCTTGCAAATTTGAAATCTTGCGTTGTTTGCCTTTTCTCCAAAAATCCATTAGGCTGCTGCAGAGCTCTTTTTCCAAATAACTAATCTTTCCCATGGAATAACATCGAGCTCCAGGTTTCCTGTTATGTTACAGCCGTTGCAGTGTGTAACCAGAGATCCTGTGCAGGGTTTTACAGGCGTATTACCAAATGCATGCCTCTTTACTTACAGAAGAGCAGCCCGATACAAATAATCCTTAACCACAAGTTAAACACAGTCAGGCAACTGTTCTGTTCCAGTGAAAAGGGGACAAGGAGGCAAAAATTGTGTTTTCTAAAGCAGTGCAAAATATCCCAATTCAGCATTCATCATCTTTTAGGTTATAAGTTTGTTATTTGGAAATATGCCTCTCTTCTAACCCAGCTTTTTATTAGAAAGTATGTCAGGATTCTGACAGACACAATGAAAGCCCTATTTATTTATGTAAAAGTTTAGTTTAGGTTTTCTTAAGTCATCTGTACTCCAGCTATATATTTGCCTAAGTAGCAGTGTTAAAATTGGATTATAGTAGTATATATCACTGTTTTGCTACACTTCATGGCTAGGGCTTCCCTATTTATTTATTTACTTACCGTATGGGATACAATGTCAGGGAAATCTACAAATGTTAAGATCCAACGCAGTCCTGACAGCCTAAACTGCTAGTTCATTCTGTTTTAGCACTTACTCACCTATGCTTAGTGCACTGCAGGGGGCGAACTAGCTTGCACCAGCTGACTAGTGGCAGGTTGCTGGCTCTTCTGGGCTCCTTCACCGGTCTTGCCTCACCTCATTTTGTGTTGCATTGCCTCGTCTCTGGCCAGATCCAGTGCGGGCTTCCATTCTACGCACACACAAATGCAGCTAGGTTTTTCCCACCAACGTGGTACCCATTTATCTACTCGCAACACTGCATGCTTTCAAAGTGCTGGGTGGGAAAGGGGCCAGGCGGCGAGCAGGGGGCTCGTCCTGTCTCGCAGACCCGGGCTGAGAAATAAGCCAATCATGGGATTTGCTCCTGTGTTCTGTGCGCCTTTGGCACATAGACATGCTGGTCTCATGACTACGGAAAATGTCTTACAGACAACACTGGCTCCCTCGGCCGAAGAATGGAGATGAGCACCTCCCCCTCGAGTCAGACACACCTGGAAGAGGAAATCTTTTTATAAGAAGTCCTGTTGAATTTTGTTTTACAACTGTTCTGAAACTAAAATGTAAATTTCTTTTCAAAACATAATTAAATTGTACCTTCTTTATGTTAAAAACAGTGGAAAGGCAGAATATCGAATTGGTAAGTAAAATGATCGGTCTGGTCTATGCTGTTTTGTGAAACCATAGATAATGCTAATCACAGTCCTTTATTTGAACATAAAAAGTATCCTAGTTTGTTAGAAATGGAAAAAAAGCCTCAGATTTGCTCCTGACAGGAGAAAAAGTTAAGCGGAGCACACAATTGGAAGGCTGGCTTCCATAAAACTGTGCTGGAAACTCGCTTCATCTTTTTGATTAATAAAGAATGTGGATTTTCCAGCATTTTTTTTCCTTAATGGTGGAAATGAGCAAGAGTTTGCTCTTGCTGGAAGCGAGCCAAACTGTTTTGGCTTTTAAGGATTGGGGAAGATTGCCAATCTTTCATTGAGGACTCCACCTCATTGCAGCCTGCAGCCAGCCTGCAGGAGATGGTTTCAAGATGGCTCAGTTGGTGATCTGAGAACAGGCAGCGCTTCAGAGAATCTCCAAGATGTAGCCAAGAGTTTCTGTGTTGTAATTCTTTACTTATTTGCTTAAATCATCTGGCTACAACACTGATAGGGTCTTTCACTTGATGGAGGAGTTACAAACCTCCCAAATTCTGAAGACTGGGATTGGAAGCAGTTGCCAAAGTAGAGCCCAAAGGCTGCCATAAATTGGGTGGCATTTACCACACATTACCAGGCCTGTGTTAGGTTTCTTTGGCCAAAACAGACAACTCAAAACGTAATGTACTCCAAAGCTGATTCATGCACCATCTTCCATTTCAGTGTAGTTTTGTTTTTGTTGGCGTAATGTATGTGAAACCATCCATTGTAAGAACAGACTGCCCCGTTTTGGCTGCCCCTGAACATAGAGAGATGGTTATAAAGAACAGGGTCTTATTTGCAATGAGGCTCCTTATGTGGAAGCCCTGTTTTCAAGGGCATGGTTGGTACCTACACTGCTTGTTTTCTGGTGCCGTGCCAAGCCTTTGAGCTGTCTAAAAGCTTCAGAGATCATGGCATTTCTATGTTTTCCCCTGGCTGTTCATCTCTTTAGAACTGCTTTAATAGCTTGTTAATTGCACAGAGAAGCCTGTTAGTGGACGGTTTGAAATTTAATACAAAAGAACCCCTATATCTTCATTATCTTTTGTTTTGCTCTGAATTGCCCAGGAACACCTTTGTTTTTTATTTTCAAACCATTTGTGTTTCTAAGATCCTGAAGTGGAAGAAAAAAAAGCATAGTAACAAAGCAAAGCATGATCTGCTGCTCAAAAGTAAGGGAGCTCCTTGTATCTTACCACAGAGCAGAAGGGCTGCATCCATCCAGCAAGGGTTACAAGCGTTCCGGGCAATGAGAAGTCACTGTAATCTTTACTCAGTAGGAGATTGTAAGAAATTTGATTTGCTTGATCCTATCACTCATCAAAGAATCATACACACCAAATATGTTTCAATTATATACAGATTTTTAAATTACAGTACAGATAGGTCCTCAACTTACAACAGTTCATTTAGTGACCGTTCAAAGTTACAACGGGTCTGAAAAGTGACTTCTGACCCTTGTTCACAGTTGCAAACTTTGCAGCATTCCCATAATCATGTGATCAAAATTCAGCTACTTGGACAACTGATTCATATTTATGACCACTGTTAAGTCCCATGGTCATGTGATCACTTTTTGTGACCTTCTGACAATCAAAGTCAATGGGAAAACCAGATTCACTTAACAACTGGGTTACTAATTTATCAACTGCAACCGGGTTACTAACTTATCAACTTATCACTTAACAACTGTGGCAAAAAAGGTCGTAAAATGGGGCAAATGTCTCACTTAACAACATAAATTTTGGGCTGATTGTGTTCGTATGTCGAGGACTACATGTACAAAAAGGTTATTATTAGTAATTTCTATGGAAGTAATTTAACATTATTTTGGTCAAATACACAGTGAATACAGGGCACTGATGAATCCTTACTCATGTACAAATGATTTGGGGAATAACCTGTTCTCTCTCTCTCTCTCTCTCTCCTCTCTCTCTCTCTCTTTAGCATTGGCCATACAATCTCTGCTCTTCAGAAGAGCTATACCGCTGGTTGCTATTGGCTGCAAAATTCAGTAAATGAGAATATGTGTTTAAATTTTTAAAATCTTTGAATTTTTAAATGCCACGACTCTCAGTATATTTTAAAGAATAAGATTGGTGATAACTATGCAGTCCACAGCCTGAGACTTATTGTTTTAAGTGTTCTGTATCACATACAAATCTCTAGTCTTACGTGAGTAAAAAAAAGGTTATGTAATTAGAGAAATTAAAAGCCAGGATGAATTTTGAAACAAATAGTTGTTAGGAAGAGTGTTTTTCTACCTTGTTTAGCTTGTTGCCTCTCTGTATAACCTGTAAGAATAGAAAAAAGTATGAAAAGTAAATTTAAAAGTGCACACTTAATTAATTTATGGAGACTACACAATTCACCTTGTGGTTGCTACTAAATTGGAATTATATTTATACAGAGATTCTAATTTTTCTTTTGTAAAGTATAACCAGGGTTCTAAAGGAACCTTACTAGTACTGATGACGCTACCTAGTTTGGTAATGAAACATCTGCAAGAAAACAACCAAGCTCAGAGAGCACCAAGGACCCCATAGTTTACAGATTAAATGCTGAGAATAGAGAATTTTTTTCTCATTTTTCTCATGTTCATCTCCTTTCCAGATGCTGATGCTGTGTCCATTCTAGAGCTCTGTTTGTGTGTGTGATGCACACACACATGTATGCATGTCCTTACAGAAGTTGTGTCCTCCTCCATTCTTTTATTTTGTGGGCATCTCCACTGGGTAATTGAGAGGAAACGGTAGCACGAATCAACTGCCGTTTCCTGTTTGCTTTCTGCAAACATAAGCAACTTCTCAAGAGCCTGTGGACAATGGTGGGGTGTCAGGCTGAAGATGTTTATTTTTTGCCACTTTCACAGTAGAGAGAAAGTGAATTAATTGTGTACAATAATGGTTCTAACCACTCTGCTGTAGTGGTTGACAACTCTGTGATAATACCGGTAGCTAAAATAAATATCTTACAAGTAGGCTGCCAAAGAAATGAATGAAAAGCACTCAGCCAACCATCTCATTAGTGGGTGCTTCTGTAACTAACTAGATGTGGATACAGATGACACAACCACTTGAAGCCAAATTTACAGTGACTGAATTGCTTGAAACAACCCAAATATTGATTGAGCTATAAACCTTCAGGTTGGAGAAAATGATGCAGTTGCAGAAAACGGTAATCGCGGTTAGTAGCAATCTGGTGCCTACCTTAGAATGGAGGAATGCTGCCTATGACCCCCAAGAACACCATTACCACCATCAAACATGGAGGTGAAAACATTATGCTTTGGGGGTGTTTTTCTGCTAAGGGGACAGGACAACTTCACTACATCAAAGGGAAAATGGATGGGGCCATGTACCACCAAATCCTGGGCGAGAACCTCCTTCCCTCAGCCAGGGCATTGAAAATGGGTCATGGATGGGTAT
Organism: Vipera berus; assembly: GCF_964194415.1. NCBI lineage: Eukaryota > Metazoa > Chordata > Lepidosauria > Squamata > Viperidae > Vipera > Vipera berus. The sequence continues at coordinate 196,841,040 of NC_138202.1, read as the reverse complement.
TCCAGCATGGCAATGACCCAAAACAAATGGCCAAGGCAACAAAGGAGTGGCTCAAGATGAAGCACATTAAGCTTCTGGCCACTCTCCAGACCTTAATCCCATAGAAAATCTGTGGAGAGAACTGAAGGATCGAGCTGCCAAACGTCAGCTTCGAAACCTTCGCGATTTGGAGAGGATCTGCAAAGAGGAGTGGGACAAAATGCAAACCTGGTGGCCAACTAGAAGAAACATCTGACTTCTGTGACTGCCAACAAAGGTTTTTGCCAAGTACTGAGTCATGTTTTGCGAAGGGGTCAAATACTTATTTCATTCATTAAAATGCAAATCAATTTATAACTTTTTTGAAATGCGTTTTTCTGGATTTTTTTTGTTTTTATTCTGTCTCTCACTCTTAAAATAATCCTACCATTAAAATTATAGACTGATCATTTCTTTGTCAGTGGGCAAACGTGCTAAATCAGAAAGAGATCAAATAATTTTTCCCCTCACTGTAGTTGCTTAACCTACTAATTTTGGAGGGGTGTAGTTTCCTCCTTATTGGTTCCTTGATTAGACTATTGGTTTTTTGGCCTGCTATCCATTAATTTGCTAGAAGAGGTAGCATTTGTGTAATCCTGATTTGTGCAGTTTTTGAAAAGGCATCAGTTGATAGATGTACCCTCCCCCCAACTTTTCCTCAGTGAAATATCCTGAATATAATCAGGTCTTTACAGGTAGACCTCAACTTACAACAGATCGTTTAGTGACTATTCACTAGTTACAACGGCACTGAAAAAAGTGCCTTATAATTGTTTTTTCACACCATTGCAGCATGCCCATGGTCACATGATCAAAATTCAGTGTTTGGCAATTGACAGCTGCAAGCATCCCAGGATCACGTGATCCTCTTTTGCGACCTTCTGACGAGCAAAGTCAATGGGGAAGCCAGATTCACTTAACAACCGTGTTACCAACTTAAAACTGCAGTGATTCACTTAACAACTGTGGCAAGAAAGGTTGTAAAATGGGGCAAACCCCACTTAAGAAATGTCTCACTTGCCAACAGAAATTTTGGGTTGAATTGTGGTCGTAAGTCGAGGACTACCTATACTTGTATTATTTGCTAGTTTCCCATTTCCCATCACTTCTCCCTTCCCCTGATGAAAGAGATTGGTGGTCCACCACTTAATCAGTTGCAATTATCTAAGTCTATAGGATTTAAGAGCTATGCACTCTTGGCAAGTTTTGTCTCTCTCCTCTGGGGCTACTTCTGTCCTAATATTTCCCTCAGTATCTCTAATTATGCTGGCATAATTAAAATCAGTTTGGTGGTGTAGACACATGTTTACTATGTTCCCAAGTCACTTTACTGCACATTATTTTGAACTTGGGAATGCCAAATGGGACGTGAGAAAAGGATAGATAAATCAGCTTAGAGAGGCCCATGGACATTTTTGCATCAAAACAACACAGTCTTAGATTGTTAAGGACTGGAACAGAGATCCTCTACTGGATTGCAGCATCTCAAGAACTGGCCCAACCAGGCTTTATTTAAATGCCTCCAGGAAAAAGAATTCACCACTTTTACCTAAAGTAGCCTTTGCCAATGCTGAATCGCTGTCATTATGAGCAAATGTGTCCTTAGATCCAACTAGAACTGATTTTCTCATAAATTAATTCAATTTCGTATCATCTAGAACAACTTTGAAGAGTTCACCCCTTTTTATAAAGGATAGCTTCTAGTAACACTTGAAAAAAACCTGTCATTATCTCTCTGCAGGCTTCTGATCTCCAGGCTATACAACACATCCAACCATTCCTTATATAGCTTTTTAAGTTGGTTATTCGCTGTTTTGGATAGCTGTCTTTTTTTCCCCTCTTGGTGCATTTTGGGTTTTTTTGTATTTTTATCCATAAGCCAGCCAAATTTGCTATGGAGTCAGGAAGCCATCATCATCATCATCATCATCATTCTCCTGACACTATACTTCAGTGTCAAGTAGACACTGCCTAAGACTGTGTTTGTTTTGCAGCTGCATCACACATTCAATTTTCACATTGTCAGTAAGATACAAGGTAAGATCAAGTTTTTAACCTTTGTTAAAATAAAGGAAAGGTTGAAAAGCCAGCCCATTCACAAAAAAATACTTTGGTAACAGCTTTCTACTTTTTTAAAAACTTTTTCTCAGATTTGGGACTTACTTGTGAACTTATTTAAGTAGTTCCAGTCCCGCTTTCAGGACTGAAGCCAGACAAGTAATTTCTGCATTGATTTATTTACAAAGTAAATCTTATCTTTACAAAGTTATGATACAAATTTTCTTAAGTTGAATTGTTTTTGTCCCACTTTAGCTAATGTATCATCTGTCCCTTTTTTTGAGGAGGTTCGCTTGTTACACACCTGGTCTTTGTTTTTATAGCACTTTTTTTTCTTTTTCTTATCTTATTTTTTACTGGAAGGGGGAGGATTAACCTTCACAAGAGGATCAGCTCATTTCAGCTTGTGATCTATCAAGATAGCCAGATTCTTTTGGCAGGTATCAAAATATAACTCATCCAGGTTGCAAAGTCTAGATTAGGGAAGATTTGTCTAAAGATTAGTGATCTATTGAAAAGAATGGCAGTAACATAGAAATAGAAGAGCGATCACCTTGCCTGTAGCTAGCAGTCCTACAAATCAGAACAATGTAATTCCAAAGGTAGTCACACAGATGTAAAGAACTACCGGTATGATACGGACAGCTAATTTTGTGATAGCATCGGCTTATGTCAAAGCAGAAGAGGTAGACAGAGCTTTAATTCAATGGTACGAAAATGGCCTGATATTATAAATAACATATTGCTTTTAGGTGTGTTGGAAGTCAACACCCATCTACCTTTCTAGAGAAGGAAATATTTTGGGGAATATTAAAAAGGCAGAATATTATATTTCCCCAAAGGATCTAACAGGCAGAAAAGCAGGCCCAGGTTTTCTTAACAGCCCCAAACAGAAACTCAGCAGGCCAGCTCTGTAGAAATGCAGATTTGATAATCCCATTCAGAAAGACTGAGGCCCCATTCATGTGCAGAAGCCCATTCGAGACAACATATTTTGAAATCCCTTGCAGCAAAACTGATAGCTAACAACAGCAAAGTGATAAAATTAGAACCCTCACCCAAACCTCCAACACAGGACACAGCCCCAGCCCCAGGAAGCAGGACATGACCTTTAGGACATAATAGGATTAACCCACAATCATCAGAATACCAAAAGGACACACTCAAAAGCTCAGGTCAAAGTTCATGCCACAGGAAAAGGAACAACTCCAAACACAAAAGCCCACCACTACCAGCTCCATGTGGTCAGCCACCCCAGAAATACATGCTGTGTCACTGAAATTTCTGGCAACTCAATAAAACTACAACCTTCTTTCTAAAGCAGTCTCCATTTTGTTTATCCCCGGCTTGGACTGGACCCTGATGAAGATTACCGTATTTTCCGGTGTATAAGACGACTTTTTAACCCATGAAAATCTTCTCAAAAGTTGGGGGGGTCGTCTTATACGCCCAGTCGTCTTATACGTCAGAAAAAAACCCATAAATCAATCAAGTGTCCCCGTTTTTCCAAAGCAACTTCAAGCCTCCTTAGTCTAGTCCCCCCTCCAACGTGACTCTCCCTTCCCACCCCCAAGAGCCTCTAAGCCCCTTCCCCCCCCTTGCAAACGCCAGACCCCGGGAGCAGCAGGAAGCCCCTCCCCCTCACCCAAGCGGCATCTGAGCATAAGCAGAGCGGGCCCTGCTACCCGCTATCTCTCCCGGCAGTCTGGACAGCGGTACTTGGCAGCCTGGCGCCCCTCTCGCCCACAGACCACACAGCGGCCCTCGCCAGCCAGCCTCGGCATGGCCGCCCCAAGCCCGGCTCTCCAGCGCGTCTTCCGGGCCCGCCTGGCTGACTGCCTCCTGGGCGGGGCTTGGCTCCAGACACGCAGCTGCTCCATCTGCAAATCCGCTCTCAAAGCCGGATTGCGCTCAGCTGTGCAGGCTGCCGAAAGGCGGGGACTCGGAATTCCCGCGGTGGTTGCTGCTTCTGGCGTGCCGTTTGCAGAGTCTGGCCTGGAAGAGCGCGTCGTGTGAACGCAGCTCTTGCATTTATTCCAAAGGGTGGGTGGAAGGAAAAGTCCATTTGGGCTTCAAAAGGGAGGCTTTGCACCATCTGCATCAGACGGGGCTGAATCAGGCTTGTCTCGGACACTTGGCAACTGGCATGTAAGTATTTTCCGGCGTATAAGACGAAAAATCTTGAAAATCTTCCCAAAAGTTGGGGGTCGTCTTATACGCCGAGTCGTCTTATACGCCGGAAAGTACGGTATTCTTTCAACAGCTGTGTCCAAATCTTGCTTTTGGAAGCTGGGAAGTGGCTAGGGCTTTTTTCTCCCAAGATAGCTAGATTTGGGGAGTCTTTGGTAAATCTAAGAAACCACCACCACAGTATGAGTCCTGTTCATATATTTGTTAACACTTCTATCTCAGAATAATTTTGCAGAAAACAAAGTTTTCCACTGATTTACCCAGAACAGATATCCAGCCACCTATTATAACTTCCTGGATCCTCTCTTATCTCCTTTCTGTCCTCTGATATGACCACTAATTTTAGGCACGTTAAATATTTTTGATATATTTTTTGTAAAAAAAAAATCCCCTAAATGTTTTTTTAGGAATCCCCCTCAGAACTTTATGACTTGTCATCATTATGATGTAGAAGCTTATTGCCTTTTTTGCCCCAGTTCCTCAAATTCATTTTTGGACCTTCTACAAGAATTTAGAAAACAGATTCTCCTTTTTGCTGTCTTCAGTTAGTTCTCCCTTTAATTCCATTGTCATCTGATGGTGCAATCGTTTCCATACCCAGTTTTCTATTTTTGATATTTAAATAACTTTTTTTATTATTCTTAGACTAACTTTTGCCAGCAATAGGCTTATATTTTCCCCGTTATATATTTTGTCCCTGAATTTCTTTGGTGCTGGTTTCAGTTCCTTTTGGAATTTCTTATGTGGGCAATAATGCCTTTATGAGGGGGAGGGAGGAGGAAATTTTCTTTAGTAGCTTCTTTGACATTGTCCACAAAATATACTATTGAATGCTTTTGACTTAATGGTACGTTTATTCAACAATTACAGTACTATTATAGTTTTAATGATCCCAGATCTACTGGAAAATAGCCCCTTTTGACTACCCTTGTAAATCCTTTTTTTAAACAATCCCCTCATTGTTAGCTGTTTGTCAAAACATCCAAAACTAATTGAAAAACCAAAGAGATTTATAGCAAATCAAGAAAACAGAAAGTGAAAAAGGAACATAATTTATATCCAATCATGCAGAGTGCTCTTGCCTCCAGAATTGTGCAAACTCGATACAGTATGATACTAGCATATTATCCCCACAATTTCCAAAATATTTAGTACTAAACTTCTACAAGCATATTCTTTCCTAATAAGATCAAATAGACAGTGAGGAATAACATGAGATGGCAAACAGAATGATTGGGTAGCAATTAAGGTCTTGAAAGGAAGTGCTCATGACCATATTGATAAGAGAAAATAGGGTTGTTTGAGCTCACACACACACACACATACACAAACACATGAAGGAGGGCTTTGGCATTCAAATCCATGTATAGGGGAAGTATAAAAGAACTTAATCTTCTCTCCACTCAGGTATATCAACAACTTTCTGTGAGATTTGTTGCTGTTGGCATTACCTTATAGTTTCCTTTCTCATTCCTGGTTTTCTCAAGGCCTTTTAAGAGGAACAACATTTGAGGATTGGTGACACTCAGATATGCTGGATGTTTCCAATGATCATCACCTTCATTTTTGGCCTCTGGTTTTGATGTTTTTTTTAAAAAAAAATCTTGAGCCACTGCAAGATGAATGTTTAAAAGAGAAAGACACGAATGCAAATGTATTCATTTCTGTAATTAATTCAATCTCAAATATTTCTAATATACCAGTTATCGAAAAAGATCCAAAATGGACTATAATAAAGATAAATAACTTCCAGAAAAATAATAAAGAATAAAATGCATGTTAAACCAAAGACAACAATTCAAAAATCAAAGAAAGTGGCACAAAAGAATAGTGCTACCGGTAATCAGTTAATAGTTTAACCAACAATCATCTCATAGAAGTAAATACAAGAGGTGAGATAGGATCAGTTTAGCTTTGTAAGACAATTTTATAGCATCCATGCTGCTGGAACATATTTAAACTAATGGAATATTTTTAACCTCAGATAAAGAGTGAATAAGGGCAGACACTATTATCAAGGTGTAAACAGTAAGTTATTCTTTTCTCTCATAATATTATTACTGGCAGTTGAACAGTAGGAGATTCAGAGCAGTCAAATAAAACGTTTTAGCAATATATATTCATTGGTTTGTTATTTTTTTAAAAACTTCCCTTACGCTCAACTTGGATATATTCATTAATTCCCTTTTTATTTTCTTCATTTAGGAAAGACTCTGATTCTGAAATAGAGCCTTCCAGCTTTTTATAGTTTCTCTAACTGAATTGTCTTGACTATATTTATGTCTCTCCTAATTGGTACTATACATTGTACTTGAGCTTCCATGATTTAAATAAGCAGTAATGAAGGTCTAAATACACTTTACTAAAGTATCCCATGAAATAACTTCAGCTTGTTATTATAAATAAAATCAAGGACTGAAAGAATATAGACTGGGAACACAGTATACAGAAAAGAAAATGGATCCTTTCCTTCTCCAGCAGAATCCAAATTAAATCTTCAGTCAGTAAACTAGGGACCTGTGAACTGCACCAACAGAAGATTCCCTTCCCAGGATTACAGCAAGAAGGAAAAATAATTAAAATGTCCCTCCTCAGCATTGAGTCTGGGTTGTTGTTGTTTTTAATGCCTTGAAATTGCTCCAGGTGACACACATTTTGTTGATAGTTTTACAATACACTTTTCCATAGTTCAACAATCTGCACAACTATTCCTATGCACGTTCAAAATTATAGGTAGTATTCACTTAGCAGGCGTAATTTGAGATGGTAATTTCCAGTGCTTTTTTTGTAAAAGAAAAAGGTGCCGGAACTCACACGTCATACAACCCGCCTTGCCTTGTTCCATCCAAAAAAGGTGCCGGAACTCCGTTCTGAGCGTTCTATGAGAAAAAAAAGCTCTGGGAATTTCCACCAATAGAGTTGCAAAGTGCAACGTCACATGACCAGATTTTTTAGTGAGGGCAATCCCAGTGGCGATGTTAAGTGAGAATTGCAGTCTGTTTAGCAGGACTTCAAGTGATTGTGACTTGACACTTTCACCAAGCAAGTTGGAAGGGAAAGCCTAGTCACGAGGAGTTTCCTTAAGCAATCTGCAAGCAGGCCAATGGGCAGATGAGTAGTGCGCAGAGGAATGCTACAGTCCTGGGGACAGGCACTACAGAATGGGGGCAAGGTGTTGCAGAAGCACGAGAACCTGGGATTTCATACTCTGTAGCAGGGAGAAAAAGCAATAGGAGCAGGGTCAATTTATGGGGGCGATTTGAGTCTTTCCCTTCTGGGTTGTTAGCAGAGGTCACAAATAATGATCACGGGACAAGCCAGCTGCCAAGTGCCCAAATTGCAATCTCACGACCTTGGGAGTGCTGGAATTTTGACCATAAGCACTTTTTCTGCAGCACCTTCTAAAAGTCCAGAGTGGTCACAACCCGAGGACTACCCATAAAGATGATTCGTTATCTAGTTTGTGTGCAAATAACGTGACTTCATTATGATTTGCACACTTTTAAATCCTATGTAAGTAAAGCCATTCATTTTTACCATGTTTTTTCTCACGTGGGTTTTCTTGCATTGCTTTTTCCCCCCCATTTCTCCACTATCTGTAGGGACACTAGTCAGTTTCAAGACACTCTTGAAACTTGGTGCCGGTACCAGGATTTGGTTCTACCAAATGTATCTTACTCAGGGCTTTTTTTCTCATAGAACGCTCAGAATGGAGTTCCGGCACCTTTTTTTGGATGGAACCATGTAGGGTAGGCAAGGTGGGTTGTATGACATGTGTGAGTTCCGGCACCTTTTTGTTTTACAAAAAAAGCACTGATCTTACTTAATATATCTTACTTTCCCCCCCCCCCTCTAGTTACAGAGTTTATATTCAGGAATAGCAACGTTCTTCTCGTTCGTTCTAATTTTTGATACGACTAATGGTATTTTTCCCAACCCTGCAGCCCCCTCCCACCTACTTGGGGCCTTCTTCCCTTTAGACAAGGAGCCCCACGGCAATGTTCCAGCCCCTTCCTTGCGTGCAGGGATTTTTCTTTCCCTTTCAGCCTGAGCCATGATGTTTCTGTCGGTCTGCGTGTGAACTAGCACCGCTTTGTCCCAACCTCCAGAGACATTCCCCATTCCCTCCCCGAAGGGAACGCTGCCCTCCTGCTCCAGATGTCCCCGAGCACGCGCCGAAAAGCCGCTCCGCCGCTTTTCCCCCCCGCCAAGCGACAGGCGTCTGGCGGCGCTGCCCTTTTCGACGGGAGCCGCTTTCTTTGGCACGAGGTCGGTCGGTCGGTCTTCGGCGCTCGAGACCCGCCAGCAGCGAATTCCCCTCCTTTTCGGATACGGGGGGGGGCGGGGGAGACCGTCGCTCGTTCTCTTGCCAAGTCTTGCGCCGAGGGCTGCGTTTGTCCGGCGCGCGGGAGGCGAAAGCCTGCGAGAGGGAAGCAGACGCCGCCTCCCAGGCGCCCGCGAGCCGCTCCCGCCTCAAGCCGCCGCTGTTGCTACCTGGTTTTTTTTTTCCCCTTTCGGCGCGTTGCGCGGGTGGGAGGGGGAGGGGGGAGGGCTTGAGCAAACCTCTGGGCGGGGCGAGATGACGCACCCCGTTGGTATCAGAAGGCTTCTATTTATAGGCCCTACGCCCGCCGCAGAGCACGCGCCGCCTCCCCTCCTTGTTGGGAGGAAGGGGAGAGCGGGGAGCGTGGGCACGTGCTTTCTCGCGGCGGCGTGGCGGCAGCTCTCTTGGCGCTCGGTCGTTATTTTTTGTGGCTGTGTTTTTTTGGGGGTTGCGCAAGGCGAGACAATGAGAGCCATAAGAAGAATGCCCACCTTCCGAAAGGCCTCTTGGCTGGCTGCGGTTCAGGGCATCGCGGGCTCTCCTCCTGCCGTGCATGTCGCCCTGCGAGCTGGAAAGCTATAGTCTTAAAACAGGGGTAGGCAACCTCGGCTCTTTTATGACTCATGGACTTCAACTCCCAGAATTCCTGAGCCAGCTTGGCTGGCTCAGGAATTCTGGGAGTTGAAGTCCATGAGTCATAAAAGAGCCGAGGTTGCCTACCCCTGTCTGAAAATAATCACCTCCCGGGGGGTGGGGGGTGGGGAGAGAGAGAAACCCTGTAGAGCAGGGGTCTTCAAACTTGGCCCTTTTATGACTTGTGGACTTCAACTCCCAGAATTCCTCAGCCAGGCATGCTGGCTGAGGAATTCTGGGAGTTGAAGTCCACAAGTCATAAAAGGGCCAAGTTTGAAGACCCCTACTATAGAGTTTTAAGACGCCTTCCGGACTAAGCGGTCCTATAGTCCCAAGCCCGCGCCTTTACCTTTGGTGGTCGCAGCTCATAGTAAATGTAGCCTTGTGGTTTGCTCCTTGTTTTGTTTCCTCTCTTCCAGCCACTCCGTGCTATGCTTTGTGCCCTTGGAGCCGTGTAACTCTGCTAAAAATGCGGTTTTGATGACATGGAAATCAACAGTGCAAACGTGCTCCCTTCGTTTCTGCAAACCTTTGTTTTTCCTCCTTCCTTTAACAGCTCTTTTCCGTAGGGCTTGTTACTACCGTGTCATCCGAATCCTTTCTGGAGACTCTTGAACTGATCCTTTTAGCCCACTTTTCCCATTCAAATCCTCCACCATCACACGTGCTTAAAATAACGTTTTGTTCTGAACATAAAAATCACAAAAGGGATGATTTTTTTTTTAAAAAAGGACTTGAATTTTTTGGCCTGTGAAGCTCTGGCGCAAGTAATTGGTTTCTAATTTGAAAAAAAAAACAACTCTGAAATTGGCTTTTGTCCATCCTCTCAAAGTAGGAAATCTACACTTAACTGTTCTGCAATAGACTGGAAACTAATCGACTAGTGACCTACAGCATCTGGAATAATACAACCATCATTGTGCTAAAATCATAGCAGTGAGGAGAGGCATCAGCTCAACAATGGTTGGTTAACAAGGTAAGAGATTAATTAGGAAATAGCCTAACTGGAATGTGAGTTGTTCAAATGGTTTCTTCTCCACAGTAGGAGACAAGATGCCCACCCCATCCCTGGATGACAAACAGCGGCAATATGATCTCATCCACTACAGCAGTGTTTCTCAACCTTAGCAATTGTAAGATGTCTGGTCTTCCACTCCCAGAATTTCCCAGCATTGGAAACATTGGATTGCAATGATCTGCAACAGGCAACTCTGCATACTCAATACTTCTTTCTTGTCTTCAACAAAACTATTTGTTTAACATATCCTATGCTCTGCTGTTCTGAATATGGGATACTATTTTTTTGAAAAGAGAGATGTATAATTGTGCCTGCTGTGAAGTCTGACACTTAACAGAAGCACCTACCAAGATAATAGGAAAATCTCAAAGGGTCGTCAGAAAGCTATTCAGATCTTCCAATTTGCTAAAGAAATTTTTTAATTAAGTTCATGTTTGCAAGAGATCCAAGTCCAGGTAAGTATACACCCTATCAGTTAATGGTTTACCCTTGACAATGAAACTATAGGGGAAAAAATCCACATTCATTCTTAACCTACCCAACCCAAAAATTCAAGTCAAATCTATGCCCTGATTGTCATGCCAATTGGAACAGACCAATGATTGCCACAAAGTTCTGAAATATTTCCAACATGACTTTTGATGTTCCTCAGAATAGCAAGCCAGTTGGAGTGATGGGGGACAGGATTCCAGCACCATTTTCAAGGCTATTCTGTTTTTGAAAGGGATGCCATTAGATAGCACATCCATAATGGAAAGTTATGGACAGGGAAATAACAGAATAGATCACAGTAGGTCTGCCCCTCTATCTTCCAGGCTAGGGTGAACAAAACTAGGAATGATTTATTTCAACGAGTTATTTACTCCATCCTAACTATGCAAAAAAGCAGTCAAAATGTGAAAATGTCACTTGCTGAATCTTGGCAATCAAAAGAGCTGCTTTTAGAAGAGTTTATCTTGCCTGTTTTAGAATTAAGAAATGTTAACGACTTAAATCTCTGATGCTGATGAATACCTCAGTGTGTCAATCCTATCTCTCGGGAGTCCCTTTGCCAATCAACCCTATCAAATCAATTTTATCAGTTCTGGTCATGCTAATCTGGTCAGAAGTAGGCTTCCCAGCCATTGGGACAATAAGCTCAGGTCAAGCAGTCTGGAATCTTTCTGCTTTCCCTATAATGTCATCATCTTTCAAGATGCCTTTTTGCTTTAATGGACTAAAACCCATCAAGATGCACTGTAGTCTTTCTTTCCTTTGTAATCCTATTACTGCAAATTTGTCTCAAATTTGGGTGGGAGTATTCACTCATTTGCACCTCACAAATCAACCCAGGGATTTCACTGCAGGTAAAAATGACCAGGCTCAAGTTATCCTACTTTGGACACATTACGTGAAGACCTAGCTCTCTGGAGAAGGCTTTAATGCTGGGAAGGGTGGAAAGAAAGAGAAGAGGATGGCCAGCAGCAAGCTGGATAGGCTACTACAGTAGCAATGAGTGCACCATTGAAAGAGCTGAAGGACCAGTTAGGAACAGACCATCCTGGAGAAAATATAGGTGGTCACTAAGAGTCCAAAGGGACGCGGTGGCTCAGTGGGTTAGGACGCTGAGCTTGTCGATCAGAAGGTCGGCAGTTTGGCGGGTCAAATCCCAAGTGCCGCGTAACTGAGTGAGCGCCTGTTACTCGTCCCAGCTCCTGCCAACCTAGCAGTTCGAAAGCACGTAAAAATGCAAGTAGAAAAATAGGGACCACTATGGTGGGAAGGTAACAGCGTTCCGTGCGCCTTTGGCGTCTAGTCATGCCGGCCACATGACCACGGAGACGTCCTCGGACAAGCGCTGGCTCTTCGGCTTTGAAATGGAGATGAGCACCGGCCCCTAGAGTCGGAAACGACTAGCACGCATGTGCGGGGGAACCTTTACCTTTACCTAAGAGTCCAAAACAGCTTGATAGCATGTAATCAATCATCACCTGTTGAATCTAGCTGACCCAATATTTGTAGCCAAGCAGAAATGAATGTCCTAGAGTAGACTAGATGTGTTATATATGTAAACAATCCTTTAATTGATGTGTATATATGTTAACAATACAAATAATACTGCATCATCAAAGTGTATAAACATAAAGCCATCTGACAGGAAAACACGCGGGAACTTTGACAGCTGTCAAAGTTCCCCGCACAGCGCAGGCGCCACCACTGACAGCTCGCGGCTGTCAAACTCCGGACCATGAGGAAGCCTGAGCTGTCAAAGCGTCCACCGCACAACGCAGGCGCAACCTCTGACAGCTCGCGGCTGTCAAAACACCAAACCACGCGGAAGCCGGAGCTGTCAACAGAAGACAACGCGGATTGGTCCCTGCCTGACACGGCGCCAAAAGAAACACCTCTGATTGGTCCTCGCTACCAGCTGCCGGCTATAAAAGCCGGACAAGTTATTCTATGTTTGCCTTGCTTTTTAATAAACCTGTTGTTACTAGCCTGTCGTCCCGAGTGGTCCTTCGGCTACTTCACTGGCGACGAAGGTGGGATCGCTCCGGAGCTGAAGTCACGGCCGTGGAAGAGAGTTCCCGGCAAGAGCTGTCACGGAAGTTTTAACTTCCAGCGGAGCAACCCAGGACCGGACGACATGGCAAACTTCGGCCGTGTGAGGGAGTTTGATACCCGCCATCCCGAAAGATGGCAATCACACCTCGGCCAAGTCGAGGGATTCCTCCTCGTCAGTAAAATCACTGACGACCGAGCAAAGGCCGCAGCTCTGCTGTACATCAGCGGACCCCCGGTGTATGATGCAGCCGTCGGCTTGTTCAGCCCGGTGCCCATCACTGAAGTCTCCTACGCGGACCTAGTGGACCAGCTGAACAAGTACTACATGCCGGCTCGTTCAGAACTGTACTGGCGGGTGCAATTCGCACAAAAGAAACAACGGCAGGACGAGCCCGCCAACGAGTTCATCGCTGGGGTCAGACACGCCGCACGGAACTGCTGTTTCCCCGACCTGGAAGACCGCATCAGAGACCAGGTGGTGATCGGTCTGAGGGACGAGAGGCTACAGAAGAAACTGACGTCCAAACCCGACATGAACCTGGCAGAGCTGACCAGAGAGATCATGGCATACGAACACAGCCACAAGAAGAAGCCGACGAACACGACCCCAGAGACCCCTGCGACCGTCTACCAAGAAAGCGCGACCTTCAGCGACAGCGGAGAGTCGGTGGACTTCACCGATGGAGAAGCCCTACAGCGCAGGATGGAGCACCGGCAGCCAAGGAGAGGCAACACGTCAGACCGCCGTGGGTCCAGGAACCCCCCACCGCCACCACCGCGTTACGAGCAACGAGCCGCCTGTGCCAGCTGCGGGGGCAACCATGCCCGAGGAAGCTGCCGTTTTAGGAACGCGAAATGCCACAACTGCGGGAAGACTGGTCACATCAAGCCGGTGTGCCGCAGCAAGGGCCGGGACAACATCAATGAGGTGGAGGCAAATTCCCCAGGTAGGCCGGCTGCCCAGGCCAGCAGGGAAACCCCACCAGGGCCCCTGGTAGAGACAATAGACAGGGTAAACAGCTTAAGCTCCAAGGTTAAGGTTTGGGTCAAGATTCAGGGGGTGCCGTGCCACATGGAAGTAGATTCAGGGTCAGCAGTCTCCTTAATTTCGCTGACAACCTATCAGGAGATCTGTCAGAAAGGCCGAGGACAAATTCCTCTGAAACAAACTCAGGTACACCTAGCGGACTTCCAGAAAACCCCCATTCCATTGGAAGGGAAAGCCAAGGTCGTGGTGCAGTACAAGGGGTTCAAGGGTCCCCTGGAGGTTTTAGTCACGCCAGGGAACCGTACCAACTTGATAGGGCTAAACTGGTTCAGTTCACTAGGCATCGCCCTAACGGGGGTTAACACCATTCAAGCACCCAGCCTAGAAGCCGTTTGCGATAAGTACGCCGACGTTTTCGATGGCACTTTAGGAAAATATACGGGTCCCCCCATTTCCTTGCTGTTAAACCCAGCAATCCAACCAATTAAAATAAGAGCCAGGAGGGTACCCTTTGCCCTTAAAGAAAAAATTGAAAACGAACTTGATCGCCTCGTAGGACTAGGGGTGCTTGAGCCAACAGAAGGGGGAACCTGGGAGACCCCTATTGTCACCCCAATCAAACCTAATGGTGAAGTGAGAGTGTGCGCTGATTATAAGGCGACAGTCAACCTAGCCCTCAGCCCCCATGCTTACCCAGTGCCAGCGGTAAGGGACGTATTTGCTTCCATCCGCTCTGGCGCCCTTTTCGCCAAGCTTGATCTCACGCAGGCGTATTTGCAACTGCCTGTCACTGATGACACCGCGGAGGCCCAGACAATTGTCACCCACCGCGGTGCCTTTAAGGTAAAGAGGCTCCAATTTGGCATATCGGCGGCCCCAGGTATATTTCAGGGTATCATGGAGAAGACCCTGAAAGGAATACCCGGGGTCTGCCCCTATTTCGATGATGTTCTCATCGCCGGAGAAAACGAAGCGAACTTAGCTGACAGGCTGTCAGCTGTGCTGAGCCGGCTCAGAGAAGCCGGCCTCAAACTTAAGCGGGAAAAGTGCTCTATCGGAGTCACATCCACTGAATTCCTAGGGTACAAAATAGACAGCCAGGGCATCCACCCCACCTCTGAAAAACTTCAGGCTATCCAGACCGCACCCAGCCCTAGGAATAAGCAAGAGCTTCAATCCTTTCTAGGACTGTTAAACTTTTACCACGCCTTCATTCCCCATAAAGCCACTATTGCGGAGCCTCTGCACAGGCTCCTAGACAAGGGTACAACTTGGTCCTGGACCAAAGAACATGAGAATAGCTTCCAATCGTTAAAAAAGATTATCTGCCACAGTTCAACTATCACCCTTTTCAGAGAGGACACCCCAATATGCATCGCTTGCGATGCCTCGCCCTATGGAATCGGGGCTGTTTTAAGTCACCTATTCAAGGACGGTACACAAAGACCCATAGCCTTCTATTCACGCACCCTGACCAAAGCTGAAAGAAACTATGCACAAATTGACAGGGAAGCCCTAGCGATAGTAGCAGGGGTCAAAAAATTTCACGATTACCTGTATGGAAGACCATTTACTATATTTACGGATCACAAACCCCTGCTAGGCATATTCACTTGGAATAAAACTACTCCACAAATTCTCTCACCGAGAATTTTAAGATGGTCAACATTCTTAGCAGCCTATTCCTATCAGCTAATACATAAACCAGGTAAGGAATTGGGACATGCTGACTGCCTCAGCAGACTGCCCATACAAACCAGGGACTCAGACCCAGCCCCAGCCAGCCAGATTTTAGCAATCTCCCAACTTCCAGAATGCCCCCTGACTGCAAACATTATAGCTAATAATTCAGCCAAAGATAAGATACTCGCCAGAGTCCTCAAGTGGGCCACAACAGGGTGGCCAGCTCAAAACCCACAACCCCAATTCCAACCTTATTATAACAGAAAAAATGAGATATCAACACATAGAGGATGCCTGCTGTGGGGAAATAGGGTCATCATACCAGAGAAAAACATAGACCAAACATTACACATTTTACATGAAGGACACCCTGGAATTGTAAAAATGAAGGCGATGGCTAGAAGTTATGTGTGGTGGCCAGGCATAGATAAACAAATAGAAAAGTATGTGGGTGGGTGTTATACCTGTCAAGAGACCAGAAATGAACCACCCCAAGCACCAATCCATAAATGGGAGACTACAAGGAACCCTTGGTCACGTATACATATAGATTTTGCAGGACCTATCCAGGGCCAAAGTTTCTTAATTGTAGTGGACAGCTATTCAAAATGGCTGGAAGTCACACCCCTTAGAAAAATAACATCCGAAGCCACTATTCAAGCCTTACGAAAAATATTCGCTACACACGGCCTACCTGACACCATAGTTTCCGACAACGGACCTCAATTCACCTCTCGTGAATTTCAGATCTTCGCTATGAAGAATTGTATTAGGCTGGTCACGTCGGCGCCGTTCCACCCATCGTCGAACGGAATGGCTGAAATTATGGTACGATCCACAAAAGAAGCGTTAAAAAAATTCGTTAAAGGAAATTGGCAGAGGCGACTCAGCCAGTTCCTCTTATCACAACACACAACTCCATGCGCTACAACCGGCAAATCTCCGGCGGAATTAAGATGGGGGAGGAGGCTAATAACACGTCTCGACAGGCTGCACCCTGACACATACCCGGAAGAAAAACAGCACCCCAACCCCGCCCGCACACTTAACCCAGGTCAATTGATTTGGGCACGATCATACACAGATAAAAACAAGTGGGTCCAAGGGACAGTAATAAAACAAACAGGGCCCATCTCATACCTTATAGCTACGCAGGCACAGGGCAACATACGCCGCCATATTGACCAGCTCAGACCCAGACAACCACCATACAATTCTGAGCGACCAACCAGTGCCGACATACAACCCCCACCGGAAATGATACCTATCCCAAACCAGGAAGAGGAACACCAAAATGAAGAACCAGAACCAGACCACCCTCCACCCCTTCGCCGCTCAACCAGAAATCGAAAACCACCCACCTACCTAAAAGACTATCAGTGGGCAGGTTCAAACATCCAAGAGGAAAGAAATGCACCAGGGGAGGGGTAAGGGGTGTGTTATATATGTAAACAATCCTTTAATTGATGTGTATATATGTTAACAATACAAATAATACTGCATCATCAAAGTGTATAAACATAAAGCCATCTGACAGGAAAACACGCGGGAACTTTGACAGCTGTCAAAGTTCCCCGCACAGCGCAGGCGCCACCACTGACAGCTCGCGGCTGTCAAACTCCGGACCATGAGGAAGCCTGAGCTGTCAAAGCGTCCACCGCACAACGCAGGCGCAACCTCTGACAGCTCGCGGCTGTCAAAACACCAAACCACGCGGAAGCCGGAGCTGTCAACAGAAGACAACGCGGATTGGTCCCTGCCTGACACGGCGCCAAAAGAAACACCTCTGATTGGTCCTCGCTACCAGCTGCCGGCTATAAAAGCCGGACAAGTTATTCTATGTTTGCCTTGCTTTTTAATAAACCTGTTGTTACTAGCCTGTCGTCCCGAGTGGTCCTTCGGCTACTTCACTAGAGCTCCTAAAGTTGGTGTCCTTGCCCATCCCACAATATTGCTAAAGAAAGCAAGAGAGCTATCATGGGTCTGGGAGGAGTGCCAAACTAGTGGCCCAGGAAATTAAGATTCCTCTAAACCAGAGAAAATGGTTTCCTGTTTTCAGAGTTCCTAAGGCTGAGACTGGTATAGATAAGTAAATAAGGCTGCTGAGATAGAACTGTGATTATGAAGAGCTCCAAAAACATCCCTTTAAATTTGGGGGGGATAGACAATCAAATAGTAAATGCAGTTCAATTTAAATATGAATAAAGTGATGGATATTGGGGCTCCTTTAACTTCTTATGCATGGTGGAATCTGAACTACAGGTGGAATCTATAACTAAGCTAGAATATATCTTGGGGTCATAGTGAATAGCTCAGTGAAAATGCCCACATCTTGTGTGGGAAAAAGACAATGTTCTGCTTGAGATCATTATTAAAGGGACTGAAAATAAGATTGCCAGCATTATAATGCCTGTATATAATTCTAAATACTTTGTGTAATTCTGGTTACCACATTTGAAAATATGTAATAGAATAGAAAAAGCGTAGAAAAGGGCAATCAGAATGATTAGGAAGCTTGGACACGGACAAGAGAAAAAACTAGAATGTTTATTAAATGGGATTAAGATGAAAGTATATAAAACTATGCATGCATGAATTAAATAGACAAGAGTTTAATGTCCCTTTCTCAATCTATCAGAATCAGGAATCATCCAATAAACCTGACTGGAAGAAATTTTGAACAGATAAACTACACAACTAATCTAAGACTTCATTATTGGGATGCACACACTACTTCTGTGTTTAAAAGAGATTGACTAGATTTGTGGGTCTATCAAAGGTCTGTCTTAAAGATTCCAGTTGAGGATACATCCCACAAAATATCAGTTGCAGGAGGGGCAAGGGAGAAGGGCAAACGTTCATCTCCTGCTGTGAGCATCCAGAAGCATCTGGTTGGCCATTGTAAGACACACAAAGCTGGACTAAAATGATTCAGATTTGATCCAGGCTACTTCCATTCTCTAGCTACTTTATAGGCTGGTCCAGTGAGACTCTGAAAGAAAAAAAATCTTTTTAAAAACTCCTCTTTTGTCTTCAGATTAGAGGCTCTCCACACTTTCACCCCAATCCCCTTGAAGTAAGTATGAGTGTGTGTGTTCGTACTTGCCAGGTTTTTTTCCTATTTTTGACATAGCATTTTTCTCTTTATTAGGTATTTCAAACTGAATTACTAATTTCCTCCAGCTAAAATAATTAGAATTCGTTATGTTCTGCTATTCCCCAAAGAAATTACTTGAATATTTCGATCCTATGTGCTTTATGTGTGTCAATACAAATTCCTTTAATTGAAAGAGATCACTGTATGTATGGTAACTGGATTCAGTTAATCAAAACACCCTTTTGGCCACTCTTTAAAACTCCCTTAGTCAATGTATTTTAAGAAGCATTTTACAATATAAAATAGAACGGTTCTGGTGATAAAGGAGCCTTCATGCTGCCTGCTCGCCAGGCAGTGGCAAAGAGGTATTTATAAAAGGATTGGTGATTGTTAATGAGATAAAGGTTTGGATGTAAACTGGGCCCTAGGCCCAAAATATAGCTTATTTTACTTGCTGTCTACCAGTGCTAGCAGGAAATTACATAGCCTGCTTCAGTCAGCACAGTATTGATATAATAAATATATGCTGCATAGATGGTGCGGAGGGGCAAAAAGGATAAATGAGGACCCACATATTATTTGATTTACATGCGTGGGTCAAATGTCATGAAGCAATTGTACACAATATTCGCATCATTTGTGCAATGACATCATGATGCATGCATCATTTTGATATCATGGTTTCTGGTATGGGTACATATAATTTATAGATTATAATTCAGCATTTAAGTGTATCACTATGAAAAATGAAAAGATAGACAGGTTTATTTTAATGGGTGCAAAATATGTAAATTGAAATCTGAACAGATTGCAAAATATCCTGTATTATTAAGAACAGACATTATCAAACCATAATATGTTCAGACAAAAACATTAATTAAGGAACCATCTAATACAGAGGTTCCCAACCTTTTGGGCACCAGGGACCGGTTCTGTGGAGAGGTTTTTACGCAGACCGGAGGGGGCGTGGTTTTATGTGCTGCCTGCATCCCACGGATGGGGCTTTCCTTGTTTGTGCAGACCAGTTGCTGGTCCACGGACTGGGGGGTTGGAGACCCCTGATCTAATAGATGGCTTTCTCTTTTTTTTCTCTTTTCGGAGAGTTTTAAAATTAAATTGTCATAAAATATTTGATGTTTTATCAATTTCAGTTTACTAAAGATATGCTTACTTAATACAGCTGCTATGGAGACAACTGCTAAACAAATCACTACAATAGTGCTTAGTGGAAATGAAGATTCCAGGCCTCTAACATTAATTTGGTTTCAAGCAATCACTACCGTATTTTCCGGCGTATAAGACGACTTTTTAACCCATGAAAATCTTCTCAAACGTTGGGGGGTCATCTTATACGCCCAGTTGTCTTATACGCCGGAAAATAGTACATAAATCAATCGAGTGCCCCTGTTCTTGCAAAGCAACTTCAAGCCTCTTTAGTCCAGTCCCCCCTCCAACGTGACTCTCCCTTCCCACCCCCAAGAGCCTCTAAGCCCCTTCTCCCGCTTGCAAATGCCAGACCCCGGGAGCGGCAGGAAGCCCCTCGCCCAAGCGGCATCTGAGCATAAGCAGAGCGTGCCCTGCTACCCGCTATCTCTCCCGGCAGTCTGGACAGCGGTACTTGGCCTGGCACCCCTCTCGCCCGTAGACCAAGCAGCGGCCCTCGCCAGCCGGCCTCGGCATGGCCGCCCCAAGCCCGCCTGGCCGACCGCCTCCTGGGCGGGGCTTGGCTCCAGACATGGTTGCTGCTCTGTCTGCAAATGTACTCTCAAAGCCGGATTGCGCTTGGCCGTGCAGGCTGCCGAAAGGCGGGGACTCGGAGTTCCCGCAGTGGTTGCGGCTTCTGGCGTGCCGTTTGCAGAGTCTGGCCTGGAAGAGCGTGTCGTGTGAACGCAGCTCTTGCGTTTATTCCAAAGGGTGGGTGGAAGGAAAAGCCCATTTGGGCTTCAAAAGGGAGGCTTTGCACCATCTGCATCAGACGGGGCTGAATCGGGCTTGTGTCGGACACTTGGCAACTAGCATGTAAGTATTTTCCGGCGTATAAGACGAAAAATCTTGAAAATCTTCTCAAAAGTTGGGGGTCATCTTATACGCCCAGTCGTCTTATACGCCGGAAAATACGGTAGGTTCTAAGAGGTGGTGTGGATTTCAGATTTACTCTAGAACAGTGATGGCGAACCTTTTGGAGACCGAGTGCCCAAACTGCAACCCAAAACCCACTTATGTATTGTTGGGTGCCGGGTGGGTGGATGTGGCCCATTGGGTGGGCATGGCCTATTGGGTGGGCGTGGCTGCAGTGGTAACGGCAGACTGGGTGGGACTAAAAAGTTCAATCAATCAATTCCAACTTTGCGAGATCTTTTTTTCCCCGTGAGAAATTGAAATTGATTGATTGAACTTTTTTTTTTGCACACGGCGGCGGAGGCCTAAAGCGAAAAGGTTTTATAAAACCCAGCTGAAGGCCTAGGACTGGGGCGATGGCACGTGTGCCCACAGAGAGGGCTCTGTGTGCCACCTGTGGCACCCGTGCCATAGGTTTGCCACCACTGCTCTAGAACAGTGTTTCTCAACCTCAGCAGCTTTACGTTGCTGGCTGGAGAATTCTGAGAATTGGAATCCACACAGCTTAAAGTTGCTAGGATTGAGAAACACTACTGTAGAAAATATTAGAGGAGTTGTACATAGTCCATGGATTGCAAGTTATCAACTTCTGGATTAAGGAAATGAAGGAGACACTTTTCTGTAACATTTTAAATGATAAGCTACTGTATGTCCACAAACCAGAAATACATGTATAAACATACACTAAGATAGAGAAGGACAGAAGATTGGCCTAATAATCAGATGAAAACTGCATGTTCCCTAGCCAGATGCTTGTTCCTAAATCCACATGTGCTAATATAAGGGAATTCAGGACAATATTAACCACATTGGAGATGTGTCTGCTGTTATTTCTAGAATTGGTTTGAATTTTACGGACTCTCCTGATGATGAAGATTTGGTACAGAACTCCAAACATATTGCCATCTTATGCCAAATGGTTCCCAGCCAGCTTTTCCTCGGATATTTAGTCCTTGAGGGACAAGCAGCTGCAGCACTACAAGGCCTTTTGGCATCTGGAGGCAGCTCAATGTTTCTGTCTCTCACATCTAGTAAATGCCCCTACTATGCTTTTTCTTTCTCTTCCCACTGCTTCAAACAATACATCCTCATTGGGTTGTAGCCAGCTTACAAATGTGACTGAGGGTGAAAAGCAATGAAGGAACATCTACAACACACAGCTCCTTTACAGATCTCCTTGCTGCTTATAAAAAGAAATCAAGGGCTGTTACTGGATTAGTTTGCTATAAGGGTTTATAGTCCAATATTTGCTAAGGAGCCTACATACAGATTTCACCACTTATGCTTTAATAGCTTCTTTCCATCCTGATCTGTTGCAGTAAATTCCAAATCTAGGAGCATCTAAAAGCTTTAAAAGTATATTAGGGTATGCTTTCATGGTGAGGTCATATTATCTTGATATGTGTGTGTGTGTGCATAAATGTATACACACACACACACACACACACAAGAAACTTGACAAAAACAGGAGGTATAGTGCCTGTCGAAGAACCATTCCTAGATGCAATGCAGACAAACGTATGCTGTCAGTTGACTCATGTTGTGTGGCAAAACTTTTCTCTGAGCATCTTAAAGAGTGGAGCTGATTCATGTAAACTTATACCATAGTAAAACTGTTAGTCATTTCCTCCCTCCCTCACAGAGAAAGCCTACTTGCCTCAGTTATGCACAATCAAGAATTCTAGCCGATCAAATTCCATATTGAACAGTGACTTGAGAAATTCATGTGGTATCATTACATTAAACACATCAGCAGTAGGAGACATGGACATGTGGCCAGTCTTGATCGGACTATATTGCCTACTGAAGCCAAGCCGAGAAAAGAACATTTTTTATGTTGGATCTGAATAGCTGCACATCCCTAGAATCTACCAATGATTTTATAAGTTATGATTTAAATTATTTAGCAGTGTCAATATCTGCTTTTTAATATGTTGTTCTGATGGAGAGGAGATTCATAGATGTATTTTCATTGCCTATCTCTAAATTTGAAGTAATATATCAATGTTTATACTTTTTTGTTCAGTCAGTGCATAGTTCCTGACTTCAATTAGGATGCCTGTGTCTGTGTACTATATATGTGTTTGTAGGTACTTAATTTCCATAAATTATATTTAGATGGACAGCATCAGAATGTATTAACTGATTCATTGTAAAACATGCATTTGCATTTGTAATTGATATTACATCTGTTAAAGTCCACTTTTTGATCCACGTTTAATGTCTTGCTAGCACATACATCATCTGATGCTGCACTTATGAAGAGATGCTAATACATAGTATGTAAACTCCATCCCCTTCATGGATTACTGCCTTGTCGTGGCGAAGGGGCTTGCGTAATTCAATGAAGCTATGAGCTATGCCGTGCAGGGCCACCCAAGACGGACAGGTCATAGCCGAGAGTTCTGACAAAACGTGATCCACTGGAGTAGGAAATGGCAACCCACTCCAGTATCTTTGCCATGAAAACCCTATGGACAGTACCAAAAGGCAAAACGATATGACGCTGGAAGATGAGCCCCTCAGGTCGGAAGGCGTCCAATATGCTACTGGGGAAGAGCAGAGGGCTAGTACTAGTAGCGCCAGAAAGAATGAAGCGACTGGGCCAAAGCCGAAAGGACGCTCAGCTGTGGATGTGTCTGGTGGTGAAAGGAAAGTCCGATGCTGTAAAGATTTTTTCTCCATAGGAACCTGGAATGTAAGATCCATGAATCAAGGAAAGCTGGACGTGGTCAAACAAGAGATGACAAGACTGAACATCGACATCTTAGGTATCAGCGAACTAAAATGGACAGGAATGGGTGAATTTAATTCAGATGACCATCAGGTATACTACTGCGGGCAAGAATCCCTCAGAAGAAATGGAGTAGCCTTCATAGTCAATAAAAGAGTAGGAAAAGCAATACTGGGATACAATCCTCAAAATGACAGAATGATCTCAGTTCGAATCCAAGGCAAACCATTCAATATCACAGTAGTCCAAGTCTATGCCCCAACCACCAGTGCTGAAGAGGATGAAATTGACCAGTTCTATGAAGCCCTACAGCACCTTATAGAACTAACACCAAAAAATGATGTCCTTATCATCATGGGGGATTGGAATGCTAAAGTAGGAAGCCAAAAGATAACTGGAATAACAGGCAAGTTTGGCCTTGGAGTACAAAATGAAGCAGGGCACAGGCTGATAGAATTTTGTCAAGAGAATACGATGGTCATAGCAAACACTCTTTTCCAACAACCCAAGAGACGGCTCTACACATGTACATCACCAGACGGTCAACACAGAAATCAGATTGACTATATGCTCTGCAGCCAAAGATGGAGAAGCTCTATACAGTCAGTAAAAACAAGACCAGGAGCTGACTGTGGCTCAGATCATGAGCTTCTCCTTGCAAAGTTTAAGCTTAAACTGAAGAAAGTAGGGAAAAGCACTAGGCCACTCAGGTATGAATTAAATCATATCCCTGTTGAATATACAGTAGAGGTGACAAATAGATTTAAGGAATTAGATCTGATAGACAGAGTGCCTGAAGAACTATGGACAGAGGTTCGCGACATTGTACAACAGGTAGCAACCAAAACCATCCCAAAGAAAAAGAAATGCAAGAAAGCAAAATGGCTGTCTGAGGAAGCTTTGCAAATAGCTGAGGAAAGGAGGGAAGCAAAAGGCAAGGGAGAAAAACATAGATATGCCCAATTGAATGCAGAATTCCAGAGAATAGCTAGAAGAGATAAGAATGCCTTCTTAAATGAACAGTGCAAAGAAATAGAAGAAAACAATAGAATAGGGAGGACCAGAGATCTTTTCAAGAAAATTGGAGAGATGAAGGGAACGTTTAATGCAAAAATGGGCATGATAAAGGACCAAAATGGCAGGGACCTAACAGAGGCAGAAGAGATTAAGAAGAGGTGGCAAAATTACACAGAAGAACTATACAAGAATGAGCTTAATGTCCCAGATAATCACAATGAGTTGGTCACTGACCTCGAGCCAGACATCCTAGAATGTGAAGTGAAGTGGGCCTTAGAAAAGCTGAGCAACAACAAAGCTAGTGGAGGTGACAGTATTCCAGCTGAGCTATTCAAAATCTTAAAAGACAGTGTGGTAAAAGTGCTACACTCAATTTGCCAGCAAATTTGGAAAACTCAACAGTGGCCACAGGATTGGAAAAGATCAGTTTACATTCCAATTCCAAAGAAAGGCAGTGCCAAAGAATGTTCAAACTATCGCACCATTGCACTCATTTCTCATGCTAGTAAAGTCATGCTTAAAATCCTACAAGCTAGACTTCAGCAGTATGTGGATCGAGAACTACCAGAAGTACAGGCAGGATTTCGAAGAGGCAGAGGAACTAGAGATCAAATTGCCAACATACGCTGGATCATGGAGAAAGCTAGGGAGTTCCAGAAAAACATCTACTTCTGCTTCATTGACTATGCTAAAGCCTTTGATTGTGTGGATCATAACAAACTGTGGCAAGTTCTTAAAGAGATGGGAGTACCAGACCATCTTATTTGTCTCTTGAGAAACCTATATGCGGGTCAAGAAGCAACAGTGAGAACTGGACACGGAACCACTGATTGGTTCAAAATTGGGAAAGGAGTCCGGCAAGGCTGTATACTGTCACCCTGCCTATTTAACTTATATGCAGAGCACATCATGAGAAAGGCAGGGCTAGATGAATCAAAAGTTGGAATTAAGATTGCCGGAAGAAATATCAACAACCTAAGATACGCAGATGATACCACTCTAATGGCAGAAAGTGAAGAAGAACTAAAGAGCCTCTTGTTGCGGGTGAAGAAGGAGAGTGCAAAACTTGGGTTGAAACTTAACATTAAGAAAACCAAGATCATGGCATCTGGCCCTCTCAATTCCTGGCAAATAGATGGGGAAGAAATGGAGGTAGTGACAGATTTTATTTTCCTGGGCTCCAAGATCACTGCAGATGGGGACTGTAGCCAAGAAATTAAAAGACGCTTGCTCCTGGGGAGGAAAGCCATGGCAAATCTAGACAGCACACTAAAAAGCAGAGACATCACCCTGTCAACAAAAGTGCGTATAGTCAAGGCTATGGTCTTCCCAGTTGCAATGTATGGCAGTGAAAGTTGGACCATAAGAAAGGCTGAGCGCCAAAGAATTGAGGCCTTTGAACTATGGTGCTGGAGAAGACTCCTGCGAGTCCCTTGGACTGCAAGGCGATCAAACCGGTCAGTCCTAGAGGAGATAAACCCTGACTGCTCTTTAGAAGGCCAGATCCTGAAGCTAAAACTCAAATACTTTGGCCACCTAATGAGAAGGAAGGACTCACTGGAGAAGAGCCTAATGCTGGGAAAGATCGAGGGCAATAGAAGAAGGGGACGACAGAGAATGAGGTGGCTGGATGGAGTCACTGAAGCTGTAGGCGTAAGCTTAAATGGACTCCAGAAGATGGTAGAGGACAGGAAGGCCTGGAGGAACATTGTCCATAGGGTCGCGATGGGTCGGACACGACTTCGCAGCTAACAACAACAACAAACTCCATGAGGATATTAAGCAATAGATGAGAAACTACAGATATCAAATAAAATTGATAGAAAACATTTTTCATTTCTCCAGATTCCCTCAGTGCAATGTACAATCTGAAAAAAATAAATATGTTCAGTTCCACTGAGTTCATGAGCAACCATGTGGAAACTCACTTTTAAGTTCAATGGTCCTAAACAAAGTACAAAACTGTTTATCCTGAGTGGTTATGAAGAAAAAGTTATTAACTGAATAATCTCTTTGCTATGGCCACTTGGAACTTAAAAGCCGAATTTGTCAAGTCCTTTGTTACACATTGACTGGGTATTCCTAGACAATAAAATGTTTCAGCATTATTTATAGCTTTATAAACACTTTTGTAAATGTACTTTATATTTAGGTGTGTTTTTTCTTGGTTGGTCTGTGCCATGTTTGACACACATTTCAACGTTACAGTTCTTTGGGAAAAATCAACCATCAGTTATGCTTACTTGTCTCATTCTGCAAGGATCTGGATTACACTTATATCCATCTTTTTGATGCCACTGTCGGCTTCCAACTGTGTCTGGCAGTCTCCAATGCCATGGTATCTGATAATGATTCAGTACCCCTAGTGAATCTGTAGTATACCAAGAGCAAAATAAACTACTTTTGTAGGAATCTTTTAAATAAGAAGCAGAATCTGTGGGGAAAGAGAACGAAGTGCTCCAAGCTTTGATATGACCAGCCTACTTGTGTCAGATATCACAGATGTATAACAAACGATGAGCGCTTCAAAATCTGTTTCCAGCATGCATACTTCAGCAATTAGGAAGCAATTTGTTGTGCGCCATTTGAAATTCCAAATAATTTCACCATCCCCGAGCTGAGAAGGAGTCTGCACACTCATCCTTTCTCGGTGAAGGCAGCAGGGAGCTAGGGCTGTAAAGAGCAGTTGGTCTGCCAATACAGTACTCGCTGCAGAAAAGTGCCCATCTCTCCCTATTGCTAGGCGCTTTCTAAAATGGACTTTTCTAATGCTATCTTGTTTCCCAGGCTCTAAGACAGACATGTCAAACACAAGGCCTGGGGGCCGGATCCGGCCCACGAAGTGCTTTCATGTGGCCCGCGAAGCCATCCTGGAAACAGTGAGGGAACGGCCCCCACTGCCTTGGCTCTGGCCCAGAGACCCTCCTTCTGCCAGAGACTCTCAGATCTGTCCCACTCCTGCCCAGGCCCCCATAGGCACCCTTGATGCCAACGATGTAGAGCTGGCCATGCCCACCCAGTAGGCCATACGCGCACTAGCCACGCCCACCCAGCAGGCCACGCCTACCCTGGCCATACCCACCCAGCCCCTTGAGGGCAACCGCAATGCTGATGCGGCCCTCAATGAAATTGAGTTTGACACCCCTGCTCTAAGACTTTCTCTTTATTGCAAACAATCTGGTCCCCACCCCCATTTCCTCCCCCTTTCTCCTGGCCCTCTCCCCCTTTCTCCATTCGCAGTGTCCTTGCAAGGCTTCTTATCTGACTTCCATAATTGCCTAGGTCTATGAGACACCTCCCCTCCTACTCAAGGCAAACTAATTCCTTTTTTTTTTATTGAGTGTTGTGGACACTAAGTTGATGTTGAATTTAATCACGGCAGCAAGACTTTTAGTAGGGCAATATTGGAAGAAGGAAGAACTGCCGACTATAGAAGAATGGACTTTAAAAGTTTCCAACCTGGCGGAAATGGCAAAGATCTCAGCGTACTTGAAAGACCATTCGCAACAGAGATATATTTTGGAGTGGAAAAAATGGATTGATTACATCCAGAATAAATATGGGACTAAAAAGTTTCATTTAGCATTTGAATAAATGCTGATGTGATATTTATACTGCTTGTAGTCATTTTATAAGAGTTAAAGTGCGATAGATTTAATAGTCTATTGTTGTTTGCATATGGTAGATTATGATTGTTTCTTTATACCTTATACTTGTTTTTTTATACCTTGTATTTTTTTTACTTGTTTTTTTATACCTTGTATTTAGCTCTGGGAAGTCGGGGAGGGGGGAGGGGGAGGGAGGGAGGTGTTGGGGAGGGTTGGGAAGAGGGGAGGGGGTTGGGAGGGGTTTTGTTTTGTTTTTTTATAAATAAAATGTACTGTAAAACTCTTCAAGGCAAACTAATTCCTGTGTAATTTTAGCAGAAGACCGTCTCCTTCTGCTTTCAACTTCAGTGCATTTTGCTCACTTCTCCCATTTTTCCCTTTTATTTCTTCTAGCAGACACTTTGGCTTGCTATCTTGTCTTTTGCACCTTCTGTTGGTATTAGTGAATCCCCTTTTTTTCCACTCAAAGCAAACTCAGCTCGGTCTTAATTACCTATGAGACAGAAACTAGGATTCGAAATGAGGAAAAAACCACTAATCTACATATCCTCCAATCTAACCCCTAATAGCATTTCTCATACAGAACGATATAGGGGTTGTGCTTACTCAGAACTAAGTACGTACAGTACACAGAAGTTCAACTTTTTAAAATATGATTTAATATGATTTTATGGATGTCCCGCTACAAAAATGATGGTGATCAAACCTTGCGCTACTAACTGCTGCCAACAATTTTCTGATTTGTAAAAACTCCCAGAAATAAAAGTAGAAAGTATAGAAATAATGTCACAAAGACAAACACAAAATACCATTAAGAGACGTGTAATAGCTAGCAAAATTCTAGCAAAAAAATTATTAGAAAATCACCTAGTTTTCCCAGGATACCTATTAAGGAATTAAAGCAGCCACAATTGTATTTTAATAAAAAGATTGGCAATTTTTCTACAATATGCAGGTACTATCTTCTTCCTACTTAATGTATTAAATAGGAAATAAATGATGTTTTAATTGTTGACTGGGAGCCACCCATAGTTTGATATAAATGGGCGGCTATATAAATATTACTAATCCTCAGGCATTGATTGAGTGGAAAACGCTGTTTTAGTTCATTTTATTATCCCTGAGAAATTTCCCCAAATCAGCCTAACATCTACTTGCACATTCTGAAGTTTATGTTGGTTGAAGTAAGAAACAGAAAAGAGAATGGTTGTCTTTTTATCACAAGGGATGACATATTTTGTTATTAAATTGAAACATTTCATCGTTTTAAAAAAACATCTGCAGTGAGAATGTGATGATATG
The DNA here is from genome assembly GCF_964194415.1 of Vipera berus. Taxonomy (NCBI): domain Eukaryota; kingdom Metazoa; phylum Chordata; class Lepidosauria; order Squamata; family Viperidae; genus Vipera; species Vipera berus. The sequence goes on along the minus strand of NC_138202.1, from coordinate 196,811,708 downwards.
CAAATTTATTCAAGCTTAACTGAGTGGAGAATCAGTGAAAAGTGCTATGCCTACCTAACTCATAACTAAAGACTTCTGAATTCCATGGAGTTTCTGTGTAAACATATACAGGTTGTCCTCGAGTTACAACTGTAACTGGAGCCAGAACTTATGTTGCTAAGCAAGGCAGTGGTTAAGTGAGTTGTGCCTGATTTTATAACATTTTTTTGCCATGGTTGTTAATCAATTCCCAGCGGTTAAATGAATCTTGCAATCATTAAGCAAAGTTGGCTTCCTGCATTGAATTTGCTTGTCAGAAGCTGGCTGAAAAGGTTGCAAGTAGCAGTCACGTGCCCCCTGGACACTGCAATCATTGCAAATTCATGTGGGTTGCTAAGCACCAAAATTTTGCTCACATGATCTTGGGGATGTTATGATGGGTGTTGACTGTGAGACTGGTCATAAGTTACTTTTTTTATTTCCACAGTAATTTTCAACAGTCACTAAACAAATGGTTGTAAGTCAAGGACTATATATTTATATAGAGTTGATTTATACAGTAGCCCTATTTAGATCTACTTTTATATGATGTTCATGTGCCCATGGATATAACCTTTGGGGTCACCAGACCTTTTGTGTACTTTTTAATAAATATAGTTCCACCCTCCACTTTTTATCTAGAAATGCTTCTAGGTCCCTTATTTATTTTTATTTTTTATTTTAATCCCATTTATATCCCGCCCTTCTCCGAAGACTCAGGGCGGCTTACAATCTAAGCACAAATCAAATGTGCTTAGCAATAGCCTTCATTCTATGTATATGCCTGCTTATTATACAAAGTGTGAGAGAAGAAAACATATGGAGGGTGAAATACGGTTCTGACACTTTTAGAAAGAGTGCAGAGGAGAGCAACAAAGATGATTAGGGGACTGGAGGCTAAAACATATGAAGAACAGTTGCAGGATTTGGGTACGTCTAGTTTTATGAAGAGAAGGATGCGGGGAGACATGATACTGGTAGCAGTGTCCCAGTGTTTGAGGGACTGCCACAAAGAAGAGAATGGCACTCAAAGCACAAGAAGTAATGAATGGAAACTTATCAAGAAGAGAAACAATCTAGAAATAAGAAGAAATTTCCTGTTCCAATGAGAACAATTAACCAGTGGAATGGTTTGCTCCATCACTGGAGGTTTTTAAGAAGAGATTGGACAGTCATTTGTCCAGAAGTTGGACTAGGAGACCTCCAAAGTCACTTCGACTCTGTTACTCTGTTATTTTGTAATAAGAACTGCACCAGTTTAGCTTTTAATAAATGGGATTTTTTATGATTGGTCATGTCTATCATGGTAGATGTTTTGCAAACAGATATGCCTGCTTATAGCAATTATTTTATGAGAGCATTTACAACAATCTTAAAAGTCCAAATGTGCCTACTGGTCACAAAAGTACTGAGGACTTTCTATATGTGCCAATACAAAACCCTGCATATTCTGAGCAACATGAAGTATAATAGGGGTTGGCTCTACTGTGTGATATCCTAGAATGACCCAGCTTCCTTTTTTAAGAACAAAAAACCATCTAGTTTTTGAAATCTCATGACTTGCACAAGAATTCCCATGAGATTTCACTAGTACTTATTTGGAGTTCCTACGAATTTTCTGCCATTTATGGTTGTTTTTTAAATTTAATATTGGCAAGATACAGATGCCACTTAGGTATGTTAGAGATGCTATGTTATTTATCCTTGTGATAAAGGTGTGTTCTCATACAATAGGGAAACCATACACGTATCACTTATCATGCTTGATTGATCTCAGCATACCTTGGTCCATGCTTCAAAACATAAGAAACTGTATTCTTTCCCCAACTCCATACTCACATGTATATTCACAACTCTACAATATTGCCCCCAAAGAAACACAGGAGTTTTGGTGGGAAGAGATTAAAAAATAATTTTACAATTTGCATATCAAATAATATGACCAACTGCATCTAAATTTACAACAGGGTCCTGTCATGCTGGATGCAGGATATGAAAAGCCAATCCCAATCAAATTGATAGTTATTGACAGTACAGTAACTGATTTTGGAAAAAGAAAAAAGCAGAATCAGACCTAATTAGTATTTTGATGAGAGACCATTAGAAAATCGGGCTATAGATTAAACTGAGGCCAAAAACCCTCTTAAAGAAGGCAATGGCAAACTATTTTGATACTGTTGCCAAGAAAACAATATTGTACAGTATGGATATGTCCATACTGTCACCAGGTGTCAAGCTTGACTTAATATTTAATAAATAAATTTGATCTTTTTTACAGTATTTCTGGAATGTTTTATACAACAAAAAGCATTAATTTGCCTGATAAAAAATTAGCCCATCACCTCTTGTCTTTATAAACTCTATAAAGTTTAAATAAAGTTTATAAACAATTACCACATTGTTAGTGCCAGCAGGCAAGATTATTTGATCACCCAGGCAATGAGTGTTAATTCAAATAAGCTGATACAAGGTAATAGAAGTAAATAAACCTACCAATTATTGCCATTGATTACACCAGGTGTGTCCAACCTGTGGCTCCTGGACTGCATACAACCCTGGACTGCTAGTAATGTGGCCTCACAAGCTCGTAAACTTTAACTTTATGTGATTTTTTTTTAAATTCCATTTATATCCCGCCCTTCTCCGAAGACTCAGGGTGGCTTACAAGCTTAGCAGTAGCCTTCATTCTATGTATATGCCTGCTTATTAGGGCTTTCATACACCCCCCAAGCAGCATTATTACAAAGTCAGCTTATTGCCCCCAACAATCTGGGTCCTCATTTTACCTACCTCGGAAGGATGGAAGGCTGAGTCAACCTTGAGCCTGGTGGGATGCGATTTTATATTATAAAGCTACATTATATATTTAAATGCAACCCAAGGCAATTCCTCTTCACTCAGTGTGCCCAGGCAAGCCAAAAGGTTGCACTCTCATAGATTACACACTTAGATTGCTGAAGATTTAAGCGTACTGAACAGAGTCTAGGGGCCTTTTCTGCCCGATATTATTAGGCAATATATACACATACCCAGAATCGACTGACCTCCAATAGTCATTTTCCAGGACCCTTGAAACCTGGCAGAGTTTGGGCGGAATGCTTTTTTCCCCCACCACCATTTGAGTTTATGATTCGATTCACACATCGCGTGAAGGCATACAGTGGTTGGTCCACTTTCTTGTCTGGGTTGTTGTACGGGTCCTCCCAACAATGTGGGTTTATGACCGAGTACGTTGTTTACCCAACCCCTGGTCGATTCGGTAATAAACCATAGTTAACCCAGCCGTAGCTCTGCTGTGCGCAGTACCGCGTGCCATTCGGAAGGAAGGTTGACAGCCCTCTGAAGCGGTTTGATTCTTGAAGCGGGGCAGGTGGGTGTCTTTCCTGGCCACTCTCTGGGCAGCAGCCGCGATCACGTTGGAGCTGCTCAGGATGCCTCCCAAGTGAGGAGGAGAGAAGCCTCAGCCAAAGGGCTATGCCTGGGCGCGCTTTTCCAGTGTCGAAAGAACCCGCCCAGGGAAAGCACCCTTGGATTTTCCCCGCCTGATGTAGGCGAGCTTTTCCAGAGAGCAGGGAAGCAAAACGGGAACCGTAACGCAAGTCTCGCCCCGCGTAGTACTCCGTCCCCTCGTCTCTACCCAGGGGCTCCTGTGCCAGCCCGAGGGAGCCGGATCAACACACACACACACACACACACACACACGCATATATATATATATATATATATTATATACACATATAGATACATATACACATACACATAGAGGCAGCCCTCGTTTCTCCTGTCCCTGCGATTGGGCGGCCCTATCCTGTCTATCAAACGAATGCTACTGGGATTGGCCCACTTTGGACAAACCAGGGATAGAAAAGGCGGGGGGGGAGAATCCCTCCCCCGTTGCTCTCCCTGGGCAGCTTCTCCCACCCTCTCTTCCTTTTCGCCCCCCCCTCCCCGTTCCGCAGCAGTGTCCTCAGAAGACTCATTGAGCGAAAAGGGGCAGGACACCACCACCACCACCACCACCCCCCGCGGCCTTTGGGCAAAGAGCGGCCTCGGGATTGGTGGGTAGGGCTGTCACTCCGTGCCAGCTGGCTTTGACATAGGGCCCCTGGAGAGCGGTGGGCGGGTTCCCTCTCCACCTCCTCCTGTGTCTAACTCAAAAGTCTGTGAGTCACTGACTGCACAACCCATCCATCCCATTAGATGCCTTGTGCGGGCGGGCAGGCGGTGTTAGCGCTGCCGCCGTCTCGCTTCTGCTCTCTGAGCACGGGGCTCCTCCTGCTTCTCTTGCCTCCGCCCTCTCAGGGCACGAGCTGCTTCGGCTCCTCAAGGTCTCTCTTCCTCCTCCTCCTCCTCCTCCTCCTCCTGGCTAGCTGGTTGTACTTGTTACGGTGTCACATCCTTCTTTTCCAGCTGCAACACCAACTTCCCTCCCAGCCAGCCTCCCTGCTTGGCAGAGGCTACAGCAAAGTGATGGGATAGAGCAGAAGCCGTTTGACTACCTCGGGCGTCTACATATATTAAGTCCTTAGCAGCGTGGATCGCCCCTTCCCGTCTTCTTATCACATTCCTGCCCTGCTGTTTTAAGTCGCCCCGTTTGTCTACCTCTTTTTTCTTGTTATCCCCCATCCCCTATTTCCTTCTTCCTTCCACCCCTTTCTTAATCTTTTAGTTCCTCCCCCCTTTCCCCCCCTCTGTGCTTATGAATTTGGATCCTTGAATTCTCCTGCAAAGGGTGAGTAGAAGAGAATAAAGAATGGTGTTTTTAGCATTTGTTTAAAGGAGTCGGGTGTTCTATTTGGTGTCTTATATAAATAGAAAAGAGAGGGGGTGAGCTTTTAAGCTTCATTCTGCCAGTTTTTTTAAATAGGTTGCTGGTTATTTTTTTCCTAGATTATTACTAACTTTTCTGAAAGTTGATTTAGATTTTAAAAACTTAAGAAGAAATACATTTTTCTTAATACTGCTCCCCTTTTACTTGTTTCTTCCTTATCTTGGCTAACAATGACTTCATCCCCACCTCTTTCATAATAATATTGAACACTGATCATTATCAGTATGAAATGGTTGATGTTCCCTACAAACACTTTATATGTCTATATGTGAATTGTAACTTCAACCATATTTACTTTCATGGATGACACAGACTTATTTCAAAAAGATTCATTGCAACTTTCGGGTAGAAAAATTATATTTTTTCATACATTCCTAGTATTAATTTGTGGACCAGCCTAATGATATATTTTGATATGTCAAAAGAAAAGGAATGCCACATTTTGTAGTACCCATTCAGTTACAAAATGTTTATATGCAGATACTTAAGTATAAAATAATACTATCTGCTTTTAGTGTGTATTGTGGTTATCTACTGTGGGCCCAAAAGAAAAGTGAATAGCTGTTAGGTAGCAAGAATGACTACATTTTGAAACAGGCAAAAATATATTTTAAATTCTTTTTAACTCTTTAGTTTAAACATCAAGACCTTTTTAGATAATTACAAATTATAGTGAATAGATCCTCCAAATTTTGAAGCAGTCTACCAGTAACCACCAGTTGCTGGGGGGCTTTAAGGAGAAATTGCTGTTAGACTCATGTTCTACTTGTGAGTTTCCTAAAAGCATTTATTTGGGCATTGTAACAAGCAATGCTGTATCTGAGGGACCTTGGATATAATTCTGTGACGCTCTCAATAGTCAATAACTTTTGTCTCACAGTTTCTTCATTCTTCATTAGATATTTTTTAAAGCTACTAATAGGCTAAAGTTAAGGATCTTGGATAAAATAAGTGCCTGACTGGTATGTCATAAGCTGTCAGTTAACACGGGCGCCAAAGCCACATTTCATTTTGCAGTTTCAAATTTTGTATGTAATGAGCTATTCTGAATAGATACTGTATAACTGTATGTACAAAGGATGAAGTGACATGTGGCTAAATAGTGTGTTATGATTATCCTTTGTTAATTTAATTCATTTTGTCTGTAAAGAGTCTTAATGCACTTCAGTTCATTGTTCTAGCTAGTGGGAGTGGACCATTACAGGGAATGTGAGTTACTTGTGATAGGTGGCAACAACACATTTAATATTTAAAGAACTAGGTTACCAAATGCATGCTTGGGTTAAAAATGAATCCTAGGTTGCTCTTCCTCAAAGACATAATTCTAACTAGAAAGGCTGGGAGTTTTCCTATTTCATAAAATGGGCCTGTTCAAGAAATAGCTAATATTCCTATGGATATTTCTATAAGGTGAAATCTTGGATACTTTTCCCCATGTAACTTTTCCTTTGTCACGATTTAGCAACCCCTCCCTCTTTTTAACATACTACTTCCTTTATGGTTGCTTCCAAGCTTTGTGAATTTAACAATATAGAATGGCATTATTAGATTTATTTCTGTTTTAGGATCTTGGACCTGGAATCATAACGTGTAAGAATTGCCATGGTTTTTATGTCTATTCTTAAGAAAAATGAAATGCTTCATAAAAACGGGCCAATAACATATGTCCTTTCTTCTTTTGGATTTGGTACTCTGTGCTGTTTTGTATTGTTTTCTGATTGTGCAAATTTCACAAATTTCTCCAGTCTGATGGAAGAAGTTTGGTTTTTGTGGCTTTTTTTCCCCTGAGATGGTGTGCCTCCTAAATTGGCTTTGATATAGATGATACTTTCTAAATTGCTGCCAGATTTTAGCCAAACCACCTGTGTATTTTGTTAAAATTGTTATTGGTCTTTGGAATGGGGAACTAATTCAGGTAGCTGACAGTCTGCTTTCCAAGCCCTTCTCTTCTCTGCAAGAGCCCATGTGTTTTCCTGGTATTTCGGAGAACTGTTTGCTGCCAGTGAAACAGCAGGGCTGACTGGTTGAGCAATGTTGGCAGGAAACTCAGAATAAATATGAATGAAAATAGGCTAGCGGCCATTTGAAGGTGTATTCAGTGGCTCTGCTGGCAACAAAAAGGATCTCCATCTGTACAGCACACATACAATGGCATTTAGAAGAGCAGGTCTTTTATGTCTGGCTAACACTATTAAGAGTCTCAGAGCTTGGAGGAATGTGAACAAGTGTTTTACAGGTGAAGCACCAGACATGGACTCCCAATTTGGATACCACTTGAGTTGAAGATTGCTTAATAAGAATTGCCTTTCACTGCAGGACGTGGCCAACCAGAGGTGCATTATTTAAATACGATAGGATGATAGATCATCAAGCGCCTTAGACATGGACAACAATTTTGCACTTGGGGGCATAATTTTACTTTTTATTTATTTGACGACATGAAAATACTACCAGGGAAAACAAAGGTAATATTTTGAACAGTTCTTATTTATTTTAAAGAATAGATAACAACACCTTGGGAGGTGTAGCAAAAAATATTTTAGTGTCTTTTTTTAAAAAGCAGGAAACCATTAATTTATTATCAAATATAGACAGTGTGTTAATAAACCATCAATCTATTGTCCAATGTTAATAGTCTGATTTTGTGATAAGGAGTTGTGTGTGTGCATGCATATGTCTGCGCTCTTTTGAGACAGTTTTTTGATTCCTGGCAACTGCAGTTTTCTTGGCAAGGTTTTTTAGAAGTGGTTTGCCATCATTGCCTGCTTCCAAGGACTGAGAGAGAGGGACTGCCCTAAGGCTTCATGGCTAACGCAGGACTAGAACATACGGTCTCCTGGTTTCTAGCCTGGTACCTTAACCATTACACCAAACTGGCTTGGTGTCCTATGTTCTAGGTGTTCTAGATGTCCTAAAAATGGGGATGTGGAAGCTGCATGGGAGGCTTGTTCTCCCTGTTTTGTATATGGATAACTACTTTGGATTAATTCACTATTTGCTGTTAATTGGTCTGGTTTTATTATTTGTGGTAAACAATAATTATCCAGGGAGCAATATATTTGTATTTGAGAATGAGCATTTCCCACCCCTGTAAGAATTCCTGTAAGAAAGTTATGTAAGAAAACACTGAGACTCCTAAAGACTGGAGAAGACTAGGAGCTGCTTTTAAATGGCCTATTCCTGGGCATGGAAATCTGGTTTATGATGGTTAGTCAATGTTGGAGACTTTTGAATTAAATGTATTATGAATCTAAATAACTTGATCCCTGTGGCTAGTGGAATGCAATGGAAACTACCTTGATTTCCCTGAAAGATCTGTCTAGAATGATAAAGACAGAGATAAGAGCATGATTGACTCTCCTAAATATCTGAAGTGCTTTCAATGTCCTGCAAGTACTATACTATTGTCTAGCTTGAAAGGAGCTAAAGATTTTGCTTTAGGTAATTCTTTTTGTGGAAATGACCCCTACACATACACAGAGATGATCTTTTCTAAAAGAAGTCTCAGTCCTCCATGAAAAAGTATGGCACAATTCACAAGTGATGTCTCTAAATCTCTAATATCTCTAAATCTCTAATCCAGTTAGGTTAGATGTTCCTAAAACTCCACAAAAAAGCAAATTCGTATAAGGCAGTGATGGCATACCTTTTAGACACTGAGTGCCCAAAAACCGCTCCGCCCACCCCCTGCTCCGCCCCTGCTCTGCCCCCCATTGGGCTACCTACTACCTCCATGGCTCGCTGCAGCAGATCGCCCAGGTGGCCCTGCAGCCTGTGATGGGGCGCGAGGGTGGAGTCTTGTCCCTGCTGCCCCGCTGCCATGTCCTTAGCTGTGCTGTTCCGCGCAGGCCACGTCTGTGGATGACTCTCCTCTGGGGTGGCTGCCGGTGAAGAAGGGGCTGTGGGGGGAGGTGGGGCTGGGGTGACGGTGCACATGCCCACAGAGAGGGCTCTGCGGGCCGCCTCTGGCACGCGTGCCATAGGTTCGCCACCACTGGACAATGAGCCAGTAGAAAAAAGGTGGGTTGTGGTGTATGGGGTCAAATTTTGTAGTCCAAATACAAATGTATACAAATATTTTTAGAATTTTCCTTATTCTTAAGGACTTCAGTACTCAAACCACATTTTCTTCCTAGTCTGATGTTCTCTATGCACTGAAAACACCATTTCCATATTTCCTACAGTTGGATTTCTAATGTTATTAGGGCAGAGAAATATAGTGTACATTACAGTTCTACAGATTTTTTTAATTATATTCTTTGTTATATTGAGCACAGCTTCAACATGATGAAATATACCTATGTATTTCTAGTCTTTTTCTTTTCATATTGGATAAGAGCAATATGTTAATGGATGTTTTGACCTCATATTAACAGTAAAGCTGTTGTTGATATAGAAGTAAGTAGGAGAGGATGCACAATTAGAACAAAAGCATAATATGGTTACCAAGACGTAAGTGATGGAAGAAAGAGGTGTGGGCAGGAAACTGTTCAAGGAGTTTTAGCATGTTTCCTAACTTTTGATTCAGATGAACTATACTAGCACAAATTCCATAACAGCCTATTTCTTTTCCATATAATATGAATTCTTGGATGACAGTGATCCATTAGATACTAGTGAATCCATGGAAAGCAAAAAAAAAACAAACAAACAACAACCCCAAACCCTATATAAGATAGAGGTAGTCCAATTACATTTTTTTCTGCGTCTGAATAAGCGTTGCTATGAAAGTTTAAATGGATTTAGACTGGACTGGCTGAGAATAGTTTAGTTCAGGGAAAATGAAAATGATCTAATTAGTGCTTGTTTGGTAGATGAGTCAATTATGCTTCTGTCCTGCCTAGAAGTGAGTGGACTAGGAGAGAGATGGATTATCCAAACACCAAAGCTGCAGGCAAACCCCCAAAGGCTTGAGCGTGACCTCAAGAAGCCCTCCCAAAATAGGACATGATGTTTAATGTGCCAGTAGGGAAAAAATGATTAAATACATGATTAGGAAGTAATCCTATTAATGACTTAATTAATTTAATTTAACACTAGTTAAGAAAAAATGAAACCAAATTCAGTTTTTGTCTTGTTTATTTCAGAATGTGGCTCCAAGCATGGCAGTCAGAGCGAGGGCAGCTCTCTGCTTGGAAATGTATGTTCCTGGATAGGTTGCAGTGGAGGTGTGCTTTGGATCAAGAAAATCTCCTTAATTCACAGTGATGTTGCTTATCAGCCTCAAATGATACATCAGTCCTAGTCATTCTTAGAGGCAGGTTATTGTATGTAGCTACTGTTTTATATATATATATATTTAATCCCATTTATATCCCGCCCTTCTCCGAAGACTCAGGGCGGCTTACAATCTAAGCACAAACCAATGTGCTTAGCAATAGCCTTCATTCTATGTATATGCCTGCTTATTAGGGCTTTCGTCCCCGCCCCCCAAGCGGCATTATTACAAAGTCAGCTTATTGCCCCCAACAATCAGGGTCCTCATTTTACCTACCTCGGAAGGATGGAAGGCTGAGTCAACCTTGAGCCTGGTGGGACTCGAACCTGCACTAATTGCAGGCAGCTGGTGTTACTTAAGGAGGCATTAGCCCACTGCTCCACCAAGGCTCTATTGTAACCTATACAATAGGTTACAAACCTCTAGGGTTGTGCTTGAAAACCAACCCAAAACCTCAACTGATTTAGAATGTGGCATATGGTTTCTACCTCCACCAATTCCTAATTAAACAGTGCCTGGAAATTAGAGTGCTTGTTTTGAACTTTTAAGACTTTGGAATCTTGAGCTATTTAAAAAAACGGGAAAATTTTTCCCTGATATTTACCTTCCAGTTCATATCTGTAAGGTGGAAAAACATTAAATTAGGATTGATAATGTAAGGGATTGGATGTATTTTAAAGGGAGTGTCTTTTTATAGAATTTCTTTCAAACAAAAGTTTGTTAGGCTGCTAAGTTTAAATGGCAAGGATATAAATTAAAATCAAGTTTTTCAAGGAAACGTAAAGAAAATTGAATTTTATTCTTGATTTAAGAAACATTTTAACAGAATGTGCTGATGTAAGAAAGTGTAATTTGATTAAAAAAACTTTGATTTCTATTGCTGTGCTTGGACATTATTGCTTCTAATTGCTTTTAAACATCTAAGTAGGTTTCCACCCTATATGACATCAGAGTTTTTAGAATGGTAAAAATAACACATATTATAAATATAAAGCATTCCATAAAACTCAGTCCAAAGAGGCCAATAAAATGAATAAATGGATGCATATTGGGGTAGAAAAAGAGAGTCTACCTTATTTACTTACTTACTTACTTACTTAATTTAAGGTGCCCACAACAATTGAAACAAAACCAAAATAAGATCCTAGTTTTGTGTGTGTGTGTGTGGGGGGGGGGGAAACGTAACTAGGATATTCTGCTGAGAATTCTCTCTCAGTCATTAGGACAAGACTACCATTATTCTAATGATATACATAAATGCCATTATTCTGGAATTCTATCCTAAATAAATGGACATAATAAAGAGGTCAATGAAGAAGGAAATGTGGGAAGACTACAGATGCTTCCCCATGTTTTTTTTTAAATCTAAAGGGTGAATATAAATCATGAAGGATACATTAAAAATAATAAAAGGATAAAGTACGATTAGCCTTTACAAATATGTAAACATAGAATCTAAAGCACATGCCGGCCAGACGCGTCACTAGGAAACCGAGCTCACCCCATTGCCAGCAATGGAGAAAAAGCTCCGATATGTTGCGCGATGTCACGTGATGTTGTGAATTTGACATGTCTGATCTAAAGCATTATGGAGATTACCAATTTTCAATATATCAGTTATTTATAATTTTTTATTGTATAAATCTTCTAGAAAAAAATTAAAATCATTACTTTAAACTAAGAATGCCTAGTTAACAAAGCACAAAGCACTAAAATTATACATTATAATAAATTAGATCAATTCTTAATTTCTCAGAGAAGTGAAAAGTAGACTTTAAACGTAGAAATACCCAATTTGGCTTATGGTACATATTCAAGTATTAAGTGTAACCCAGGAATGGTTTCCAGTTAGAATTGAATTTTACATCAGATTGGCTTTTTGGATATGAAGTTATTTTATATATTGAAGCATATTCTCATAACTGGATTAGCCATTCTTATACAATTAGGAGAATTGTCAGCTTAGGTTAGAAGTTGATAAATATGGCCTGTCAGATATTGCTAATCTACACTTCCCATCATCCCTTACTGGAAATTATCTTGACTAGAATTGATGCTAGCAACAGCATTGGGAGAGCTGCCTGTTGTTCATCTTTGCTTTCCTTAGTTTTATAAAGGCTTCCCTGTATTTCCAATGAACAATTTGAAATCTAGGTTAACAATTATAAAAATTCTGAAGGGATATAGTCACTTTTATTAAGAATTTGATCTCTAGAGAACATTCTAAGATGAGATTGTGTCCTCTTAAATGCATGTCTAGTTTTAGTTAGACACTTAATCATTCAAAAGCTGGAACATTCATATGATATAAGCAGATCAATGGCTTGGATCTGTGAGTCCATTGTGAATTTAGAGAGTGTACACTAGAATTGTAACAATTCTTTCCATGACCTGCTGCAGCACAAGCCCCTAAAATTTTGGAGAACTTTTCATACTGACAAGCAGCAATATGAAAAACACTTTGTGAAAACAAATCTTTTTTTAAAAAAAAATGAGTCAAATAAATTTAAAGGAATGGAATTATACTTGTCTTTTCTTTATAGGTCTGTTATTATTTCCATCCACAGTGGATGATTTTTAAAACTATTATATCGGACTGGAATTTAGTTTATGCATAGAAGCAAGGTTGATAACAATCAGACCTGGTGTTTTTGTATTGTAATATTCTCAGTAATCTACATAACTCCAGAGATATTTTTGCTTGTTTCTACAGAAAACCTGGCTCTTGAAAAATGTCTTGATTCATAAATTGTGCTAACCAACCATTTATTTAATAATTTATGGCATAAATCATAATTACTGTATTCATACCACATCTTTATAAGATACCTTACCTGGGTTCAGGTAATACATATAATAAATCCAGACAAACAATAAACCTAAAGAGGTTAGTAGCATGTGTAGGAAAATGTCAGCACATATTCACTCTTTCACCTGACTTATCATTCAGCCATAAACCACATTATGTTTTAATACAAGCATAAGAACGTAGACATACAACTTACTTAGTAAGCTATATCTAAAAGTCTAATTCATAAACCAGCCATTGTCAAAAAGGCAGTCTAAGAATCTAATAGGGAGTTTTGCTGCAGCAGGTTTATATGCATGCATGCATGCATTGCAGATGTAGAAGAAGGATGTTATGTTGGATGCTATGTTTGTCTATGGTAGCCAAAAATCAAGAATCTTTATTAAAAGATAATATAAAATAAAATATATAGTAAAAGTAAATTGTATTTTGTTGCCTGTTGTTTGGTTTGGTTGAAAGAATGGGTTTTGTTAAGAGACAGAAGGTTATTGAATTTAGAAGGGTTACAACTTGAGGTTTGGATGGTATGGGATATTTTTGGAATGATAAACTTAAGGTAAATGTAGATTTTAAAAATCGTTGTGTCAAGCAAGCTATCCTTAGAGTATGGAGCAATTATAAATTCAGACTTTGCCTGAAAATACCTTTGTATCTTTCAGCCCAAGAAGCATTTTATAATAAATCTTTACAGCATCGGACTTTCCTTTTACCACCAGACACATCCACAGCTGAGCGTCCTTTCGGCTTTGGCCCAGTTGCTTCATTCTTTCTGGCACTACTAAGGTACTAGCCCTCTGCTCTTCCCCAGTAGCATATTGGACGCCTTCCGACCTGAGGGGCTCATCTTCCAGCGTCATATCTTTTTGCCTTTTGGTACTGTCCATGGGGTTTTCATGGCAAAGATACTGGAGTGGGTTGCCATTTCCTTCTCCAGTGGATCACATTTTGTCAGAACTCTCTGCTATGACCTGTCTGTCTTGGGTGGCCCTGCACGGCATAACTCATAGCTTCATTGAATTACGCAAGCTCCTTCGCCACGACAAGGCAGTAATCCATGAAGGGGAAGCATTTTATAGATGAGAATTTGTAAATAAAAACAATTAACTTATGATGTATTAGAATTCTGTCGAGATTGTAAAATGAAATCAAAAGAAGACTTGATAACAGAAATATACTCTTGTCAAGGGTTTTTTATGTACAACTGAACGAAAAGTTTAAAGTGAATAAAATATTTTCTGATTTTGAATAAAATAAGACTGAGTTTGAAATAGAATTATGTACTAACAATGGACATGTTATTGCTAAATTGTATAATCTTTTGTTGTGATAAGCAACACAAAAAGAATACGGTAAGTCCAAGAATGCATGGTAAAATGGGTTAAACCTTTTAGCTATGATATACAGATGGACCAATGGGAAAATACATGGATGAAAGGACTGAAATTTACATATGTTCTATTCCTAAAGATAATTTTTATTAAATGATATATTGTTGGTATTTGTCATGGAAGAAATTGTCTACAATGTATAAAGGTACTTTGGATCTTTGCTGGAAATGTGAACAACATGGAGGGACATTTTATCATGCCTGGTGGATATATAAAAAGCTTAAAAATGGATACATGCAAATATATTAATTCAGAAGATTATAAAGGTTAAAATACAATTAAACCAGAGATTGGGTTTTTTTGGGGTGTGTGTCTGAACAAATGGATAGGCAACTAGAAAATGTGGAACTTTGTTTTTATATTTGACAGTTGCAGCATGCTCAAAAGTGGAAATGCTCAGCAATATCACACCACAGAAGAATGGTTGGTGAAGATGATGAACTTGCAGAGATAGCTAAATTAACTTCTTTGCTTAGAGAAAAAACAACATCTACATTTACTGGCTGACTGGAAACCCCTTGTAGACTTTTTACATAAAATGGAAAAAAAATGCACTTATAATTTTGTGATATCGATGATTAGAAAAAAGCAGAGGATAACAGAAACGAGTGAGCTTTCTGTTGTAATCATAAAGTATGACATAATTATGTCATTTTATCTGCTGTAAAAGAAATCTGAAGCATTTTCTTCCTGTACTTTTGTATTTTTTCTCTTTATTTTTTCTCTTCTATTTTTTCCCTTTTGATTAGTTTGTGTTAGTTTTTATATTCTTTGTAAAACTTTCAATTAAAAAAATATGTAAATGAGTATCTTTACTAGAAGGCATAAACTTTTCTGAACTGTAGCTCACCATCGAATGCATGGAATGAAGAAATGGGCCAAGTTAATGCAAAATCATTTTTTTTAAAATTAAATTAAAAGGGCACACATTTGATATCAGGACTCAGAAAAAAAGAGAAGTAATATTATAACACTTTAACCTCCCAGGATACTTGACTACAGGTTTCAAGCTGGTTCTTTTGGAACAATAGGATTTCACTGCGTTATACTGCTGAACTCCCATGAAAAAGTCCTAAAAGACATGCAGTACTAAACATAATAACATATTATCAATTAATTGTAATCTGTCTCATATATAATCTACATCTACATAACCTCTCTATCTACATACCCCCCTCTCGTCTTATCCCAGTCAAATCCTACATCAGTTCCACGACTTCATACATCCAATGAAATAAGCTATAATTCAAAAAAGCTTATGCCTTTATATAAAAAAATGTTGATCTGAAAATGCGCTACTCCTGATTAGTGCTTGCATCTTTTAATTCTTTTTGGAGGTCCCAGAAGGAAGGAAATTTGCTCACTTGGCTGACAGAGCTTGCTAGCTTTGTGTCACTGATGGAGATGATTTAGTATTAACATTAATTGTACAAACTAAATTACCTTTAGGGGCTTTCTGGATCTTAATGGCTGATGGAGTAAACAAAATGCTTACATATGGGAACTTTGATGAACCTTTCAGCACAGATCACTTTTTTTTAAAATGCACCTTTTAAAAACATTTCCTGCTGATCAATACTGGAAGAGAAGGAACAGTTATGAAATGAGTAGTAGTGTTTCTGAAATTGTGGTGGGGCCGGGATTTCCTTCTATATAGGTATACTTGTGCAAATATTTGAGATACAGATTTCATGTATTTCAAACTGGCTCAATTGAAGAGTCACATATGCTTCTCATTTTTTTAGAAAAGGAAGGATCAATGTACAACCTTTCTTAAAATATTAAGTTAAATCCATATGAATTAAACCATACTTAAAACTTTGCAGATTTCCAACATACTCAAAACATACCTGAATTTACCTTTTGTTCATGTAAGTTCTGAATTAGAAAAGTAGTTAGATTGAAAGTTTATTACCTTTTACAAAGTGAAAGATTAAAAAAGGCCAAGCTTAATATATTTTTAATTTCATGGGAACAGAATTTACAAAAACATTGAAGAAATTCAGCTGCTGCTTTAGGGAGAGAACCACGGGAAGCCCTTGGATTAAAGTTTTTATTTATTCTTTGTGTGTTTATTTTCAGCAAAACCACATCGTTTCCATTATTCTTACAGTCTTGCCTAGTTTCAGATCTCTTCACTCCCCTCATCCAGTTGGTAAGATAATAAGAAATTAAGCTGGCTGGCATGGCTGGCAAATTAAGATTTTTAGGACAGACCTCTGGGCATTATATAGCTTAAAATATAATGCCTGTGAGCTTAATAAATTATTTATTTATTAATCAAATATAGTGGCCCATCCCACCCAAAGCAACTCTAGATAATTATGTTTTGAGAGTCAATAAAATGCTGGGATTCTGTCCCCAGAGATTTTTTTTTTATTCGAATGAATTACTGACATTTCCTTGGTTGTATTTCATATATTTTTTCTCCTGTATTTTATTATTTTTAAATAAATTCCCCCCACCTCTTTATTTTCACAGGATTCAATGTTATTGCTGCATGTACAGTATTTCATTTTACTATTTTTGATTTGATATCACAAAGATTCTAAATTAAAATACAGTCAACCCCTACATGCTTTTGTGGGACAGAAATAAGGCTTTAATGCTAGTATGAGTAGGTGTAGCATCTTTGTTGGTACTGACATTTCCCCTGGACCATTATTTTATTTTTTCTTGTCTTTTAAGTAAAGACTAGTACAGGTAGTCTTTGACTTATGACCACAAACAAGCACAAAATTTCTATTGTTAAGTGAGACAGTTAAGTGAATTTTACCCCATTTTATGATCTTTTTTGCCGCAATTGTTAAGTGAACCACTGCAGTTATTAACACAGTTGTTAAGTGAATCTGGCTTCCCCATTGACTTTGCTTGTCAGAAGGTCGCAAAAGGTGATCACATGACCCCCGGACACAGCAGCAGTCATAAATATGAGTCAATTGCCAAGTATCTGAATTCTGATCATGTGACCATGGGGATGCTGCAATGGTAGTAAGTGTCAAAAATGGTCATAAGTCTTTTTTTTTTCAGTGTCATCACAACTTTGAATGGTCACTAAACAAACTGTTGTAAGTCAAGGACCATAGAATAACAGTATCAAGGAGCAGAATAAGTAAGTGATGTCAAATTGTGTTGCTCTGTTCTACGTGCAATCTCAGTGGGTGCCATTTTGTGTAGAATTTAATCCTGAGTTGTAATAGGAACAATCCTGAGTGGGATTGAACTCATTTTCTGAGGCAAAGCTGGGAAACTGCCTGACTTGGTCTAGACCAGGGTTTTTCAACCGGTGGTACGGGTACCACCAGTGGTACTTTGCCACCTGGCAGGTGGTATGTGAAGTAGCAGGGCAGAGAGGAATGAGCTGAAGCGGCGGCAATGCCACAGAAGCCCAAGGAAGAGACAATTGGAGCAGCAGAGCTGTCGGGGCTCTGCAGAGGCGCAGGTTCAGTGCTTGGCTCCAGCTGATCGGTGCTTCCGGGAGAGGAAAGGATATAAAAGGAGGTGGCTTTGGCGGGAAAGGGCCAGCAAGGGGCTGCCCCGTCCTGCCCCCTGGGCGCGCAAAGAGGAGGCGAACGCTTAACATTGCTGCTGACCGTCCCTGCTGATCGCTGAGAAAGGAAAAAGGTAGGAGAATGCTTCCCTTTCCCTTGGGACATCAGCAGTCATGCGCTTACCGCCTTTTCCTTGCACCCTCAGGGGCGAGGCAGAGACGGAGGGGGCTCGTTGGCTCCAGGGCTCCCTGTGGATCTAAGGCTGAGCACGTTCCAGCTTTGATGGCCCCCACCAGTAGATTAGTGTCACACCTGCTTGCTGACCTGGCCTTGAAGCCACCAGGCTAACCTTTCATCGGGATCGCCCCTGCCTGTGTGAGACAGCCATGGCCGGCAGCAGCATGGCCATCGGCAACACTGGCAATCTCTCCCCCTCCCGTCATCCCTTCCTGAGCGCAGAGGAAGGAAAGAGAAGCAGGGGAGGAAGGAAGGAAGGAGTGAGATGGGAAAGGGACTGTCTTCTGAGTGCTACACAGGTTCATTTTTTTTAAGCTGCCAGAGGCTTAAAAAGGAAGGAGGCTTCCCATTTTGACCCCTTCCCCCCCACTGTCGTTGCTTTTGCCCGAAGGGCCTCTGCATGGCTCTCAGCTCACCTCTCCCAGACCCACGCATGTGTGTGTGTGTGTGTGTGTGTGTGTGCGTGCGCACACACACACACGAACACACACACGTACGTGTGTGGAGGAGTGGGTCTCACCTCTTGCAGCCCACGCTGTGACATTGAGGAAAAAAAGAACAGGAGAGGTAAGAGAAGCTGTGACGGGAGCTTCTTGCAGCCTTCCACGGGGCTGGGGCAGGAGCTGAGGGGTGCAGGGTGTGATGCGATCAGTGGCATATTGAGAAAAAGAAACAAGGATTCCAAAAAAGGGGAGGTTTTGGCAGGAGAGGGAGAGAAAAAAAAGAATGGGGGAAAGAGAAAGGGAGTGCAAAAGATAAGAGAAGCGCAGCCTTGAGAGGAATCAGCTGTAGGTGCATGGGAGAGAAGTGGGGGGAGAGAGGAAAGGCTATAAAAGAAGAGAAGAGAAGAGAGGATATAAACGGGGGAGAGAAGAAAGGATATAAGGGGGGAGAGAGAGGATATAAAGGGGAGAGAAGAGAGGATATAAAGGGGGGAGACAAGAGAAGATATAAAGGAGAGAAGAGGATATAAAGGGGGAGAGAAGAGAGGATATAAAGGGGAGACAAGAGAGGATATAAAGGAGAGAAGAGGATATAAAGGGGGAGAGAAGAGAGGATATAAAGGGGAGAGGAGAGGATATAAAGGGGGGAGAGCATATAAAAGGGGGAAGGGAAGAGAAGATATAAAAGGGAGAGAAATTTGTTAAATGAGTTTTGCCCCATTTTATGACTTTTCTTGCCACAGTTGTTAAGTGAATCACTGCAATTAAATTAGTAACATGGTTGTTAAGTGAATCTGGCTTCCCCACTGACTTTGCTTGTCAGAAGGTTGCAAAAGGCGATCGCATGACCCTGGGACACTGTGACCATCATAAATATTAACTGGTTGCCAAGCATCCGAATGTAAATCACCTGACCCTGGGGATACTGCAACGGTCATAAGAGTGAAAAACGGTCATAAGTCACTTTTTTCAGTGCCATTGTAACTTTGAACAGTCACTAAGCGAACTGTTGTAAGTCAAGGACTACCTGTACTTTATCACTTTTTTCCGGGTTTTTGGGTCATCAGGTTTGTGACACCTTGCTAGGCAACTGGTGGTACTTGAATACTGCCATTTTCTAAAAGTGGTACAATCGGTGAAAAGGTTGAAAAGCCCTGGTCTACTCTTGACTCTAGCTGATTAGCATGCATTAGTTTTAGAAAAATAAGGAAGCTGTTAGTAACCCTGTAAAGAGGAACTTGGTGCTTATTTGTAAAGAGCTTTGTTTCTGATGAGGCCTACCAAACTTAACAGAGTGAGCGCCTGTTACTCATCCCAGCTTCTGCCAACCTAGCAGTTCGAAAGCACGTAAAAATGCAAGTAGAAAAATAGGGACCACTACGGTGGGAAGGTAACAGCGTTCCGTGCGCCTTTGGCGTCTAGTCATGCCGGCCACATGACCACGGAGACGTCCTCGGACAAGCGCTGGCTCTTCGGCTATGAAACGGAGATGAGCACCAGCCCCTAGAGTCGGAAACGACTAGCACACATGTGCGGGGGAACCTTTACCTTTACCTTTACAGAAACTCCTCACATTGCCCATTTGGTGATACATGCAAAAGTAAAGGTCAGCAACTTGGAAAATTAATAATATAGTTCATGTTGACATTTCAGAAGGATTGCTGGTTGGGGTGTGGTACACTCCAGAGTGTTTTTTTTTTATAGTGGATGTGTACTCTTTTATTTCATGCTTTCAACCCAAAAGGAAAGTATCGCCAATTTCTTTTTCCCAGCACAATCTTTCTTTTGTCTCCAAAGTTTAAGAAAGAGATTTAAAACAAATCTTGCAGTTTATTCTTATTAAATGAGACTGATGTGGAATAGACAAAACTTTTAATGTTGGAGTTATGGCTGTCCCATAAGGCTATGAAAGGCTTAGGAACAATCCCCCAAAATACAGAGAGGGGGTTTAAAAGTAAACAAATATGTTCTGCTTTATTCTCAACATTGCCTGGGGTGCCTGCGGTGAAAATGTAATAAAGCATGAAGCTACTTCTCTCTAGGGTTGCCTTTGTATCTCCAGCAGCATGCCACTCCTAAAACCATAAGGCTTTAAAGGGGAAGATTTCCATAGTGTTTCTTTTTAAGCAAGACTCTCTAAATTTATTTATTTATTTATTTTTGGGACTTATATGCCGCCCTATCTCCCGAAGGACTCAGGGTGGCTAACAACAATAAAAACAACAATACAAAAGTTAAAAGAAATTAAATAAACAGCCCCAATAAATAAGTTAAACTAAACAATTAAAAATTAAAAAACATTTTAAAAACCCTGTCGTCAGTCCAGGTCAGCCTGATGAAAAAGGAAAGTTTTGAGGCCGCGGCGAAAGGACCGGAGATCCGGGGCCATCTGGAGCTCAAGGGGGAGTTGGTTCCACAGGGCTGGCGCTCCCACAGAGAAGGCCCTCCCCCTGGGGGTCGCCAGCCGACATTGTCTAGCCGACGGCACCCTGAGGAGGCCTTCTCTGTGTGAGCGCACTGGGCGATGGGAAGTCGTTCCTGGCAGCAGATGGTCCTGCAAGTATCCCGGGCCTAGGCCATGTAGGGCTTTAAAGGTAAGTACCAGCACCTTAAATTGCTTTGTTTGTATTGAGAGGAGGCTAATGTCCCTTTCATGTACAAGGGCATGTTCTCTCCCAAAGACGTCACAGGGCTTTGGGAAATACAACTGGTAACTATTGGGCCAGCTCCTGCTCCAGAATAAGAATACCGAAGATAGTTTTGCAGCATTTCTTCTTAAAATGCAAGTAGATAGATGTTTTTCCATTGGTGGGGACTTTCACCTTTTCTGGCTTCTGAGCCGTCCATTTCCCCTTAACCAGAACACCACAATGTCCTCCCACCATCCCACCTACTGTATCTTTCCCCTTGCTATGAAGGACAGTTTAGGTGCTTTCCTGCCTGGCGGCTTAGTTGTTTATTCTTTTTCTTTTGCTGAAGCCTTCTGCATCCTGGTGCCTTCTAGATGAGTTGGACTTCATTGCTTAAAGTCTCAGAAGCCAGCATGCTCAATTTGGGATTATAGGAGTTAAAAGGCAATTCACCGGAAAGGTCCCAAGAAGAAGAATGCTGCTTCAGCGATTCATGCTTTCCTTTATGCCCTGCACAGTGTCAGCACAGCTATACGTGCTCTTGTATTTTCATACTGTTTATCCCACCTGATTGCCGACTTGGCTTGCTTTTGCACAATGTTTGCCTAGTTCTTACAGCAATGCCATCGATGCATGTTGCGATGAAGGGCTTTGTTTCTTACACAGCTTGTCACAAGCTATATAACACTGATTTGGGCTGATGGAGAATGATCAGTCAAACATCACCCAGCTAGCTTCCATGCCAAAGGCAGGACTAGAACATGGGTGTTCCTACTCCTAGTCCAGCACACCACATTGGCCCTCTGAAATTATCTATATAATATGTTGATATGGCATGGTGCTGTTATGCTTTGAAATATTATGAACTCATATCACAGAATTAAACTACTATAAAGACATTGGATTGTATCATCGATTAAGAACGTAGAAATCTATTTGTTCCTTGCCTACTTCTCACCTACTGAAGCCAAATAGCCAATGGATTTCACCCACGTGTCACACCTAAGCTTAGTTTAGTCATTTGACAAATCTCCATATTTCCCTCCTTAAGAATGAAAAACACAACAGTACTAAGTTATATCACCATCTTTTCATGATTCTCCAGATTGACTGCCTTAAAAACAGCTGCTTCATTCTAGCTCATGTTAGGTCCAGCCATATGTAGTCCCATAGCAACTGCCACACTGTCTTTTAAAAAAAAATATATCCCAGTTCATGGCCATATGGTTGATCTTATGTGGGCATTCCTAATCAGACACAGATGATTCACTTGCTCTTAGCCCTTACATTTCTAGCGAACTTGAGATCCTTCTTGGACAGCCTGCCTCCTTCTCTTCCCTGTGTCATTCTTTGGCATATACCTGAGACAAACGCCTCTTTTAGGATTCATGCTTGGATGCCATACTGATTACTGTAATGACTGGCTGTGTCTGATTGTTATTTGGATGTGCACCTAAACACTGGAGAAACAACAGAATATGGGATGGTGTTCTGTTTTCCTGTTTTACTGGAATTTTCTCTATCAGAAAT
Source organism: Vipera berus (assembly GCF_964194415.1). Classification (NCBI taxonomy): domain Eukaryota; kingdom Metazoa; phylum Chordata; class Lepidosauria; order Squamata; family Viperidae; genus Vipera; species Vipera berus. The sequence continues at coordinate 196,789,113 of NC_138202.1, read as the reverse complement.
GAGCTAGCGTTACAGACACGTTCTTGCATGCACTTTCTTGTATCACCACTACCTTGTGAGGCTGGCCAGTTTCGCACACTTTGATATAACTGGGATGAAGGAACTTTTTTTTAACCATCTCTACTTTTCTTCTAATGGGGAGACCAGAGTTCCAGGCTAATGATCTGAAACTGGAATGGACAGGTAGGAAAGGTGGGGGCTGGATTGGACCTTGTATCTTGTTAGTGAGAGTCAGTATAAAAGAAAATTAGAGAAGGTGACATCTAAACAGCTTGAAAAATAGGAAGAAAATTTTCCGAAATTCTCATGGCTACTGTCAAAGAGATATTTACCTGCTAGGTCTCCCCCTTTGCAGCCATTGTATTGTATTGCCTACATGTAGTCTGCCCATCAAAGTCTTAATGGACGGAAAGGAGACCAGTCCCATGACAACATTTTTTGTGGCAGTTGTTAAGCAAACCAGTAGTTTGCTATTGGAGCAGTTTTGTCAAAAACTGGATGTAAATGCCAGGTTTTAGCAAAACCATCCTAAAGCATGGTCATGTGATTGTTGGAACTTTAAACAGTCCCAAGCAACCAACCATAAGTCATTCATTCATTGTCTGAAGGATCCAAATTTATGTCTATATTTTATTTTCAATCTGGAGAGGATTTGATCTTCTGAGATGTCACCAATCTACAATTTAAAACATAAAAGATATCACAACAAAGGAACATATTTTGAGGCTGAAAGAAAAAAGATTAGGCCTCAAAAGAGGAAGTGTAAACAAAGAACCAGTGAGTAGGTGATCTAAAATGGAGATTGGGCCTCAGAAAAAGACCACATTGAAGGAAATCAGGCAGGCTTGCCTTGAGTACACACAAAATAAAATTGAAACCTTAACTGCACCTAGCAATCTTTTGTAGGTTAGATTGCTGTTGGCATTGTGTGTTTCAGTCCACAACTTAGAGTCCTTCTTTTCCTTGAGGTAGCTGTTGCTCCAGGACAGAATTCAAAAGGACACATCCTCTTAACCATCAAGGGGAGAGTTGTTCTTATTTAAGGACTTAGTCAACCACACTTAGAGATGCAGTAATTAAAAAGGAAGGCAAAATACAGGTATTCCACTTATGACCACAATTGAGCCCAAATTTCTGTTGTTTCATGAGACAGTTTTTAAGTGAGTTTTGCCCCATTTTCTTGCCACAATTGTTAAGTGAGTCACTTCAATTGTTAAATTAGTAAATAACCTGGTTGTAAAGTAAGTCTGCCTTCCCCATTGACTTTACTTGTTAGAAGGTCGCAAATAATGATCGCATGACCCCAGGACACTGCAACCATCATAAATATGAGCCAGTTGCCAAGTGAATTTTTTTTTAATTGAAAAGTTTTACAATACATTTTTTAAAAAAACAAAACCCCTCCCAACCCCCTCCCCTCTCCCCAACCCTCCCCAACACCTCCCTCCCCTCCCCCTCCCCCCTCCCCGACTTCCCAGAGCTCAATACAGGGTATAAATATACAAACAATCATAGTCTACCTTATGCAAACAACAATAAAATATTAAATCTATCACACTTTAACTCTTATAAAATAACTACAAGCAATTTAAATATCACATCAATACTTATTCAAATGCTAGATGAAACTTTTTAGTCCCATATTTATTCTAGATATAATCAATCCATCTTCTCCACTCCACAATATATCTCTGTTGCGACTGGTCTTTCAGGTACGCTGAGATCTTTGCCAGTTGCCAAGTGAATTTTGATCATGAGATGACAGGGATGCTACAGCAGTTAAGTGTGAAAAACATTCGTAAGTCCCTTTTTCCAGTGCTGTTGTAATTTTGAACAGTCACTAAATGAAAGGTTATAAGTCAAGAACTACTTGTAGAATGCAGGAGACACCTGAGGAGTTTCAGCATATAACTTTTTCAGATGGTCAGAAAAAAGTGATAAGAATGGCAATGGAATAGAAAACACATTTTACCTCTTCTGATTGTGTTTGTACAGTGCACTAATCCATAGTGAACTGACCTATGTTTTGGGGATTAATCCAGTTGCCTAATTTTATGCAACCTTTAGAGGTAGAATTTGAGTCACAGACAAATCCAGTACATATCAGGGGCAGTTTCACCTGGTGCACTTGGGTGCAGGATCATCATCTGTGATGCTATGTGCATTTTGGAAACGTTTATAACTCTCTAGGGATTATACAGATGTGAAGACCTCTATCAGTCTTGCCTAAGAGTGACTAACCACTTTAAGAGTATCTGTGCATGGATAAATCCATTTTCTCTGTAGATCTGAAAAGTCTTAATATCTCTGCAATGGATCTGGAATATCTTGAAAATCAGTATATCTTGTAGCGGTAGTGGTAATGATGCTTATTTCTTTTTGTCAAAATGTCTGAGAACTGCAAAGATAAAGAATTCTAAATCAGATTCCATACTATGGTAGAAGTAGTTTTCCAGGAATAGGAAAGCTTGCTTCTTTTGTGATATTGCTTGTCAGGGTGTATGTTTGCGGGTGTATGCATGCGCTTATACCAAAACATGCACTGGTGGTTTGTCTGGTTTCTTCTTCTAATGGTTTTGCTGGATTTATGCCATGCCGCAAACAAGATTAGAATATTTATTGTGAAACAGGAATAGTGTCTCTAATTTATAAACTTAGCTAAGGAGTAGGAAAAGATAAGTCTTGTTTGGTTTCAAATTATCTTCTCAGGAACTCTAAGGTACTACAAGAGCATGATGAGGATCCAAGAGCAAAAAAAGAAATAAAAAAGACACTCCAATACAGTCTGTTTTCTATCAGTAGAGCTTAGGCCTCTTATTCAAAAGTTCTGGGAACTATTTTTTTTAACTAAGCCATTCTATGACCTGAAAAAAAATCTGCACCCTGTTTTTTGAGTTATAAATCATAATTACCCCCTCTCAGTAACTTTAAGAAGTTCAGTTATGTTTACCACTTCAAGCCATTTAGTATTTACCACTTCAAGCCAAGTTGGTGACAGCAGCCATTTTTGTTGTTCGTGTGCCATTAATTTATAAAAGGGCTCAGGTTTCTTTCTTTAAAAAATCTGGGCAACATTGACTGATATAAACTCCACCCTTCTTTTTTCTTCACATAGTTTTCTCTCCAAGTCATCTTGTTTCCAGGATTGAGCATAGGTAGCAGAAAAATGCCTGGAAGGAATAACATTGCAGAATCAGTTCTCCTTACCTGTAAACACGTTTTTAAGCAGGCTACAAAACAAAACAAAACAGACCAGCCAACCAAACAATCAAAGGAGAACATCTTCCTGCACACGTCTTGAGTAACTGTGGCAGATGTCATAAACAAATCTGACTGTTGCTACTAAAATATTAAATGCGTGCAATATTTTTGGTTTAGTTGAGGCAATATTTTTACAGCTTCTGGTACCAAGAAACCCTTAGAGGAAGTATCCTCCCCTCCCACATTTTTGCATAGATGATTGAGTGGACATTGATTTTCATTTGGAAAAGCAACAGTAGTTGCAACTATGTACAGTAGTTCTTATCTAAGAATCTAAGTTGTTGAATTGTCTAAGAGTAATCATCATTAGTGTGCTTGTACATCTTTGCAAACTTATCAGATTTTGGCTGGGGAAAAAAATCCAGGCAACCATTAGATGGCCTCAGAGGGCTATTTATGCACATCTTTGCTGCTATCTAGTGGCTGTCGGGATTTTTGCAGCCCAGACCTGGTAGGCCTGATATTCTTACAGTGCTTATGTCCAATGTATATAGCTAAAATATACTGTATGTGTTAAAACAATTGGAAATAAGCATATTTATAATATCATAATAATTGCTTTTATGGAAAATAAAAGGGCTTACAGTTCAGAAACAAAGAACCAAATTACAAGTAATACTAAATCCAGTGCTAAGATTTCTGCCAAGATTACTGAATACTGCATTGTTTAAGAGGTAAGACAAATGCTTAGGTTGTACTTTGTTGGATGCCTGCTAAGCAAACAGTTTTAAATAAAAAATTTGAGAAGTTTTCTTGTGTTTTTTTTCTTTGTTTTAGTGGTATAATGAAAATGAATTTTGGCACCAGGGCTGTATTGATATCCCTATTGTAGAGTATCCCATGTTTTGTCTTGGTTTTTTTTAACGTTTAGTATTTTTATTTGATATGTCCTTATATCTGAGTTATTATATCTAATGACAACCCTGTGAAGTAGGTTTATAAATAGCCATTTGAGTATTTTAAGCTAAAATGTATTATAGCTACTTCAGCTATAAATATGTACACCTAGATGTGTGCTCATTTGAAGAGTGAACATCAAATGTATATAAAGTGACAAGCACATTAATGCTTAATTATGAGCATTTACAAAGCAGTGGTTTTGGTAATATAGATTTCATGCATTTCAACACAAGTCCTAAAACTAGTTACAGAGAATCCAGTTAAACAAAAGGTTCACAAGCTTTGAAGAACCACAATAATTGTTAATTAAACCATTATTTAATCTTATAGACGTGACTTGCAATTTATGATAATACATCATGCATTGATATAAAGTGAACTTTTATCCATTATGCTTAAGACATGTCTGGAGTAGGACGGTGTTGAAATAGAATAAATACATGGAATAAATATTTTTAAAAAGTTTATATCATAATGCAGTCCTTAAGAATTTATTATTATTATCAGTTAATTTTTTGTAACTAACATGACTACTGTTTGGGACTTCCTAAATAATTTCCCCAAATGTGAATAAAGGAGGGCACTGGATGCTTCCATATGTACCCCTTCTCCCCCACAAAGACCCTCTCAATAGCTGAAATTAGGTTTCTTCTCCATGCTTTTTGTAAAAATGCCTATGAGTTGGTAACTGATATATTAAAGTCCCAGCAGAAGCAGCAGAGGTTTAGGAATTTCCGGTTTCCCAAAGTTATCCTGTCCTTTTAGGCAAGTAATTGTTTCATTTTACACTTTACAGTCCTCTATGGGCAACTATGACTGCTTTAGAACCTGTGGACCAACTCCCAGAATTCCCTAAGCCCTAATCCTTGCACCAGAGACTTTGGCTGGTGCTGTATATATAAGTAAGAATCTAGTCTATGGTAATAGTTCAGCTATTATAGATGTACATGGTGCATACTTATTATTCTGTTTCTGGAAAATTGAAATTAAATATAGATACATATTTACACAAACAAGCCTTTTTTGTAGATGACCTAAGGGAAGTTTTGAAATTTACTTACCGTAATCCTTCACCAAATATTCTTATTCCGTAATACACAAGCAGCACCTTAAAATTGATGAGGAAAAATACACTTTTTAAGTTTCTCCCTTCACATATGCATGAATATAGTTCTGTGCAGCAGATTTCTATCTTACCTCTTGGAAACAGAAGGGTGGTTAAAAATAACAACCAATGTGGCCTACATGTTTTTCCATGTCAGTTATGGAAGAAAATGAGGAACTGAAAGCTAGAAATAAAGCAGAAAGCAACTATGTTTTGGGTTAGTAGTTGCCTTTGTATCTTTGGTGGTTATAACTCTAACTTATTATAACGTGCAAAGACACAGACCGCAGGCTTAATATTAAATATTTCTTCCTTCAAAAAACAAAAGAACCACATTAGAAAGCTAGAAAGTACAGTTACAATGTCTGTAAGGTTGTACTTAATGTCGAATTCTCACTGAGGTGATAAACTCCTTGTCTATGGAGTTCTGTCATGAGGCCCATGAACCTCTCTTGCTGCTGCTAATACGTTTCTTTAATTATCTTTCTTTTTTAAAAAAATATTTGGACGCTTGCAACAGCTTAAATGCCAGCTACTACTATTTTAATTTTCTGAAATACTGCTGTAGAGATACTGTATAGATTTTGGATAAATGACAGGTGAGGAAAGATGAAAGAGATTTGGGTGTAGGAATAAGAGCATCTGATCAATACACAGATTATGAACCTGAGAGGATGGGATGGGAAAGTTGAACATGGAGGAGAAATTTGCAGATTAGTAGAGGGATACTGTGTGATTTGATACTCAAGTGAATAGGAACCGATTTGGAGCCAGATTTTTGGGGGAGGGGACGTAATAAATGTAAGATCTGATCTTCCTATTAATACAGGCAAATAAATAAATTGGGAATGGCTTGTCCATGGAGAAGTAAATGTTCCTCTGGAGCAAAAAGTTGTGTATTCAGACAAATAGATTTATAGTTTGGTCCGAATCCCAGAAAACCCCATGTAATCATATACATATGGGGGCGTGGTACCTAGCGGCTAAGATGCTCGGCTTGTCAACTGGAAGGTTGGCAGTTTGAGACCAATGTGATGGGGTGACTTCCCATTCCTGTCCCAGCTCCTGCCCACCTAGCAGTTTAAAAGCATGCAAATGTGAGCAGATAAATAGGTACCACTTTGGTGGGAAGGTAACAGCGTTCCATATAATCATACTAGCCATATGACTACAGAAGTGTCTTTGCACAATGCTGGCTCTCTCAGCTAGGAAATGGAGATGAACACTGCTCCCCTAGAATCAGGGGAAATCTTGTTTTTTTAGTTGTATATACAGTATAGGAAGAATCTCTCTCAATTCATCTGTTTTTCACAGGCTTGTTGAAATAACTGGGTTTATTCCTTCAATGTGCTCACAGATTTAGTTATAAGTTATCTACTCCCCATTATCACTGGTCTCCCTCTGAAATAATGTGTAAACATTTTAACAAGCAGTAAAAGAAATCATTCTCAAATGCACCTGGATGCACCACTTCTTACATGAGGCCACAATTTGACCTCATCTGTGCCAGTGAAGTATTGTTTATTTCTCTTAAGTATTTCATATTGTAAATTATATTGTTTTGTATATTTTGAGGTATACAAAACAAGTGTTTAATTTTTAAAAAATATTTGCATCTTTTTCTTGCTCAGCTTCCACTCTCTTGTGACTTATACTTGTCCAGAAGAGGAAAAACTGCACTGTTATTTTCTGGGAAGAAGAGAAAGAAAGAGAACCTGCCAACAAAAAAGGTTTAACTTTATAATATCAGGGTATTCCCTAGTAGTTGGACTGTGTGTGCCATCTTTCCTTCTACCTCCTCTTATCTGTTTCAGGCCTCCCATCAGACTGGAATTCTGGACAAGCAGCCTAGAGGCAGGCCAGCCTTGGAAGCACCTTCTTGCACCTTTAAATGTTCTTACTACAACAAAAATCTGGCAGCCTAAATCTGTCTGTCTGTCTGTCTGTCTGTCTGTCTGTCTGTCTATCTATCTATCTATCTATCTATCTATCTATCTATCTATCTATCTATCTATCTATCTATCTATCTATCTATCTATATTTTATCTGTATCAATCTAATTTATATGCTGACCATCTCATTTTCCAAAATGAGAAAAATTGTGAAAATGGATTTATGTTTTTCTCATGTTTCTGTTATCATAAAGTTTTCCCACTTTGTTTTCCTTCAACAAAAAGCTTAGGGTTGATTTACTGTGTGCGATTCCATCATCCCCCTCAGAATCATCTATGGATTCCTAGTAATGTGTGGGATCCTGCCTTCTTTTCCCTATTATTGTTTTGCTAATAATAAATATTGGGGTATAAAGCGTTTGTTTTAAGTCTGAAAAACCTAAGCTTGTGTATCACCTGTTCAGTAGCTGATTGGTTAGGGTTTCCAAAATATTTACGGTATATACCTAGGCCTAGCTAATCTATATTTCCTGTTCTGTATTTCCCCCAGAAAGACATGGAAAAGCAACACAAATCTTTTAGGTTTAACTAGTCCCCAGAAAATGTGTGTGGAGATTCAGGTAACACAAAAGTCCCTTCTCAAGCATTTGCCTGAGTATGCACACTAAAGAAAGAATGGGTTTACGTGTGCAGGCATATTTCTACTTCCTCTGACCTCCATGTGTTTAGCTGTGGTATCTGGGAGATGAGTTGAAGTGTCCTTGTGTTGACTGAGGCATAAAATCTCAGTGTGATCTGGGCCCCTGGATAGTACAAATCAATTTCACAAAACATGACTACAACTCCACTGTAGATTTCCTCAATGAAAGGATGGTGATTTTGACAAACCTGGGACCTGCTCAGCTAAAGGGCCACCTGAGCATCTAGGAATCTGAAGATGAAGAACATTCCTTATGACCTGGAAAATATGGGGTTACTCATTACTGATGGAATTCTAGATTACCTTTGTACCGAGTTGGTAGCTAAAGTTGAAGTTTTTCTATAAATTAGATTACTGTATGTGAACATTTTTAGACCATCTGGCTCTAACAAACATCATTTAACCTTGTGATTGTAGGCTACAAAACCTAATACCTACAACACATTTTATGTAGGTCTATGCTTTTAGGTACTTTTGGAAGCTTCAGCTTGTCTAAAAATGCAGCAGCCCGTATGTTTATAAATGTAGGTTGTTAGCAAAAAAGTTGTTGTGGGGAAAATAGGAGGAGGAGTATTAAATATGTTCCAACCTTTGAATTTATAAAAATAATAAAGATAGAACGTAAATAAAGTAAATAATAATAAGCACTTACTACTCTATAATTGTTGTTTATATAGACTTCAAAGATAAGGGTTGGGGGCAACTTGAATCATCTCATTACATCCCCTGCCCTGTGCAGGAATCCACTATTACAGCATCCTAGCATCTAGCTCTCCTTCAATGAAGGAGTCCCATTACCTTCACAGAGGTGCTTGCTTGATAACTTTTGCCAGTAAAAAAAGAAAGAATACAAGCTCTGCAAGTGTATGGAAACACTGCAGTGATTGTTCTCTTTAAAATCAAAGCTTTTGTGTGATTCTTCTTAAAGCAGAGGTTTAGATCATTCATATAGTGAGTAAATACAATATTTGATGTTCACATCCCAGTTGCTTAGGTCAGTATTTTTGCCAAGCGATAGTAAATGGAATCTTGTTTCTCAGCAAGGATCCTCAAACAAACAAACAAAAAAAACATAGAGAAATGTTCCTGGAAGACAGTGTTTTTCTCACTGCTCCACAATCAATGTGCAACAGTGATAGACCTAAGGATCTATTATTAAAGATTCAAGTCATAAGGATGTGGCAAGGTCAGATTTGCAGGTATTGAACTGATATTTCACACTAAAATATGCTTTAGAATTCTCTGCTATGTACAAGGATTACCTATAAGTACAAAAGAATAACCAGAGATGCCTTGCAGCCTGAGAAAATGGAGGTGGGGTTTAGGGCCAAGTGTTGTACTACTGAAGGTCATTTGGACCCCAATTTTAGGACAAACCCATCCCTAAGCCTGATGTGAATACAGTGAGATTATCTGTTACGCCTTTAAAATTTTATAAGCCTACCTAAGTAGCAAGATGGTTACAGTACAATATGTCTTCTCCATCCTGTTTTTGAAAAATAAGAATAATGCTGACCTCCTGGCTAAGGAACTCTAGTATCCCAATGGTTCTGTAAGACTTGTTTGGGTTCTTGTATTTCTTCTCCCTTCCTTTGGTAGGTATTTGACTTGGCAATAAGGAGAAATTACATTGTCTTGAGTAATTTCTGTCTGAAATATCTTAGGCCTTGTGAATGTTGAAGAATATCCTGCCTTGAGCTGCTGAGTGGTGCCATGCATAATAACTACAGTGGGAATGATTTGTTTCAGCTATGGAGCTGGTTTAAATAGAGCTGTGAGAAAACATGTGTTGCTGGTCCTCATTCATCACCAAGCGAAGTCCACCAAATGATGAATTATGGGTGGGGGATGACTGTAACAAGATAAGCGCTCATCACGGTTTCAGGATAAATGGTAATTTCATTAAAAAGGAAAGAGTAGACTCAGTATAGCTTAATTTTAAGAGCTGAAGTAATGAGCAGGGCTTTAAAAAAAGGCAAAGAAGTGCATTGTAAGAGGCAGGCCTACAGAAAGAATTGGAAGCAAGCAGTTTCAGTGAAAGACATTTTTTGCTTGTTTACAGTTCAGATCATAAACTCGGGAGCATGTTATTAAGATTTTCGGTGGCTTTTGAAATGTGTCTCCTTAACATCCTCTATAAGGCAGACTTGCAATTAGACTTTTGCAGTGAATAAAAATGGCATCCAGATCAGGACTGTTGCTGCTTGATGCAGGGGTGAGTGCAGAAACCATGGTCGTATTTTGCCAAGGGCTGTGACTACTTCTGCATCCCAGTGCATCAGGCAGCTAAGAATAATCCCTGCATTTTCCATGGCTGAGGAAAGGGCAATGTTTTACTTTGTGTTTTATCTCTCTCTCTCTCTCTCTCTCTCTCTCTCTCTCTCTCTCTCTCTCTCTCTCTCTCTCTCTCTCTCTCTCTCTCTCTCTCTCTCTCTCTCTCTCTCTCTCTCTCTCTCTCTCTCTCTCTCTCTCTCTCTCTCTCTCTCTCTCTCTCTCTCTCTCTCTCCCCTTTGGCCATTGAATGGGTAAGCAGGAACAACCCTTTCCTTTGGCAGGACAAGGTGTTTGGAAGAACAATGTTTGGGTGGGTGGTGGGTGGGGGTTAACCCTCCCATTATTCTTCTTGAGCTCCTGGTGACTCCTCTGCATCTCTGAATCACTATTCAAATAAGAGGAAACCAATGAGGGAGAATGGAACTGCCCGTGCAGTAGCTCAAAAAGGAGACACCAATTTTAATTCCCTGTAAACCGCCCTGAGTCCTTCGGGAAAGGGCGGTATACAAATCCAATTAAATAAATAAATAAATAAAATAAATGTCTTGGCAATCAAGGAACTTGAATCCTTGACCAAAGGCTCAGGTTTTAATTTGTGTCCTTGATGCTATAAATTGAAACTATCTTTGGTTGCAAAATGTAAGAAGCTTCTTTTAAAATAGTTATAGCTCCAGCAAACATACATAGGCCATATCTTTTCTAAATATCACTCACTCAACATACCCATTAATTTGAACTAATTAAATTTCCCGTCTTTCTGGCTTGTCCATCTGAATAAGCCAATTGGAATGAAGATATTCTGGCACTGACTTGACAGGATCCACTTCCCCTCCAACTTCCTTCTCTGCCAAGGGAACTGGGGTGTTGTCACAGGTACAACTCTAGGAATGAGTTTTCGTTCAGAACGCATTGCTCTTAAAATGCGTGCTCAGAAGTTGTACAGAGCCAGTTTAACAACAATCCCAATGTAAACTTAAAACCAATCTTTCTCAGCCTGGCACTCTTCAGAGGTATTAATTAGATAAAGCTACTATGTCTGAACTACAAATATTTGTCCTACCATTTATTTGTATCATTTTTTTTTATCACTTAGTGGTCATCCAGATTTTTGCAGCCCAGATCTTGGAGCCCAGAATTCCCACCCAATCTGACCCGTAATGATTGAGAGTTATGGTAATTGTACAGGCTACCAGCTTGAGGAAGACTATTCTGTTTTTTAATTATTAAAAAAGAGACCTCCAAAAATACAATTTTTAATGAAATGAAATGGGTAAAATTTAGCTATTTTTGAAATATAGATCCTAGGCCATGAGGCTCCATGACTAACAGCTTTTAAATTCATACAATATTGCTTACATATTGAAAAGCTGCAAAAAACCAGCCATTTATCAGTCCTAAATTAAATTGGAGTTCAGCCCATGTGTTATTTCAGTGGGGAAGCATTTCTGGTCTTGCTTGTATGTTGTACACAGGTATACCTGTTTTTCATAAAACTGGCTTAGCATCTCTTCAGTCATGACACTGGAGTTATTATTTTTTAAATATCTATCTCAGAAATCTTATCTAATCCTAATTTATTAAATAAATATTATCTCTTGCTTTTGCATGTGAAAAAGTGAGATCTATGCTGCAAAGTAGGAGAGATGTGTTTCACTGGCAACTTGAAACATGCATGAGTTTTGCTGAAGAAAATGTACTTTTACAAAAACAAAATAAAAGTTGTAGGAAACTAGAATTGAAAAAAAATCTAGATGACATTACTCAAGAGAAAAAAAGGTTAACTCTCTGTACTGAAGGATATACAATGGCAATGTTGAACAATGTTACAGTATTCAATTTTCTCAGCAATTATTGTCTTCTAATTGGATAGGGAATATCTGATGTGTTGGAACTTGTTCATTGCATGCAAGGTACTGCTGGGGCAAGAAAACATAGCCAGCACCCTAGAATACATTGAAATGTATATTAGTAGAAAACTTAACATGGGAATTCGGAAAAGTGCTTGTTTAAAATTGCTAATTGAAGGCAAGTTTGGCCAAAGGAAATTTCTCAGTGGGTTAGGACGCTGAGCTTGTCGATCAGAAGGTCGGCAGTTTGGCGGGTCAAATCCCAAGTGCCGCGTAACTGAGTGAGCGCCTGTTACTCGTCCCAGCTCCTGCCAACCTAGCAGTTCGAAAGCACGTAAAAATGCAAGTAGAAAAATAGGGACCACTACGGTGGGAAGGTAACAGCGTTCCGTGCGCCTTTGGCGTCTAGTCATGCCGGCCACATGACCACGGAGACGTCCTCGGACAAGCGCTGGCTCTTCGGCTTTGAAACGGAGATGAGCACCGGCCCCTAGAGTCGGAAACGACTAGCACGCATGTGCGGGGGAACCTTTACCTTTACCTTTATATGTACATAGGAAAATGAGATATATCTCTCTAGGAGGAAACCCTTGTTTTATGGCACAGATTAATGGTGGTGAACCTTCCGATTTTGTTATTTTTTGTGTGGATAGGCTCAATAGTTCAAAATTTGGTCTAATGGTTTTCTATGAGGAACATATTTACTTTAACATTACTGTTCAAATGATGAGAATAATACCCCCCCCTTCTGAGTTCGGCTTCACTTCCACTACTGAAAAGCAGATGAACCAAGTAGTCTTTGGTGTCATTATTTACTTCAATTATAATTTTTTTTGGATTTGAAATGTATAATTGTAGTTGTCTCAGTTTTGTACTCAAAATAGGTTTTATAATTACATTTTTATATTTTACATAGAATGAGACACTTTGTTAGCTTTTATATTTGCCATGACTATGTGCCAATAAGTGAATGTAGCTTTTAATTATAGAATAGCAATAGCACTTAGACTTATATACCGCTTCACAATGCTTTACAGCCCTCTCTAAACTGTTTACAGAGCATAATGCCCCCATCTTACTGATCTTGGAAGGATGGAAGGCTGAGTCAACCTTGAGCAGATAAGAATCAAAATGCTGGCAGTGGGCAGATTTAGCCTGCAATACTGCATTGTAACCACTGCGCCACCACGGCTCATGTGAAGTGAATAACAGTATGTTAGCTTGTAGCTGTACAAGCCAGATTAGAGAGCCTATCTGCCTATCTTGTACAGAGTAGTGAGCTGGTTGCATTTAGCCTATACAGGTAGTCCTTGAGTTACTACTGTAATTGTACAAATGCTGCAGTCGTTAAGCGAACCCATTATTCACTATGGGATGTTTTTTGCTGGAAACAAGAAGAAAATGCTGGTTTCTAACAAAAAGGTTTTAATTTGTGGTCTTGTGACTGCTGGGCATTGCAAATAGTCATAAATACAGGCCAGTTGCCGAGTATCCAAAACACAGTCATGTGACCATAAGGGAGTTGGGTGCAGATATCAGAACTTCAAACCCAGGTCATCTTTGGATAGTTGCTAAGTGACTGATCATTAGTTGAAGACTACCTGTACTGTCCAAAATATACCCCTATTTACCCATACTCATTACTTTTTTAGGAAATGCTGCATGTTGCCTGGGATGCAACTAAAGCTAGTAACCCCTAGACCAGGGGTAGGCAACCTTGGCTCTTTTATGACTTGTGGACTTCAACTCCCAGAATTCCTGAGCCAGCATGGCTCAGCTTGGAAACTCTCCCTTTCCCCTCAGCATGGCTGGCTCAGGAATTCTGGGAGTTGAAGTCCATGAGTCATAAAAGAGCCAAGGTTGCCTACCCCTGCCCTAGACTATACTTTTTTTTCTTACTACAAAGACTGAAAACCTTGATTGACCAAACCCATGATGGAAGATTGTGACTTGGAAAATAATAAATAAATAAATGATAAAAAAGTATAAAGAAATGAAATTAAGTGTAAGTGTGTTTATGGATTAAATTTGGTGTATATAGTATGTGTAGAGAAAAGAATGTGCAAGTTTAGTTAGGAATAAAAGGACTAAACTGTATACCAGAAAGCATGTTTTAGTATCATTTAATTAATTAATTCAATTTATAAGTCATGGTAATTGGAAGCCTTAGGGTGATATAAAGAAAAAATAAAATACACCATAAATTACATCATAAAAGAACTCCTACAGGGGAACCAATGAAACTAAAACCCCAGATTGGGAAATATAAAATTTACAAAAAACATTAAAATATTATGCAGCATTACTACGTATTCTCTAAAATGCCCTGATCCAGAAAAGCCACGTTTCTATTACAAATCCTTTCTAAAATAAAGCAAATTATCTCCCCTAATGTATGCCTGGCTTGAGGGTTGTCATTCTGAAAAGCCCTTAAATGTAGCTTTTTCAATAGTTTTGGGGGCACAGTGAATTGTGAACCACACAGTGAGATTTTATTAATTGGTTCTTCATGCTTCTTTCCCTGGGATAAGGGGACAGAAAGGCAGATAGACGTTGCTGTTTAGTACTTTCTACTTGTTTTAATATGTACATCTAGAGTCACTTAGTTAATTGAATAGGTGGCTTATAAATTGAGCAAATAAATGTCCTTGGTTTCTTCAGCTGGCTATTCCTTCTTCTGTACTTTGCATAACTTGCTTCCCCCAAAAGGGAATAATGTGCTGGATACACGTGATGTATACGTTCATTCTGCAAAAATAAAGCCTATGATGGAATTTCCCTACAAAGAGAAGGCTCTTCTGTTTTAAGTTTCTTTTCCAGCTCTGTCCAATATATTATATTACTATATAGCAGACATGTCAAAAACAAGGCCCGGGGGCCGGATGCGGCCCGCGAAGTGGTTTCATGTGGCCCGCAAAGCCATCCTGGAAACAGTGAGGGAACGGCTCCCACTGCCTTGGCCCTGGCCCAGAGACCCTCCTTCTGCCAGAGACCCTCAGATCTGTGCCACTCCTGCCCAGGCCCCCATAGCCACCCTTGATGCGAATGATGTAGAGCTGGCCATGCCCACCCAGTAGGCCATACGCACTTTAGCCACACTCACCCAGTAGGCCACACCCACCCCGGCCTCCTGAGGGCAACCGCAATGCTGATGCGGCCCTCAGTGAAATTGAGTTTGACACCCCTGTATATAGAGTAGAGTAGTATTTTAACTTTGGAAAAATTTGAGGATATTTGGCAACAATGTACAATGTATAAGAACTGTCTGCTACCATGAAAATGACTTTAAAAGAGGAGATAGAAGAGGATACATCTGAGAATAAGACTGTTTTGGATATGAATTTTAAAACGGCAGGATAATAGTTGATATTGAAAAAGGTGTTACTTAGCACTTACAAATGAAACTGGCTAAAAGGAACATACAAATAATAAATCAGAAGAATGACTTGGGCAATTGTCTTATTTTGGAATTACAAAAAAATACAGTGCATTCAGAAAGTATTCAGACCCCCTTCACTTTCATCAATTTTGTTATGCAGCAGTCTGATTCTATGCTTGTTGAAATTCATTTTTTATCATTAATCCACACCCAGTACCCCATAATGACAGTGAAAACAGAATTTTAGAAATGTCTGTAAATTTATTAAAAACAAAAAACTGAAATATCACATTGGCGTAAGTATTCAGATCCTTTGCAACAACACTTGAAATTTAGCTCAGGTGCCTCCCATATCTCCTGATTGTTGCTGACATGTTTCTACACCTTCATTGAAGTCTACCTGGGGTAAATTAAATTGATTGGGCATGATTTGGAAAGGTACTCACCTCTCTATAGAAGGCCTCACAGTTGATAATGCATACTGTAGCAGGGCAAAAGCCATGAGGACAATGGATCTGCCTGCAGAGCTCAGAGACAGGATAATTGCAAGGCACAGATCTGGGGAAGGCTACAGTAAAATGTCCCAGCTTCTGCCAACCTAGCAGTTCGAAAGCACATAAAAATGCAAGTAGAAAAATAGGGACCACTCCGGTGGGAAGGTAACAGCGTTCCGTGCGCCTTTGGCGTCTAGTCATGCCGGCCACATGACCACGGAGACGTCCTCGGACAAGCGCTGGCTCTTCGGCTTTGAAACGGAGATGAGCACCGGCCCCTAGAGTCGGAAACGACTAGCACGCATGTGCGGGGGAACCTTTACCTTTACCTTTACAGTAAAATGTCTGCTGCACTGAAGGTTCCTAAGAGTACAGTGGCCTCCATAATTCTCAAATGGAAGAAGTTTGGCACAACCAGGACTCTTCCAAGAGCTGGTCACCCAGTTAAAGTGAGCAATCGGAGGAGAAGAGTCTTAGGGTCTTAGTAAGAGAGGTGACCAAGAACCTGATGGTCATTCTGACTGAGCTCCAGAGATCCTGTGTGGGGATGGGACAGAGTTCCAGAAGAACAACCATCTCTACAGCCCTCTACCAATCTGGGCTTTATGGCAGAGTAGGTAGATGGAAACACACGAAAGCCTGCTTGGAGTTTGCAAAAAAGCACCTGAAAGACTCTCAGACTATGAGGAATAAAATTCTCTGGTCTGATGAAAGCAAGATTAAACTGTTTGGCCTCAGTTCTAAATATTATGTCTGGAGGAAGCCAGGCACTACTCATCACCTGCCCAATATCATCTCAACAGTGAAGCATGGTGGTGGCATCCAGGTGGCAAAGCTTGTTGTGTCATACCCAGAAAGACTCAAGGCTATAATTGCTGCCAAAGGTACTTCAACAAAGTACTAAATGAAAGGTCTGAATACTTATGCCAATGTGATATTTCATTTTTTTCTTTTTAATAAATTTAGAGACATTTTTAAACTTCTGCTTTCACTTTATCATTATGGGGTACTGAGTGTAAATTAATGAGAAAAAAATGAAATTCAACAACTGTAGAATCAGGCTGCTGCATAACAAAATTGACAAAAATGAAGGGGGTCTGAATACTTTCTGAATGCACTACATGTGTTATACCCACAAGGACTTCTTGAGAAAATAAAACCAGCTTCTGGGCCACTATTTAAAGGAAATAAACATCAGGATTTTTAAAAGTAAAATGAATGAATATAAACTTGGCTTATTTGATCAAGTTTTAAAATATATATGAACTTTTAGCGACTCTTAATGGGTTTTTCTCGACCAAGACCAAATGAGAGGCTTTTAAGATCTGTTCATAGATAAGATTTGGGGAGAGGGGTTTTTTTTGGTATTTTCGGAGAATGTGATATACTATGGTTTTAAAAGGAGAGGAAAGTTGTCTTATTCAATTGAGGTTAAAATACTGGTGTTATTTCTGGTATGTGTTAAGCTTCTGAATACATTTCTGAGAGGAAGCAAAGAGAAAATGATGAGAAATTAAGTTGAAGAGATCAAAGATCAAGATTTTTAATTTGTTGCTATTTCAGGTTGTTCTTAATGGATTTTTTCTTGACTAAATGATGGGGCTTTAAAGATTTGTTTATAGGTAAGAGATAAGATGTGGGAAGAATTTTTTGTTGCACTTTTACAGTTTAGTGTTTAAACAAAGGGAATATGGAAATGATTTATTTGATTAAAATATATATGCTGTTACTTCTGGTAACCTTGATTAAAATTCAATGACATCATTAATAATTTGTTTAAAGATAAGAGTTGAGATATAGGATTTGGTTAAAATGTTAGAGAGGGCCATAAGTTAGTGAAATTGTTTGTACCTGTCTTGTTGAAGAGGAAGTCATTTCTTTATACATTTTTTCTTAATTGTTTTCTATCTTTCTCACTGTTTTCTTTGCACTTTTCATTTTTTTATCTTTTATATTTTTCTTAGGTTGTTTTTATTTTTTATTTTGCATTTTTAAACTTTAATGAAAATTATCAAACAAAATCAAGTGTTGCTTATTATCATCTCTTGTACCTCAGAATTCTGCCAAACGTCTTCCCCCACTTAATGAACCTTAAGCCCATAGGTTGGGGGAGGGGTTGTATTAATTCGTTATTTTTCCCTAAACAATACATGAAAATCTCCCAGTGGCCTACCTAGCAAGATGGATTTTTAAATATGCAACCTAAATCCATATTTTTAACATTTTTCCAGTTATGCTGCCTACACCTACATAATATGTGTGCATAGTATTTTTTTCAAATGAGGAAGGATCATTTTGGACAGTCTTGTCTTGTCTTATAAACAAGACAAAACAAAAAAACTGTTTTGTCTTTATGATACTAAGAGAATAGG
Organism: Vipera berus; assembly: GCF_964194415.1. Lineage (NCBI taxonomy): Eukaryota > Metazoa > Chordata > Lepidosauria > Squamata > Viperidae > Vipera > Vipera berus. The sequence goes on along the minus strand of NC_138202.1, from coordinate 196,770,889 downwards.
CAGCAAGTTGGAGAAGAACATTCCTCTGCACTGTGCAGTCTTTTATATGCAAGAAGCTTGCTTTTCACTATGTTAAAGAAAAATAATGGCATCTGTTTGTCAGTAATCTGAAGAGGTTTCAATAAGATCTCAATTTCACTACTAAATTAAGTCAAATTATTTAATTTGTTTATCTATTTGTATCCCAGAATCACCTTATAGCCTTATAGGCGAGATGGGCAACATAAAAATTTAGATAGATAGATAGATAGATAGATAGATAGATAGATAGATAGATAGATAGATAGATAGATAGATAGATAGATAGATAGATAGATACCTAGAGGTAGGGAGGGAGGTAGGTAGATATAATCTTGCCTTTATTATTATTACAAATAACTCAAGGCAGTGAACATATCCAAAACATTTTCCTCCTCCTATTTTCCCCAAAACAACAACCTTGTGAGGGAAGTTGGACTGAGAGAGAGTAACTGGCCGAAAGTCACCCAGCTAGCTTTCATGGCTAAGGTGGGACTTGAACTTTCTGGTTTCTGGTATAATTTACTTCAATTTTAAATGAAAACTTAGATTTAAGTTGAAATATGTAATGATTAGTGTGGGAAAACCTAATCCTCTAATACTATATATTCCCTTTTTCCTGAATAGATCTTCAATTAAAAAGTAAACAAATTTCTAAAGCCAAACGTTTGAGAAAAAAATCAGTAACATATACTCATCCTGGCTAGTGTAAGATTATAATGCCTTCTAGCCAGACCACAGTAGCCCCAATCATGATAAGAAATCAGCCTTAAAAAAGGAGGAGAAATCACCATCTGAAACAAGCTGTCAAGCTTCCCATGGATGAACTCTTCAAAGAACTCTGAGGCATTGTTTACCTTAAAATTGTCTTTATTAGAGCAATATCACATTGGCAATACTTGGTTAAAGCCGAAATCTGGATTCCCCTCCCCTGAGCACAATAATATTAAAGCATAGTTCCCTCCTTTAGTTGCCGCCATAAATCACATTCTTCAATTAGTTTGAAAGGTAAGTTTTCCCTCCTTAGCTTAACCCCCAGTTCTTATCGCCTCTTATTACATACAACCTTGAAAATGCTCAGCTGCTATGTTATTATGTCTAACTAATCCCCCATGCATATTCTTCTTTCCCCCTCCCATCTTCATCTAACTTTAACTCTAAAAGTGACACACAAGTAGAAATATAAAATAGCTGCTTCTTCATCTTTTGTCATCCGATGTTAGCAGCGTTGACACAAGCTTTGTTTCTTTCATTAGGTTAAAAGGAAGAATAATCTTATTTCAGAAAACTCTGTATCCAAAGAGAAAGTGTGAGCATGTTAACGTTGTTAAATTTTATCTGCATTATTGTATTTTAGAAGTGCCAAATGAGAATAATGTAACATAATCATATGGGAGGGGAAGGAGAAGAAATTATACTTTATTCTCTTAAACCGAAAGTCTTTTTAGACCAACTGTTTTCCACTGAAAATTTTTCTAACGTGGGGTTTTCCTAGCTGCCAAAAGAGGAAGGAACGTGAGCTATTCTAAACATTTCTAAGGGATTCATACAAAAGTTCATGGGGGCAAAATGTTTCTTCATATTTATGCATTTCTGGCTGTTGAATACATGAAAAAAATTTAAAGCTTAAGGAGAAAATCCCCATCTGAAACATCAGCATCCGCATATTTCATGTCTCAAATTACAGCTTTTGAAAATGTAGTTGTACTAAATTTAAGGAAGTATATTTTTTATGAGCTTCCATACTTTACATGATTGTTAACTAGAGATTTTAAAGTTCTTAAACTTAGAAGCATGCAGGAATGAAATTTGGTTAAAAAAAGACTTTATATCTCTGGATGGTTACAATTACTTTTTAAGAACTTGATTTGATTTGATTTGTTCATGGTCCAGGAACTCTGTGTGTGTTTGTGTGTGTGTGTGTGTGTGTGTCCAAACATGCAGTCACTAAGATCTACCACGGACAAAAAGAACTTGTTCTTTGCTTCTGCACAATCAACAGAGTAGGACAATGCTGCTGTCTTCAATTCACTAGAAAGAACTTGGCAACACTCCATCACTTGTAAACAACAGTCTGACGTCAGTTCATGCAAGGCTGATAGCAGCTCAACTTGAGAGAGGTTTTCAGCTGGACAAGCTGTTGAAAGCCTATCATTGGTTTTGATAATCTTTGGCTATGGTTTAGAGGACCTAGGGTAAAAAAAATTAAATTGGATAATGACAGAAACAACAACGAACTCCTGATAATAATGTATTTTACAGCCTAGCAAGGAGAAGGCTGATGCGGTGATGGTGACAATCATTCTTCATAATGTTTCTGCTATTCTATATATAATTTGAGTTGCTAGTGACAGGTAAAAATTTTAAATTGCTGTATTTTGAATATTTTTTGCAATACTGAATTAATCCTGGTTGTTATAACTAAAAAAACTCTTAATATGCCCCTATAATAGCTCTTAAACAGTGGACGAACTTAATATCTCACCGAGTTGCAACAATTAACTTTACATTCGTTAGGATTTAGCTTGGTACTTTAAAATGGATATGGCCCTATTGGATAAAAAAATAAACTCCCAGAGATATCACATCAGTTTATTCCTTAATAAAAGAGCACAATAGAGCAGCTTTATATTTTAAAAGTTATTGCTTTCTTTAATATTTTTAAGTTCTTAAAACTTAAAGAGCCACTGTAAATTATTTTTGCTTTATTAAGATCCCTCACCATGGCCAATGGCATAGGTTACATGCAAAACTGATACATTAGCTTTGAAATATTAAAAGCCATCGGTATTAAGGTAAGACTTGTTATACTTTTAAGAAGTCCAAACTCAAAAGTATTTTGGTTTTTTTGACTTTTGCCTTTTGAGTTCTAAAGTTTGTTTTAATGATTCATGGTTGTTCTTTTTGTTTGGTTGCTTCCAACTCTTCATGACCTAATGGACATTTTGTCAGGACTATACTTTTTTGATTGGGAGCCGTCCAGAGTTGATTATAAGATGGGCAGCTCTATAAAGGTTATAAATAAATAAATAAAATCTGTCACAAAAGGCTGTTTTGAGTTTTTGTAAGCTCTTACTTATATGTCACTGGCAACAACTAGTCATCCAGTCTTTTCTAAACCTTTTTTTAATTGCCTTCAGTGTTTTTCTTCTCCAATGACTCTTGCCTTGTATGCCAAGCTAATTACAACCATATACTTAAAAGAAAAAAAGGAAGTATATTACATTCATTACTTTGCAAGGACAGGCAAATGGCATTTTCCTCCATCCATGGTTTGCAATATGGCATGCCACTCTGTCCATTCTTGGGAAAGTTGTATTTATGCTCTGTGAAATTTGTTTGTTTGATGCACTGTTTTCCAAACACGGTACCCTCCAGGTACACTAGAAATGCAACTTTAAGAATTCCCAGCCAGCCTAGATAATACAATACCGTGTGTCCCTAAAAATAAGATTGGGTGGTATACTAATTTTGGCTCCAAAAGACACATTAGGGGTTATTTTCCGGTTAGGGCTTATATTCGGGGAAATACGATACTAAATGCCTCAGTCTGGCTGATGATCTTAACTGGTGCTTATTTTCCAGTTGGGTCTTATTTTCAGGGAAACACGGTAACTAGGCTAACTAGTGATTCTGAGAACTGTACTCTAAACTATTCTCCAGAATATTAGTTTGCAGAATGCTGGTTTAATATACATGATAAATGAATTAAACGTTGGCCCTGTTGGGAAGCTGTTTGTGTTTTTCAAGATGTTTTCTATCATTTTAATTTACACTTAGATGTATGCGTACACAAATACGAACAGTCCATCTTTTGTTATTTTATTCATTTGTTTTGTTAGCTCCTCAGAGTTATACAGCTATTAAATAAAATAAATAAAAATCTTATATAATTCAGCTTCCTAGAAATCTATATTGTATTGAAAAAAGCTAATGACTGTGAAGATAAGATAGGATGTATGTGGCATTGCCTACTGAATAAAGTATGCAAATTGAAAAAATGCATTTTGGTTTAATCGTGTAATTTGGAATGTGGTAATGGAGTTGAAATTGAGCATAACATACACACAACACAGATTGCAGTCTAACTATAAGCAATTAGCAATGTCCTCTAGTGTTTGACAGTATTAGCTTTTTTAACATTAATTGAACATGTGGATCATAATATAATAAGCAACCAAAAAAATTAGATAAATGCTTGAAGGCTAGTGGAAACAGCAAGCTAGTGAGATGCAGAACTATTATTTTTAATATACCGGTATATATATACCCTCCTCTCTAGAAATGCTAGAGGATATCTCAACTTACTGAATATGTACATTTTGTTTTTATTATCACCTTCAACTTCTTGTACTTAAAATTTTAACACTTGTAGTAGAGTTGAGTTCCCAAGTCAGATGAGCAAACTTGGGTTGGCTATAAAAATTCTGATACCCTAGAGGTGGACTAAACAACCAATGTCTCTGCAAATATATGGGGAGGGAAGGAGAACTAGCTAGATAGTATCTTCATTTAGAGTGCTCAGTGTCTGAATTACACAAAAACATCCATAATTTACATAATAAAAGCCACTGTGGTCAAGAGAACTTAATATCTAACACAGTCTAACTACAATGGACTCAGCTGTAAATTGGTGCCTCAGTTTACAGGTAGAATAGCAAATATAGGAAATTTGAGTCCTGATCTTCCAGAACATATTCATCAATAACATTCCTAATCAGAGGCAATATTACTTTCTTATGATTTTCCTATAAAAGGTACAGTAAAGCAGGTTTTAATACAGCATAGTGGTAGCATTTGGGGAGAGTGAACATGAGATATTTTGTTGTTTTAGTTGTAGTTGCCTAGTACCGTATTTGGGACAGATGCCAACATCTGTCTGGCTATTAACATCTGCTGGTTGCATAGCTTGCATAGATTAATCCATTAACACTAGTGGATAAAGCTTTTAAGGAAGCTGATTAAAAGATGTTCCAAACCAGAGGACTATACTTCATCAAGTGTATATACATTGATTGTAATTATTGTATAAAGTCAGTTATGTTTCTTGTACTGCCCCTAGCATATTGAAAATGAAGAGGAGATAATGAAAAAAGCAAGCTGATTTAACCCACACAGATTTATTAATTAAGATGTACTTAATTAAAATTTGCCTGCAGCAGGAGCCCTATAGCACCTTGGTAACATCATTTGATCTGCAGTTACAAACACACAATGGATAAATCACTTTTTGTTTTATTTTTGATATACTTTTGTCATGAATACTGAAGTCCAGCATATCTTACAGTGATGCAAGGGTTAATATTAAATAAATCACCTATACTGACAATAAATATATTTAGTACAGCCATCTCCCCCACTCAGACATGCTTTAAATAATATGAACAATAACATTGGATATACTTTCATTTTCAGGCTTTTAGTTCTGGTCTAATTCTGACATCCATGCTATTTGAATTTGAGCAGGAATCAGTCACTTTGGATTTTTTCCAGAAGAGTGTCCTACCTACAGTATGTACTAATTTTGCAAAATGTACAACGTCCAGCACTTTGTACAACAGTGTTTGAAAAAGAAAAGATATTCCTTGTGTAAGATTGAGGTTTGTTAACTGGCTCGGTTTACCCCTATGTTCCCATTTCTGAAATCACACTTGATGCTTTAAGGAAAGATTAGGAGAAAGTACTCTTCATATGTTTTAATTATGGTAGCTATGGAGCTTCAGCAATGACACAACAGTGATTCTAATGGTGAAGCTTCTATGGGTTATTGTGGTAACTTAAGTAGAACATTGTGGGGTTTTTTTGTAAGCATGGGTGCATACTCTGGTTTCTTGGTACTCATTTATTTGCTATCTCTAGGGTCCCTGTATTTTCCTTATAGTTTGTATGTTTCTATGTTTCTTCTCTGTGTTCATGGTTGTGTTATCTTCAAGTATAATTTCTAACAAGTATTACTCTAACCAGTATTTATAATAAAATAATATTCCTTGTCTTCTGCCGCTGGAAAAATGTTCTTCTCCTTAACAGTACCTCTTTGGGATTCCCACATTTACCTGATGATAAATTTGGAGCTGTGGTAGTTGCTTTTCATCATCTTTTCCAGGAAAGAGAGAGAGGAAGAAAGACAACAAGTGAAGAGAAATGTAAAATAGATAAAATATTTCTATATTGATTATTTGATTTTTTTTCCCCCCTCTCCTGTAAATTAGGGTGCTGTCAAAGGCTTAGAATTTGAGGTTTATACATTATTGTTCAAATGGGTCATGATGGGGAAGGTTGAATCTAGCCCATGTTGTCCTATAACTAAGCCTTGTTGTCTCCACTTGCCATTTAGATAAGACTGAACAACATACAGCCTTGAGATAACTTTCTGAGTTGTAACATTCACATTCACATGGTGTCAAGATAACAGGTTAACAGATAGCATGTCAGAATTATCTCCTTGTCTGCTACTCTGCTGACTGAATTAATATCTGGAATTATCCTTGTGAAATGTTATTTATTATGTTGTATTATATGACTTTCTGAGAGCACACATACGCTACTTTGTTCACAATAGCAACACCTCTGCACCCCATAAAACTGTTTTCTCTTATGTATACACAGCTACAAAAAAGTTCCCAAATGACCCTAAACTAAAATACAGTGAGAATTGCAGAGAATAATTAGCTGAAAGATGTATGATAAAGCAATGATACAAAGCATAAAAATAATTCTATAAATTTGCAAAAGCCTCCCTAAAGCTTCTAAAGTGTTCCTTCATAAGATGCTATAACCCTGGCTTTGTTGGTGGTTACCAACAAAGAAGAAAGAAGAATTTATGTTGCTTCCCAGCTAAAAGGGGCTTCATAGGAAGTTTAACTTCTGGCCAAAGATTGAAACTCACTAAGCTTACTTCTTATATTAGGTAAAGGTAAAGGTTCCCCCGCACATGCGTGCTAGTTGTTTCCAACTTTAGGGGCCAGTGCTCATCTCTGTTTCAAAGCCGAAGAGCCAGCGCTTGTCAGAGGACGTCTCCGTGGTCATGTGGCTGGCATGACTAGACGCCAAAGGCGCACAGAACGCTGTTACCTTCCCACCACAGTGGTCCCTATTTTTCTACTTGCATTTTTACGTGCTTTCGAACTGCTAGGTTGGCAGAAGCTGGGACGAGTAACAGGCGCTCACTCTGTTATGTGGCACTCGGGATTTGACCCGCCAAACTGCCGACCTTCTGATCGACAAGCTCAGCGTCCTAACCCACTGAGCCACTGCGTCCCTGCAAATTCTTATATTAATCTCCCTTAAAACAAGGTTATTTATACTCAGGGGGTGTGCTTGTCCCCAAGGCAGGAAGTCCAGCCAGGTAATCTGAATATGTGAATTAGCTGCCACACAGTACAATAAACATGTTTCATATCTCAAAAATATCCTAGAAAAATGTGGTGTGATTTATTAATATGATGCATTGATTTAATAAGCCTCCATAGTAGAAAGACTTCATATTTGTTGTTCTAAATTTGTTACAAATTTAACCATTACCCAAACCTATATTCTAAATACTTCCATACCTAACTAGCTGTAAAATGTATGGCTTTTAGTGTGAATACTAAATTCTGGGGTAAGATATCTGTTAACAACTGCTGTGCAGAGAGCATTTAATGGATTGAAAGAGAACTTCCAGTGCATCCCCCTACATTAAGGAAGTGCCATCTGTTTAGGAAATACATATACCTTCCAAGGAAATAGCATTTCTTTTATTAGCAGAGTAGAGTAGAGAAAAGATTTCTGGCAAGAGAATGAAAAGGAATTTGAGGGGGAAAAAAGCACCCTATATTTCTTTGCCTGTTACCTGGAGATATTTCCTCATTGATCCCAGGACTAGAATTCATTTGGAAGTACATGAGATCCAATTCATTCATTCATTCATTCATTCATTCATTCATTCATTCATTCATTCATTCATTCATTCATTCATTCATTCATTCTATATTTTTGAGATGTAGACCTTGAGAAAAAATGAGAATATCATGGAAAAACTGTTAGAAAACAACACAGAGGGGGAAAAACTATTTCAAGAATGCATATTACTGATGGTAATTTCCAGAGAAATGTATTGCCGGTTTGGAAACGAGATTGTATTAAGTGATCTGTTCATGATCATCTGTCAAATGTGAGATATGAATGATCAAACAACTAAATAAATTAGGAAAAATTGTAAGAGGAATTTATGCTGGAATCATTTCACCTATACAAAAAACGATAGCTGAAATTTCTTCTTATCTAATGGAGCAATATGTATATGATATGATTGTGTTAATGACCTGCGCTGTTAATTTATTTTTCTAATAACTTATTATGGTCTTCTAAAAATGTACTGTTTTAGCCTGTTCCAACTTGTAATCGTCTTTCATTTAATAGAGAAAGGAATACATTCTTTGTCTCAGAGGGTGATTTACAGATAACACCCTAATACAGGGGTCCCCAACCCCCAGTCCGTGGACCGGCACTGGGCTGAGGCATGCCAGAAACTGGTCCGTGCAAACAAGCAAAGCCCCATCTGCGGGATGCAAGCAGTACATGAAGCCACATCCCCTCTGGTCCGCAGAAAAACCTTTCCCCACAGAACCAGTCCCTGGTGCTCAAAAGGTTGGGGACACATCCCAGTGAAATTGGAAAGTATACTTCAGAATTTATAAATATGTCTAGTGAATGAATGGCTGGTTTAATTGAGTCATATTAGACCAAACATTCATACTCTTTAATTAACAATTACTTTGCTGTTTTATTTGTTTGTTGTGGATTTTTTTGCTTCATCCCACTGCTTCTCTTTTTGCTAGCTATAAGATCTTATGTATATGCATTTTTATATGAAGAAAATTCTAACAGTTTTATTACTTTCATTATATTCAATATGAACTGAGTTGGTTGAGATTGTGAAAAGCTTGTGATCTTTTTGACAGCAGTTATAAATGCATTTATATTTTACTATCTGTCTCTAAGGTTACATCATAATTACCTTCTTTCCATAAGCTACCTTTTCTAATCTTCAAACCTATAAAACCCAACTTCATTTTTTCTTTTCTTTTTTTAGCAAAAAGCCCACAAGGGGTTTCTAGTCGCTGATAAGTGTAGTTGTTGATCTTTCTTTAACAAATTAATTTTGTCAACTCTTGAGTTCTGTCATCTTCACCAACCATTCCTTCCTTGTAAGTATTTCATCCATTTTTGCCCATATAATAGCAGTAACCATATATAAAAGTATTATTTCATGGCTGTTTTCTAATTGACTGTTCATAAATCCCAGCAAGAAAAGTTCTGGTTTCATTTGAATGTTGATCTTTAAAATTCTTTGTATCGGTATATGTATTTGAACCCAGAATTTTCTGTCTTACTTACAAGTCTACCAAGATAAATGTCCTTTCATGTTTCCATACTTCTAATATAAATTTGAAGTACCTCTACATTCTGGACAATTTTTCTGCAAGCAAATGCCATTTTATATATCATTTTATAAAAATGATATATTAAACTATAATATAAGTTTCAATCCTTTTCACCACACATTTTCCCACTGTTCCATCAGTATATTGTGTGCAAAGTTCTTACCTCATTTTATCACTTTCACTTCTTTTTTTGTTTCCAATTTCAAGAAAAGCTTATATGTTAGCAATTATATGTCTATTGTTTGTATCTAGTTCAACTTAAAATTCTGTCTTCTGCTCAGTCAAAATGTCCTATTATCTCTTAAATCTTTCTCTTAACTATACATACAAAAATCATTGTAAACTACATCCCTCTGCAGCCAGTTGTTCTCTTAATTTAATCTTATATTCTTCATATTCTTATTCCTCATATTTAATTTTTTGATGTCACATTAATTCTTTTAGTTTTCAGTCTTGTGCCATTATAGGAGCTAAACTTTACTAAGAGTGGTTGAAATTCTGGGAAACTGGGCAAAAGATTGAACCATTTGTCAATCTTTTATTAGCAGCCAGGCCTTATCTCATGTGATAGAGAGATGCAACATCTATTTATTTAATAAACTAAAGAATCACATTTTTGGCTGACAAAATATCTATAAAATATTATTATAACATTTTTACCAAAACTAATAAATACTTAGGTTACACACGCTCCTGGAAATAGAGCTACAATTGTGCCAAAAAATGGTCTTCTGAGCCTCCTTGACATAAGAGTTACAGCAGGGGTCTCCAAACATGGCAACTTTAAGACTTGTGGACTTCAACTCCCAGAATTCTCCTGGGGAGTTGAAGTCCACAAGTCTTAAAGTTGCCAAGTTTGGAGATCCCTGAGTTACAGCATAACTCTGGAAACCAGCTCCATACTTGGAAAGATCTCTTATACAGCCATAGACAGATTTACGGAGAAATGCATAGAGCAAAAACTAAAGGTTGAACAGTAATCTAGTTGTATCTTCTAAGATGACGCAGCCAAATATGGCTACAACCATTTTAAAATGGTATCTCAAAACCCAGTATCTGCTAAGAAGGATGTTCCTGCTATAGGCTGCAATTCTGTATCCCATTTACCAGATAAGAACATGTTCTCCATAAAATACATGAAAATAAAACAATGATTGTATGAATCTGTAACAGATTTTCCTAAGATGCTGCCATTCCATGTACTGGTCTTCAACTCCCACAGTGCCTGGGTGATTGACAATGACCAGTCCCAGATTGCCCACTTGCCTTATATTGTATATCAACCTTTAGGGTTGCCCAAACACCAAGATGGGTGATATATAAATTTAATTTTAAAAAATCCATCTTGTTTTTTGCTTAAGAAGCTAGCAGTATAGAATTGGCTACTGCAACTTGCAGATATTTGAACCAACCAAAATATAAGTTACCAGTCAAGCCAGTTCTTTTAAAAGACCCATCAGACTTAATATTTAGGAGTTGATATGTATTCTACAACATGTTTGATTTATTACTTTTTGCGCAGAAGGAGCAGCAGTGCAACTGTATAGCATTGCTGGCTTCTTTTTGGAAAACAATTTCCTTTGCAAGCTTCTGGTTCAGGCCTTGGTCTAGCACACCCTTCCCCAGCATGGCACGTTCCAGATTTAAGTAGACTGCAACTGGCTAGGAATGCTGGAACTTGCAGTCTTTAATATCTTTGGAGTGTATGTGCCAAGTTGAAAAAAACCAAGCTTGTTTGTCATTTGCAAGGGCCAATTGGGATGGCTGATGGCCATGAAAACATGCTTGATTCTTTTCAAATACACCAGATGAGGTATGCTGTCTCAATAAATTCTGCACTGCTTTTCATCTATTAATAGCAAACCATTTATTTTGGCAATGGGTAGTTTTTAAGTGACTAAGAGCAGAGCCAAATTGACCGGCTGCTGTGGAAACTGAAGATCTCTTGTTTCTCCGAAGAATAGTGTGAGACATGAATAGAAGGCCTACAGACTCTCCTGTGCCACCTCCAGCCCCATCCATCATCATCTGACTTTAAGTTTGAGTTGAATTAACCACATCCTAGAAATAAGGGTAAGTTCAGATCTTTGCTTATATAATGGAAATTGTTTACTCCAAATTTGGGAACTTTCAAATCTTTTAAAGCAGCTGGGAGGGGGAATACATAGTGACTTGGTTGGCTAGATATGAAGCAATTAGAACCCTGGATCTACAGGATCACCGACTACTGTATTGACAACTTCCCATGGAGGGAAACCCAGAAATTGCCTGAATTTCTTAAGCATCAAGAAATGCTTGAACATTGGCATGCATGTGATGGTGCAGTGGTTAGAATGCAGTATTGCAGGATAATTCTGCCAAAAGCTAGCAGTTTGATCCTCACCATCTCAAGGTTGACTTAGCTTTCCATCCTTTGAGGTCAGAAAAGGAGGACCCAGATTGTTGGGGGCAATAGGCTGACTCTGTAAACTGCTTAGCAAGGGCTGTAAAGCACTGTGAAGCGGTATATAAGTCTAAGTGCTGTCAAAGGAAAAATGTATAAACTTCTGTCCAAATATGTACACCTTGAATATTATACAACATAGTGGAGTGAAAACATTTTTGTTCTTTCTTCCATGTCTTTCATCCCCTGGAACTAAAGGATCATTGTAGTTTTAAATGCTTTCACCAATCCTTTCTCCCCCAGATGGTGCTGATAAAGCTGATCCTAATGATTTAATTCATTTATTGATACCCACCATCATTCTGCTTATAGAACACTTAGGATGACCTGTTACATTCAGGAGGGCACTCCTTGTCTTTGGAGGCACATCCAATCCAAAATTGGTTTAAAGATTAAACCAGAGCCAAACTTTGAAATTGAGCAGAACCAGAGCATATCTACAGGTGAAACTCGAAAAATTAGAATATCATGCAAAAGTTCATTTATTTCAGTAATGCAACTTAAAAGGGGAAACTAATATACTGTATGAGAGAGACTCATTACATGCAAAGCAAGATAGTTCAAGCTGTGATTTGTCATAATTTTGATGATTATGACTTACAGCTCATGAAAACCCCAAGTCCACAATCTCAGAAAATTAGAATATTGTGAAAAGGTGCAATATTCTAGGCTCAAAGTGTCCCACTCTAATCAGCTAATTAAGCCATAACACCTGCAAAGGGTTCCTGAGCCTTTAAGTGGTCTCTCAGTCTGGTTCAGTAGGAATCACAATCATGGGGAAGACTGCTGACCTGACAGTTGTGCAGAAAACCATCATTGACACCCTCCATAAGGAGGGAAAGCCTCAAAAGGTAATTGCAAAAGAAGTTGGATGTTCCCAAAGTGCTGTATCAAAGCACATTAATAGAAAGTTATGTGGAAGGGAAAAGTGTGGAAGAAAAAGGTGCACAAGCAGCAGGGATGACCGCAGCCTGGAGAGGATTGTCAGGAAAAGGCCATTCAAAAGTGTTGGGGACTTTCACAAGGAGTGGACTGAGGCTGGAGTCAGTGCATCAAGAGCCACCACACACAGACAGATCCTGGACATGGGCTTCAAAGGTCGTATTCCTCTTGTCAAGCCGCTCCTGAACAACAAACAACGTCAGAAGCGTCTTACCTGGGCTAAAGAAAAACAGACCTGGTCTGTTGCTCAGTGGTCCAAAGTCCTCTTTTCTGATGAGAGCAACCTTTGCATCTCATTTGGAAACCAAGGACCCAGAGTCTGGAAGAAGAATGGCGAGGCACACACTGCAAGATGCTTGAAGTCCAGTGTGAAGTTTCCACAGTCTGTGTTGATTTGGGGAGCCATGTCATCTGCTGATGTTGGTCCACTGTGCTTCATTAAGTCCAGGGTCAACGCAGCCGTCTACCAGGAGATTTTGGAGCACTTCATGCTTCCTTCCGCAGACGAGCTTTATGGGGATGCTGAGTTCATTTTCCAGCAAGACTTGGCACCTGCCCACACTGCCAAAAGCACCAAAACCTGGTTCAATGACCGTGGGATTACTGTGGTTGATTGGCCAGCAAACTCGCCTGACCTGAACCCCATAGAGAATCTATGGGGCATTGCCAAGAGAAAGATGAGAGACATGAGACGGAACACTGCAGAAGAGCTGATGGCCACTATTGAAGCATCCTGGTCTTCCATAACACCTCAGCAGTGCCACAGGCTGATAGCTTCCATGCCACGCCGCATTGAGGCGGTAATTGCTGCAAAAGGGGCCCAAACCAAGTACTGACTACATATGCATGCTTATACCTTTCAGAGGTCCGATATTGTTCTATGTACACTCCTTGTTTTATTGATTGCATGTAATATTCTAATTTTCTGAGATTGTGGATTTGGGGTTTTCATGAGCTGTACACCATAATCATCACAATTATGACAAATCACAGCTTGAACTATCTTGCTTTGCATGTAATGAGTCAATCTCATATATTAGTTTCCCCTTTTAAGTTGTATTACTGAAATAAATGAACTTTTGCACGATATTCTAATTTTTCGAGTTTCACCTGTATATGGGATAACCTGTAGAGGAATTTAGCTCTGGCCTTGAGAAAGAGGTGGAAGAGAGGAAACAGTTGCTCAGCTCTGGGAAAGTAGAAATTGTGAGAAAGAGATTCAGACTTAACGCTGCTTTGGCTTTATTGTCCTTGAAAAGGGGCAGTAAAAGTTTTGGGCACCATTTCGATGCTACTGAAGAATATAGTAGCATTCCTAGGATGCCTGCAATAACTGTTTCTTGACTTGGCCTAACTTGAGAGGCTGCCATAACCTGAACAGTTGTACCGGATGCCACTCATTCCCATTATAATAAGCTAATGGTTAAATTATAAATATTTCTCAAGGATGTGCGCTTTTTATGTACATTTTTGCCTACTTTCATGTACATTTGTGTACATTTTTGCCCACTTTTCCTTGGGATGCTAGAGGAAAATGAAGGAAAGAGGAATTGATATGTTGATGTCCAACTTTAATTTATCTTTTCCTTAGATTGTGGTTTGAGAAATCTGTTTTTAACATTGCATTTGAAAAGGTTTGGCAAAGTACTGATTGTTGTAAGGCCAATCCAACAACAAAAAAAAACCCATCTCCTCTTCCCTGACCCACCTCTTCAAGTTTAAAGAAATGTTTAAAAGCTTGGTGTTTTAAATAACTCAATAAACAAATGTTTCACAAATGTGTAATTGGTTCAAGTCTTTGAAGAAAGAAATATTTTAAAAGCTGATACTGTAGCCAGTTTGCAGCTTGAGATGGGTTGTAAGAAGATAAAGAGCAAGCATGTGTCTGAAAAACTGAAGCAGAATTTGCTCTATATTGGAATAAAATATGGTGAATACATGTACTATACATTATTTCTCTTTCTCTCTCTCTCTCTCTCTCTCTCTCTCTCTCTCTCTCTATATATATATATATATATATATATATATATAGATAGATAGATAGATAGATAGATAGATAGATAGATAGATAGATAGATAGAGAGAGAGAGAGAGAGAGAGAGAGATAGTCCTCGACTGATGATCACAATTGAGCACAAATTTCTGTTGCTAAGCAAGACAGTTGTTAAGTGAGTTTTACCCCATTCTACAACCTTTCTTGACACAGTTGTTAAGTAGTCACTGCAGTTGTTAAGTTTGTAAAAGTTGCTAATGAATCTGGCTTTCCCATTGACTTTGCTTGTGTGAAGGTTGCAAAAGTGATCACATGACCCCTGGGCACTCCGACCATCATATATACATGCCAATTCTCAAGCGTCCAAATTTTGATCACATGACCACGGGAATGCTGCAATGCTTGTACGTGTGAAAAGTCACTTTTATAAGTTATCAATTCAGGGGAATGTTCAATAAGATTTGCTGCTAAGTAAATAGAATGGCAGCTTTTGTGTGATGAGAAACAAATTGTATCTTACAAATACAAAAATGTGATTGGATACTTCCCCCAGTCCTGGGCCTCATGTTCCATGTTGACCATGCAAAGTAAGACAAACGCTGCTTCAGCTCAGTAAGAGTTGCCAGTGTGGTGTAGTTGTTAAGATATTGGACTTGGAATGGAGAGACACAAGTTCTGGTCCACCCTAACCCGTAGAAGCTTACAGGTGACTTTAGGTTAGTTTCTGTCAAACTAATTTACATCACATAGTTGTAATTGTGGGGGGAAATAGGAGGGAGCAATCATAGGTACTGGTATGCCTCTTTGAATCACAAAGAGGCCAAAAGGTTAGGGTATAAACGTACTCAGTTAATCATCCTGTTGGACAATTTTTTTATTTATTCTTTGATTTGTATGTAGAGACCATGTAAGTTTAGAAGGTGTTTTTTCCCCTTGGTATAGTTTTATGTATTCTGCAACTGGAGTATTTTTTTTAAAAAAAAATCATAAACAAGTAATAGGTAGCTCAGGAAAACTGCTCATGTATTCTGTTCTGTTCTATGCTTCCTTTTTTAAAACAAGTTTGCAATCTATGAAAATAGCCTTCTTATCCCTTAGTCACTAAATTTACTCAGGAGCCTTTGATGAACTGTTTTGTCAAAGACTTTTTGGAAATCAAGGTACCGGTATATGAATATTTATTTATTTATTTGTTTGTTTGTTTGTTTAGATTTTATTAGTTTTTCTCCTACATACATATATTAATTTTTCAACCAGCATGCTGTCTGGATCCAAAAGCGCTAATACATAGTCAATTCCTAATCCTTGATTCTTTCCTCTAGCCATTTCTAGAATGAATCCCAGATTTGGTAATATTCTGTTTCTTCTTTATCTTTCAATCTCATAGTTAATCTGTCCATCTCTGCGCATTCCAATATTTATTTAATTATTTCTTCCTCTGGTGGTAATCTTCATTTTTCCAATATTTATTTATTTCCTATAGCCTCCCACTTTATCCACAAAAGCCAGTGGGTGACTTTGGGCCAGTCACTCTTTCTCAGCCCAACCCACCTCACAGGGTTGTTGTTGTGGGAAAATCGGAAGAGGAAGGCGTGTTGGATATGTTCGCCATCTTGAGTTATTTGTAAAAATAATAAAGGTGGGATATTAATTAATTAAGGTTGCCTACAATGGGAACAGTGTTTCTGTATTCTCCTTAGGGCAGGCTTCTGATTACCTGAAAGAAGTCTTAACTTTTTATAGCTTCCTGGATGTGATTAGAAAGCCATGGTTCCCCTCTTTCTACCTGGCCTTTCTTACATTGTGGAATACTTTCTATTTGAGTTTCCTTTATTGTGACTTTAAATTATCTCAGACATTAGTAAGAGATCTGGCCTTTCTCTTTGTCTTTTTTTTAATCAGTTCCTTCATTTTTTAAAAGTTTTCCCTTTTGTTGTGTTGAAAGAAAAATCTTCATCAGGGTCCAGTCCAAGCTGGGAATAAACAAAATGGAGACTGCTTTAAAAAGAAGGTTGTAGTTTATTGAAGAGAGAAGCACAAGACATGAGGCTCTGGAACAGCTGACCACATGTTGCTGGGAGTGGTGGGTTTTTATATCTTCTTGGGCTTTTGAGGTTCTTTCCTGTTCCTGTGGCATGAACTTTGACCTGAGGTTCAGTGTGTCTTTCTGGTATTCTGATGGTATGTAGATTTTAAGAATCTTTTGTCTTTCTAATCTCATCAGTTTCTAGCTTCCTGTCTCCAACCTTTCTGAATAGGATTATCAGATCTGCATTTCTACAGACCTGGTTTCTGCCTGGGGCTATTAGGAAAACTGGGCCTGCTTTTTTGCCTTTAAGATCCTTTGGGGAAATATAATATTCTGTCTTTATAATACTCCCCAAAATATTTCTTTCTCAGGTGGGGGGGGGTTGTGCTGTCCTCCCACAGTTGTTAACAAAAGACTATGCTGGATCCTGCTTGTAGTTTCCCAGCACATGTACAGTATGGTTTCACAACTCTTCCCTTTTGTATCAGATCATGGTTATTACTTAGGATTAAACCTAGGGTAATTTCCTATCTAGTTAGTTCACAGAAACAGGTTCTAAGAAATGGTTGTTTGTGACTGGCCTTGTCCACAGACATTCTGTGAATAGGCAAGGCTCTACTTTAAATAATCATTTGTAACAGCACATATACCTTAGCTTGTAAAATTCTGGATGGGCCAATAATCCACAGTGGGTTATTGATCTGATCATTAATGTGGAAGTTTTTCCTGTTCAAGATTCCTGCTACTTTATCTTACCAACTCATCCATCAATCAGTATGTCCACTGACCATATACAATTATATATCTCCCTAAAAGTTTCTTAAACTGTCAATACCTCATTTAATATAGCTTTGTATAGCTGTGGCACCTTTTTGATTACAAAAGAACCAATGGTAAAAAAGTGTATATTGCTATGACAGTGATGAGTTTGGGAGTTATGGACGCTTGCATGACTTAAGATTTTTCTGAGTAGTTTTGTTGGTGTGAGTACCGAAAGACTTAACACCAGACAGATAATATTGGCAATATTCTGATGATGTGTTTTTGTGGGAGGCAAAATGTTCTAAGAAGCAGAGGTGATGGGCAGAGATGATTCATCTTTCTTTCCCTCCTCTTTACTAACTATGGGAATGGTGAAAGTGAGGTCTGTATCAGTTTGGGAGGTTAGTCAGAGTTAGAACTGGATCTAAAAAAGAGGCACAGTGTGGACTTGGTTCACTGCAGGAATTCTGTGACAAGAAATGCAGGAATTTCTATCCTAAGAAATCTTTGGGGTGATGGAATCTGATGGGTTACTGTTAATACTAGTCTGATTTTCAAGGGTGTGTGTGTGTGTGTGTGTGATCATTAACATCATCACCTCTTAAGAACCCCCAAATGGCACCTAAAGAACACACATATCCTTTAACACAGGGGTCCCCAACCCCCAGTCCATGGACCAGTACCAGGCCGCAGCATGCCAGCAACGGGGTCCACACAAACAGGCAAAGCCCCATCCGTGGGATGCAGGCAGCACACAAAACTACGCACCCTTCGGTCCACAGGAAAACCTCTCTCCACAGAACCAATCCCTAGTGCCCAAAAGGTTGGAGATCTCTGCTCTAACACATTTCTTGTCAGATACCAGATTACTTGCCCTACTTAGGTTTACTTTTATTGTTTTCTAATTTAGAACATTAGAAGCTAGCGTGTTCTAAAGTAGATGATCAGCTGCAAGCACACCTTGCATTCTAAGTGGAGATCTGGGCTCTGCATAGTACCCAGAAGCATCCTTAAAAAAAATAAAACAATGAATGGCTGAGGCCCTTGGCTTTATTTGTCTTTTAGTAACCTTTTTTTGTATTTTGTGATAATGCTTATGATGTGCTCACAAAATGTCAAATGTGTTCACTCGCTCCAAATTGTTGAAGAATTAAAAATGCCAGATCGAAGATAGAATGTTTCTTCAACTGCTTGATGTTGAAGAACTTGCATTGTTTTAGAAAGTTACACTGCTTTCTTTCACCACGTGCTTAAATGCATATGTGTGTTAGTAGGCAGAACACACACACACACACACACACACACACACACACATACATACATATACCCACACAAAATTTTCAGTGTTCCCCCTCTGAAATATCACCCAGTTCTAAAGTTTCTTGCAGTTCATTTTTAGCTAATCTTAGCTTTCAGGGAACTGCACTATTCCATTTTTAGTTACCGGGGAAAATTCTTCTTTTCAAATCATTCTCTAGTCTACCTTTTTGTAGAAATTTACTCCTAAGCAATGTTATAATGTTTTTCAGCCACTTTGGTTCAATTTGCTTTGTTGCTACAGTAGTCAGAAGGGATCTGTTCCATTTTTGTGAAAACATTTTCACCTCCACATTAGACAAACATGTTAAAGCATGCATGCTCATTTAGTCAGATCTCCTGGACACAGTCAGAGCAGTAGACTGATCCGTAGGCTACAAGGAGCTACAGTACTTGGATTGGCATGCTGCCCACCATTGCAGCTCCAAAAGAGAATCAAATGAGAAACAATTAAGTCTCATAGAACACTTTAAATATGAACTTTTTTGTAGGTGTCTCTATTTAAATATATCTGTTTATGAGGTGTGCAATTGAAAGTAGCTGTGGTAATTTAAAGTAGATGCTTCTTCTGATTTCAAAATATAATCTAGAGCCAAACCAAGATTTTTGTCTAAAAGCCAGCTTGCCCTTTCTTGTCTGCTAGCAAACTTGTAAACAGTGGGGTGTACATGTAGTCTTTGAGTTGTGGCTGGTCGTTTAATGACTGTTCGCAATCACAGTGGCCTTGGACTAAATGCTTTACAGAAATAAAGTGCTTCCTGATATTGTAAAATATTGCACGCCCCGTCCCCCCATCACATGACCGATTTTTGGGCGCTTGGCATTCTTTTCACATTTACAAATGTGAAGTGGGAGACCATACGTTCTAATCCCACTTTATCCACAAAAGCCAGTGGGTGACTTTGGGCCAGTCACTCTCTCTTAGCCCAACCCACCTCATAGGGTGGTTGTGGGAAAATCGGAAGAGGAAGGTGTGTTGGATATGTTCGCCACCTTGAGTTATTTGTAAAAATAATAAAGGTGGGATATTAATTAATTAATTAAGGTTGCCTACAATGGGAACATAATGCTGAAGCTGCTAAATCTTTGGTCTTTTCAATAGGGAGCTTCTTATATTCTTGCAATAAAAATAATCATATGTAATTCTTACATGCATGGAGAATCCAGGAAAAAAACCTGCATTATCAAATGGAACAAAATTTGATTTGGAAGTTGTGTAACATTAAAGGAAGGGAAACATTTGAGCCTCTCCATCTTTATTTTGCATACTAGACTTCTACCAATGAATTTGGCTACCAACCAATTTCCTTCTGAACAAAGCCAAATAATTTGCTCTTCATGATTAGCATCTGCAAAACCCTGTCCAGAGCATGGGTGTACAGGGTCTTTCAGGCCAAAGGCTGCCCTTGGTCTTTATGTGCCATGTTAACTAAAGTAGGATAGCCTTGACAAAAATTATATTAAATATAATTGCAGTCATTAAACATGTTTAATATTATTACTCGAAGTGTGGTTAATCCCTTATTTTGTTACTTTAGGAGGAAGGAAGGGGGTAAGGGTAAGGGTGTAAGTTTGGGATAGCATTTTCTCAAAATCAGTGAGGGAATAAAATGCCTTACTATAGAAAAAACATTTATAGTGAATTGGCTATATGTGTAAGCTTCATATAAAATATTATGTACCATTGAACAGAACCAACATTAAGCTGTGCCCGTAACCTTCTTCTGCATCTGTGTTCCTCGGATATTCAGTTAGGAGCTTCTCATATATGTTGGCATTACAGTATTGGCAAGGTGTGCTAGAGGCAAGCACTTGCACCAGTTCTCATGGTTTTACTGCAGACCTTTTCAGCCTTCCTTTCCTCTGTTCTTATTTTGTGTCCTAAGACAGTGTTCAGACAGCTAGAGCTGTTGAGGACCCAGAAAAATCACCATAGAAACTACTAGACTCCAACGGCATAATCTTCATAGATGATCTACTAGTTCATCTGCTTTTTCCCCATTTGTTTAGGCAAATGCTATCTATGTCTTTTCTGGATTAAATTCTGTTTTAAAATATAGATGATTTTAGAATTGATTTAATTAAATAGTGTAGTTAATCATAGTATCAATTTACATATTGAATAACGCTCAGATGCTATATCTGAATGTAGTACTGGGCTATTATATGCATCTCATTGCATGTCATCAGTAGGAATTTAAAAATGGGATGCAAGGACATATTTTTTCCTCTTGACTTTCTGTCTCCACAAGAAATATAAGACTTCGTCTCATCCAAGATGCCCAGTGGTAAAGACTGGGGTAGTTTTTCCCCAAAATATCTAGAGGTCACAAATTGCCTCTGTTTTACATTGACTACAGCATATCTACTCCACACTGGGATCAGGATGACATCCTTTAATGGTTAGCCTGTATCCCATTAGTTTGTTTTCTGTGACCCAGACACGCAGCGGCTTGGTAATAGGGTACAAGCAGAATTTTCTGAGTCAACGACAGAAAAATCTGGAAGGACAATATAAACTGTATATAGAGTGTTTTCTTACTGCTTGAATGGAAGTATAACAGTCTCTTCCTTTGTCTCCCCACCCCTGGGGATTACGTTACTTATTGATAGTAATCTTTTTGATTTTTCTTGAATTAATGTTAGTACAACACTCTCTGAAGGTCACTAGTTGACATAAGAAAGCACATGGTAGATATTCATGTACAAAGAATGGACTCCTTTGCGTGTAACCAATGTCTGACTGGTTCTTCTCTTCAGTTCAGATTGCATACTTTCTATTGATGGAGTTTCCATACTTTATTTGCCTAATTGTGGGAAGATTTGGGGGATGTTATCAGAGGAGCTTGCTTTAGTTTGCTGCCTTTTTTTGTCATTCAACTTAACATTAGTGCTATGCCTCTCATTGTAACTTACACAACAAGGTTATTGAGAAGATAAAAATAGATGGAAATTCATCTATGTAGCTGCCTTTGGCTTCCTGGAGGAAAGGCAGAATAAATTCTGTTTAAGAAAATACACAAAACCTGTATATGTTTCTTGATATGTTCTTTCCATTTCTTCTCTTCCCCCCTTCCCCCCCAAGCCTTGCATAGTAGAATTATTTTCAGGAAGTTATAATTCAGTAAGCAGAAAAATCATTAGGATAAAGAAGATCATCTTTGGGAACTTTAAAATCGTATTATGTCTCTGTGGCAGCATGTTATAAGATGCAAAGCAGCTGTCAGCAAATAACATAAAGACTAATTGCTTCATTCAAGCCACCCACCCACAACATTGTGTAAACAAAATTCACTTAGTGGGCATGCAAATGTGCTATATATTTTATTTGGGCAAATGAACAATGGGAAGAAGACAGTTAATGAAAGGAACTATTAGGCATCTATAGTAGTTTTTGGTCTTTAAGGCAAATTACATTCAATCTGGGTCTCAGGTCCGGGTCTCCAAAGAGACCGATCTCTTCAGAGTTTGCCATGGATTATTTTATCTCCTTCTGGACGATGTGTACATTGCCTGTTCTCACTGAAAAAAAGGGCTTATCCGTCAACCTTTTAGAAAAAAAATTCTGTCCCTTTTCCAAACAAATTCCAGTTTGATCAAATAGCCTTCCTATATTGTTCCATTCATATATCGCTCTGCATCCTGATGGTATTGTCAGCTTTAACAAATCATCTCAGTTTCCCTCAAACTAGAGGGTTATTTTGTGGTTGTGTCCAGTTCGTAGGGGCCTATCTCTGATTGTTTCCTTATGTGTGGAAATAAGGTGAAGTCTCCAGTAAGGTGGTTCTAATGATACAAATGATGGATGAGATGGAACAAATGTATGGTTGTGAAAGAGACACATATGGTGCGTATGGTGCATGCTTTTCGCCAGACTGAAAATAAAGCACAGGTTTCCAGAATTTTCTATTTGTCAGGTGCCTCTGGTTGCATTTTCCTGAACTTTGTGTTGTAGCTTGCTTTTCTAAGTTAGGAAGACATACCATTTTGATAGATATTTTATTATTTCTTGCTGTTCTTATTCTGAAGGAGAGACTAGTGTAGAAACATCCTATTTTTCATTTAAAAGGATTATAGGTAATCCTCAATTTACGACCACAACTGAGCCCAAAACTTCCATTGCTACCGGTAAGTGAGGTAGTTGTTAAGTGAGTTGTGCCTCATTTTAGAATGTTTTATGTCACAGTTGTTGAGCAAATCAGTGCAGTTGTTAAGCAAATCATGCAGTCATTAAGTGAACCTGGCTTTCCCCATTGACTGCTTGTCAGAAGCTGACTGGGAAGGTTACACATGCACAGTGCAACTGTCATAAATACATGCCAGTTGCCAAGCACCCGAGTTTTGGTCACATAACCACGGGGATGCTACAACAGTTGCAAAGTGTGAAAACTGATCATAGGTCATTTTTTTTAGTGCCGTTGTAACTTCGAAAGGTTGCTACAGAAATGGTTGTAAGTCGAGGATTACCTGCACACATTTTGGATGTCTTTCTTATGCAGACTTTGTGCAGATATGGTGCACAACGATCCATATATATGGAAGAAAGAGTGGCAAGCTGTACTTTTATTTATTTTTCTGTATTCTTGCTAAGAAGGTTACATGGACATTTCCATGTAGTTACTAGGAGTTGAGCTCATTTCAGTGGAGATTTCACTTGGGGGGGGGGGCGCTTGGGAGAACAAGATGAGAGAACCAGGGCAGAAGGGACAGAAAGTCAGGCTGTGGCTGGGACCTCCAATAAATGGACTGAGGTAACAGAATGCCATTTTTATTTGCGTTTTTGTGATTACTATTGGATTTTTTCAAGATAGGAAATGAGGACAACCAAAGCACTGGTAGTGGATGCTCTGCCTAGGCCAGGGGTAGGCAACCTTGGCTCTTTGATGACTCATGGACTTCAACTCCCAGAATTCCTGAGCCAGCCATGCTGGCTCAGGAATTCTGGGAGTTGAAGTCCATGAGTCATCAAAGAGCCAAGGTTGCCTACCCCTGGCCTAGGCTTTTTGTTTTGTGGGGGGGGGGGGAGAAACAATTTCTAGCTTAGAGTTAGTGAGGGGAAGAGGTTGTTAACACCAACATATTTGAAATTATTGTTCAATAGAAAATGGAAAAACCTAAATTCGTAACCAAGTAATCTTCACAAATCTTTACTTTTTTTAAAAAAAAATGTTGAGAAATTGCCAGCATTTTTTTTCTTACCCACAATGTGTGAATTAATGGGATCTGATAAAAGGCAAGGCATCAACAATAACAGCGAAAGAGTTGCTGTTCAAAATCTTACTTCAGTTCTTAAGGCATGGGATTTTCAAGGAAAACTGCATTGTGCAAAGGAGAAGGGAAGGAGAGGCTTCAGACACTCCTACTTTCCTTTTCTTGATTTTTTCCAGTCATTCTTGTTCAACAGCCTCTAAGAATGTTGTCAACAGCCATTCTAGGCGGTGAAGACGCGCACATACACCCACAGTCTTATTTTTGGCCTTTGTGTTGATACATTGCCATTGGACTAAATATCCTGTTTCTGTCCCATCTAATTCACAAGGCAGACTTGTTTAAGAAAAGATACTATGGTGGTGAAGAGAAAGAGTGAAAGATGAGTGTCAGAAGAGGATGCTCAAGTTCTCACCTCATGAGGAATGTTGCTAACTTTGCATTGAAGTCCTGCAGCTATAGAGTGACAGAACTTAAACATTAAAATAGCTTCTGTGAGAGGAGACAGACCCACAATAGTGGTTTATATGAAATTAGAAGTTAGGATATCCATTGCAAGTAAACATTCATAATGTGCTTTGTTTCAGTAATCAGTTGTGGGAAGAAATTGATAACATCCTCTCTGGAACATTGAGAAAAATAATTATGAATTTTATGAAATGTTATTTTAAAACTGTACAGGTCTTCTAATGCATGCTTATTGTTATTTATATCTTTCCCTCTTTTAGAGGACCTTTGGGGCATAGGCCTGAGCTATGTATCTCCACATTGTATGTGTAACAGTTCTGCAATGTACCAATGAGCTTCATGGCTGAGTGAGCATTTGAAACTAACCTCAATCCAGCTCTGATTATTAAATCATGCTAGCATTTGCACTTATGTAGTAGAGTGAACTGGTTTCCAGTTAGTGAGTCAAACAGAGGCTGAGAAAGAAGAAGGTTGGTAATGCTGAACTTCCCCCCCCCAAAAAAAAAACTTCAAAGATGTTTTTTAAAAATAAATACAGCTACTATCTGTTGAGCTAATTTACTGCAATTGTAGGTCCATAAAGTTTATTTAGCTTTCCTGATTAATTGTACAAATGTTGTACAAATGCATGTATGTAAAATAGGTTTTTGGTCTATTGCATAAACACCCGTAACTAGATTGTACATATTTTATTCTGCAGGCCCTGACACAAGAGTTTTCTGTCTCAAGAGGAGCAATTTGTTCGTTCTATTCATCCATGGTTGTAAATACTAAAAGAGTTTTCCATTAAAAAAAAATTAAAACAGAAGCCCTGCTGGAAGCCTCACAGTATTAGAAAGGGAGTATAAAGCAAAGCAGTGGTGGGCATTGCTTTAGGGAAGCTCACTAAAGTTAGGTGCCATCTTCAGGTGTCCAGGCTGGACTGGACTTCAACTTCCAGAATTCTTGGCAATGGCTATGCTTGACTTGGGGACACTGGAAGTTTGAAGCTGGGGAAGTCTGCATTAGGGACCAGGGAGAAGAGAGATAATTTCAACAATAGCTATTTTGCTACCTATCCATTAAGGTCGCAACAGAGTTAAATGACTTGTCCATAGGGGCATCTCTACAAAAGAAAAACTGAAACATTAGAATGCAATTTACAGGTAGTCCTCAACGTACGACCACAATTGAGCCCAAAATTTATGTTGCTAAGTAAGAAATTTGTTAAGTGAGTTTTGCCCCATTTTATGACTTTTCTTGCCACATTTGTTAAGTAAATCACTGCAGTTGTTAAATTAGCAACACAGCTGTTAAGTGAATCTGGCTTCCCCATTGCTTGTCAGAAGATTGGAAAAGGTGATCACATGACCCCAGGACACTGCCACCGCCATAAGTGTGAGTCAGTCTGGATGTAAATCACATGACCATGGGGAATGCTGCAACGGTCATAAGTGTGAAAAATGGTCATAACTCACTTTTTTCAGTGATGTAATTTTGAACAGTCACTAAGTGAACCGTTGTAAGTTGAAAACTACCTGTATAAGAACTCAGTTTTGTTGATTTGTTCTGCCCCTATTCAAATAGAGCATGGGTGTCAAACTCAATTTCATTGAGGGCCGCATCAGCATTGCGGTTGCCCTCAGGGGGCTGGGGTGGGTGTGGCCTGGGTGGGCGTGGCCTACTGGGTGGGCATGGCTAAAATGTGTATGGCCTACTGGGTGGGCATGGCCAGCTCTACATCGTTCGCATCAAGGGTGCCTATGGGGGCCTGGGCAGGAGTGGGACAGATCTGAGGGTCTCTGGCAGAAGGAGGGTCTCTGGGCCAGGGCCAAGGCAGTGGGGACTGTTCCCTCACTGTTTCCAGGATGGCTTCGCGGGCCACATGAAACCACTTCGCGGGCCGGAACCGGCCCCCGGGCCTTGTGTTTGACATGTCTGAAATAGAGGGTTCAGGATCTCTTATCTCCACTGATTTTTTATTTTTTTTTGCATTGATCCAAGGTTTGCAGTTGAATTGTGGAGCTTCCTCTTCTTCAGTGGTTTTGGTATGTTCAGCTTTTTATGGTCCTCTCTTCAACAACGTTCAGTTTTAAAATGTCTCTGAGTACGCAAACATATAGCATAATTATTTTTCTATACAGCACAAGCCATCCTTCAGTTTCATAGGAATCTGTAAGCCAGGATGGCAGTAGTCTCGCAGTTCACTTTTTTCTTTTGTTCATTCTTTTTCACTGATTTAAAATTACGTGGCAGAGTTGTCTTTGGGAGAGGTTTCAGTCCTCTATGCATTCACCCGAGATTAAGCTGCATTGAGTACAATAAATTATACTCCTGAGTAAGCAGGCATAAGAGTTCCTTGTTTCGTTATATTGCAACATTTCACAAGTCCTGGTATACTGTAATGTATTTGGATTCTGCAACAGCGTGCAGAGAAGGAGGTTGAAACACACCCTTTTTTGGACTCTGAAATAATTAAATGAGGCACAGAGAGAAAACAACTGTGGGATAGAAAGATATCACAATAAGTGACAGACTGTGCTTCAACTTTTGTCTACAAAACATGCATAGCAGCGCACGTCACTTGTGTATACACATGTTTCCATATGTGTGTGTGTGGTATTACAGCTTCTTTTCTTGGCTTTGGATCTACCTAACTTCTGCATGATTTCTAAAAAAAATTCTCTTTAAAAAAATTATTATAATTGATCCCTAACTCTCTTTGTTAGGAAATTTGTCTATATTGTGGGGCAAATTAAAGTTTTAATTTGGCTGAAATAAAACATTCTCACAGGTCGAATAGCATTAAGACCTACAGTATATGTAATCAGCAGGAACCAAGGACCGTAGCCTAAGACAGGGGTGTCAAACTGCCAGCCCACGGGCCGGATGCGTCATGCGGAAGCCGCACCCACCCCATTGCCAGCAATGGCAAAACCATCCCGATACATTGCGCGATGTCACGTGACGTCGCGAGTTTGATACGTCTGGCCTAAGAGGAAGGTATGTTAGGTCTAGGAATTGGACTCAGACTCAAGATGCTGAAAACACTGCCAGGACATAGACATGATTGGAGCTTCGTCTGCTCTTAAATTCTTGCTCATTCATTTGAATTGCATAAAAACATATTTCAAATGTTTGGTAGTGAGGAAAAAAGCACTTTGTATACATATTTAGGGACAAGCTGAGTTCTGTCAAGTTTTTCAGGGCTTGAAGAAGGAGTATGCACTTTGTTATGGAGACCTTAAGGGCGACAATGGATGGAAAAGATATGGGACCAAAGAAAAAGGCAAAACACTGGACAACAGGCAAACAGTGGAAATTACAGATCAAGTCCAGAAAATAACAAGAGGAGGACAGTCCAAACAAGCTGATTCCACAGCAGGTGCTCAAAGAGGAACGGGCCGGTGATGTGTGTCCAAAGCCCTAGAGGCAGAATGTTCTAGAGCAGTTGGGGTGGCCACTCTCCAGATAAAAAACATCAAATTTTAGGTAGCCAATCCCATAGCCATCAAGGCTATCAAGATTTAGCCCCACCATTTAGGAATTTTAATAATAATAATAATAATAATAATAATAATAATAATAATAATAATAATAATAGTTGGAAGAGACCTTGGAGGTCATCTAGTCCCATCCCCTGCTCAGGCAGGAAACCCTATAAACATTTCAGACAAATGGCTGTCCAGTCTCTTCTTAAAAACTTCCAGTGTTGGAGCATTCACCACTTCTGGAGGCAGGTTAGTTCTAGGTTGCTTCTCTCCTTGATTAGTTTCCCTCCATTGCTTCTTGTCCAGCCTTCGGGCGCTTTGGAGAATAGCTTGACTTCTTCTTCTTTGTGGCAGCCCCTGAGATATTGGAACACTGCTAAGGAGAAACTTCCTAACAGTTAGAACAATTAACCAATGGAACAACTTGCCTCCAGAAGCTGTGAACGCTCCAACACTGGAAGTTTTTAAGAAGAGACTGGACAGCCATTTGTCCAAAATTGGAATAGGGTTTCCTGCCTGAGCAGGGGGTTGGACTAGATGACCTCCAAGGTCCCTTTCAACTATTATTATTATTATTATTATTATTATTATTATTATTATTATTATTATTATTATTATTATTATTATTATTATTATTATTATTATTCATGTCACCCTTCTCTTCATTAAACTAGACATACCCAATTCCATACCCATTTCTCTACTTGCAATCTTTTTCCGTGGAATAATTATGTCTGGAAAGAGACATGCTGTTAGGCTCCTTGGGATGAGTCCAGTTGGGTCCTCTAGAATCAGAGAGACAGAAAAAAAAAAGCAGAAGAAAGGCCAACTTTTTGAAGGGGCCATAGTTGAGCTATAGATCTCTAGAAGAGGTAGGGTAGGTTGCAGAGTTGGTGGGAAAGGTGGATGTGAATATCTTATAATAATACTAATTAACGAGAAAATCCTGGTTTTGTAGGTCTTTTCTTTTTTGCCTCCCTCTGCTGATGATCCTTATCCAAGCCCTGATTATCTCTTGTTTCTTCCCCATCTTGGGCCTCTTGACCTCTTACCTCAACTCTCTTTAATCTTCTGAAAATGCTGTTGTAAAAGAGAGGGGGGGGAGCCATTTCCTGCTGCCTTGGGTGCACATCTCTTCTCTTTTCCAAATACCTTTCACTAACCCTTCTCTTTTTTTTCATTTGGTGGGCTTCCATATTTTGGGGCTTCTTGGTAGCCAACCTTCTTTGGTACTGCTTCCTTATGTAACAGCAAAACAAAACATTTTGCAGGGAGTTTTTAGCTGAGGAACGAGGTTGTCACGCAATCTTTAGAGAAATTGAGGGGCTGGAGTAAGAGTTTCAGATATTGTAAGATCTGCGAGGGCTTCATGAACAGCAGTGACTCACTTGTGGAACTCGAATGCTTTCAGACAGCTTAGCAGAAAAGGCAAAGAAGCTGTTCCAAGGAGCTGGGTCTTTTCTAACCATGGCTGTATCTCTTTTTGTGCTGGGTTTCAATGTAAGGTTGTCTTTGTCTCATCGCCAGCCATGAATGAGGCCACCTTACCCACTGATTTCCATCCCTTCAGGAGCTCAAGGGGGTGCATACAGTGCTCCCTCTTCCCATTTTCCTGCACCTATCAGTATTAAAGTAGCGCTTTCCCCTTCCAACATTGGCCAAGGACAGCCTGAAAGTAATAAATAATAATAATAATAATAATAATAATAATAATAATAATAATAATAATAATAATAATAATAATAATAAGAAGAAGAAGAAGAAGAAGAAGAAGAAGAAGAAGAAGAAGAAGAAGAAGAAGAAGAAGAAGAAGAAGTTGTTGTTGGAAGGGACCTTGGAGGTCATCTAGTCCAACCCCCTGCTCAGGCAGGAAACCCTATACCATTTCAGACACATGGCTGGCCAGTCTCTTCTTAAAAACCTCCAGTGTTGGAGCATTCACCACCTCTGGAGGCAGGTTGTTCCACTGGTTAATTGTTCTAACTGTCAGGAAGTTTCTCCTTAGTTCTAGGTTGCTTCTCTCCTTGACTAGTTTCCATCCGTTGCTTCTTGTCCTGCTTTCAGGTGCTTTGGAGAATAGCTTGGCTCCCTCTTCTTTGTGGTAGCCCCTGAGATATTGGAACACTGCTATCATGTCACCCCTCACCCTTCTCTTCGTTAAACTACACATACCCAATTCCAGCAACCGTTCCCTATATGTTTTAGCCTCCAGTCCCCCGATCATCTTTGTTGCTCTTCTCTGTACTCTTTCTAGAGTCTCGACATCTTGTTTACATCGTGGTGACCAAAACTGGATGCAGTATTCCAGGTGTGTGTAGGTTTAAGCTTTTTCAGGAAAGGGACAAAGGTGCATGAGCCCTTCTCTGAGGGACATGAGCAGTTAAGAAATATTAAATATAAATAAATAAAGGGGAATGAATGAATGAATGAATGAATGAATGAATGAATGAATGAATGAATGAATGAATGAATGAATGAATAAAACAGGATAAGGCTTGGAAATGGGAAACAGTCAATGTCATGCTGGAAGAGGTTTCTCTGACTCAAGGATGGGTGAACTCTTCAGCTCAGCAGTGAGGAAAGGACCCAGTCATAGCATCTAATATTTGCATTTTAAATCACAACACGTTCCTGGTCCATATAGAAGGAACTCATCTATAGTTCCTATATATGCCTTCCCAGGAATTGTAGAATCGGTGGAACGACCATATGCCCAATTCCCAGTAATTTTCCCTACAATTCATTGCTTAGCAGAAAGGTACCGTACTTGGTCTCCATTAGCTAAAAAGGTTCCAGAAGTGCATCGGCAGTCAGAAAAGATAGTCTGCTTCTCAAGAGCCCTTTTCTTGCAGTGGCAGCAGCAGACTTCATTAACACTATTCTGCCATTGAGGGTGCCCCCATTGTGGAAGCAAGTCTTAGGGTCATATTACTAAGGTACTGCATAGATATTGGGTTCATACGTTTCAAAATGTTTTCTTTGCCCTACCCTACACTCTCCCAACCCAGGGAAAAGAGCCAACTTAGTTAATATTTCTCCAGTAAAATGAGAGGGTTAAACGGGAGAGTGGGAATCTTACCCAAACCAGGTTTCATTCTCTCTCATTGATGCTTTGCATACAGAAAGTAAAGGAACTTTGACCTCCCCTTTGTGCACAAAATAACTATTGGTGGTAAGTGCCTCTTTCCCCCCCACACCCCAAATAGGTTTTTGTCGCTTTCCTAGAAAAAAGAATGTGTATGTTTAATTGCATCACTAATGGTTGATGCTTCTGATGGTTGGGCTTTCAGTTGATTACAGACTGCAATAACTATAACAAGGAAATTTACAGTTTGGTAAATTGAATATGAATTTGGGCAATTTCTGGGAGACATGGAGAATGGGGGGAGCATGGTGTGTTATGGTCCAAGGGGTTGTGAAGAGTCAGACATGACTTAGCAACTGAACCACAGGGACTTCGTAAGAAATGTACTTCATCTAAACAAATGAAAGGATAGACCTATTAAATCTACCCTTATTTTACATAAAACTAGGCTAAAATTGCTCACATTGCATCAATACATTACTTCTCTTTTACCGGTGAAAGCAGTACAATTCTATCTATTAAGGCTGTTAAGAAACATTAGTGTTCAAGCTTTGTTTCCTACAGCAAACATGCATAAGGTGGAATAACATTGTTAGACACATATTTTGGAAATCTGGGTTAGTCAGATATTCCAGACCTGTTGTACACACATTTTTACAGTTCCACTTAGTATGTTTATACTAGTAAAGATTTTTTCCCACGCTTCCTGGTCTTGGACTTAGATACAGGTATAATACAGCCTTTTAATGCTAGAGAATTCCTGGAAACCTTGCACTCTGACAAATTGGCCATCAATAGACACCTAAACAATCCCGTACTGTGCAAAAGAGACAGTTAACAAGCCGAAAAGGGAATAAAAAAACCAAAATACCTCCCCACCAGCAATCAATACCCAGATGAGTATAGATCAGGGATCTTCAAACTTGGCCCTTTTATGACTTGTGGACTTCAACTCCAGAATTCCTCAGCCAGGCACACTGGCTGAGGAATTCTGGGGGTTGAAATCCACAAGTCATAAAAGGGCCAAGTTTGAAGACCCCTGGTATAGGTTAACACCAACAGTGTTAACCTATTTGAAGACCAACCATGGCACATGGTTGAAGATCAACCATGGCACGTGGTTGAAGACCAACCATGGCACATGGTTGAAGACCAACCATGGCACTGCCAAATAAGCTGACAATAAACAGCCTCCAAGACCACGCCCACCAAGACTGACAGGGAAAGCCACTAGAATGTAAATTGGGAGTAAACCCCATTCCTTACCAGCACTGATGATGTTACCTAGTTTGGGTAATGAAACATCTACAAGAAAACAACCAAGTTCAGAGAACACCAAGGACCCTCTCAGTTCAACTCTGGGCTACAAATATATTCTCCTTTATCAATTATGAAGCTTAAAATTTCAGATTTGATTGAATGGAGACCTTGACCTGCATTAAAGGTATTTCAGGTTGATTATGAAGTTTTCCTTAGCATTGGCTAAATGCTGGAGAATTTGCTTCTGAAAAAGGAGCAGTGGGAGAAGGAGAAAAAGGCATTCCTATTGTGGGTGATATTATGTTTGCTTTGCCGCACGGTAGAGTATGAAAATCTGTGTATTTCATTGGGCGATTGTTTCACAAAGGTAATACTCACCTCCTGCACTGTACAAAATACATCTTAATAAGAATTCTACAAGGTCAGAGGAACTGCCAAGGCAAGGGTGCCTTGATTTATGATATTGTAGTGATGCAAATGAAGGTATAGCTAGAAACTGTAAAAAGGCACAGAGCCTGGAAGGAACATATATTGGATACACTCACATAAGCCAAAATCCACATTGTGGCTTAGCATTTGTGTGAATCTTGCTATATTGTTGGTTAATTGGGGTTATATAATATTGTTAAATGTTTTTGATTGCCACCTGAAGTCTAGAAACAGTACTATAAGAGAAGATTGGAGACTTATAGTTTCCTTGGAAATATTTTCAGAATAGAATAGAGCTGGAAGGGACCTTGGAGGTCTTCTAGTCCAGCCCCCTGCTCAAGCAGGAGGACCTATACCATCTCAGACAAGTGACTGTCTAGCCTCTTCTTCAAAATCTACAGTGACGGAGCACCCGAGATTTCTAGAGGCAAGCTGTTCCACTGGTTAATTGTCCTCACTGTCAGGAAGTTTCTCCTTAATTCCAGGTTGCTTCTCTCTTTGATCAGTTTCAAACCATTGTTTCTTGTCCTGCCTTCTGGTGCTTTGGAGAATAACGTGACCACCTCTTCTTTCTGGCAGCCCCTCAAATACTGGAATACTGCTATCATGTCTCCCCTATTTCTTCTTTTCTTTAGATTAGCCAAACCCAAGTCCCGCAGCCGTTCTTTGTATGTTTTAGTCTTCAGGCCTTTGATCATCTTAGCTGCTCTTCTCTGAATTTTTTCCAAACTGTCAAGATCTTTTTTGTGATACGGTGACCAAAATTGGCTGCAGTATTCCAGGTGTGGTCTTACTAGGGTTTTATAATGCGGTACTAATACTTCACATGATCTTGATTCTATGCCTCTGTTTATACAACCCAGGATTGTATTAGATTTTTTGGCTGCTGCTGCACACTGCTGGCTCATAGTCAAGTGATCGTCCATTAGGACTCTCACAGTTACTGTTTTTAAGCCAGGCCTCACCTAATCTGTACTTGTACCTTTGATTTTTCCTGCCTAAATATAAAACTTTGCTTTTCTCCACATAGAAACTCATTTTATTGGATAAGGCCCATTGTTCAAGTTTGTTAAGATCTTTTTGGATCCTGAGTTTGACTTCTGAGGTGTTGGATACTTCTGCCAGTTTAGTGTCATCTGCAAAATTGATGAGTTCCCCCTCAATTCCCTCATCTAAGCCATTTATGAAGATATTGAAGAGTACTGGGCCTAAGATGGAACCTTGTGGTACCCCATTGCTTACTTCTCTCCATGTAGATGTAGTGCCATTGAGGACTACTTGTTGAGTAGTTTGCCAGCCAGCTACAGATCCATCTGGGGGTGATGTTGTCTATTCCACCTTTTTCTAGCTTACCAAGGACTAGGTTGTGGTCTACTTTGTCAAATGACTTACTGAAATCTAAGTATACTATGTCCATAGCATTCCGCTGATCTACTAATTTAGTCAGTTTATCAAAGAAATGAAATAAGTTGGTTTGGTATGATCTGTTTTTAACAAACCCGTGCTGGCTACCAGTTATAACTTTGTTTGCTTCTAGTTGTTCACAGATGTGTTTTTTGATTACCTTTTCTAGGATCTTCCTAGGTATTGATGTTAAACTGATTGTCTGTAATTTTCCTGAGTCCGTTTTTCCCCCTTTCTTGAAGATGGGAGCCACATCAGCCCTTTTCCAATCCTCAGGTATTTCCCCTGTGCTCCAGGATTTATGAAAGATGTGGTGCAGTGGTTCTGAGATAACATCTGCCAGCTCCTTCAGAACTCTGGGATGTAATCTGTCGGGTCCCAATGATTTATATTCGTCAAGGTTGGATAGGTGTTCTCTTACCATTTTCCTGCTTATTTTAATTTGTGTTTCTAGTTTGCCTTTTGCAGTGGTTTTTTTTTGGTATGCTGGGCTGTAGTTTCTTTTTAATGTCAGTTCCAATAAGCTTCCTCTTCCCCTTACCTAACCAGGTTCAGAGCTTGGTTCACACATCACATTAAACCATCATGCAAGTTAACTTTTGGCTTGATGTGATATGTGAACTCATCATTAGTGTTCTGCACAAACAAAGCAACTGAATGAGAAACAATCTTGAGTTTTCTGACTGATAACGACTTTCCATGGTTTTGGGCAGGGATCTTTTCTGCATGTGTGAAAGGTTGAACATAGAACCAATTCTGAATAAAGCATATGCTCTGATAATGACTTACAATCCTCTGATAGGAATATAAAATATTGAAAACTTCAGGGTTTTTATTTTTATGAGCTGTTTCTTAGTTCTTACGATGGTGGGAAAAACATCCATATGGTTTATTTATGAAAAATACTTAGATTGTGATCAGTACAGATGTACTAAGAATCAGCATGAAACTCAGAGTTAGTTCAATTTTTTCCCCATTCATACCACCAACATTCAACTGAAGTTTTTTTTTAAAAAAGGAACCTTCCATTTTAAAATTCTGCAAGAACACATCAAACGGTGTGCAACCAAAATTAAGAGTGAATATTAAATATGTGAGAAAAACCACAGTCTCCTTAATTTGTTCAGTGACTTTCTGGCCTCAGGGTGGGTTGATTTCCCCTCAAGCATTTGAAATGTCATGTCTTTAGGCCTGCAGGATCCATTGTCACAAGAAGAAAATGATTGAAATGATAATTTGCCAACACCACTGTACAGGAATCATGAAAACATGAATTGTAAGATTTCCTTGCTCCATGAGGTATTAACAATCTAAAAAGGCAAGAAAAACGTAATGCCTCAAATGCATTAAGTTGTGCTCACCAAAACCTCATTGTGCCTGCATGTTTGCTAGGAAACAGGCTTATTATTTATTTATTTTAAACATTTGCAGACTCCCAGTCTCAAATGTCTGGCTGAGTTTATGTAACAAGAACACTTGGAAAATGTAGTAGGATATTCTTTATGGCCAATTGCATCTATGAGGTGTGCATGTGTGTTTATGCATGTCTGTTTATGCAATCCTCACTGAGCTTTTCTGGGAGAAAAATGTTCCTTCCCTTCCCTTCTTTCAGCAAGCTTATTGCCTGTCTTGATGCTGCTCTATCTTAAAAGCAATAAATGGGTGTGTGTGTGTGGTAATTATACTAATTAAACTTTGAACAATTCTGGACAACACAATATGAAATTGTTATATATATTTCAGCCTGATTCTATTTGGAACTATTTAGTTTGATCCAATGTGATCCAATGGGGCTTGCTTCAATTAACTGCATGATAGGCTGTGATTTTAACCAAGCAGTGGGCTATTGTAATGACTTGCAAAAGCCATATTTATCAAGGATTTTCTTAGTTAATGGTTACTTGGGACAAAAGATACGTAAGGAATTCAGTCATGTAGCAGAAGTGTAAACAAGCAAATGAGCTGGTCAAGCATATCTACTGCCTTTGCTCCATAGAATAGAATAGAATAGAATAGAATAGAATAGAATAGAATAGAATAGAATAGAATAGAATAGAATAGAATAGAATAGAATGCTGAGTATAGTGTCCCTAAATGAGATACACGCAGCCATAGTGAGCTTTCGTGTATAATAAATGTTTATGTCTCCCAACAGTCTACTGTAGCTATTGAAAACATTCTCTAAAATGAAGGGTAATTTTCAGAGGAGATCTAAACTTGATTTGGATATGTTTGCTGATGATTGAGAAAGCATAGTTTTCAGAATTGACTCCAGGTTCTGATGGGCTCTTTGTTAAGAATGCCTCCCTCCTTCATTATTAGCATTATTGCCAGATGCTGCTGCTCGTCTGCTTCCATTGCTTTGTCATTGCTGCCATAGTATATGCTGTAAAAGAATAATGTAGGATGCATCATTATTGTCTCAGCCAACAAGAGGAGAGTGAATAAGTAGGTTTCAATGATGAAGAGGGGGACCAACCAATCTGAAGGGCTTTAGACAATCATTCTCCTGGTAGATGCCTTGCCATTCTTGATGTCAGCTTTGTATTCAGCTGCCAACTATATCATTTCTTGCAAGGTAGCCTTCCTTCCTTCCTTCCTTCCATTTCTCAATTTATATTCACACTTTCTTAGAGCTGAACAAGTGGGCATAGCCTGAAGGTGTCTAATACAACCTTGTTTTACTTGTTTGTTAAATCTCTTTTTCATTTTTCACTAATAAACAGTCTCAGTGATGTAAATGTTAAGCAGTATTGTTGGTATTCCAGGGAGAAACAAACAAACAAAATGTTACTAGAGAAAAACCTTTTTGCAGATTATATTTTAGGAATGTCAGGAGTAACCTTCTACAGCCTTTCACACTTTGGGGGGATTATATATTTTTTAGAATAAATATCCATTCTCTTGCATTTGATCAAGGATGGGGAGGGATTTCAAAACTTTTCTACTCCATTGAATGAGTCATTTGTGATTCCTCCCTCTGTGAATTTTCTGATAATTTTACATTAAGTTGCTAGTTCTTGTTATTTTAATTTTATTAGTAGTTCACATTTTATTGTAGTCATTGTAGATGATGTAAGTATAGTTTATATGGCATTGTATTCACATAGTGATGCAGATTTTGTAAATAAAAAGGTCTGTGTGATCCACCTCTCTCTCTCTCTCTCT
This sequence comes from Vipera berus, assembly GCF_964194415.1. Classification (NCBI taxonomy): domain Eukaryota; kingdom Metazoa; phylum Chordata; class Lepidosauria; order Squamata; family Viperidae; genus Vipera; species Vipera berus. The sequence goes on along the minus strand of NC_138202.1, from coordinate 196,733,468 downwards.
CTCTCTCTCTCTCTCTCTCTCTCTGTGTGTGTGTAAAATGCCAACTTGCATAATTGGCTGGAGCATTGAGGTTCAACACATCTGGAGGTCATCAGATTGAAGAAGCTAGTCAAGAGGCTAGTTTGTAATAAAATATCTTGTCTTTCCCTCTTGAATAAATAGCATACTATGATAATAACTGGCTGAAAAACTTGGGCCTACGTAAACTGTGTGGTTGAACCCAAGTCCAGTTCCTGCAGACCAGCGGTCCATGCAGCTCCCAGACCACCATGGCTGCCGGTATCTTCTTTACGGACCACAGCTGGGGGTCTGGAGATGAGGAATAGGGAGCATTTTCAATGTTTTGCAGTGAAATGCCGTTTTTCATCTCCTCCCATCTTCTGTTTCTTGTGAAGCAAACTGGAGGGAGCAGATATGATACTAATGGTATTAATATAAGGAAGTTGAACATTAGATACATTTATTAACTAAGCAAAAATAGGAGAATTGGAGCTCTGTGTGAGGAGATTGAAGCCACAGGAACATCCTACCCCTTTTCTTCATTCTGCCTTCCCATGAAAAAAAAATGCTCACCCCTTTGTGGGGCTGGCAAGTATTTTTTGTTGTTGATGCAAATAGCTGAGAAGAAGTGAAGATTCCAATTACGGTAATCAGTGCTTTTTTTTGTAAAAGAAAAAGGTGCCGGAACTCACACATGTCATATAACCCGCCTTGCCTACCCTACAAGGTTCCATCCAAAAAAGGTGCCGGAACTCCGTTCTGAGCGTTCTGTGAGAAAAAAAACCCTGACGGTAATGCAAACAAAGGAAGTTATGAAGGCTGAAGGGGAATCTTGATTATCCCCCATGGTTGTTATTAATTTTAAAAAGAACATTCATTTTTAATTCAGTTGAAAAAATCAAAAATAGGGGCAGAATGCTGTAATCATCTACACTTTAAAGTAAGAAAGAGTGGACGTACTTTGACTTTTGCAGAAATTATAAAGTGTTGTGAAACTAAGAATACCAGCCAGTCCCTGTTGCCTAGATAATGACTGCCTTCCCCGAAAAGAGGAAGGGTTTATTCTATACAGGTAGTCCTGGACTTACGACCACAACTGAGCCCAAAAATTTATGTTACTAAGTGAGAAATTTGATAAGTGAGTTTTGCTCCATTTTACAACTTTTCTTGTCACATTTGTTAAGTGAATCACTGCAGTTGTTAAATTAGTAACATGGTTGTTAAGTGAATCTGGCTTTCCCATTGTCTTTGCTTGTCAGAAAACCACAAAATGTGATCACATGACCCCAAAACACTGCAACCGTCATAAATATGAACCAGTTCTCAAGCATCCAAGTGTAAATCACACGGGACATGCCACTAAATGAACTGTTGTAAGTTGAGGACTACCTATAATGAATTCAAGTATTCTCTGCAAACAAAACCAAGGTACAAGTATTTATTTATTTATTTATTTATTTATTTATTTATTTATTTATTTATTTATTTATTTATTTATTTATATTCCATTTATATCCCGCCCTAGTCATAAAGCAGGATGTCATGTGACTGTATCACTTAATAAACGCAATCCTGGCAGTCTTGGTTGACATCATTAACTGAGATTTAAGATAAGACAAGATAAGATAACCTTTATTGTCATTTTTTTACTGTGGGCACAACGGCACACATCAAAAATGAAATTTAGTTGCTCGCTCTCAAAGTGAAACACATACATGACACACACCTAACCATACTATATACACATATGTATAGAACGACACCCCTACATACACATAGCAAATAAATATTGAATACTGTCCATCTTGAAAATATATAACGGAAGGAGGACGCTTGAGAGTTCACAAGGTTAATGCTGTAAGGAATGAAACTATGGCTGAATCTGGATGTTCTGCTTTGGATACCACGAAGCCTCCTCCCAGAAGGTAACAAGGAAAACAGGTTGTGAAGAGGATGTGTAGTGTCCCAGATAATCTTGCGAACCCTGCTCAAGCAACGCTTCTGTGCTATGTCCTGGATGGGAGGGAGGGAACTGCCAATGATCTTTTCGGCCATCCTCACCACTCTCTGCACCGCCTTCCTGTCTGATGAATTAAGCGAGCACCCACCCCAATCCAAGCCATTCTCATGATCCCTCCCAGCCTTGAACCTCACTTAGGGATTGCCTCCGACTCCCCCAGGCGGCCAATCTCTTCCCACCGCCCCACCTCTGCCCTTTGACCACCCTGCACCCTGCTTTGTGGGATGGTAAGTAGCCCCAGAACCACACGACTCTGAGGCTGGTTGCCATGTTCCAGGAAACCACACCTGTCCCAGGCCAGTTCCACCCTTACCACCCAGCACTCCAAGACTCCTGCCGTGGTGCACCGAACCTATGGCTGCTTTTCCCTTTTCTTTTTTTTCCCCACAGCCAAAGCTTTTTGCAAAAGAATTTTCTGGCATGCCATGGCTCTGGAGCTATTTTTGGCACTTCTTTTTTTAAAGCTGAAGCCTACTTAAGCCCAACCCAGCAGCCAGGCTGAGAGACTAGACAGTCACTTGTCTGAAATGGTCTAGGCTCTCCTGCTTGAGCAGGGGGCTAGACTAGAAGACCTCCAAGGTCCCTTCCAGTTCCATTCCACTCTATATTCCATATCTCATAAGCAGCCAGAGCAAGAAGACCGTGAAGCTCAGCTGGGGCAGGGGAGCACAGGGCAGCAGGGATCCAAAAGGGTATAGATGGGGGAGAAGATAGGCAGGTGGGAGGAGATGAACCACCTTTGCGATTTTAAGTGTGGGCGGGATGCCAAGTGCCTGAACTTTAATCATGGGGCCGCAGCGATGCTGCAGCGATCGTGGGTCATAAGTCATTCAGCTGCTGTTGTAACTTCGAACAAATGGTTGTAAGGTGAGGACTGTACAGTGTCTGATTGTACCATTTGAGCATATTTGGGGGAGGTGAAGCTATTTGGGAAAGACAAGTCTACCGGATGGGAATGATAAAGAGTCAACAGTATTTACTTTAAAAAATGTATCCAGAGATGATTTTAATACCATACTTTGGAATTAATTTTTTGAGATTACTATTTTAGCAAGAGTAATTTGTTTCCTTAATGTGAGGCCTTTTTCCTCCCCATAACCTTCTGGAGCCAGCATGTAGCAAACTTTCAGTCTTGTTGGATATTTCAACATGACTATGACAACAATTTGAGAATTGTGCAGCAGACTTTTCCTGGCCTGAATGTTGCAGGCACCAGAATGTCTGTACTGAAAAACCCTTAAATGTTCCCTTTTAGCCAAAACTAGTTTTAATGAGGGCCTCTGAGAATTTGACAGGACTCTGTGGGAGGGAGACTTTAATTCATTTCATCCAGGTTGCCAGATATATGGATAGATTGATATGCTTTAATGCAACCTTTACAAAATTATACCTATAAAAGACCAGGCAAAGGAACTGATAAATTGCTTCAGGAGGACTAATGATGGAATAAATTCTGGTGTGTTGCAGAGGCATAAGAGGGGAAAAAACAACAACTAGGTGGCTGCTTTGGAATGATTTCAGAAGTGAAGGAAGCTTGGTGGAAGATAGATGGGTGCCAGATGCAGTTTGACATAGACTCAGGCAGCTGTTCCTGGGCTTGGTGTTTCATCAGCATGCAAGCTGGCAATAAGAAACTGAAGTCAGAAATGGGTAAAGGAAGGACAAGAAAATTGTCCAGCATTCTGTCTGGGCTTCTTATTCTAGCCTGAAGATTAAATGGCATTGAGGCTCACATTCTAGGCTTTGAAAAACAAAATGCACAGGGCTATTAATAGAGTTAAATCTAATAGAGTTGTTTGGTTATCGTTAGTATGTGAGTGTATGGATATGATTCTGTGTTCTTTTAAATATGGTAATACATGCATTTAAGGAAGGATGAAGAACCCAGATAGTGTTCATTCTCTCTGTCTCTGTCTCTGTCTCTGTCTCTGTCTCTGTCTCTCTCTCTCTCTCTCTCTCTCTCTCTCTCTCTCTCTGTGTGTGTGTTTGTGTGTGTGTGTGTGTGTGTGTGTGTGTGTGTATGAGAGGGGGGAGGGAGGGAGGAGGGAGAGAGAGAGAGAGTGTTTTACTGTAAGACATGCAATAATGTTACCATCATAGTAACAACAAGAAATGTTTTAAACGTATGTCTGGAGTATGTAAGGTGTTAATGTGTTTACCTGAGGGGAGCTATAACACTAGGCACATGGATTAATGTTCTTGTCATTATTTTCCAAGATGAGTAAAATTGTTGTTGCCATTTCCTGCCTGCTTCTCTTCTTCTTGTAACTCTGGGGAAGATTTGCGGGTGCCTTGGAGCAAGAGGATCATCCAAGCCAATTGCCTTTCTTTTCTGAAGCTAAATATTATAAGGACACCAGAACTGAGCTGCAAAAAATCCAAATGGTCACTAGATGGTAATAAGAGAAATACGGAACAACACTCACCTCCAAACACGACTTTTTGCTACTATCAAGTGGTCATCCAGAATGCTGCTGCTTGTATTTGGTATGATAGTACTTTGGTAGGGTTGGTTTTATGCTGCCTTCCCTTAGCACTCTGTCCTCTTAGTTGTCCCACAACAACCTGGTGCAGCTGAAAGAGGGCAGTTGGTTCAGTCACTCAGTGACTTTCAATGGCTGAAATAGCCTTGAACGTGGATCTGCCTAGTTCTAGTCAGACACCTTAGCCACGACACCAGAACTATCTAAGCACCGGGTTTTGCCGTAAACACTTCCAGGGAGTTTGCTTTCCCACCTGACTTCTGTAGCAACTTGTTTTGTTGTTGAACATCTTCTGTCTTTACAGTTTACTTGTTCATACTTGTATGAACTCTTTCTATTACCCATTGCCACATTTACAATTCAGTAGGTGCTCTACTGAATAACTCAAAAAGATTGTACTTTTGTTTTTCTCCCTTTAGGATCAGTGGTCTTTGTGCACTAGGCATTCTCATATAACCTTAAAATAGCTGGATCCGTGTACAATTTTTAAACATGGTCCTTTTGAACATAAGACTTGATTATATTACATTTTGCCAGTGCTTTTTTTGTAAAAGAAAAAGGTGCCGGAACTCACACATGTTATACATATTTGAGGGAACACCTGCTGCCGGCATCAAACGCCCTTCGCCCAGTGCGCTCCCACAGGGAGGGTCTGCTCAGGGTGCCGCCGGTGAGAGATTGCCGGCGGGTGACACCCAGGGATAGGGCCTTCTCAGTGGGAGCGCCTGCCCTCTGGAACCAGCTGCCGGTGGAGCTGAGGACTGCCCCCGACCTCCGATCATTCCGCCGGGGCCTGAAGACCTGGCTCTTTGAGCTCTCGGGCCCAGGCTGAGGAGAAATTTTTAATTGGGGTTTTAAGTTTACAGGGTCAATTTAATATTTTTTAATTTGGTTTTTTTTAACTTTTGTATGGTGGATTTTTTAATTTCCTGTAAACCGCCCTGAGTCCTCAGGGAATAGGGCGGTATATAAATGTAACTAAATAAATAAATAAATAAATAAATAAATAAATACAACCCGCCTTGCCTACCCTACAAGGTTCCATCCAAAAAAGGTGCCGGGAACTCCGTTCTGAGCGTTCTATGAGGAAAAAAAGCCCTGCATTTTGCACACTCATGTGCAGCTGAAGTATGAAAGGGTTTTATGATTTTTCAGTAGCCTCCTTGAATTGATATTGCTGGGAACAAAAGCAGTATACAAAAGAAGGTGGCCTTAACTAGCATAGCACATGCTGCTTCTGTCCTGACATCCTAGTTACAAAACAGGTTTTCAAACTAGAGACTCGAACCCTATGGCCATTCCTTGCCGCTCACCACACAACTTGCCCCACAGATTTTTAAAATGGTTTAATGAAATGAATTGATTTGCTAAAAAAAAGAAAATCCTAGCCTGTATCCTTTTTTTCAAAAATAATTTTTAGCCCTATGAGACCAGAGCTTTTGGCAGGGATGTTCATGAAGATATAGGTTATATTAAAGAGCATTTGGTGGCAGAAATTAATTGGGATTGTTGGGAGTAGCCTCACCAGTTTCCTTAGGGTAAATGGGTCAGGTTTGTGACTAAAGCAGCCATTTTGTAATCAGGCAAGCCTTCACCTAGCGGCCAGAGTATTATGCGACTACTCTACATATGTTTACTAAATTCCAAATTTCTTCTGGTCTGTGGGAAACTTGATTTCCTGGTCTGGTTTACCTTGTGCAGGGGTAGGCAACCTCGGCTCTTTTATGACTCATGGACTTCAACTCCCAGAATTCCTGAGCCAGCATAGCTGGCTCAGGAATTCTAGGAGTTGAAGTCCATGAGTCATAAAAGAGCCGAGGTTGCCTACCCCTGACCTTGTGGGATTCATGCTGATCACCTTATATATGCATTGCAAAATCATGTAGGTTAGAAGTGTAATTAAAAAAAATAAAGTTCAATGTAGAAAAACCATCATGGATTTTAAGTGAGATCTTCGGTGCATATTAAATATCATTACTGATGTAGAAATATTGTTTTTTAAAATATCTTTAACTGCTAAATTCTGCATTTCTAGATGTATGTGTGTAGAAATTTTAGCAAATATCTTCTGGGCCCTCAAGCAAGATTCTAGTTAACTTAAATCTTATGCTGTGGAGCTGATGATTTTATTTAGCCAGGTAAACATATCTTTACATTGTTTTTTCAAAAGCGAGTTGCGATCTAATCATCTAGAGATGTAAGCCTTATAGTAAGTAGCAAACGTGGGAGGAGATGGGGGAATCAATCCACATTTTTTTCATGAATGAACTGGTTAATCAAATTAAGAATTCGGAAGATGGGGAAAGTAATGAGTTTCAAAGTGTAACAATCTGTGTTACAAATATCAGTATGGTTATGAATGTAAGGTCCAACTGTTCATTCTACTGGACAGAGACATATAATTTTTCTTTTTTCTCATTGTGCATTTAGGCTATTCCCATCCTTGAACCCAGATGGGAATGCAAACAGATCTTTTCTTTGTTTAGCACTGCCATTTCTGTTGCATTGTGTTTTCAAGGAATACTACCAAGTATCCTTTTGTCGAGATCTTTGCAGTAGTAAAAATCCTGTGAAATATATCTGGAATGGCCCCACACTACCCACTATGATAGATCATTAAGACTATTTGTAACCCAGGACTTTTTTTTTACCCCATACAACATGTAGATTTTTAATAATTCCACTGCCTCTGAATGCTGCCGACATTATAAATTCACTTGAAGTGTATAACTTGCTGTTCAGACATTGCAGAGATGCTCTGCATAAAGAATGTTAGCATTTGATTCTGTTTGATTAATGAAAAAAAAGTCTTTTTGGTGGTAAATGAATTTGTTTGGGATATTCCTAAGCTGTCTTTTTTGTTTGTGTGAGGTAGGAAATATGAGCTACCATGCAAAATGTGTTTGGCTAAATCATGTATAAGATACAGAATGGCCTTCTATTATTAATGCAGTTGCATACAATGGAATGTGAGCAAATTATACATCAAATCAAATCTTTATTACTATCAGAGACCAGCATAAGGAGGATGGGTTACAGTCAATTAAAAAGCACATAAAATACATCAAAGTCTAAAACATAATTTTTATAAAAAGCCAAAAGATATAAAACAAAAGTGTATACAAAGTAAAAGCCTAAAAGGAATCTAAAAGGAGGATAGAAGCATTAGCTGGGTGTAGGAGAACATAAAGATTAGTATGTTGTTGTCTGACCCTTCGCTACCCCATGGACAACATTCCTCCAGTCCTTCCTGTCCTCCACCATCTTCTGGAGTCCATTTAGGCTCACGCCTACTCCTTCAATGACTCCATCCAGCCACCTCATTCTCTGTCGTCCCCTTCTTCTCTTGCCCTCAACCTTTCCCAGCATTAGGGTCTTCTCCAGTGAGTCCTTCCTTCTCATTAGGTGGCCAAAGTATTTAAGTTTCAACTTCAGGATCTGGCCTTCTAAAGAGCAGTCAGGGTTGATCTCCTCTAGGACTGACCGGTTTGATCGCCTTGCAGTCCAAGGGACTCGCAGGAGTCTTCTCCAGCACCATAGTTCAAAGGCCTCAATTCTTTGGCGCTCAGCCTTTTTTATGGTCCAACTTTCACAGCCATACATTGCAACTGGGAAGACCATAGCCTTGACTATACGCACTTTTGTTGGCAGGGTGATGTCTCTGCTTTTTAGTGTGCTGTCTAGATTTGCCATAGCTTTCCTCCCCAGGAGCAAGGGTCTTTTAATTTCTTGGCTGCAGTCCCCATCTGCGGTGATCTTGGAGCCCAGGAAAATAAAATCCGTCACTACTTCCATTTCTTCCCCATCTATTTGCCAGGAATTGAGAGGGCCGGATGCCATGATCTTAGTTTTCTTAATGTTTAGTTTCAAAAAGGTTAGTATACAGCAAACTAAATTACAATAAACTAAATTCCAGTACGGAGCACTCTAGAATGACAAACTCGATACTCATTAAGACCAGTTTATAGCACAGGTAATTATCTGAGGATTTTGAGGACTACTTTGCAGAACCTGGCAACTTTATATGTTGTAGCAGGGTTGATATCTGAAAGTAGGGAGGGAGGTATAGAATTGTCCTGTGCGACCTGGGTATTTATGCAGTAATAGTGAGAAGAAGCTATTACGAATGTCTCTGCAATCTACAGGCATTGGAGGAGGACATGCTCTTTTGCTTCCGTGTCCAGAGTCACCGGGGTATTGTCTCTCCGGGTAGGGAACTTTCCTGCATTGGCCTCCAAGGACAGCCAAGGGAACATCATGCTAGAATAAAGGCCCTCTGGGAGTTAGGTATTTTGAAATTAGTTAAGTATGCCATGGGGGAGGGGAGAGTACCTGGATTCGTGGGCAAAGAAAAATTGGCAACCTGGCTAGATCCAGTTGGTGCTCTGTGTCTGCTATTTAATGAGTGCTTTGGCTTGATTACATCCCATGCTGATTAGAAGACCTGTAGAGAAGCCCAAGGATGAGATTTTCATTGCCGCTGCCTTCTTCCATGTGGTTTGAAAGATATCCCTCATAGTTAATGAGAAAGGCCAAGGGGAAAAAGGATAGTTTGAGCCAGTTTGGGTATGATCACTCACACTCTAGTCTTCACATTCATGAGGCTTGTTTCTAGACTCAGGGTGGCATTAGAGACACATTTGGGGATTGAAAGGACTGATCTTGGATAGAACAAGCTCTAATAATGCAAAATTGCTGAAGGAGCCCAGTGGGCAACATAAAGAATTTGTGCTATTGGCTTAGCTTCAAATAATTTCAGTGCTGGGTGTATATGATGACTACCACTTGTCTTGAGGAATTTAAAGATGTCAGATGACCTCCCCTATCCATTTTCAGCAATGTAGTTCCCATGGGGTTTACTACTGTTGGCAGTCTTGTGACCAGCTATCCTCCAGGAGTGTGTCTTGGGCCTTTGGCGAATGCCGTGATTTCTGCTTTCTGATACTTGACTATTAGCTGGTCTTCCTTGTAATACTGTGTTAGTGCTCAATAGGTATTCTTGAAAGTATTGCTGCCTTGTTTGCATAGAGTAGAAGACAGGTCTTCCAGTCTTCATTTGGGGAATGAAAGTCCGTGTTGCAGATATGGCCTACCATGGAGCTGATTTAGAAATGGAATGAGGATGGGGCCGACATGTAGCCTTGCGTGACATCTTTTTCAGTTCCAGTGGCACTGGTGAGATGGTCCTGGGGGCTGCATCTTCTTTTGAGTGAGGTCCTTCGTGTAGCACACATATTAAATGAAGTAAACAGCCATCAGCCTACAGTTTTTCCTATAGCATGGAATCAAAAGCTGCTTCAAAGTCTATGGAAGGAGGTTGTGTTGTAGAGCAAATAAGAATAGAATAGAATAGAGCTGGAAGGGAACTTGGAGGACTTCTAGTCCAGCCCCCTGCTCAAGCAGAAGTCACTATATCATTTCAGACAAGAGGCTGTCCAGTCTCTTTTTTTAAAGCCTTGAGTGATGAAGCACCCACAATGTCTGAAGGCAAGATGTTCCACTGGTTGATTGTCCTCACTGTTAGGAAGTTTCTCCTTAATTCCAGGTTGCTTCTTTCTTTGATCAGTTTCCAGCCGTTATTAGGTCCCAAGAAGTTGCTTTTCATAGAAGAGGGGAAGTTTTTTATTTATTTTTTTAACTGATTCCCATTGATTGCCCTAAAAATCTTTCCCGGGAGCTGGAGAGCTCTTCAGGGGAAACAGTAACTACCAAACATTCACCATCATGTTGTGTTTATTGCCTTAATTAATCTGTTGTGGATTTTTAATTAAAACAGTGCTTTGTGATGAAAAGAATACTCTGCACTGATGTCCTACACATTCTAATCCAGATTATTAGCAGATTCAGCATCATACGAAGTGCATTGTGACAGAAAATGTGGACCTTGGAAATCTTGACTCTGTTTCTCTTGCAGGTTAATTGTAACATTTGTTGACCACCAAACCCGTTTTTGCAGATGATATTATTATTATTTAAGATTTAATCTTCAATTTGATTCACAGTCTGGGACTGATAAAAACCTAACAGTTGAAGTCCTAATCAAGGGCCTAAGATCTAGTAAGCTGCTTCTTCTTTCTCTTCTTCTCCTTCTCCTCTTCTTCAATTTTATTCACAGTTTGGGACTGCTAAAACTTAACTATTATTATTATTGGTAGTAGTAAATGCAGAGCAAATGGTAGTACAATCATGTGATGCATGTAATGATAAACTTTGCCACTTTTGTGGCCTTTTAAAAGACTGTAATAAACCACAAACGGTGGAAAAAGTTCAGGAGAGGTAGTCCCTCAAATAGCCTGTTCCATGCCATGAGGAGTTTCTAGGTTAAAAGCAGCACCCTGAATCAGATCCAGAAACAAACTGGCAACCAATGCAGTTTGCAGAGCTGAGGGGGTAACTTGCTCTGCCCTAAGAGCACGCATAATTGCCTTCACTGCCACATTCTGTAGCAGCTGAAGCTTCTGAATACTCTTTGAGGGCTGACCCATGTAAAGCGCATTGCAGTAGTCCAGTCTGGAGGTGACTCTAGGGCATGAATATCTGTTAGGACCTACTGATCCAGGAACAGATGTATCTGGCACATAAGACAAAGCTGTGCAAAGGTCCTTCTAGCCAAGGGTGCCGTATGCTCATTGAAGCAGGAGTTGTGAGTCTAGAAGGACCTCTAGATTGTACATTAGGTCTGTCTGGAGTAGTGCAATCCCATCTAGCATGAAAGATGGCACAGTCTTAGAATCACAAACCCCCAAAACCAAAGCCATTCAGTTTTGCCAGGGTTTAGCTGAAGCCTGTTGTACCCCAACCAGATTCTCCCAGCCTCCAAGACTTTATAATAAGAAGCCCATGACATCACTTGAGTCAACAGGGCCAGAAATAAATAATTGGTTATCATCAACATATTTATACCCTCATCCCATGGTAATGGATGAGGTCACCCAGTGGCTTCATGTAGATGTTGAAAAGGAGAGGAGAAAGCACCAAGCACCCCACATAGCAGGGGCCAAGGAAAGATCCCCCCCCCAATCATCACAGATCGGAATCAACCCTGAAGGAAGGTGAACCAACATTAACATTCTCCCATCCACCCCAGTTCTCTGAGCAATTCAGAAGGACACCATGGTTAATGATCTCGAAACATGCCGAGAGGTCATATAGGGCAAAGATTGCCATATAATGTATGTGAACAACCTGCCTCCAAAGGTTGTGAATGCTCCAACACTGGAAGTTTTTAAGAAGAGACTGGACAACCATTTGTCTGAAATGATACTATAGGGTTTCCTGCCTGCGCAGGTGGTTGAACTAGGAGACCTCCAAGGTCCCTTCCAACTACTACTACTACTACTACTACTACTGCTACTACTACTACTACTTATTACAATTACTATTATTATTATTATTATTATTATTATTATTATTATTATTATTATTATTATTATTATTATTATTATTATTATTATTATTCCCATATCAATCCACTCAGGGCCAAGATCTCTTCACTGAAGGTTAGGACCATGATCTGTCCTGCTGGCTTGATGGATAGATTGATGGATAGATGTTTGATGACTTTATGGGTTAAGGTTGGATGAACGTGACTGGCCTAAATCATCTAGCCAGCTAGGCTGGCTGGCTAGCTTACTACACACAGACAGACAGAAAACACACAGACATACACACACACACACACACACACACACACACACACACACACGAGAAAGATCAATTGTTTCCCTTTCTTAAAGATCCCTTGCATATTCTGCTAGAAGCTCTTCCTCTGCCACAAATTGGGTGAAGGGAAAGTTGTTCGTGATTCATTAGTCTTTACCAGTGCATAAAAACTAGCATCTTAGTATCTTTGATACATTCCGTCTCTCAAGTTGAAGCAAGTCCACTACTTGTGAAGCAATCTGTTGAAAGAACTTCTTCCAGTAGGAAGCTGGTGCTAAAATATGTTTCTTTGCAGCCTTCTGCCAATAGAAGACCCTTTCACCAACCTGCCGTTGGTATATCTTTTGCTGTCAGCACTGTTCTATGGTGTTAGATTAAACTGGTTGGGTTTTCCATCCATTTGGGTTGTTTTCAGGCTGACTAGAGGCTCTGCACTTTTGCTTTTGTTTTTCCAAACTAATGCATTCTCTTGAAAGCCTGCAGACCTAAGCAATTTACTGCTCTTGGAACTTTGCCCCCAATCTAGATATCAGGCATAAATGAAAATCCTTCATTATATTTATATGTTGTCCTCTTTCCTGCTCTGCTCTTATCTCCTTCAAATTCCCGAAAGGCTTTTTGCTGTGATAATTTAGTTGAAATAAGCAGAGAGTTGGTGCACAATATGGTGGAGGATGAGGAGAAAGTATTTTCTGAGCCAGAGTTAGCATCCCTGTGCTGGTTCTCCAACTCTTGCGGCTCCTAACTACACACAATTTCATATTTTAAGTAGTCTTATTTGATTCCATAGTACCTTGCTCTGGTACACAATTTTTTTGGTTAACTGATTATGTGTCTTAAAGTCAGTATCGACTCCTAGCAACCACAAAGACGTTTTCAGGATGATCTGTCCTCAACCTGCATATATTTGCATAAATATAATAATATGAACTTTGTCATTTGTGTCTTGAGTGAGAACTTTGAATTGATTGGTTCTGTGAGCCGTTTGTTTGATTTCTTGGCTATGCATGGTATTCTTAAAATCTTTTCCAGTATTAAAGTCCAAAAATGGGATTCCCATATTCTTGGGGAGACAGGGCTGATTTTCTGATTCTTCACTAGTGAAACGTGTTCTCTTACTGTATATTTTTTGAGATGTGTAGGAGATGCTTTATAAAATGCATAATTAACTGGGCATATCCAAATGGAGACCAGGGCGCTTCAGTTTTATTTCCCTTCTTTTGCTGAATTTTAAGTATCCAAGAAGCCTGGAAGGATTGCATTATACAGTAGTGTACATGTGTAGTATTAGTATTTGTTTTAGTATTAGTATTAGTATACATATATAAAATAAATCCTTCTTCCAAACTACACAGATACATACATTATTTCTTTCCTTCCATCTATTCCAAATATTTGTTTAGCTAGTAGATGTCAATAACTGCATCTCAATTTTGGCTGCAAGTACAGTCAGAGATATTGAGAGTGTTTATAGGTTTGCTAATATCCCACTTCAGAATTAAGTATAGAGCAAACATTTGTAGGAATAAATAAATACAAGGTACAATAAGTAGAAACTATTCCCTGTAACTTATAGGGCTGGCTAGAGGTGGGAATTTGATTGTCCTTAGAATGGGAGGTTTACAAAGCTCCTGTTGTCATATGTCAACATTATTGTTGCATTCGCTCTGTGTAATGTACTTCTTGGTCCTTGAAGTTTGCCTCTGTCTTTTCTCAACTCTACTACCTTATCCACTGCAGGAAGTGTCAAGAGAATAATAAAAGTGAAACTATAAAAATAGTTCTGTTTTGGTTTTTGTTTTTTAAAAAAAATAGTATTTATGTTTGAAGAACTGAGTGTCTTTATGATGCAGTAAATTAATGCCATAGTTTAACAATGTTTTTAAGATCTGTAGGCAGCCTTAATCACATGCTTCTTGGTGGGTGATTGGATAAACAAACATAAAATGCCAATAGGGTAACAATGGCTAGTATGGTAATACAAAAATTAAAAGCAACAATCTAATTGGAGCAATATAAATGTTCCTGTGACTTTTAATTAATTAAAAAAGAAAGAAGAGCCCACAATGTTAGGAGTAATTTGATGATGATGATGGTGGTGGTGGTGGAAGGGACCTTGGAGGTCATCTAGTCCAACCCCCTGCTCAGGCAGGAAACCCTATACCATTTCAGACAAATGGCTGTCCAGCCTCTTCTTAAAAACTTTCAGTGTTGGATTATCCACAGCTTCTGGAGGCAGGTTGTTCCACTGGTTAATTGTTCTGTCAGGAAGTTTCTCCTTAGTTCTAGGTTGCTTCTCTCCTTGATTAGTTTCTATCCGTTGCTTCTTGTCCTGCCTTCAGGCGCTTTGGAGAATAGCTTGACTGCCTCTTCTTTGTGGCAGCCCCTGAGATATTGGAAGACTGCTATCGTGTCCCCCCTCGTCCTTCTCTTCATTGAACTAGACATACCCAGTTCCAGCAACTGTTCCTTATATGTTTTAGCCTCCAGTCCCCTGATCATTTACTTTGCTAGGAAACCTATCTGATAATATGAGGGCCATCATGGAGAAGACCATCACTTCCTTCTGTCCTCCCTCTGATTTCATGGTACAGGGGAGGTACAAGTAATTTTCCCCCAACATGTTCTTATTGGATGGGTTGATTCTTCTTGACAGCCTCTGGGGGAACATATTGCAGATACCTAGCCATTCAAGTGTTAACCAGTCTAAAAAAACAAGTTTGTGAGATGTGGCTGTCCTTTCATATACTTTTGTAACTTTACGAATGCATTTCATGTATCGGAACAGTGTATTGGCAACACAAGCCACATGAGATAAAACTGATGGAGCTAATCATGCTTAAAGTGACTAATCTGCCTGAAGAGAGGATGACACCATGGCCAGGAGTGCCTTTGCACAGCTCCTTGTTGTGTACCAGTTGCACCTGTTCCCATACTGGGAGTCCCTACTCATGGTCACTCACACCTTTAGTCACTTCCTGGTTGGACTACTGCAAGATGCGTCACATGGGGCTGCTTCTGACAAGTATTCAGAAGCCTCAGCATTTGTGGATGTTGATGGTTGGAACATATGACAGTTCTGCTCCACAGGCTGCATTGGCTACCATGTGCTTCTGAGTACAATTCAAAGTGTTGCAGGTCACCTTTAAAACCTTTCATGGCTTGGAACCAGATTATGGATAGGACTGTCTGTCCCCAATAGTGTCTGTTACATTGGACAGAAGTATTATGCTCTGGTCCCATCCATTTCAACCTTGCGGAGTAGTCCAGACAATTTAGAAGTATTCGTTCTAAATTACTTGTAAGCTTAGCTTTAACAGAATCATACAAAGTCTGAAAGAACATCTCGCCTGCCCCCCCTTCCCTTTACAGTGCAAGAAACTAGGGGAGGGTCTCTTCTGAAGCACCTCTATTGCTTCTGTGGGCTGAGCTGCTCTTATCCGAATGCTGTCTAGTCTGAGGCTCTTCTTCCTGTCTCCCAAAGTCATCCCTACATACCATTCCATTCCATTAGAGAGTGCCATCTGGCAGGACCCAGGAAAAGGGCCTTTTCTTCTGGGCACTCACTCATTGGAACCTCATTTCTCCCAGGACCAGATTTGCCCTGACCTTATTGGTTTTTCACAAGGCATTAGCAACTTGTTTCTGCCATCAGGCCTGAAGCTCTAATAAGATAGTCTTCTTGGCAAAGTTTTTCAGAGGTGGCTTATCCTTGCCTTCTTCCTAATGTTGAGAGAGAGAAAGAGAAAGAGAGAGAGAGAGAGAGAGAGAGAGAGAGAGAGAGAGAGAGAGAGAGAGAGGGAGGGAGGGAGGGAGGGAGGGAGAGAGAGAGAGAGATAGAGCTGGCTTCGTGCTTAAGGCAGGACTAGAACTCACGCTCTCCCGGTTTCTAGCCTGATTCCTTAGCGACTGCAACAAACTGGCTTTGCATTCCAAACAATGCACTCCAAATAAATAATTTTTTCTCTGAAATTGTGATACAGTTTAAACCATATTAAGAGTTTCGTTCTGTGCCTTTTGATTCAGAGGATAGGACAGAAAGCTCTTCCCGATCCCTTAGAGTACCTTTTTGTCATCCTTAGTTTTCTCTCTTATTCACACTGAGTCGTGCTGCAGGGCCAGGTAGGAAGAGAAGGAGGAGGAGGAGGAGGAGGAGTTGGGGGCGGATGACACTGCTGCTTTCAGCACTCCACGCAAGCTAGGGGCAGAGCAAATGAAGCTCAATTACGCAAATACTGGAGGCACTGAGAATGTGCCACATCACTTATGAGCATGACTGGAGCCGATGTGAATCATGGCTGTTGTTAAAGCTTTGTGTATCAGTTCAAGTGGGCAGAAACAGGGTGCTTTTTCAAATGTAAGGTTGAAGCTAATGAGCTGTGAGCTTGTAAACATTGCAATTTCACAGATCCTTGTATTCAGTCTTTCTCTCTCTCTCTCTCTTTTCCCTCCTCCGGTTACTTTTTCAGAGAACAAGGTCAAGACTTGCCACTGTGTCTCTGAAGATTTTTAGCTGCTAAAAGGAGAGAAAAATACCAATGGTTAACAACTTTAAAAAATCTCACTTCAGTAAGAAAAACTCAGCTTCAGAGAGCAGTAGATACAATTGCTTGCAATTGTGGCAAAGACTGAGTCAGGATTTTGGCTTGCGTGCCAAAGTTTTCCACTGGGATTTGCTCAAACAGCTACCAGGTTTTACTCCCAAATATCTATGTTGTTTTTGCTGGGTTTTGCTCTTCTCCTGGCAGCCAATTCCTGTTTACCAAATAAAATTGGCTTGGTCTCCTTTGTAGATTTTTCAAGCGTATAAGTAAAAAACTGCTTCTCTCACTTAGCATGGTTTAAAACAGGCTTTTGTCCCCAAAATGGTAATAAGTAGGGATGGACGGCGAAGGATGATAGATAACCTGGCACAGTCATATATTCTGGGGGGAAAAACAACCCCACCTCCTGCAATAATATAGTCAGTTGTTTATTAGTAAGAACATATTTAAACATGCACTCAGGTGACCGTTGCGCGCAGGTGTGAGGAAGCCATATTCTTCCAGATGTTGTTGAATTACCATCCTCAGTAAATCTCACCAGCACGGAAAATGGTGAGGGATACTACTACCAAGTCTAGCTCAGCAATGTTGAAATTTCACATTTCTGTTGCAGCGTGGACTGATTATAATATGCTACAGTACATAGGTAAGCTATCCTAGTGGAAAATTGTTTCACTTAACCCACCCAACATTTTTTTTTCCATTTGCACTTTGGCAGGGTCCATAAAGTTGCTCATAAATGAATGCTGGAAAAAAAAAGGGTGAAACGCATGTATATCTTTACCTTCCTCCTGTTTGCATTCGTCAATAGTTTGCTTATCCTTTCTTCATTTTTTTCTTCCCAGTTCTACCCACTACAAACCGCTGGCCGGACTCGATCCTGCTGCTGTAAAGACAGCCTAACTGTCAGAACAGCTGTCAAAAGGAAACATGCCCCGGGGTGTGGTGGTGGCTGTATTTTCACAGAGCTGGATTTCTGTACTAGAGCTTATCAAGATGGCAACTGCACACAATGACAAAAATGGGGATCTGTGTGTGTGTGTGTGTGTGTGCGTGCGCGCTGGTCAACTTTGCCAGAACTACTTCTGGACAGGAAAAGGGAGGTCACACACCAGGCCTTGCAAGGTCTCGCCTGCTTTTCTGTCCAGGGCTGCAACATTCCACCATCCTGGACCTCTGAACTTGCCTGCCGGAATAACTTTTTAAAATCTCTTCCCACCTGATCTTGTTGCCCTTTCTTTTTGCTGTGGAATTAGCCTCCTTCTTCACTTCCTGCCACTTGTTCCATTTCTGTCCCCTCACAGCTGCAGTTTCAGTTGTCCTGGGAGGGGGCACAATGCAGTTATGTCTAAAGACAAAGGTTTATATAGGCGATAAAGTACTATGGAAGTTGCAGTTTTGGAAACGGCGCGAACAATACTCGGAATTGTGTCTTTTTTTAATCACGTAATAACCTTTCTTCTCCCTTTACACACACACACACACACACACACACACACATACACACACCAGTAATCTTGGGGGGGGGCGTCAAAAAGAAAAGTCTGGATCTCTCAGGATGTAGCATCTAATATTCTCATTGTTTATTAAAAATCCTGCATGTGAGAATGTGTAAAGTACAATTTCTATTTAAATATTCCATGTATATATTTTGAGTGGGGCTGTCCTTGGTCTATGAAAAGCCACATCTCGCTAAAAACATGATGCCAATCTTGGTTCTTTGGTGTCTAACATTCTTGCTGATCATGACTTCATTTTTGTACATTTTCCATTCTTGCCTAAATGGGCAATGCTAAATGACTCATCAATCAGCTCTGATGGACAGGAATCTCTCCCAGCTGCAGAGTGAACTAGCTTCCTTTTGTTGGAGTCTCCTTCAAGTGCTTGAGGATTGACTTCCTGCTCCCTCTTCCTATTATCTAGGCCCCATTTGCATCAGAAAGACCCTCCTGGCAATAGATTATTCACCAGGTCTTCCTCAGAGCAGTTTGTGATTTTGGCCAATGCAGATGTGCTAATATGTGCTAAAAGGATGATTCAGGTTACAGTTAGCATTGGAAACGGGTGTCTAGGTGGGTGAGCTGAGAACTGGATCACTGAATTTTCAAGTATTAGTCACTCACTAATACAAATGGGAAGGGATGCGGTGGCTCAGTGGGTTAGGATGCTGAGCTTGTTGATCAGAAGGTCGGCAGTTTGGCGGGTCGAATCGCGAGTGCCGCATAACAGAGTGAGCGCCTGTTACTCGTCCCAGCTTCTGCCAACCTAGCAGTTCGAAAGCACGTAAAAATGCAAGTAGAAAAATAGGGACCACTACGGTGGGAAGGTAACAGCGTTCCGTGCACCTTTGGCATCTAGTCATGCCGGCCACCCCCTTCATGGATTACTGCCTTGTCGTGGCGAAGGGGCTTGCGTAATTCAATGAAGCTATGAGCTATGCCGTGCAGGGCCACCCAAGACGGACAGGTCATAGCAGAGAGTTCTGACAAAACGTGATCCACTGGAGAAGGAAATGGCAAACCACTCCAGTATCTTTGCCATGAAAACCCTATGGACAGTACCAAAAGGCAAAACGATATGACGCCGGAAGATGAGCCCCTCAGGTCAGAAGGCGTCCAATATGCTACTGGGGAAGAGCAGAGGGCTAGTACTAGTAGCGCCAGAAAGAATGAAGCGACTGGGCCAAAGCCGAAAGGACGCTCAGCTGTGGATATGTCTGGTGGTGAAAGGAAAGTCTGATGCTGTAAAGATTTTTTCTCCATAGGAACCTGGAATGTAAGATCCATGAATCAAGGCAAGCTGGATGTGGTCAAACAAGAGATGACAAGACTGAACATCGACATCTTAGGTATCAGCGAACTAAAATGGACAGGAATGGGTGAATTTAATTCAGATGACCATCAGGTATACTACTGCGGGCAAGAATCCCTCAGAAGAAATGGAGTAGCCTTCATAGTCAATAAAAGAGTAGGAAAAGCAATACTGGGATACAATCCTCAAAATGACAGAATGATCTCAGTTCGAATCCAAGGCAAACCATTCAATATCACAGTAGTCCAAGTCTATGCCCCAACCACCAGTGCTGAAGAGGATGAAATTGACCAGTTCTATGAAGCACTACAGCACCTTATAGAACTAATACCAAAAAATGATGTTCTTATCATCATGGGGGATTGGAATGCTAAAGTAGGAAGCCAAAAGATAACTGGAATAACAGGCAAGTTTGGCCTTGGAGTGCAAAATGAAGCAGGGCACAGGCTGATAGAATTCTGTCAAGAGAATACGATGGTCATAGCAAACACTCTTTTCCAACAACCCAAGAGACGGCTCTACACATGGACATCACCAGATGGTCAACACAGAAATCAGATTGACTATATGCTCTGCAGCCAAAGATGGAGAAGCTCTATACAGTCAGTAAAAACAAGACCAGGAGCTGACTGTGGCTCAGACCATGAGCTTCTCCTTGCAAAGTTTAGGCTTAAACTGAAGAAAGTAGGGAAAAGCACTAGGCCACTCAGGTATGAATTAAATCATATCCCTGTTGAATATACAGTAGAGGTGACAAATAGATTTAAGGAATTAGATCTGATAGACAGAGTGCCTGACGAACTATGGACAGAGGTTCGCGACATTGTACAACAGGTAGCAACCAAAACCATCCCAAAGAAAAAGAAATGCAAGAAAGCAAAATGGCTGTCTGAGGAAGCTTTGCAAATAGCTGAGGAAAAGAGGGAAGCGAAAGGCAAGGGAGAAAAAGAAAGATACACCCAATTGAATGCAGAATTCCAGAGAATAGCTAGAAGAGATAAGAATGCCTTCTTAAATGAACAGTGCAAAGAAATAGAAGAAAACAATAGAATAGGGAGGACCAGAGATCTTTTCAAGAAAATTGGAGAAATGAAGGGAACGTTTAATGCAAAAATGGGCATGATAAAGGACCAAAATGGCAGGGACCTAACAGAGGCAGAAGAGATTAAGAAGAGGTGGCAAAATTACACAGAAGAACTATACAAGAATGAGCTTAACGTCCCTGATAATCACAATGAGGTGGTCACTGACCTCGAGCCAGACATCCTAGAATGTGAAGTGAAGTGGGCCCTAGAAAAGCTGAGCAACAACAAAGCTAGTGGAAGTGACAGTATTCCAGCTGAGCTATTCAAAATCTTAAAAGACAATGCAGTAAAAGTGCTACACTCAATTTGCCAGCAAATTTGGAAAACTCAACAGTGGCCTCAGGATTGGAAAAGATCAGTTTACATTCCAATTGCAAAGAAAGGCAATGCCAAAGAATGTTCAAACTATCGCACCATTGCACTCATTTCTCATGCTAGTAAAGTCATGCTTAAAATCCTACAAGCTAGACTTCAGCAGTATGTGGATCGAGAACTACCAGAAGTACAGGCAGGATTTCGAAGAGGCAGAGGAACTAGAGATCAAATTGCCAACATACGCTGGATCATGGAGAAAGCTAGGGAGTTCCAGAAAAACATCTACTTCTGCTTCATTGACTATGCTAAAGCCTTTGATTGTGTGGATCATAACAAACTGTGGCAAGTTCTTAAAGAGATAGGAGTACCAGACCATCTTATTTGTCTCTTGAGAAACCTATATGCGGGTCAAGAAGCAACAGTGAGAACTGGACACGGAACCACTGATTGGTTCAAAATTGGGAAAGGAGTCCGGCAAGGCTGTATACTGTCGCCCTGCCTATTTAACTTATATGCAGAGCACATCATGAGAAAGGCAGGGCTAGATGAATCAAAAGTTGGAATTAAGATTGCCGGAAGAAATATCAACAACCTAAGATACGCAGATGATACCACTCTAATGGCAGAAAGTGAAGAAGAACTAAAGAGCCTCTTGTTGCAGGTGAAGAAGGAGAGTGCAAAACTTGGGTTGAAACTTAACATTAAGAAAACCAAGATCATGGCATCCGGCCCTGTCAATTCCTGGCAAATAGATGGGGAAGAAATTGAGGTAGTGACAGATTTTATTTTCCTGGGCTCCAAGATCACTGCAGATGGGGACTGTAGCCAAGAAATTAAAAGACGCTTGCTCCTTGGGAGGAAAGCCATGGCAAATCTAGACAGCACACTAAAAAGCAGAGACATCACCCTGTCAACAAAAGTGCGTATAGTCAAGGCTATGGTCTTCCCAGTTGCAATGTATGGCAGTGAAAGTTGGACCATAAGAAAGGCTGAGCGCCAAAGAATTGAGGCCTTTGAACTGTGGTGCTGGAGAAGACTCCTGCGAGTCCCTTGGACTGCAAGGCGATCAAACCGGTCAGTCCTAGAGGAGATCAATCCTGACTGCTCTTTAGAAGGCCAGATCCTGGAGCTAAAACTCAAGTACTTTGGCCACCTAATGAGAAGGAAGGACTCACTGGAGAAGAGCCTAATGCTGGGAAAGATCGAGGGCAATAGAAGAAGGGGACGACAGAGAATGAGGTGGCTGGATGGAGTCACTGAAGCATTAGGCGTGAGCTTAAATGGACTCCAGAAGATGGTAGAGGACAGGAAGGCCTGGAGGAATGTTGTCCATAGGGTCGCGATGGGTCGGACACGACTTCGCAGCTAACAACAACAACAACAACATGCCGGCCACAGAGACGTCCTCGGACAAGCGCTGGCTTTTCGGCTTTGAAACGGAGATGAGCACCGGCCCCTAGAGTCGGAAACGACTAGCACACATGTGTGGGGGAACCTTTACCTTTACCTTTACCTTAATACAAATGGGGATCAAGATTCTAATTTACAGGCCAGAGGAGCTGGTCTGGGAAATAGCAATAGCATTTTGGCCTAATTTGAGGAGATATTGCAAAAAAGAGCAGCCATGTTGTTCAAAGAGTACATCACCTCAATGTGAGTAGTATAGTGTAAGAAATTATATTAGCCCGTGGGAGTGGATGGCTTTGGAGTGCCTTAATTTTCCCAGAATTTATCTCAAGCATCTTGAGAAACTGTTCACCTAGCAGTCTTCAAAATTAAGGGCTAAACGTATCTTTCGAGAACACTCATTATTTGTGCACTGGCAGTCACACAGAGGTATCCGTAATCTTACTGAAGATGTAGACCACAGCTTCTATTGCACAGAATGATATACGTCCATTCGGCGATTCTGAAAATAAATGAACCAAATTCATTTTTATTAATTCTGATGGCTCTGCCCAGAATTCCCTTTACTGCCCAATAGATGCAGCGTTTTTTTAATGCTTTCTGTCTGAGGATAAGCTTATGGGTTTTACATCTAAAACTGTGAGTGGAAAGCTGAGGTTGACACTAATTTCAGAACTGATGCTGCATGCAACAACAAAGACAACAACATTTGCCCCAGGTCTATCCACTAGTCCAGGGGTAGGCAACCTTGGCTCTTTTATGACTCATGGACTTCAATTCCCAGAATTCCTGAGTCAGCTATGCCAAGGTTGCCTACCCCTGCACTAGTCACTTGCTCTTTCTCACTCACCGCCTTCCCCAATTTTATTTTTCAAGGATGTATATGTATATGTGGGGGGGAGGAGGAGGAGGGCATTTTTTAAAAAGCTTTTTTTTTCAGAAGGCATTTTGTGCCTTGCTGGATTGGCTCTTGAGAGATGCAGTTTTGGCTGGCCCAGGCAGAATTATAGCAACAGGAGGGGTTTGAGGGTGGTGCTGGAGAGGTGAGGGTTTTCTCTCCCGGGGGCGGGGGCAGTTCTTTTTCTACAAACCACAAGTTTAATGGCCTTGGTGAACAAGCCAAGTGCACGCTTTGAAAAGCTATGGTTTTTGATGCAATATGCAAAGAACAAAAAGGCTGTTGTCAGCTTGCATGCAAGAGTTGGAGAGAGAGTTTGTGTTCTGTGCGCTCACTCTCTTTTTCTGTGGGAGTTATTTCCTGTTGTTGACTCCAGTTCTTTATTTAGAACCACCTTAGCTACTCAGCAACTGCTAGTTGGAGAAGGGGGTTGGAGGGAGGAACAGCAGCGTGATTACAACTTCTAAAGGTCCCTTTCAAACAGATAGCCCGGCTTTGCTTCATTAAAACCAAGCAGCTTTCCTTAGTAGAACACAAGAAACTTTTGCCCATCAACACAACTGCATTTCCTTCTGATAGTGCCACCCACACTTAGCAGAGAGCCAAGCCCCACCCTCCCACACACCCAAGAAGAAGTAAGTTGTGCTTCAGAGGTGCTTGCTCTCATCACATCGAAAGCAAAGTGCCTGAGATTTCTCTACAGAAAAATGACAGGCTTCTTTTGTGCTTTACAAAGGACAGTTTCACCCTGCTGTAAAAGTAAAAGTTATAAATCAGCTGCCCAGAAGAACGAAAAGGCCGTCAACTGGTATATTTTCTGATTGTGGAGGCTATTCTTTTTAGCTGACACTCGGGTTTCTTAGACTTAGGCTACCCATGAAAGGGACGCGGTGGCTCAGTGGGTTAGGACGCTGAGCTTGTCGATCAGAAGGTCGGCAGTTTGGCGGGTCGAATCCCGAGTGCCGCGTAGCAGAGTGAGCGCCTGTTACTCGTCCCAGCTTCTGACAACCTAGCAGTTCGAAAGCACGTAAAAATGCAAGTAGAAAAATAGGGACCACTGTGGTGGGAAGGTAACAGCGTTCCGTGCGCCTTTGGCGTCTAGTCATGCCAGCCACATGACCACGGAGACGTCCTCGGACAAGCGCTGGCTCTTTGGCTTTGAAACGGAGATGAGCACCGGTCCCTAGAGTCGGAAACGACTAGCATGCATGTGCGGGGGAACCTTTACCTTTACCTTTTACCCATGTAAGCTCAGGCACTTTCTGTCTCCCAATGGTAGCAGAGTCCTTTGCATTGGATGCCAGCTAAGGAAGTCACTCCCAGGGGTTCACCTGGGAATCTCAACAAGCAGCCATACTTTTCAAAAGTCCTGTTGTAGGCATGGATGTATGGATTATGAGCTTTATGTCCCATTTTTCCTTCAGGAGCTCAAAGCAGCACACACAACACTCCTGCCTCCTGCTCCCCCCCCCAAATATCCTTGTGCTTTTCCATAAGCACTTTTTTGACACTTAGGATGAAAGAAGAATCTTGCAAAGAATTGCAATAGACCCCTTTCGGTCAGTGCAGATGTTCATTCACAACCTCCAGTGGGGAAGAAATTCAGATACGAGTCTAAAATGAAAATTTAGCACATTATATTGTGGGCAATGGGGTGAATTTTGATATACATACTGATTCTCCCAATAATCGTCACTACCTCCACGCTGGTCAAAATAACTAGGAAATTCAGATGGATGTTTTCTAGGGATTTTGTCTTCCAAAACTAGACACAGTGAAGTCCCATTGATTTTGATCTGCTTTAACATTTGGTTTAATGGTGCTCAGGTTAGCATTCGTTCAGAAGGAAAATGCAATATGAAACTCACTGATTTGTTTTCTAGGAGGCCAGTTCCCTTGGTGATGGGAGTAAGTTGTGGGGGGCAGGGAGCTTTATATATCATCCTGAATTCCAGTTCCCCCAGCTGTTTTCTGATAAGTGCTTTGGTTCTTTGTGATGACAGGGGCTGAAGCTCTCTAATAACATTTTAACTTTTCCCAACAATATCTAAAAAAAAAATCTGTAAAATTTGTCTATGCAATTTATATAAACAGTTTACATCATTGGATTGTAAACTTTTGAAATCCTGTAGTGAAGAACTTTGCTGAAGCCTTAATAACACAGTACAATATTATGAAATTCATAAATGACCTCAAAGCAACCAAACTCTAGGCCAGGCGCGGCCAATCCATCGCTTGCAGGCTACATGCGGCCTGGGACAGCTAGTAATGCGGCCCCAAAAGATTGTAAATTTTAAACATTGTGTGATTTATATACATTAACTGTATTATATATTTTATACGGGGCCCAAGGCAGTTCCTTTTCACTCAACGCAGCCCAGGTAAGCTGAAAGATTGGACACCCGTGCTCTGGGCAGTTTACACTGTATAATAAAATACAGCAACAATAATATTATTGCAATATAAAAACTAATATATATCTTGATGGTTCCAGAAACAATGCCAAAAGGTCCCACAAAGAAGCCATGTTTTCACAACTTTCCAAGCGGTCACGAGAGTGGGGGTCTGTCTTCATTGGGGTGGGGTAAGATGGGGTTAACTGTTCCATTGAAAAAGAGAACGTCTCCCTTCAGGCCATTTCCTGTGGCACTTTTTGGTTGTAGATGTTATTTAGTTATTCCTTCTGCTTAGAAAATAACCAAGTGCCTTCCAGATGATCCATCCACTTGTTAGTGGTTGTTAAGACACTGTAGCACAAATTGAAGAGAAACTTAAGACTCCTAAACATAGTTGTAATTTAAGCTTCAGCTTGATAATACCATGTTTCCACAAAAATAGGACCCTTTTTTTGTTTTGTTTTGCCTCCAAAAGAGGCACCAGATCTTATTTTGGAGGGGATGTTTTTTCCGCGGTCTCACCTCATGGCGGCAGCACCGACAGCCCTGCCCAGTCGGCTCACTTCTGTGGCCACAGGCGTCAATCCAGAGCTCGGCTCTCGGCTGCAGAGGCCTTTCCTGAAGGCCTCTAATGGTGAAATGGAGCCTGGGATGACATGCATGTCAATCCAGAGCTCCATTATCGGCTGCAGAGACATTTTCTGAAGGCCCCTGATGGCGAAATGGAGGCTGGGGGCTGGCAAGGCAAGGCAGGTGTCGGGGCTTGGGAGGCCTGGCTGCAACAGTAAGTAGGTGTGGGGCGCATGGGGTAGCTGCACCCCACCGCTCTAGCTTGACTTTTACGCGTGCGACTCATCCCCAAAACTAGGGCCTATTTTGGGGGTAGGGTTTATATTAGGCCCACCCCTGAAAATGAAGCTAGGGCTTATTTTTGGAGTAGATTTTATTTTGGGGGAAACACGGTATGGAGATGACAGAACTGTTTCCAGATAGAGTGTTCAGTTATCAGTTTGCCATGAGTTTCTTGCCCAGGAATTCCACAATGCCAGGAGATGACTTGTGGGTTATAACATGCTTTTTATAATCTGAGAATATTGCTTTTGTTGGCTACTAATATTTGTTCAATTGCTTCCCTTGGTAAGATATAGCAACCCAGAATGGGTCAGGACAGTCCCTTTCAAAACAACTGTTTTAAAACAGTTTAGGATTTAAAAGTGTTTTGCACAGTCTTAATATGCAGGAATGATATGGCCTCTTGGTTAGCCACCATTTGTCTGCTCGAGTGCAGAATGGGTCTAGGGGCATCACAGGAACAGAATTGTACATCCAGCTTCAAGACATTTTTGCAACAACTTCTTGTGCTTTGGAGAGGAGGGTGAATGAAAAGAACTTAGGTCAGGGGTAGGGAACGATGGCCCTTTTATGACTGAGTCCTTCGGGAGAAGGGCGGTATAGAAATCAAATTATTAAATTAAATTAAATTGTGGACTTCAGCTCCTAGAATTCTTGAGCCAGCATGGCTGGCTTAGGAATTCTGGGAGTCGAAGTCCAGAAATCATAAAAGGGCCATCGTTCCCTACCCGACTTAAGTGAACAATTTGATAAAGCTCTAAATCCTAGATGAATTTCATAGACTCATAGAATGTAAGAATAGAAAGGTATCTTGGAAGTCAACTAGCCCAACATCCACAAACAGTTGGCCATTATTGGCCATACCTCTGTAGAACAGAATTTTAGAAATATTTCATTCAGGTTTTTGTTGTAGTAAGTACTATGAACAATAATACTTTTTTAAGAGAAAGAAGTGCGCAATTACTGTGGTGTTCACTGTAACTGGCCTTGCACTTACATTTAATGGGGCAGAATGGAGTGGGAGTTGAGTCCAGATCTGACATTCTCACACTGAATTCTGGCAGTGAATTTATTTCTAAATTTGGTGATGCAGATTAAATGTTTGTATGTATGTCTATTTGTGTGTCTACATGTTTAAGAGAACTTAATTAAAATTGCTTATACTATCTGCTTATTATCGCCAAAAAATCCATTTTAAAAAAAAAAACCTAAATTCTCCCCCCCAAACTGTAATTCTCAATCCTGAGAATAAACTGCACAAGGCTTTCATTCTTTTGAAGAATCAGTTCTGATTACAGATCATGATAACACCAATACAGAAACTAACTTCAGATTATTTATCATTCATCATAAAATTTACATAGCTACTCATCTCACCCTTGATGACATATAAGACAGTAATCATATAAAATAATTATTATTTAAAAATGAAAATTACAAAGCTAAGAGACGATAACAGATCTTAAAAATAATGGAGTCACATCACTACCTTGCCAGTCCCTTGGGGCCCCCAGGCTGGATGGCATGACCAGGTTTTGATTAATTAAAAATCAAGATGACTTCTGGTTTTTCTAACGAGAAAGAGAAGACTAAAGATTGCAATTGTGGATTACAGTAATACTTTAGACTAATAAAAGTATGCTTTATTTTATTAAACTTATATTTAATAATAATGTAATTGATTTGATTTAAACAAAAATATAAAAGCTTGCTCCAAGGAAAATATTAAGTTGCAAAAGTATGGGAATCTAAATAATTAAAATACGGTTACAGTAGGATGCAAGTTCTTCAGAACATATTGGATAAAGTCTCCATTCTCACAACCATGTTGGACATCTAAAATTGGGAATAGGTGTGTGGTTTCTATTGCTTAGTCCTGAATTGGAAAAGCTTATATTGCATGGAACATTAAAAGAATGTACTTCCAGCTGAATTTCACTTTTCAGATATGCCTTCTGTGCTTCTAAAATGATTCGATTACAAGAACATAATTGATACCAATTGCCTTGATATTATTTAGTCATTACTTTAATTATTTTTATAAGTAACTCAAGGTGCCAAACATACTTAAATACAGGTAGTCCTTGGCTTACAATAGGTCATTTGGTGACCATTCGAATTTACAATGGCACTGAAAAAATTGACCATTGAAGCATCCCCCATGGTTACATGATCAAAATTCAAATACTTGACTGATAATGATCATTGCAGTGTTCAGGGGTCATGTGATCACCCTTTGCGACCTTCTGACAAGCAGTGAGGAAGCCAGATTCACTTAACAATCATGTTATTAACTTAAACTGCGATGATTCACTTAACAACTGTGGCAAATAAGATCGTAAAATGGCACAAAATGAAATGTTGGGCTTAATTGCAGTCGTAAGTCGAGGACTATGTGTTCTTCCTCCTCCCACTTACCCCCCAACAATCTTGTGAGGTGGGTTGGGCTGAGAGAGAATGACTGGCTCAAAGTCACTCAGACGGCGGCTTTCGTGCCTAAGGCAGGACTAGAACTCACAATCTCCTGGTTTCTAGCTCCACGCCTCAACCTCTCGACCAATCTGGCTTTCAAAAAATAACGACTAATAATATTACAATGGTAAGTCCTAAAACTTTATTTTCTCAATGCACATATTGGTTAATTAAAAGCCAGGATTATTTAATATGATTTTTAAGTGGTAGCCAACATTTGAATGTGTGTGGATGAAGTTTTAGGATACTATTTGAAATAAGTGTCACATTTAAAGTTTTGATATAGTGTTCCAATTCCGTAGCTTTCCTTCAAATCTTCCTGCATGTATTATTGATCTCATCTCTGTGACCAAAGTTGTGCCTTCACAGAAGTGCTGGGTTTTGTGTTGGGAAGAGGAAAACCTGTCACCCTATCTGATTTAATGCCCCTAGGAGGAGGAAAGATGGCAGTTTACCGAGTTTCTCTTTGTCCCTTGCATAAACCGATGATTTGTGTGTCAGGACCTCGATAATTTCGTCCGTCTTGGAAACTTAAGAAGAATCATCCTGGTTACCAGTAGTACTTACTGGGGAGATTCTCTGGCCTGTCCTAGAAAGGGAACCTAAAAAAGATCTCGGCAGAAGGCAGTGGAAATCCACTTCCCTAACGCTGCCAAGAAGAACTCATGGCATTGTCTTGTTAAATCACCATAATTTCTTTTCCACTGGGACTTCAAACTTGGCTCTTTTATGACTTGTGGACTTCAACTCCCAGAATTCCTCAGCCAGCGTGCCTGGCTGAGGAATTCTGGGAGTTGAAGTCCACAAGTCATAAAAGGGCCAAGTTTGAAGACCCGTGGATCCGATAGATATACCTTATTGAAGACGGCTAGTTAGCACTGTTGCTTCTATCACCGCGCCGAATGCGTCCATCGACTCCCCCGCTCTGTAACTCGTTTTTTTGCGAATTAGAATTTTGTTGGGGGAGGGGCATTTCATTGTCGTTCTCTTTGGCGCCCTGGTTGTTGCGTGTCACAGGAACGGAATCCACAGTCCTCAGGCTCGATCCGAGCTGGGACGGTTTTGGGTGGCTTGTCGGTTCGGCCTTTCGGTACTGATCCCAAGCCTTTGGGGGGGGGGGAAGTGCATCTCTTTGAGGCTCCTTCCCCCTTCCCAGCCCAAGATCCACTCGGTTTGGGTGGCTTGTCGGTTCGGCCTTTCGGTACTGATTCCAGGACTTTGGAGGGTGTGTGTGGGTGTGGGTGTGTGTGTGTGAAAGTGCATCTCTCGAGGCTCCTTCCCAGCCCAAGATCCACTCGATCTACACCGAATCTTAAGCGCCCAGGCTTCGTGAGGCAGGAAAGCCCAGCTTTCATTTCTCGTTCGCACCGTCGTGCCGCGCCCGGGCGTTTCGTGTTGTTGTTTTGTTTTTTGTTGTTGTTTTTTTCCTCCCCGGCTCTCCTCTTAAAAAAAAGAAGAAGAAAGAGTTACGCAATGCTTGCTTAGGAGGGAGCTTTAGGCTTGCTCACCTACGCGTTTGGAGAGGGGAGGGAGAAAGAAAGAGAGAGGGGGAAAACCCCCCCCCCCCAAAAAAACCCCCAAGGATCTCCTGGGAAGCCTGAGGAAAAAAGTCCTGCCCAAAGTTGAGGGACGAAAGAAGCCTCCCCTCCCCCCTCCCCGCACACATGCCTGGGAGAGAGAGAGGCCTCCCCGCCCCGGGAGCGAAGCCCCCCCCCCCCCCGCTCTGCGCTTCCCGCCCACTTCTCTTCAGGGCGGCTCTGCCCGGCGAGGGGAGCCCAGCTGTCGTCCCTTCCGCGGAGGCCGCCCGCTGCGGCTGCTCCTTTCAGGAACTCGGCAGCCCTGCTCCAGTTTGACTTGTTGACTAATTTCGAGTTGTTGAATAGCTCGCGTGCTTATCATAGTTGCGGTTGGCTTCGAGCTTGCAGACTCGCTGCCGTCGGGGACTTGTGTGTGTGTGTGTGTGTGTGTGAGGGGGGGGGGAGGGAGGTGTGTGTGGGGGGGAGAAGAGCGGGAGGGTCAGCGCGTCCTCCGCGTAGGACAGGGGTCTTCAAACTTGGCCCTTTTATGACTTGTGGACTTCAACTCCCAGAATTCCTCAGCCAGCATGGCTGGCTGAGGAATTCTGGGAGTTGAAGTCCACAAGTCATAAAAGGGCCAAGTTTGAAGACCCCTGGCGTAGGAACTCCAGAGTTGGGCTCGTTTTTTGTTCCTCTCCCGCCCCCCCCCCCCGAGAACCGCGCCAATTCTGCGCCACAGAAGCGGCGAGTCTCAAGTACGGCGGCGTCTCCCTTTTGCCTTTTTCGGCTGCCTGATTTTTTTCTTTCTCTTTTTCTTTTTTCGGAAACGAGAGTGGCTTTGGCTCGGTTTGCCGCCTTCCGTTTTTGAAAAGAGTCGCCTGCGTGATGTAGGCGGCGTGTGCTGGAGGCTTGAAAGGCTGGATCCAGGTTTCTTCCTCTGCTCCTCCAACTAAGATCGGAGCAAGCTTTCTTTAGCTTGGTCTTCAAACCCAAAACCAGCCTCGGTCCGGAACGTCCATCCTGGCAAAGCAACCTCTCCGCTTTTCTCTAGAACCGGCACGAGAAAAAAAGAGTCCGAGATCAATACAAATAAAAATCAAGATCAATCAAAATAAAAATCAAGATCAATAAAGTTATCATCAAAACCCACTGGCCGGCCTTTCGGATGGCTTCCAGAACTAAAGAGTACGGAACCCGGAAGGTGTACCACGTAAGCCAGGGGTCTTCAAACTTGGCCCTTTTATGACTTGTGGACTTCAACTCCCAGAATTCAACTCCCAGAATTCAACTCCCAGCAAAGCTGGCTGAGGAATTCTGGGAGTTGAAGTCCACAAGTCATAAAAGGGCCAAGTTTGAAGACCCCTGAGTCGTAAGCCCTTGTAACCGCCACTGGGCATGTGCAGAGGGCAGCCCCAAATCATGACGGCTCAGCGGAGGGACTGAAGCCCCGCTCTCCCATCCCGGGGCTTGCGAGATGAGGGCTGGAGCCAGCCCGTTGGGTTACCTTTTCGTTTCGAAGGTACAGCCTTCCCTCCGGTGCCCGCTCAATCGCCTTTTATTTCTTTGACCCGATCGCTCATTAAATCGATCCGCTCTTCCCGAGCCCCTCTCGCACCCGAGTCGGGCGGGAAAGGGTGGGGAACGAAAAGCCAGGTTGGCTGCGCCTGCTTGTTCCCACCCCCCCCCCCTCTTTCTCTCCCTGGCGTGTGCGGCCGGGGTGGGCGGGTGGGTGGGTGACCGTGCGCCGGTCTTGTCTTCTGCGGCAAGCGGCAGATTTGTATTAGCGTAGCAGCTGATCTCTTGGGACAAAGGCACATGGAAGGGAGAAGGGGGCCCGACGCCCCGCCCTCCTTAGCTGGCCCGGCAAGGAGGGCATGTGTCGCCTGCCTCCCAGGCCTTCGGAGGGAGGTGGGGCGGAGGGGAGCGGAGAGCGAGCAAGCAGCAGCAGCAGCAGCAGCAGCGGCAGAAGGAGAGAAAGGAAGGCGGGAGGGAGGGAGGACGGAGCGGCTTGCCTGCCTTGCCTGCCTTAGGGACATAGGCGGGGCTTCCGACGTGAGCCAAAGGGCAAGGAGCTTGCAGAAGAAGCCTTTTCCTCGCGTCACTCTCTCCGCCTGGCAAGTGCTGGAAGCGCAGGCTGCTGCTCTTCCAGCGCTCGCCTGCCTGCCTGCCTGCCTGCCCTCTCCCTCCTCCTCCTCCTCCTCCTCCTCCACCACCACCACCATTGTATAATGCTTCGTGATCGCCGCAGCCACAGGAAAGCGGAGGCTTAAATCCTCCCCGAGCGGCATTCGCTTCCCCGCCCCCCCCCCACACCCTATTCCACCTCCTCCTCCTCTGTCCCACCGTCAGCCCCCCCTCCCTCGGGCCAGGAGAGTGACATATGGAGCGAGTGGAAGATTAGGAGCGGGCAGCGGGCAGGCAGACCCCGATGCTTTAGTTCTCGGGAGGAAACTGCATGTGGTAAGTTCAACTCGCCGCCGAAGAGGAGCGGGCCAAAGTGGGCGAGGGAGGGAGGGAGGGAGGGAGCCACCCCCCCTCCCCATCTTTCCTCGTCGCCGGGAGTCACGCACGATCCGACGGGGGGATGTAATTGACTCGGGTCAGCAAACGGGGGGGGAATTAGAGGTCCGCGGGGGCGGCGAGACGGACTCTAGGCAAATCTCGGGGGGTGGGGGGCGCCTGGCTTAAGAAATGCCGTCCTCGTAAGCCGGATGGGGCGAAAGACGTCGGCGAGAAAAAGCTCGGGGAAACTCGGCTCTTCTTGTGTCTTGACTGGATTTCCCCCCCCCCTCCCCTGTAGTAAACCCTTCGGATAGAGATCTTCCCTCGCCTCCCGGGAGGACCCGATGGGGCAGTCAGAAGAGGCTGGCTGAGTTTACTTTTCTGCCCACAAAACCGCCGAATCCCGAAACGTGCGAGAGAGGGGTCGGAGGTGGCCCGATGTGCCTCGAAGCAGGTGTGTGTGTGTGTGTGTGTGTGTGTGTGCGTGCCTACTCGCGGGTGGCTTACGGCAGGAATGTAACTGTGCACGTTTTGTCGCTCTCTCTTCCTCGCTCTTCCCGAGGGTGATATGTCGGGAGAGTTTTTCAGAGCCATCTTTACAGCGCAACTTTGCATTTTTTGCTTTGACCATTTTCAACGTCTGCTGTGTGGAGTTGGAGATGCAGAAGCTGCTTACCGGGTTTCTCTGATGTTGGACAAAAAAGCAGACCGGTGGGGGGGGGCGGGGGCGGAACGGAACCTTAAACTGGGGTTCTAAGTGAGCAAAACCCAATTCTCAGAGCATTTGTGCATTATTTGTTCGTTTGATTAGGACACGATGGCCCGCGGAGGAGGAAGTTTAAAGAGCTGTCTCTTGGGTTGTACAATGTAACATTTTAGCCTGGTTGTAAGTATGTATATTCCAATTGGTTATTAAAGAGCTGGGTTAATCTTCTGTGTCTTGGTATGGGACAGAAGCATTGATATAAATGGAAAATCATAGTTATAATTTTGGCACCCTAAAAGCTGCAGTGGGTTTTAAAAGCAGCTCTTGAATATGAAATGCTGAGTTTCATTCCTTGAATCGCATAGAGCAGGGGCACCACCGAGCAGAAGTTGGCAAGACTAATTGAAACGGCTCTCCAACTTTGTTTCACTTGACTGAAAGTTCATGCAAAATAAATAAATAAATAAATAAATGGCAATAGTGACCATTCAGAATTCTTAATCAGAGTCAGCCCCTCCAGTTTGCTCCCTTGAGATCCCATAGCATGCTGTTCCAAAGAAACATGCTTCTTTTTTTGGCTTCTGTGAAGTTTTGTAAATGCTTGGAGTAAAGGGCCCGATTCCACTGCCATATCAAGTATACACAATTAGGTTTATTCCGTGACTGACTTTGGGGGTTTTTTGGGTTGAAAGTGGCAGAAAAATAGTGTTGAGTTAGCCCTAGACTTTGTATCCATCCAGGTGTTGGCTCAAAGATCAACCTTGTGTTAACCACTCCCCCTCCCACCTAGCCCATGACACTGTAAATCAGCCTTTATACTGTACTGGCCTCCAGGCACATTAGATTACAAATTCTGCTTCCATAGCCAACAGCTGTGCCGAGTGGAGAAGATGGGATCTGTAGTCTTTTTGGAGGTTAGGTGTTGAGCAAGGCTACTGTGTTGCTATATGGACCATGTGATTCAATTGGGCTATGGCCTGTGCTACTCAAAGAGACTTCTTGCCCTTGATTTCAGCTTTTTGTCTCTTGCAGCCTCACACGTTCCCTAAAAATTTGTGGCAAATCGGGTATCTTTATTAGGGATACAGAAAAGATGGCAGGAAGAAACCGTTCAGTTATTTATTCTGTTTTATCAATTGTCTGATGCAGTAGGAAATATTTTTTAGTAGTATTTATTTTACTGGAGTATATATGATACATGTATTGCAAAGCAAGGAAAGGGGCACTGCCTTCTCTCATCCCCGTTCTCCCCACCCCCTTACCTTTCTTTGCAAAAGCTTCTTGAAGAAAATTCGGTTGTTTTGCCTTTTTTTAGGGCAACTCTTTAAAGCAGCCATATCCTTTCCCCAAGAATTGTAGATTGTGTAGGCAGGTGCTACATTTGTGTTCCTTGCACTTTAGGGGGCATCTTTTAGAATCGAATCTGAAACTCTGCAGTGCCCTGCTACGTTCTTTCTTCTTGAAGTAATAAATCAAACTGGTGTCCATTGAAGGAAACCAATTTTAAGTTTAAGAGGAAGTATTTTCCGACTGACAGTGTGTATTGGGGAAGAAGAAGGGATTAACAGCTTTGATGCCAGACAGGTATATATGAGTCTGTATCCTAGGGAACACTTCCATTGTTCAAACAGGAATTGTAGCTGCAATGAGTTTCTTCCTTTGGGGGCTTTATCTGCATCATTTAATAAAAGAGGTTTGTCTTCAGCAGGAGGAGGAGATAAGAATTTTCCAATATTGTAATTATGTTTATTGAGATTTGTACCAAGTGTACAATAGAACATTTCCTAAAATGTTCTGTGCTACATTTTTTTTCTCATATGTTACCTAAAATAGATAGGAAAACCTGTTCTCTAATACAATGATTTTTATTCTGAATAAGACGGCTTGTACAAGTAGAGTCGTCTAAAAGTACAAAAACTTCACTGATATACTGTCTTCACACTGTATCACAAGTTTAGCTTTTTAAAAATGTTTCTTTCCCCTTTTTTTAAAAAAAATACAGTATGGCTCTTCCAACATAAAAAAACAGGTAAAAAAGCTTATATTGAGGAAAACTACTTTAGTCATCTAGATACCAGATTTTTAAAACCTACCTTAATGACGATACTGATTTTGTGCACGTACCAAAAGAGTTTGCCCCTGAATTTAAAACTTCTGAAGGATCTTACATAATAATAGTCAGTTGAGCTACTTTGCTGACAAATCTTCATTCTTCACTCTTGGTATGACACATCAGTGTGAAAAGTACAACAGAGCTTCATTTGATATTTTGCACATTTTAAATGGAGTGAGGTTTGTGAATTTTACATTCGCCTCATCTCTATTAGAGAATGCACTATATCAGAAGTGAGACTAACATTTCTAAAATGTAGCTGTGTTCTTCTGTCCCTCTCATAAGGGCTCTTTAGTGCCTCCTTTGGAAGTACAGTTTTTGTCTAAAAGATAACACAAATGGAGACAGCGCCAGTTGCAACAGCTTCTTGGCCAAAATGGGGCGGGGGGGGGGGGGGGGAGAGGGAAAGAGAAAAGAAACTATGCCAGAAACAGCAGGCTCTGATTACAGAGTCCAAAGATCATTTTATGCACTAAAGGAAAGCCAGTGAGTGAGTGCAAGGTCCAGTGTAAATGACTGCAGGGAGGGAATAAGTCTAGGGCATAAGAACAGCTGATCTATTTTTCCCATAATCAGCAAGATTTTTGCTAATTGTTCCGTTATTACCCAGAGCAAAAACCCTTTATTTAGGCTGACGTTTGAACAGAAGCAAAGAATTGAACGGGCAAGGGAGGAGAGCATGCTATGGTGTGAATGAGGCTCTGGTATTCTGTCTCCTCATCTAGATCATGGGTGCCCAACTTTTTGATTAGCCTGGGCCACACTGAGTGAAGAGGAATTGTCTTGGTCTGGATATAAAATATATATTTCATAGTTAATGTATATAAATCACACAATAATATTAACAGTTCATGATCTTTGGGGCCTGCATTACTAGCTGTCCACGGCTGCGAGTTGGGCATGCCTGGTCAAGATAAATGATCACCCAACTTTCAGCAATGCAGTTTTATTTTTTTTATTTTATAGTTTCTTTAATCCCACCCTTATTATTTTTATAAATAACTCAAGGTGGTGAATATATCTAATAATTCCTATTCCTCCTATTTTCCTCACAACAACTTTGCGAGGTGGGTTGGGATGAGACAGAGTGAAGTTGCTCAAAACCACCCAGCTGGCTTTCGTGCCTAAGGTGGTATGAGAACTCAGTCTCCTGGTTTCTAGCCTTGGTGCTTTAACCACTAGACCAGGGGTCTTCAAACTTGGCCCTTTTATGACTTGTGGACTTCAACTCCCAGAATTCCTCAGGCAGGCATGCTGGCTGAGGACCTCTGGGAGTTGAAGTCCACAAATCATAAAAGGGCCAAGTTTGAAGACCCCTGCACTAGACCATGGTGTGGTATAGTTTCATGGTGGCTAATCTGTTCCATCAACTTGCTTCAGGAGGGCATCAATCATAAAATGCAGTCATTATGATAGAGCTGATGATTATAAGCTTGGGCATTGATGGCGTAATCCTAACCCTTAAATGGAATTAGTTCCTTTTAACTTTGGTGGAGTTGAGAAGATATTGCAGCCTAAAAGGCTATTTTATGTGTGCCATACTATCTCCAGTGCTTTTCCCAACTTGTTATTCCAATGCATGTGGTTTGTTAGAGTTGAAACTGAGTTGACAGATTTTGCTTTCCATGTTGGGTTGTGCAGTTTTTTGGTGCAGAAATTACTAGGAATAGCATGGATTCCTATTTCAAACATGCTTAATTTGATAATCTGCCTTGAATTCAAAGAATGGTTAAAACCATAAGATGTGTTTTAATAACTCTTCCCCACCTCGGCAAAACTCTTTAAAGATATGAAGGAGATAAAAAAAATTAGATGGCCACCTTTTGACAGTCTATTGCTGTGGCAAATTACTGACTCCAAATCAGCATTCGTTAAAAGAGGGCCTGATTAATTTCTGTCTTAAAAGAGGCAGATAATCTGTCAATATCTAAGGAGGGTAGCCTTAACCTGACACTCCATTTTACTTAAGTTAAATTGCTAATCTGTGAAATTAATCCTATTTAAATGCCATGAAAGTTAACATTTTAAGCAGGGCAAGGAAATCTAGGCTGCCAAAAACCAGGCAACCACTAGTTGGCAGTAAAGTGACGTGGAATATAATCAGATCTTTGCTATTATATAATGATTGTCTGAATTCTTTGCCACTCAGGCCTAGTAGTACTAGATTTAGGGATTTAGATAAGAAAAATCCAAATATTCTTATTAACATTTATGAGAATAGCTTACTTTCTGAACACTCATGGCTCAGTCACATGACTAAAGGTCAGAGTGAGGTTTTGGTAAGTTCAGCCATTATTGCTGACCAGGTGACACAAAAGTTGCTTGTTACACAACCAGTTCTGTTTTCAGCCCATAATGATGCAAAACTAGCTTGTTGCCTTCATATTTTTCCATGAGTTTTTCTAAGAAAATCTGATTCTGCAAGTAACCCAGTCCCCTTTTTATTTCATAGAGATGGATGATAGTGGCTGATTTATACTTTCCCCGATCCAGTCCTTATTATATAACATTGAGGACACAAAAGAAGTGTAATATTAACTCGGTGTTACTGAGAAGTTTTATTGAAATTTTGAGTATCCCTGTATGCCAGAAAGTTATTTAGAGTGCTAAGGAACTTTCTAGTAATCTAGGTCTGTTGTTAATCATTTTGTACATCTGTAATGGGATTGGGAATTGTTTTGGGAGATCCAAAGCAGATCTCTCTGCTAAGCATTACAAATTAAAATATACAGTACAATGTAAAATTGTATTTCTCATTCCCATTCTAAGTCCATTTAAAAATGGACAGAGAATGAAGTGTTTTGTTACTTACGTGGAGAAGATTAGTTATATGGGGTTTTTTGCTAAAAGCTAGTTAAATAAGGTTCTTTGACTTAAATAAGGTTTGGGAAAAGGTGTTCCTTTAGTATCACGTGACGTCGTGCAACGTATTGGGACGGTTTTGCCATTGCCGGCAATGGGGTGGGCGCAGCTTTTGGATGATGCGTCCGGCCCGCAGGCCAGCGGTTCGACACCCCTGCTTGAGTAGATCCAGAGAATGGTGGGACCAAATAAAGTAGCAGATTAATTAATTTCAACAGCAAACAGTTTTCTGCTTTGTGACTGAATTTAGAAAGTTTGAAAGTGTGGAATGGATGCAGTTGCTGTTTTTTTAAAAAAGAAAAATCACAAAGTTTCCAAAAATGAGAGCCACACATTTGAAATGCACAAAGCCATAGGAGGTATCAAACCATCAGAAATTGTGTGCCCCATTTTAACTGCTGAAATACGGAAAGAGCTCGAAGGGGAAAGTAATACTTGTGTTTCTGGATAGCGAATAACCGAGGCACTAGTAGCGCAGTTCAGTTTATAAATTATTTCATATGCAGGCTACAGAAACTTATTTTAGCTTCTACGATTTTATGAAAAGAGAAGGAATTCTTCGGGTTTTTTGCTTTCAGTTTTGTTTTCTCAGTACTATTGACAAATAGAGGTGGCTCCTGTGTCAGATGCAGAGTATTTTCGTTTCCCATGTTCAAGCTTCTGCAAAGTGAGCAACAATATAGGAAGAAACACCCACAATGGTAGGTAAACTATGCAGATATGTTGAAGTGGGGGGGGGGTTGTTGAAAAAAAGAGCCTATTTAAATCAGATTGTACAGCTAGTCAGTCAGCAGGTCCAACTAGTTTTGAAATGCCCTGGGGTAGCTTGGATTTAATGAAATGCAGGTAGCTATGCAACAAAGTTCTTAAAAAGCAAATTTAGTCTGTATAGCACCATGCTAACATTTTCTCTCCTCCCCCCCCCCCTCAAATTAAAAAGAAAGCTACGTGAGATACAATTTGCCTTGCTTTTCTTTCACCTTTACAGTATTTGCTGACTTTGAATGGTGATTTTTAAATGTCTATTCCAAAGGACTCTAGGATGGAAGTCTTTAGAATAAAATATAAAGGTAGGTTTATTTATAAGACAGAGATTGCAGAAAGCTGAAACGTGCACGTGGAAGGTTACGACATTGTCTTTTGAATCATCTGCAAAATGGAGATCCTTATTTTGAATGGCATCAGTGTTTTGACTTTGGGACACTTTGTATTCCAGATAACTGAACTTTCTGCCATGGCACAAACTTTTCTTTGGTTTCTTGATTTCCCCAACTGGTGTTTCCTTTTATTGATCTCTGGCTGCTGTGTTTGCCTCTCCATCTGTCTGAGAAGCAGAATCCAGATCAACTTATTGTTGCACAAAATCCTCCTGCCAGAATATGTTCCCCACTTCTCCTTTTTTCTTCTTTTTTTTCTAAATCTTACATAGCTGCCTTCTGTTCCAAGTGTGAATGAAACTTGATATGTGTGATGCAATCTCACAATACTATACTCTTACTTTCTTCCTCTTCCCTTTAACTGCAGTAAAAAAGAAAAGACAGATTTAAATGGCCTCAAGAAAGGAACCAGGAAAAAAAAAGTGAACCACCATGGTGCCGCTGTTTTAAGTATGTCATAATGGAGAAAGTTCCATTTGTTCTTCTGTTGATTATGTAAGAAAGTTTCTTTTCTAATGTTCATTCTCATTATAGGTCCCCACCCCCTAATACAATGATGCCTTCTCATCTAGGCTTCACTCAGCAGTCAGTGCAAAGCTTACTATTCCTGTGAAGCAAAATCCAATTCAGTGTGAAAGGCTATTTCAAATTAGGATAGTTGGTTAGCGATTAAGGAAGATACAGTGATGATATTCCCCATCACACTTGGGACAACCTTGTGAGAGAGAACACAGGGTTTGCATGCCAGCAACAGCATGCATGGAAGCAGGCAGCTCTCTCTGTAGAATCTATGGCTGGCTTAGAAACTCAACCTAGATTTTTTTTCAAGCCAATTTAGTTGTCTGACTGGCAAATAGAACCTGTGACCAAATAGTGTGAAACTCAGTTTGGCACCTTTTTTTATTTCTTTAGTTTTTCCCCCCTCCCTGAGCCTTCAGACACTTCTTGCCTGGGCATTCTTGCTTAGAAGATCTCTAATCTCCTTTTTCTAGACTTGATCACAGGCTATCTTTGTCAGCCCTTTGAAGTAGGCTAGGTCAGAGAACAGACGAGACAAGGACTACTGGAACTCTGTTGCTATAGGACAGGGGTAGGCAACCTTGGCTCTTTTAGGTTGCCTACCCCTGCTATAGGACATATGAACAGAACCTTGAAAACCTGCCAGAGTGTCCCTCTGGCCTCTCTTATACCAAAGAGAATCAAAGTGGGCTATCTTGAGTTTCTTTCTCACCCCTTCTGTTTCCCAGGATTGATTTATCATTTACTTAATGATCTTGCATTCCTTCTTCAAGATGGCCAAACTAATGTGATATTGATAAATAGAAGGAGGTATATTATGTTTACGGACGCCTCTGAGTGAATTGAGGGGACTTGCAAGCTTAAACTAAAACACTGTTTTAGCTATATAGTTGGAAAAGTTGGTAAGCAAGCTAATGAAAGGCAAAGGAATGCAGAACTGGTAATGGTCCCTGTGAGGCCAGAGAAAGAAAGAGAGGTACTTGGACTGAATGGAGATTAAAAAAAACTCAGATCAAAGGATACAGGGAACAAGGGGAACTTAGAAGACTACTGAGAAGATGAGGCATGGGAAGGGGCTGCAAGATGCGTGGGTGTAGAAAAAAGCTTCTGCAGAGAGTGTGTGTTGTTGGCAGGAAGCAGGGTGGAGTGATAAATAAGGCTGAGCAGTAAAGCATATTGGCCGGTTGCCAGCAGCCTGGAGGAAGTAGAACCAATTCAATAGCAGGAAAAAAGTGAGAGACCTAAGGAGACACCTTCCAGAGGGTTAGCCACATTAGTGGGTTTTCAAGGTGTTATAAGACTAATAGCTTTATTATAACCCAAAGACTCAAGGACCGTACACCTCTCTGTAGATGGCGGAAGCACAGAGTTGAAATGTACCAAGCAAAAAATTAGAGGCAAATTTTACGCAAGGCCAGGATGGCCATTCTCAAAGTATCATAACCGCATGAAAGCATTCAAACTCAGCTATAGTCAATGATGGCAACCCTAAACATGGATTTAAAAAATACTAAGCCTCTGTATCCTAAGGACTCACAGGTAGAGAATTTGTTATTTTTTTCCCCCTCCCACACGCATCCACCCTGAAGAAATTACTCAAAACGAAGCTTTACTCATCTCATTATTCCCCTGCTAAAACATTATCACCTTTTAAAAATCTCTTTATCAAGCCATCTCTATAAAGGTAAATTTGAAAGCTGAAGCGCTCTGCTTCAGAAATCCAGGAACCTAAACCCAAGTAGACTCGAGATGTGAACCAGAGGCAGCTTCTGTGATAGCTTCAGTTCTGTGAAGGGAGTGCAGTGTCTGTGGAAACGGCCATTTCTTCCAAGGCCTAGCAGGGTCTTCTCCAGATCTGGACTTAGAATATGGTTGAGCTTGTAGTGTTCCACAGGCAATGGGAAGAGAGATGGGTGAAACTAGTCAAATCTAGAAAAGTAAATGGTTTAATAATATGGTGTTTCCCAAACCTGGGTAAATTACCCAGAATTGGGTAAAAGTGTTTTTTGGGGGAGGGGTGTTAATGACAACAAATCCATTGTTGTTGTTGCGAAGTCGTGTCTGACCCATTGCGACCCCATGGACAACGTTCCTCCAGGCCTTCCTGTCCTCTACCATCTTCTAGAGTCCATTTAAGCTCACGCCTACTGCTTCAGTGACTCCATCCAGCCACCTCATTCTCTGTCGTCCCCTTCTTCTCTTGCCCTCAACCTTTCCCAGCATTAGGCTCTTCTCTAGTGAGTCCTTCCTTCTCTTTTTTTTTCTGGTTTAACTTGTTTTATTTCATTTTGAAAACAAATTTGTCTTCAGTCCAGCTGGACTTGTGAGGGACAAGAAATCAAAACCCAATAGAAACGCAGCAGTAAGTCAGGAGCATAAAGATTCAGAGGGGACTAACCCCAACTACAGAAGGAATGGTCGATTTGTTAAGACAACAAGAATGTTATTACATATCTCCGCAATCAGAGATGATGATCTTCTTGCTCGGTTTGCCATTCTTTGAGCCAAAACTCTCTATTTTCCTCACAATGTCCATTCCCTCTCTGACTTGGCCAAAGACCACGTGTTTCCCATCCAACCATTCAGTTTTCTCAGTGCAGATGAAGAACTGAGACCCATTTGTATTGGGACCAGCATTCGCCATAGATAAAATGCCAGGGCCTGTGTGCTTGAGAATGAAGTTCTCATCGGCAAACTTCTCGCCATAAATAGATTTGCCGCCTGTTCCATTATGGCGGGTAAAGTCACCACCCTGACACATGAATCCAGGAATGACTCTGTGAAAGCATGATCCCTTGTAACTGAAACCTTTCTCTCCAGTGCTCAACACACGGAAATTTTCTGCTGTCTTTGGAACTGTATCTGCAAACAGCTCGAAGGTGATGCGCCCGAGGGCCTGTCCGTCGGCGGCGACATCGAAAAACACGAGAGGGTTAGGCATAGCTGGGGGAGGGAACGCACCGCGTGAGCGAAATGTAAAAGTTTTAAATTATACACACACACCAAAAAAAAGTGGCGCCAGCCACAGATCGGGACCAGCGACCACAACTCCACACCAGCGAGCGCGGCGCAGCCAGTCCTTCCTTCTCATTAGGTGGCCAAAGTATTTGAGTTTCAGCTTCAGGATCTGAAGAGCAGTCAGGGTTGATCTTCTCTAGGACTGCGCAGTCCGGGTTGATCTCCTCTAGGACTGACCGGTTTGATCGCCTTGCAGTCCAAGGGACTCGCAGGAGTCTTCTCCAGCACCATAGTTCAAAGGCCTTAATTCTTTGGCGCTCAGCCTTTCTTATGGTCCATTATCCATTATCCAGTCACAAACAACATGGACATCTAAATAATGACTTTCTGATAAGTGACAGTGGGTAGTGAAGGAAAAAGTTTGGGAAGCATTGCTTTAACATATTAGCCTTTCACATGGTGGGTGCTTAGCAGTATATTAAAGTTTGATCTTCCAGCCTCCCTGCGTATTTGAGAATCTGGTGTCAGAAGAGAAAAATATTGTCAGGAGAGAAAAAAAATAGAATTAGTTGGCTTCACACATCATTCTCAGCCAAGATTTGTTTTAACCATATTTTGCTTTAACAAAGTATAAGAGTTTGAGTCATGCATGACATTAAAGCTATAAAGCATAGTTTACATGCCACAATGACTAGGTCAAAAGCAAGCAAACCAAGCAAGTTATGGCTCAATAAAATCTATGAAAACAGATCCTGGAGTGGATCTTCCATTTTAGTAGCTACAGATTATGTCTGGTGGCCTCAGCTTTCAACTTTTTTAAATTTAAGGCTGGCCAAATATAGCAGAACTGATATTGAAAAGATGTTATTAAACTAAAGCTGGTGTGTATGAGAGAGAACGCACGTGCAAATTGTGGGGAAAATCAAAAGGATATCTGTTTGGAGAGTGGGACAGCATTTGTAGAAGGAAAACGAGAAACAAACAAAAAGAAAACAAGGGACATTTAATTTTATTGTATCCTCTAGGGTGAATATCTTCAAATCAGTTTTTTCATGCTCTATGAAATAGAAAGTAAGTCAGGGCCATTTGCAGGAAAAGAATTAGGGGGAAAGGTTAAGTAATTTTATCCTAGTTAGTTCTGGCCTATGAGTATCTCCAGCATTCAAGTCATTCCACATTCAGTTAAGTTCAGGGGCAATTAATTGCTAAGGCTTATATGCCACTCTGGTCATATCTGGCTCTGAGTGGTTTATAATGTGTGTAAATGGTCATAGAATCAAGGA
This sequence comes from Vipera berus, assembly GCF_964194415.1. Taxonomy (NCBI): domain Eukaryota; kingdom Metazoa; phylum Chordata; class Lepidosauria; order Squamata; family Viperidae; genus Vipera; species Vipera berus. Next base: position 196,688,906 of record NC_138202.1, on the reverse strand, counting down.
AGTCTGTATTTTCAGAATCAATTGTATGACTGAATTATTGCAGTTCATGTAGAACCTTTAATTACTGCCATATGTTTTTTTCCCCCAAATTCATTTCCAACAAAACATTGTCCTCATCCGAATTGCCCCTTGTGTACTCTTAATTGTCCTTAACAGAGAATATAGCTCTTGCAAAGAAAAAGAACAGCGATCCCAACCCCTTGTGGGCATAAGGCACTAATCTGATTGCTGACCACTGAAAAACCCATCCAGTTTTTCCCTCCTGACCAAACAAGTGAAAAGTTAGCAAAGTGATCTTCAGATCCACGTTGCTTTTACCCCATTTGTTCTGTGAGCATGCTACTCCTTACAAGGTGGTTCTAAGACCTGCAACAAACGAATGGAGCATTTCAGATGTTTTAAAAGTAGCATTCAAAATGATCAAATGGCTGTACATACGTTGATTCAAAAGGCTCCTCTTCCCCCCTCCCCAGGAGTTATACTAAAGCAGGCATGTCAAACTCATGATGTCACATGACTTTTTCCCCATTGCCGGCAATCGGGTGGGTGCAGTTTTGGCGTGACGCATCTGGCCCATGGGCCGGCAGTTTGACAACCCTGTACTAAAGTATAAACTTTGGCTGACAGCAACGTTGAAAACTACCCCTAAAATAAAAAGTGCTTCAGAAAGAGACTTTCAGGTCAACTACAGGTAGTCCTCAACTTAGGACCACGATTGAGCCCAGCATTTCTGTTGCTGAGTAAGACATTTGTTAAGGGAATTTTGCCCCATTTTACAACTTTTCTTGCCACATTTATTAAGTGAATCACGGCAGTTGTTAAGTTAGGAACACGGTTGTTAAGTGAATCTGACTTGGCTTGTCAGAAAGTCGCAAAAGGAGATCGCGTGACCCCGGTGTTAGAGATTAAACTTGATTTGGGTGACAATATTATATAATGGAGTAAAAGCACCTTTAAGGAGTTAAACGGCCTAAGGGTGTGGCTGTAATTATTCCACATAAAAGAGAGTTAGATGTTACACGTAGTTGCTCTTGTATATGTGTTTGATGTTAGTGTTTGGATACCTCTTGTTCTCTTGTTTGCTAACTTGATATTTATTCTCTCAAGAATCAACTGCTTGCTACAGTGTATATTGTTTTTGATATTGGTAAGCAGCTTTTGTATTTTGATACTATGTTTTTATGGACTGACTTTTATGTGCATGATACTGGATTGATACTTGGACTATTTCTTACTGTGTTTCTTTTTGTTGTCTGAGTAAAAATAAGTTATAAAACTCGTGTTAGTGCATTACTGTTTGCCTAAAAGTCCCAGTACAACTTCCACTGTGTATTAATAATACTCTGTTAAACAAACCATTTTTTCAACAACATATTCTAACACCCGGGACACCGCAATACGTGTGAACCAGTTGCCAAGCATCCAAATTTTGTTCATGTTACCATGGGGGATGCTGCAACTGTCTTAAGTGTGGGAGATGGTCACAAGTCACTTTTTAGTGCCATTGTAACTTTGAACAGTTGCTAAATGAACTGTTGTAAGTCAAGGACTGCCTATAATGTTAAGTCTCAGAATGTTATTAGGGATGAAAGTGCCTCGTTTCCCCCCCCCCATCACTACTCTAATTTATTAGAGTGTTACAGTTGTCCCTATTTACCTTTGACCGGAGGAGGTGAGGGAGTCATGTAACTTTTCTGGTGTTATACTTTACAATACTGGTTCACCAATCCCTTATGCATTTATTTAAAAGTAAATCACATATGTCTATCAGTGGAACTTTTTCTCCTGCTAGCTGATTTGGCTTCTAAATTTGATCAAATAATCCCCCCCACCACCACCAAAGCTCTGATGCAGTGATAGGAGCAAAGTTTTGAGCTTTCAGACTAAATATTGTTGTTTCACCTCACCTCATCTCCCCTAGTGCATTTTATTAAGGGTCTGCTGTGAGGAGAAAAACAAGGCATCTTTAGGGAAAAGACTTTTCGCCAGGATTAAAAATAAAGGCTCCAGCCAAGTAATTATTAATATGGGTGGAGGGAAACCAACTAGTATAATGCCAAGTGATTTGGAATGGAGGTTCAAAACTCATTAGTTGTTTTTTTTTAATGTAAAATGGATATCTGCACTGGAGAAGAGAGCCCGAAGATTCAAGAGATTTTGAATGCACAAATTACATTGTCTAGACAGTGACATACATCAATAATTAACATCCTTCCTACACTGAGACTAGCAAAGGGTTAAAAGATTATCCAGCTTTATTTATTTACTATATTTTCCTCAAATATTTTTCAGGTATAAAGTTTTAAAAGAGGATAGTAATGGTTTTGCTCATGATTTGCTCATGTTTTGTACGGATTTTAAAATATTGTCTACTTAATTTAGAGTCAGGGACGCGGTGGCTCAGTGGGTTAGGACGCTGAGATTGTCGATCAGAAGGTCGGCAGTTTGGCAGGCCGAATCCCGAGTGCCGCGTAACAGAGTGAGCGCCTGTTACTCGTCCCAGCTTCTGCCAACCTAGCAGTTCGAAAGCACGTAAAAATGCAAGTAGAAAAACAGGGACCACTACGGTGGGAAGGTAACAGCGTTCCGTGCGCCTTTGGCATCTAGTCATGCCGGCCACATGACCACGGAGACGTCCTCGGACAAGCGCTGGCTCTTCGGCTTTGAAACGGAGATGAGCACCGGCCCCTAGAGTTGGAAACGACTAGCACGCATGTGCGGGGGAACCTTTACCTTTTTAAAATTTAGAGTCATGGTTCTTTGTTTCAGCTAAGGTTGTTTAATTAATTAAGAGCAGATAACGTTTTCTATACCATTTAGATGTCTTAAAGGTACACAGCTATTGTTTTTCCATCGGTGTGGTGTTTGTAAGGGTCAGCTATGCATCTTCAGGGCTAGAAGCTTCTTTGGTAAAGGCTTTTCTTTCTATTGATAGTTTAAACAGTCCTTGCTTTATGTGACTCCTCCATCCCTCAGAGCAAGAATGCACAACTTTTCTAAGGCTGAAGATCACACTTTAAGAGATATTTTGGGGTAGATTTTGGCTGGAAGAGTTATGTGTTGGGTTAGAAGAAAATGTGATTTGATTCACATTGAAATTCAGCAATACTAGGGTTCTCCAGCATGCATTTAATAATTTTTCACTTACTTTGAATTAAAAGCTATATAATTTGATTACAGTGTTTGGAAGAGGGGGGCTGAGCCATTTGAGGAACCACATTCAAGCTGTACTGTACATTCCAGCAGTGATAACAGGTAGTTCTCGACTTACAACTACAGTTGGGAACAGAATTTCTGTTTATAAGCTTGAAGCTGGTTGTTAAGTGAGCCTTGCCTGATTGTACAGCCTTTTTTTGCCACAGTTGTTAAACAACTCAATCGTGCTGTGTTAGGCAAATCCGGCTTCCCCCATTTGAAGGTCATAAGTGGCAATCACACAACCCTGGGACACCGCAGCTGTTGCAAATAGATGTCAGTTGCGAATTTTGATCATGTAACTGGGGATGCTTCGGTGATTGTAAGTACATTGTAAGACTAGTCCTAAGTCATTTTTTTCAGTGCTGTTGTAACTTTGAGTGGTCGTTAAACGAATGGTTGTAAGTTGAAGACTGTCTTTATTGTTTCTCTGTAGCAACTGCAGGGCAAAATTGGGTGTGTCTTGTGATCATATTTATCTCTTTAGTTTCATAGTAAGTATGTTTTAATTGGTGGTGTGTGCCCACATAGTCAAATAATAGTTCGGTAACTATCATTGCTAGTCCTTCAGAAACAATGGAATTTCCATAAAATGTGGTATATAATTTCATAGAAGTCTGAATTCTGTGTAAACAGTGTGGTATAATTTTGATTTATGTTTGGCAAGCAGATGTCACTGCACTACTGCCACATTAGATTCAATTCAGTTTAGTTTGTAACATTTTCATCAAAGCGATGTGTATTTCAATGACAGCCTGGTTAGTCCAGATACATGTACACTCCTGCATCCTGTATATACAAAGCTTCTTTACTCTTCCATTCCATTTTAGTTCCTTCTAATAGTTATTGCTGAACTGTGGATTTAGTATTTCAAGATATATAATCACTCTTGTAGTGTACACGTCCTGGTCCTCTTTTGAGGGGATTAGTTAATGAGGTGGTAATTTATTCCAAAGGGTATATTTAGTGAAGGGCTTCTCTGCTTTATTTGACATAGTCCTGTCAACTGACTGCAATTTGTCAAAACCATTAAGCAAGGACCTCTTCTTTGAGGTGAAAGGAGAGTTACCCTAAACCAGGGGTAGGCAACCTCGGCTCTTTTATGACTCATGGACTTCAACTCCCAGAATTCCTGAGCCAGCTTGGCTGGCTCAGGAATTCTGGGAGTTGAAGTCCATGAGTCATAAAAGAGCCGAGGTTGCCTACCCCTGCCCTAAACAAACAGGCGGCACTACAGACTACATCTTAAATATTCTTCCTGCAAAATCTTTAATAAGCCACATCTTGGCCTATGTAGATTGTGGCTTCTCCTATCCACCACCCCCCTTTCTTTTTTTTAATGCAGCAAAATCTTGTTGGGGACACCAGAGAGAAGGAAGCATGCCTGGAATTGTTTTATTATGAGAGCTTCTGAGTCTAGGCTCATCAACTCTGGAGAAAGTAATGTGGTATTCATCCTCTTCTCTCCCCCCCCCCCCATTGCCCAGCTTTGCAGTGCAATGTCTGATCATTAATAAACAGCAAGCACTCACTTCGCCCTCTGGGCCTCAAATAGTACAGTGTGCAACAAGGGAGTGCGGGCAAGGCACAAGGATGGAAACAGTAGTATCAGATTACAGTTTCAAAATATAACTGGAGTGTGTTAGCTGGCTTACAGCTATTGACTTGCCGCATAATTGTGTTGCTTATTTGTTGGAAAAGGCTTCCCTTTCCTTCCCAATTAATATGGATGTTGTTATTAAGACCTTGGAACTCCTGGGTTGGCTTGCAGAAATCATGATAGTCACCTAGCAGTAGCTGCTGCTGCTATTATTATTATTATTATTATTATTATTATTATTATTATTATTATTATTATTATTATTATTATTATTATCCAACTGCATATGGTAAAAATCTAAGTTGAATTTCTCTCTTCTAAATGAGTTTTTTTTAAAAAATAAGCAAACTAAAAGAGCCGTGTACACTAGTATTTTAATTTATTTCTGCACAGTTATGTTTAATTCCTTCTTTGCATTTGAACTCAGGGTGCAAGCGTGGTGATGTTCAATACATACAAGCAGAAACAATTATTCTGGGGGAAAAAATACCATGTAGGTACAAAGCTCAATCAATGAGGATTCAGAAGCAAGGCACTTTAAATGTCTTTGCAGTTCAGTTAATACTCCTCTCCCCAATAAATTATATTAGTATTATCATCTGTGATTATTGTATTTAGAATGGGGATCAGCAACACAAGGCCCATGGGTCCCATTTGGCCATAGCACCATTTGGTAGTCTCTATTTACTTCTAAAAACTTCTTTTAAAAAATATGTGTGTTAAATGCCCCCCATTTTTGGCTTCTTGAATGAGATTTGTTGAGAATTTGGGCCCTTTTAGTTTTATTTCCAAACTGCAATATCACACCAAATCAAGACATGCTGCCCATCAGCTGAAAATGTTGTGATCCTTACTTTAGATAAAATATCTTTAATTTATTTTACAGTGTGTTAGTTTTCCAGCTCCTTAAACTGGATACCCAATTTCAAGTAAACAAAGCACGTTTTAAAAGTCCTGGAAGTTGTGGCTTGATCATGAATAGAAGTGAGACTGTGCGCGACCGTCCCATAACAGAAGAGAATCTATTTTGGCCTGTTCATCTCCTCCTAGGGCAGCCCTTTCTGCAGAGTTTCAGAGGGTACAAAGGATCAGCACAGCTTGTTTCCCCATCTTATGCTCTGGTGTCCCGTTAGTGAATTTGTGTCTTTGGTCACTGATTACTCCTGATTTTTCACAACAGTAAATAACTCTTTGACAAGTCTGTAGCTCATATACACTTACTGGCCAGTCCTCAAAAGGCTTCTGAAAGCAATATTTGCGAATTGAATTTCCGCCAGCGCAAAGTATTCTTTAGGGATTATAAGCTTGCTCTCTGTCGTTGTGTGAGCTCTGGCTTCAGAGATGGATTAACCTCTGACTCCACCTATCATCCATACTGAAGAAAATGAGGAAAATCAGCTTGTTTTAAAAATATAAAACGGCAGACTCTCCAATGGGTAGTTTTTGGCATCATCAAAATCTTTGTAGTGAGGATCCCTCGTATAAAGGAAATTCTGCAAGCTTTTGCTCCCTGCTTCTCTGTTTAGCTATTTTGCTAAACTGAGAAAAGAGCTAATTTTGTCATTCAGAAAAACATAAGCTTGATAAATAATGCAGTTTCTCACAGTTCTTGAGAGAGACTTTGGAGGGGATTATGTAGAAAATTAAATATTTGACACACAAAAGCACTAAAAAAACATTAAAATGTCTAATTTGGACAGATACTCAATAGTTCATATATAGGGCCAGTTTTATATGATTGATTGCCTAATGATAACCTCAGCAACCCCTGAACACCTTTAAATCTCTGGACTTTTTGACTGTTGCAAAAACCTTTGAATCAAATATCCTTCTCTTTACATATTGCTGAAACCTTGAAATACTGCATATGTGCATGTGGTTCAAATATACATATTTTATTTTAATATTTCTGAACTGCATTATTTTTTCCTACTCTGTGCTCCTATCAAGTTGTCACAGCAGCTTTTAAAAATCAATGATCTAATAAATTAAAATGTGAGCAGCATAATAAAGAAGCAATCCAAGCCCCAAAAAAGATGAAGAAATCTAGAGAAATTTTAAACTTCTGGCAAACCAACTAATGCTGAAAGGACATAAAAATGAGTATAAATGGAATGATATTTTTTTTTAAAAAAAATAGGCATCATGGCTGAAAGGGCATTCTCCTTAGTAACAATTTTAGGTTATTGAGCTACTAAAAAGTGTCCAGGTTATTGGTCGGCTAAAGAAGTGTCCTCTGTATGATCTCTGGATGGTAAAAAAAATAAAGGTAGTAATTGCATGTGAATACTGGACTCTTTTTACATGTGTTACAAACATGACACAAGTAAAAGGGAGATGTGGCTTTAATCACTTTAGTTGCAGTCCCTATTTGCAGTCAACATTTTGGGACAACGTACACCATGGACATCCTTGGTGAGTACTCCTGTTGAGCTACTGGCATAATATGGATTGGCATTACAATATATCGTGTTACAATAATTTCAATTTGCAATAATTACCATTTTTTAACTTTTGAAAGACAGCTTCATTATAGTAGTGTAACTTGCATACAGTATTATTAGAATATGAATAACTTAAGACACACAAGGCCATTTCTCTCTGGAATGTTTTATGTGGGGATGTAACTAATATATTCATTAGATGTAGAAACAATGGTCCTCTATGCCGTAAAAGCAACTTAGGCTTCCATGGGAAGAGTGGGTCAAGAACCACCTATATAGAAGGAGTAGTCTAGTGCAGGAGAACAGTATTAATCCAGGCCATTAGACAATGCTCAACCACTGGGGAGATGCAAAGGCCCTCCTCCTAGCTATGACCGCCATCTGCTCTTCAAGCAGGTACTGTGAATCCAGGAGGATGTCCAGATTGCACACTGGGTCTGTCTAGGACAGGAGTAGGCAACCTCGGCTCTTTTATGACTCATGGACTTCAGCTCCCAGAATTCCTGAGGAATTCTGGGAGCTGAAGTCCATGAGTCATAAAAGAGCCGAGGTTGCCTACCCCTGGTCTAGGACATTACAACACCATCCAGCACCAACAATGGAATAATTCTAGAACTGAGAAAGCTGGGAAAGCCGCTTACACTTGTCACAGTTCAACAGAAGCTTGCTATTTCCCATCCAGACACTCACAGCCTCCTGACATTGGGGAAAGACAGCCCCACCATCACTTAATTTGCCAGGGGCCGAGATGTATAATTGGGTATCATCAGCATACTAATGATACTTCATCCCCTGGCAACATAAAAGTAAATATGTAGTTCGAACTCAAGGTTACTTCTCTGTATCCAATCCATAACTACAGCAAAACACTGATTCATCACTGCTTCCTTTGACTTCTCTTTGATTTCACATTTCCAAGTAGCTGTAAAACAACTGGAAATAGTGGAAAGTCACTTTCAGCCATAAACTGAAGGTATTAATCAAACCCTGGTCTTGACCTTGAGTGACTCTATTTCCATATAAAGGGCTATATTTGGGAACAGTAGTACAATTCCTCTGCATACTCCACCCTCCTGGAGTGAATAATTTCATGGAGTAAAAGTGGAACCTGGTCCATGTTCGCTGGCAAACGTGTTTCCTGCCTAAAAGTCTCTTTTCTGTTTATTTTGTCCTCAGAAGGCAACTATGTCTGGCAAATAGTGGGTATCTGACTCACCTCACTGTCGTCTCAAGATTAGTAATCATGTCCTCTGAAACTGCTACCAAGAAGGCATATCCAGGAATAATTATTCATTGGCGAGAAATCTACACATGGTCAGATACGTTAAATGTTGCAGAGTTACGTATTTGGAAACTCATTCTCATTTGGTCTCCGTAGGATACGGCTTAAAGCAAACAAAAATGCAAGGAGAAGAATGGCTTTAGCCAAAAGCTTGGCAAGCCCAACCGGTCGGACAGTGCGCTGATGGAGTTTTGTACTGGTACAGCTAGGGCCTCGCGAAGGTTGAGCTCCCAGAATTTTTGCAGCACTTCAAAAAAAAAAAAATTGATCACAGGTTTACGTGCAGCAGACTTACAAGTAGTAAGCTGTTAGCACGCCAGCTTTCTGCGAAGCCCTTTGAACTAACAGATTCAGTTTTATTGTCAGTGCAGTCCACAAAATAAATATTGTTTGTGAGCTTAACCTTATAACTTTTTAATGCTAAGAAATGAAGCAAAAACATAAGTTTATTCCAACTTTCACTTCCTGGGCAGTGATGCTGCTCCTATTTATTCTGCTTTTCTTTTATTCCTCAATTGTTGTGCTGCCTCTTATTTGAAGAGAATTAATCTTCTTAGTGGAGCTTGCCTATTATTTCAATATTATATGGTTAACTCACCATCCCCCAAACCCCTTTTGGTTAGTTCAGACATGTCAAACACAAGGCCCGGGGGCCAGATCCGGCCCGCGAAGTGGTTTCATGTGGCTTGCGAAGCCATCCTGGAAACAGTGAGGGAACAGCCCCCACTGCCTTGGCCCTGGCCCAGAGACCCTCCTCCTGCCAGAGACCCTCAGATCTGTCCCACTCCTGCCCAGGCCCCCATAGGCAGCCTTGATGCGAACGATGTAGAGCTGGCCACGCCCACCCAGTAGGCCATACGCACTCTAGCCACGCCCACCCAGTAGGCCACACCCACCCTGGCCATAACCACCCGGCCCCCTGAGGGCAACCGCAATGCTGATGCGGCCCTCAATGAAATTGACTTTGACACCCCTGGGTTAGTTGGTGACTTGGAACTGGCATTATGCTCTTTGCTCTCTCTCAGACAGTAGTTTTCTATCTCCCAGCTTTCAGGGCGGTCCAGTTGAATTCGAGAACTGCTTTTGGCAAACACAAGTAAAGGGGCCGGAAATCTTCAGCTGGTACCAGCCAGTTCTGCTAGTTAGGTTCATTTTGGGAACTACAGGTCGTCCTCGACTTAAAACAGTTCATTTAGTGACCATTCAAAGTTACAACAGCACTGAAAAAAGTGACTTATGACTGTTTTTCACACCTCACGACCCTTGCAGCATCCCCATGGTCACATGATCAAAATTCAGACACTCGGGAACTGTCTCACATTTATGATGTCCCAGGGCCATGTGATTACCTTTTGCAAATTTCTGACAAGTAAAGTCAATGGGAGAAGCCAGATTCACTTAACAACCGTGTTACTAACTTAACAACTGCAGTGCCGCACTTAATAACTGCGCCAAAAAATAGGCTGTAAACTGGGGCAAAAGTCACTTGCCAAGGCTTGGCAAGTCTTGCTTGCCAACAAAAATTTTGGGCTCCCTTGTGGTCGTAATGTACTTCCTCTATTATAGTCTGCTGTCTTCAGTGTGAGGTGCCACGGGAACATAGGAACATAAAATGAGTTCTGCTGGATTTGTTCAACATTCTGCATCGTCCTTAGCGACCAGATGCCTTCAGGAAGCTCACAGGCATAAAGAGAAAAGCAATATGGGTAGGCCTCAGCGGATGACCACCATTGAGCCAAAATTTTCTGTTGGCAGGCAAGACAGTTTTAAGCGAGGTTTGCCCTATTTTAGACCTTTCTTACCCCAGTTGTTAAGTGAATCACTGCAGTTGTTAAGTTAGTAACATGGTTGTTAAGTGAATTTGGCTTCCCCATTGCTTTTTCTTGTCAGAAGGCTGGAAAACGACCCCGGGGCAGTGCAGCTGTCATAAATACATGCCAATTGCCAGTCATGTGACCACGGGGATGCTGCCACGGTTGTCAATGTGAAAAACGGTAACAAATCACTTTTCCCAGCGCTGTTGTAACTTCAAACAGTCACTAAGCAAATGTTTGTAAATCAAGGACTAATTGTGCTCTCCCCCACTTTTGCTGTTTAGCCGCTGGAACTCAAGGCATTCTGCCTGCGATTCCAGAGTCAGCAAGAACAATAATCACTGACAGCCCCTACCTCCATGAATTTGTTCAGTCCCCTTTCAAAACGATATAAAGAGATAGTGACTTTGGACCAGTTAGTCTTGTCTCCATCCAACCCACCTCACAGGGTGGTTGTTGTGGGGAAAATAGGAGGGAAGAGTATTGCGTGTTTGCTACCTTATTACTTTTAAAGTGATAAGGGCAGCATAAAAATACGATAGATGACAGAGAGAGATGCTGCGCTGTCTTCCCTTTATCAGTCTGAATCTCCCCCCAGTCAGTTTTAAGGGATGACCTACCATAAATTCCCCAGGTATGCCAGATAGAAGATATGACTAGATGAACTAATTCTACTTTATTTTAAGTCTCCATTAATAGAATCTTGCAAGTCCGAAAGTACAGATCTCCTAGTGGGCTCCTTTACAGCTGAGAAGTTGGGGGAGGACGCTCCTCAGCCTCTTCCTCAGCCCATTATGCAACTGTAGGCTATGCCCTCCCTTATCTGACCATTCCCCAGGCAGCATCTCTTTGCCTTCTTTCTCAGTACCATTACATTCTCACACTGAGAGAAAAAGTTAGTTCTCTCTCTCTCTCTCTCTCTCTCTCTCTCTCTCTCTCTCTCTCTCTCTCTCTCTCTCTCTCTCTCTCTCTCTCTCTCTCTCTCTCTCTCTCCCCCCCCCTCATTTATTTACTGGAGGGAGCTCCTCCAGCTGCTCAATCATGTGAATTTTTCTGTGTTTTTTATTTCTTTTGCATCTTTTTTGAGCTCTAATACCTGTTTTCTACCATAAGAAAGGCTGAGCGCCAAAGAATTGAGGCCTTTGAACTATGGTGCAGGAGAAGACTCCTGCGAGTCCCTTGGACTGCAAGGCGATCAAACCGGTCAGTCTTAGAGGAGATCAACCCTGGCTGCTCTTTAGAAGGCCAGATCCTGAAGCTGAAACTCAAATACTTTGGCCACCTAATGAGAAGGAAGGACTCACTGGAGAAGAGCCTAATGCTGGGAAAGATCGAGGGCAATAGAAGAAGGGGACGACAGAGAATGACGTGGCTGGATGGAGTCACTGAAGCAGTAGGTGTGAGCTTAAATGGACTCCAGAAGATGGTAGAGGACAGGAAGGCCTGGAAGAACGTTGTCCATGGGGTCGCGATGGGTCGGACACGACTTCGCAGCTAACAACAACAACACCTGTTTTCTAGTGATGCTTAAAAAATGAGGCAGTATTTCTGGTTACAGTTCTATATTCACCTACCTGGGATTAGGTTCCATTCAGTTTAATAGGATTTATTTCTACATAGACATATAAAGATTGTAAAAAAAAGGGCGGGGTTGGGGAGTGAATAGTGGTTTTAACCCTTATTTTACTATTTATTGCCTTGTTCCTAGTTGGCTGCAAACTAAAGCCTGCTTCAGCTAGTGCCCTCCAAGTGTGTTGCAAACTGAATAGGTATTTGGTGTTTTGACTGAGATTTAATTGCTTTGTTTATAGAAATTTTAAATTGCTATATTTTTTTCCATTAGAGTTAGGACTGTCCTTTTTGAAGTAACTATTTGTACTGTCCTTTTTATTCAAATATCTGACAATGGTAGTCAAGAAATAACAGGGAAAGTTGTTGCTCCTAAACTATAGAACATAAACTATGGAACATAAAGGCCCAATTTTAAAGGTTTTTTTTTCTTTTTCTTTTTTTCTTTTTCCTATTTTTTAATAGTGAAAAATTATACCTGAGAATTTAATCTGACCTCATTTGGTATATTTTAAGCATTTTAATGACCATTTTGCATTTTAAAAATCTCTTGCCAAACTTTGATAGGGTGGTTTTTATATCCTTAAATGTATGGAACTTTAATGGGATAAATTCATCAATGTAATAAATGTTTTCTGGAATTACTTCCAAATAATGTGGGGCATAAACATAAAATCAAGCTAGGAAAACTACCACATTAGAGAATAATGGTTCAAAATAGAAAAACCGGGCTGTTTAATTGAAATTGACCCAATGTTACAAGTGAAACCTCCATCAAATAAAAAAGCCACTCAAGCTAGCTTGGGTGACCTGTGAATGGGCTCACTATGAGAAATCTAGCTAGCTGGCACTGTAATAATTTGCTTTGCCTGGGTCACGTAAAAGAGAAGGCAGAAAGGCCGTACGAAGGAGTTGGTGTAAAATTGTTTTCTTTTTCCTGAGAAATAGAAACAGAAACCAGAGAAAGCCACCCAGCTGTCTTTCAGTTTACTTTTTTCCCAGAGGGCAAGTCCAAAGAAAAAAACGTTGAGTTGGAAAGGAAGAACAGTCTTGCAGAAATGGTGCAATAAAAAAGAAGCAGGAAGTCAGAAGGGTTTTTTAAAAAAATGTTTATGCCAGTTCCTGCTCAGCCAGTCAAGGAGAAGGATGGCAGGAATGTGATGGATGAATCAGAAAGCAGTTCATATGGCCTCATAGGTATAAAGGCCGGCCGTTTTTTAAAAAAAAGAGAAACTGGCAAAATATTCAGCTTCTACTTGCTGGAGACGTCAGAAAATTAAATTCTGGGCCATGTGGCTCAGGTGGGATGGACCAATTTATAATTTACTTTAAATTCCCCCAAATGAGGAGTCTACAAATATTTATTTGCAACTTCTTCCCAGCAAAATCTGGGAAATCCTTAGCACGATTTGATATTTTGCTGTACCTGGTAAGATCCTTCAGTAGATTGAAGCATTGCTCCCCATACACCTTATCTGAATGTAAAGTAAGGAAGTAAGTAACTCAGCTCTGTTGCTTCCTCAGAGTTGCTACACTATGGCTTGGCATGCTGGGAAAGTCCAGACCATTAACTACATCTTTTTCTCTTCCTCTGTGAAATATTTCTTGCTGATTTTTGATGCTCTAACTAGGGTGCCCATCACACCCTCCATTCCAACTGAAATAAGACAAAAATGTATTTAATTGTTGGAAGGTTTGGGGTTGCTTTTCAATCCTATTTCCTCTCTGTCAAGATGTTGAACTGATAGGGAATTTCTCATGCAATTGTGTTTGCAAATGGACCGCCTACTCTGAATTTAAATTCACTCCAGAAGAAACCTTTTTTTAAAAAAAATCTTCCTTGTGTAAAAGTTTCCATCTAACATTAAAAACCAGCTTTTCATACAGTTTAGTATTTATCAATATTTACTTTTTCCTCCATAAATAATTTTGGAGCATCATGAGATTATGCTGCATTTCTTTTTCTATAGTACACTCCTTTATTATAAATGTACTATGACTTTACTCAAGACTAGCTTATTTGTTCTTTATTTTTAGCAAATTTCATTTAAATTTTTAATGGTTCTGCTTCATGGAGCAGTACTTCTCAGATTCCTTCTTCTTCATTTTCTTCTTTTACCACCCCCTATGTATATCTCAAATTAACCCTATAATATTTGGAAGGGATCTTAACAGCTGGCTGCACCTGACAGTCTCATCTGAGCTTGGAATCTAAAAAGGATCAGAGCTGGTTAATTCTTGAATAGGAGACTAGCAGAATTCTAGGAATATAAATTGGGGGGTGGGGGGAAAACAAATTTTCTTGCCAAGAAAACTACTGTACATGGATAGTAGTAGTCACTCTGGAGACATGCTACAGGGAGAGGAAGGAACAGTTGCCTTATGTGACAATAGGAATAACACAACTTAGATGAAAGAACTTTTAACAAACTTAAATGGACAGACAGCTTTTAAAATCAGGATGTGATTATAGCATAGGAAACAGAAGTTCTGCTGTTCAGAGAAAAAAGAGGAGAGAAATCCCTTAAGATAAGCCCAAAGTTTTGAGACTTGGGGTAGTTCTTTGGATACTGAAAAGGAATTTAAAGGAATATTTTTGCTAAAAGATAATTAGATATGCTTTGACTAATTTCCCAAAAGGGCCTTTTGCAGTGGGGACAATTCAGACGAGTCTTAATTAAGATTTCCCTGTTCAGTGTGTTTTTCTGGATACCTCCATATCTTATTTCTATATAATTCTATAAGCAACATTTGGAGTTGCAGTGACTGTAATTGTATGTCAAAAAGCAAAGGGCTTTTTATTCTATTTTGTCTCAGTTGTGATAAAGGAATACTTTTCAGCATGGTATCTTTTTATTTTAATAAAAATAGATAGTTAAAAGCAAATAGCCTCGTAAACTGGAAGTGCATTATTCCCTTCCATCAAAACTTCCAAGACAAAGAAAGGAAGGGAGAGAGGGAGGGAGGGAGTAGGAAGAGGAATATAATAACTCTTTAACTACTGCACTCTTTATGTCCTATTTAAAAACCAGCTCAACTAAAAATTAAGGGCAGAGCTGCCATTATAAAGCTACCTGCATTGGCTGTACAGTATGTCCATATGACATTAAGAGTATCTACTTTAATGGCTATGTAGAAATTGTTTACTTTTGCAAAGTATTTGTTTTTCTAATGATGAAACAATCTACATAATCTATTAAATGTGAAAAATCAGAGCAATAGCTAAGGTGAACTCACAGAAAACTGACGATCTCCAGTCTATCCAGCTGTTCCAAGCTGCGGCTCTTGAAAATGCTTCATTGGGATTTGCAGCTGTTGCATGAGGGGATCCTGTAAGAAAAGCTGGTGGCATTTCAAAAGAGACTTTTTTTGTAAGAGAATGTGGGGGTGAGAAGTCACTCCCTTAACCTTCCACCAGTATATATTCAGTGTCACTCCCAATATTATGGGGTGGTGTAATGTTCGTACTGTACCATTGTCAAGAAGTGCAAGTTGTTGTCATCGAGCATTTAAATTCGCATCAGAATGTTTTAAAAATTTCCTGCCAGCTTACCCATTTTTTCACCCCAGTATAAAATAACAAGGATCAACGTCGTTTCTTGGTATCTCTGTGCTTTGTGTTTTTTGTTGTCAGTACACCCATTTGAAGCCAAAGGAAGAAGTGTGCCATTGGGGGAAGGGAGCATCTCTTGCTATTAGAACAAGGAAGGAAGGAATAAATCATACATTAGAGGCCACTGTTAAATCTGCCACATTTTGATTCACCATAAAGGCAGGAAAGAAGTTTTTTTTTTAAAGGCACATTCCATGACATCATTGGCTAAAAGCAGTTTTCAGATTGTCTTTGCATTAACACACCAGATTTATTCTTTTTCACTAAATGGGAAAAATGTAAGCCTCATTCTAATTATGCATGTGATAAAGTATGTTCTCATGAAGTCAGTAAACCTAATAGTATTGCAGTTTTCTTATTCTTAATATAGTCCACAGCAACCTTTTTCTTCCTGTAGAGAATTTGTCTGAAGGTTGATAGTTTTTGCTGTTTTGTGAATTAATTGTAATAGAATTTGAAAAGCAGTCTATTAATTGCATCTAAAGCAGTGGACATGAGCCCACAAAAATGTATGGTATAATAAATTTGTTGGTTGTTCGGGTGCCACAGTGCCCTTTGTTTCTCCTAATCAGAAAATATTTAAAGATGTATAGGACCTTCTGAGAATAAAAGGCCACAGAAATGATTTTTCAACGTTAAGCTTTTAATTATGATGTGGTTGCTGTAATCTGAATTTTTAATTCCTCTCTTGACTTTCCTGACCAAGGAACTGTATATAGAGACCAGTCAACTCGATGAAGTGGCACTTATGCCATTGTAAATATGTACATATCTACTTATCTACATATGTATCTTCCAAAGATGTTATTCCTTTATTTAAAACATCTTCCTTTAAATCTGAGTATTTCTTCTCTCCATGTTTCTGCCTCAGGAAAGATTAAACAAACCAACAAGAACAGTTGCAAAACAGAGAATAAACCTCCCTCCCTCCTCAAGTAGTATATTAGCATATAGGTTGGCATATTCAGGGATTCCAACGGTTCAGTAATTCAATTTTGGAATTACTGATACATTTAATAAGTAAAGCTGTGTAATCTTAGTGTATTTTTGCTTGGATACTGACACAAAAGGCAAAAAGATGCATACATACAAACCTCATGCAATGTCCACATGAATGAACGAAGTTGATTATATGTAATGTGCCAGAAAGATCCATCCAGGTTTCCCTCCAAATTCTGTATAGAATCTTGCACCACAGCTGCATTTTTACTTTCTGACCTACATATACTTCAGCCAAAGTTTAGATGCAACATTGTTTTCTCCCTCTCCGAATAAATTGTGCCTCCCTTTTACGATTCCTCGAGTTGCTTCCTCGGGACTCTTACCCATCTGTCAGAGGAGGGACACCACCAGACATTATGCTATACTGGTTCTTGTGGTCTTCTGATGCCCACAGAGTGTCAAGCCATTTTCCCCCCTCACAGGCTATTTTTCAGGCTCTTCTTCCCCCCCCCCCCCCCGAGATGTCTTCTCTTTCCTAGCATTGAGTTCTTTCCCCAAAAAACTATCCTTGGGTATTAGAAGAACAGACATTGGAATCAGACCTTTTTTGTGCATTTAAAATAGGGAAATAGATGCATTCTTCTCCTGTATCATCTTTCCTCAGATGATTGATATGTGGTCCAAATTCTGCACCATAATTGTCAGATGTGGCTCTGCCTCACTCAGAAACCTCAGAGGAGGGCAGGAGAAAATCCTTACAGATAAACAACAATTAAGCCCATAAATGCCTCCCAGAACCAGATTTTCCATAGGGATAAAAGAAAGGACCATTTCAGTGGTTATGATTGCATTACATAATTAATTGTCCCATGAGGTTGAGTTGTTCCTCCTCATTGTTTTACTAGCTGATGAAAAACATTTTTAGTCTGACAATCTGTCAGTTTACCAAATTCCATATCAATTGTGTTTGGTGGTTGGCTGAGCCTGTTTATAAACTCATAACTGTTATTTTTATAGCATCCCGATTTACTATGATCCTGTGAAGAGACAGGGAGTAAATTATAAGAAAACCCTTGTCCTCTTTTAAAACAAAAAAATGCCCTTATTTTACAACATTTTTTTTCTGGCTCAAGTGAATTTTGATTGTGGGCCCAGCATCTTATCTTTAGTCACTCTATTCATTCCTTATAAATCGCATTTCTAATGTGTGAGGGAAGACAATTTCATGCATTTTACTTTTTCTCCAAGAATGAACTCAAACTTTGCAAAAAGCTCCAGCTTTAAAAGCATGGTCCTGATGTTGAATATTCAGGAAACAAACAAAGGAAGCAGTAGTTGACTACTTTGGAAAAGAAAAGGAAAACAACATTTTGGGCATAACAAGTATGTAATTAATTAATGAATGAAATTGTGGTTCATTTTGTGACCTAAATAAGAATTCAATTAAGTTTTGGGTAGGTATAGAGAGTTAGGTAAAGGTAAAGGCTCCCCCGCACATGCATGCTAGTTGTTTCCAACTCTAAGGGCCGGTGCTCATCTCCGTTTCAAAGCCGAAGAGCCAGCGCTTGTCTGAGGACGTCTCCGTGGTCATGTGGCCGGCATGACTAGACGCCAAAGGCGCACGGAACGCTGTTACCTTCCCACCGTAGTGGTCCCTATTTTTCTACTTGCATTTTTACGTACTTTCGAACTGCTAGGTTGGCAGAAGCTGGGAAGAGTAACAGGCGCTCACTCTGTTACGCGGCACTCAGGATTCGACCCGCCAAACTGCCAACCTTCTGATCGTCCTAACCCACTGAGCCACCGCGTCCCTTTATAGAGAGTTATGGAACTCAAAAAAGATTTTCTGTGCCACCATGCTAAATACACACTGATGCCTTATTTATTATACCCTCATATATTTACACAACGTTCTGCAGGAGACCTATGATATTTTTGCAGTTGCTTCTTTGTAACAAGTTTTTTGTAGAATAGGATGACAGAAATTCCAATCTTTGACTCTTGAGAACTTGGTTGCAATGATACATAACAGCCAACATCTTTAACTGATCGTGGCAGGATCTTATTTGTTTAGGCAGAATAGAAATTTATAAAGTAGATCAATTCCACCCTGAACTACTTAGAGCACATCTAGCCCCAAAGTAAAATTGGAATATTATTTCTAATAAAAACATATAGAAAGGTAACAGCATTCCATGTTTCGCCATATGCTCTGTGCTGCAAAGTGATGTTCTGCCGGCTCTTTGGCTTAAGGAATGGATATGAGCACAGCACCTTAAAGTCAGGGAAACAAGGGTAAAACCTGTGGGGACCACTTTACCTTTTTTATTTTATTTTTTCTAATATATGAAAATCAGTACTGTCATATCTTAATGCCGTCCTAGTCTAAAATGTCTTAGGTTTATAAAGTACGGTAGATTTTTGGTTCTCTAACCTGTGAAGCTTGTTATTACTCTACTGGGTGAACAGAGCATGAACAAGCCAGTCCATATCTATAACTGACACTATTTTTGATTTCTAGAAATATTAAGATTGTAGGAATATTATGTTGTATGAATTTGCTTAAATGATAGAATCTTGAGAACTTTTTTTCATATACCATAAGAGTAGTAAAATATGTTCAACACCTAGAGCTTCTCTCTGTGTTGGGCCCAGATCTTTGGAATGGATGTTAATTTTTTATTTCTTATTTCAATTGTACTGACTCAGCTTTTTGCATGTTTTAATTTATAAATTGCTTTGTGAAGAGTTTTTAATGGAAAAGAAGCCTATAGACAGTCTCAACAAAGTTAATAGTCAGTACTAAAAATATTACAGTTGAGTTACAGTACCCTTATTATTTTTCCCCTCTACTTGCAATATACCTTTTGTATTTCTTATATGTTATCAGGTTCGCAGTTTCATAATTATTTTCATTTCTATTCTACGTGTGGGTGTGTGCAGTTGAAGGAATGCTTTGTGCGTGCTTGTATTTTCTGCTTTGGAATAATTCCAGAGAGAACTTTTACAGCTGCAGTTCCAAGGTTGAGGTACCTTATTCAGTTGAGATAGGTTTTTTTTTTAAGAAACTTCATAGCCCAGGGGTTCTAGCTGTGATAGTTGGAGCTTAAGAAACATTCCACCACATACGAAGTAGGCAGCTGTATTTGAGATGGGAAAGCAACTCAGGGTCCACCTAGGCAGGTAGGCAAGTAATTCAGAATCATGCATGGTTTATGCCTTTTAAGTTCCAATAGAAAAGAATGTCTGTAGCACAGGGTAGAACTGTGAAGTTCTTGATGCTTTCTGAGCTTGATTGTGTTCGTTACCTGGCTAGGAAATGTTGTCACTGCTCTAGCATTTTTGAGGTGGATCACTTGGTTAGGGTGGGTGGTTTTATGATAGATTTTTGTGTTTCTAATTTGCCACCATTTCCTCTGCTGATGAGGATATCCAGGAAGGGTAGCGTGGACTTCAACTCTCAGAATTCCTGAGCCAGCATGGCTGGCTCAGGAATTCTGGGAGTTGAAGTCCAGGAGTCATAAAAGAGCCAAGGTTTGCCTACCCCTGTCCTAAGGTGTTCCTCTGATTTATTGATATATTTGCATATCAAACTGAAAGTAGATAGTGAAGCAGGGGATGAGAAGGTCCATGATTCTGGGTATTAAGATCTTACTGTTTTTGATTAGATTGGGTATGTTACATGGTACTGCTGCTATGGATTCTTTCATTGGTTCTGGGGTGTTACCCCAACTTCTAGCACTGAAAATGCTACCTAGCTGGATGATGAAATGTATGTACAAAACTCAACAACCAAACTCAAAGAATACCAAGGACTCCACAGCCTTTTAAGTCATTAGGCATTGTGTACTTTTATAAACCTACTATTAAACACCTGCTGGTTATGGGTGTTGTGGTACAAAGCAGATAGAGGCACCTGCTTACCGGTCCCTTTAAGCTTTTAACAGACTACAACACAGTCCTCTTTTTGTGCGCTATATACAAAAGAACATGAAGAACCTAAAATCCCCAGGTAACTCCTAGTGTGGTAACCTGCGTGTCCAGTAATAGTTTAGAATTCAGCGATGGGCGTTCACACGGATTGTTTTTGAGGTGCCTATTGTTTCATGCGACATCCTTGCCATTTCCCCCAGTATTCGACGTCCTGAGTTACGGGCTAGGGAGGGGCATAGGGAGTCAGTCCTTCGATATCACGGGACATTGATAGGCAGTTTTAGCAGAGCCAGGCTAGAAAAAGAAACCCCATTCCACAATCATCAGAGAGAAACTCCAGCTGTCTTAATAGAAACCAGGTTCAGCCCAGCATTCTCTCTGTAACTCTCGGAGCTGGAAAATTCCTTCACTTTATACGAGCAATTTGTTAAAGACTTGATGGGAGGAATACAGAACGGGCCAGGCCTGGAACCTTCAAGGCTATTTTACACTCACACTGTAGCTGGCTCTGACATGTGGCCATAATGTGAAAGGCATTTCCTGCTCTTGCTCTTGTGTGATCTTCCAGAAAACCACCAATTCAGATGGACTCTCAAATTTCATTTGCATTTCAGGATTTGAACTGCTTGAGCGTTTCTGCTCTTGCGAGGGTCACAGGAGTGTGGTTTTTAATTAGCAAATTATTTATTAATACATTGACATCACTGACTGATACAATAGTTAAGAGTGCCATTGTATTAAAGCTGTGGCGGCGCAGGGGTTAGAATGCAGTATTGCAGACTAATTCAGCTCACTGCCAGGAGTTTGATCCTTGCCAGCTTAAAGTCGACTCAGCCTTCCATCCTTCTGAGGTTAGTAAAATGGGGACCCAGATTGTTGGGGTGAATATGCTGACTCTGTAAACCACTTAGAGAGGGCTGTGAAGCGATATATAAGTCTAAGTGCTATTATGGTTGCTAGTATATTTAGTGACCTCCTGGATGGGTGTGTCTTTTCTACTTACCCCTTGAAGGCAATTTATTGGGGAGAGGGAGGATATGGTAAGGAAGGAGAAGCTAAAGCAAATGGTAGAGAAGGAGCCCTAAAGTTATAAGTAGCCCTTGAAAATATGGGTTGTCACCTTCAAAACATGTTGCTAAATGGCTACTTTAATGTTTAATGTTATTTAATTTAAAGAGGACAATTATTAACTGGGTTAGGAAGTAATCTTCATAGGAAACCAAGTCTTATTTTTTTGTCATGGCCCTTTCTGTGGTTTTGGAGTGCAGCCTTCAATACATCATTCAAAAGCCAAGTTTAAACACTAATTTAAATAAATAATAATAATAATGAATTTTCATACTAAAGCCCAAAAAGGAAGCAGTTATACATTTTCTTTTTCTTCGACATCCCATTTACACCTTCTTCTCTACATACCTTTCATATATTCCTATTTCTTCCTGCTTGGCAGGCTTTCAGAAAAAAAAGATCAGCTTTTGTTAAATTGCTTGGTAGCGAAGGGATCTGAAATGCAGGGTGAGTTACCCATCTCTGACCATGTGATCCTTTTTTTTTAATGTGCTATGAGTTAGAATAAGAGTCCTGATGAATTGGAATATAAAGTCTTAGGACTGGTCTGAGATAAAAATGTGCAGGATTACTGTTACTCTGTTAATAATATGATGCTTTTGCATCTATATCATCAACCAGTTTTTGTGAGATTACAATCTTGGTTCAGTTTCCAGTTCACTATTTGGTTGCAGTTGACAGGTAGATTAAATAGTCAATGACTTTTTTTGAAGGCAAGATAAATAGATTGACAATACTTGGATTTGTTTTCTTTGTGTCTTCTCAAGATGATTGCGAGCCAACTTCCTATATCTGGTTTTCTCCAATATGTTGGGGCTACAGCTCAAGCGAAAAATATCTAAAGGCTTCACTTTGTAATAGACTGAACTAGAGTGCCTATAATTCTGGGGGAGAGTACTAGTCAATATTTCTCTTCTTTTTTCAGATATATGTTGGGGAAAGGAGGAAAACGGAAGTTTGATGAGCATGAAGATGGGCTGGAAGGCAAAGTGGTGTCTCCTACCGATGGTCCATCTAAGGTGTCTTACACCTTACAGCGCCAGACTATCTTCAACATTTCCCTTATGAAACTTTATAACCACAGGCCCTTAACAGAGCCAAGCCTGCAAAAGACCGTTTTAATCAACAACATGTTGAGGCGGATCCAAGAGGAGCTCAAACAGGAAGGCAGCTTGAGGCCTATGTTCCTCACCCCATCACAGCCTACAGATCCTCTTGGAGATAACTTTCGAGAAGCTCAGCCTGCCTTTAGCCATCTGGCCTCTCCGCCAGTCCACCCCACTGACTTAGCAAGCCCTACACCACTGGAGTCTTGCCTCACCCCTGCCTCTCTGCTTGAGGATGACACTTTTTGCACTTCCCAGACTATCTCATTAGATGGTCCTCCAAAATTACCACCTCCAACGATCCAACCAGTAAAGGACAGCTTCTCCTCAGCCTTGGATGAAATTGAGGAACTCTGTCCAACACCTACCTCCGCTGAGGCAGTAGTAACTACAGCAGCAGCAGATACAAATGCACCAGATAACTCTAAGGAGAATTCCAGTGAATCCAGCATTCAAAAGCCTGAGGGTATACAGGAGAACAGAATGAGTGAGCCTAAACTCATGGACTCGTTACCTGGCAATTTTGAGATCACAACTTCTACAGGTTTTCTTACAGACTTGACCCTGGATGATATTCTCTTTGCAGACATTGATACGTCTATGTATGATTTTGACCCTTGCACATCCTCTACAGGGGCTGCCTCAAAAATGGCTCCTGTCTCCGCAGATGACCTCCTCAAAACTCTGGCACCCTACAGTACCCAGCCAGTAACCCCCAATCAGCCTTTCAAAATGGACCTTACAGAACTGGATCACATTATGGAGGTGCTTGTTGGGTCATAGATAGATAGATAGCAACTTTTTAAATGCACCAGTATAAACCCTTGGTAGTATTTTCACAAGGCCCCCTCTCCTTCCAAGCCTACCAAGAAACACATAGACACACACAAATATGCACGCACGCAAATACACACATCACTGTGCATGCGTCTTTGCTTGTCTTTTTTTTTAAGGATCATACTTGTTTTTGCTTCAAGCAGAGTTGGAGTGCCTTCATTCACGTATGACCACTTTTAATGTATTACTGAAAGTGGTTCCTCAAGGGAGACCTGAAATCCTAATATAGGAAGAAAATGCATATTGTAAAACATAAATATGTTTGACAAAAAATGTAAAAGCTAAGCACAAGGATTATGTTGGGAAAAAGCTGTAAATTGCATGTGCATATTTGTCTATTTTTTCTATAAGTTTTATTGCAAGAGGTTAAAATATTATTTAGATAATTGCAGTACCTTTTTGGCATTTTAGCACTGTCTAGGTTGACTTAGCAATCCAGCCTTTTTAGAGGTATTAACGATTCCTCTTTAAATGTTGCATTTACATGGCTCTTTAGAAACTGCTACCCAAATTTATTTTATATTTTTGTATAGATTCTGCAATTTATGATATTGGGTTTTTTTCTTAGAAAAAAAGAAAAAGAAACAAAACAAAATGCTGTTTGTACTCACATACACACAAAAAAGGAAATAGTTATTTTGGTAGGATTTGCTCACCCCATTCCTGCATATACCTTCTGTTGTACAAGAACTGCTTGTAGTTTTATACAGACTTGTAGTGTTTTATATGCATATAATGGTGCAAAGAGAAGTTTGGATCAAATCAGTCTGCAGCTGGCCTCCCTGAATCCAGACACCCATGCTTGAAGGAAAAGACCAAGGGCTCTTCCCTTAAAAGTTTCACAGATATTTACTCCCTGCTGCCTACTACTGTGATTAACAAAAACCTTAGAGCCATGTATATTCCAACACTGATGTCAAACAGTTGGCAAGAAATAGCTGTGAAACTTTATTCTGATGAAACTCCCTTGTTCTCCCTTCCCTCACTCCGAAAGGATCAAGAAATAAAAATATATTCCCTCAAACCAAGCTTTCTTAAAACTTGAAAACAGATTCCATTCTTCCTCTGACAGAGTAGAGTGTCCTTACGTCTGTTGAGCTCAACTTTCTAATATTTTACAGCTTTCCTAGTGAGAAAGTTGTGTTCCTGGAAATAGCTTTCTTTTGGGTGAGTGCAGTTGACAAGAGTGCCCCGTTCAGATTCGAAACCATAGAAATGGGTGAGCATCGGTGTACTTTACTCTGTCTTGAGGTATTACCATAGTAATGGCATCTAGTTTTAGAGAGTCACAATTTTAGGCAGTTACCAGTTTTAAGGAGAAGCATGCTGTGGCTGTAGCAGATTGTTTTGTTTGATTGTTTTGGGTTTTTATTTTGTTTAAAGCCTTGAGAGTAAGTTGTGTTGAAATCAGTGGAGATTCCTTCCAAGAAACTTGAGTTTAGGATCAGGAGTGGGAAAAGGCCCTTTGTCTCTGTGACAGTGTAGTAATTCTAATGTACCTGAGTTCTTCTAATCATTCTTATGATTATTCTTGCCCTTTGCTTGGAACGTTAATATTCTTATTCACTCTGTTGGCAAGTGCTGAAAAAAAAAGTCTAACTTCAGTATTACCGCAGTGAAATCATCTCTTATCAGCACTGGATGGACTCACTCAAGTATCCATTGCTCTTAAAACTGGAGCTAGTTGTGCTTTGAACACTTGGTATCTTTTGTGGTGGGGTGGGGTTGGTTTCCTGATTCAACTCTGTTCCTTGCTTTATACTTTATAATGGCCTGTTTGACAATGTATTGAAACTGCAGTCTTCTATGCATGTTTCCTCCCCACTTAAGTCGTCTCATTTCTGCACCTGTTGCAATTTTCTCTCTTTCTCTCTCTGTTCATTGTGATGTACATTTGTGTTAAAGAAAACTTGCAATGTTATCATGCCTGTTGCCGAGATTGCTATGGCGTATTAATTTTAAATGGTACTTAATTGAGTGCAGGTTACAAACTATACTGTTGATATGCATATGGCTTCTTTAGGAATAACGTTTATATTTATTTAAGAAAATTTAAATTATGTTTATGTAATTTGGCAATATTCAGTTGGTTCTGCTTACTTCTTGTCATGGATTTCTTAAAAATTGGGTCTTTTCTGCCTTTAAGATGGCAGCTTTATAAACTGGCACTTTAGAACGGGCCATATATATTTATTTAAAATGCATGTAATTTATTATATATAATCCACACACAAAGTGTTTCATTTGTGTTCAAACTATCTGAGTAATTAGGGTGCTGCATGCCTCCACTAAATATGCCATGCCAAATTATCAACTAAATCCTAATATGTTAATCAGATTTTGCTATCTTTCTTGAAAAAGTTTATTTCATTTAAATGCAAAATGCCCTGAACAAAGATCTCTTCTCTTTTGTTAGTCTGGTAATCACTAGGAATATCGCTGGTACTGTATAAAACAACGATTACAATTTCATTAGGAATTTGTGGATTTGAGAAGATGAGGTCTTTCAAATCTGGGCTGCAGAAATCCAAAATGCCACTAAACTGTAGCAAACACATCGCAAAAAATTATTTGCTTCCACCTTTTGGTTGTCCAGATCTTTGCAGAACTAGATACGGTGGTCAGATATGGTAGAAAAGATGAAATAAGATGCTTGCTGATGTGCTACTAGCCAAGGAGGATAATCTTGGGTATAGATATCTGCAATGCTAGAAAACACTCAATTTAGTTTTAATCACTTAATCAGGATGGCAGCATCCCAAGCCTTTGCTGGAACAGTCTAGGTTTAGAGTAAAATTAAAATGTCAAGGAAAAAAGCAAACAAGATTTACCATTGTCAAAATCTGATTTTACACGTAATCCAGAAACAATACTTTCCTTTTTGGACGAGGTAATAGAGTATGTAAACAAGTTCCACATGTTGGGCAGAAGTTCAAATTAACACCATTTTAGAAAAAAACAGTAGGCTTGTTTTCCAAATGCTAACCTTGCCATACAGAGCAAAGGCATTTGAAATGTTGAGCAGAAATCAGTCCTACGCAACATTATATGATGCAAATGAGTATGATTGTGGCAGATAGTGCATCCACCCAATAGAATTAGATACCCCAGTATGATGAGTGCCTCACAGATATACCAATTTTAAACACTTCTGTCTCTATAATATAACCTTCCCCCTGCCCCCCCCCCCATAAAGGATCAGAACTCACCGGACTACAAATTATTCTTTTCCCCACTCTCCAAATTCCATCTTGAATGCTGGGGACGTTTTTAACGATAGAAAGCATGCAATGAAGTGACAAGAAGAGAGCAGAATTAAAAAGAGCTGTTTGAATTTGAAGTGATTTTTTTCCATTTTGTTTCTCGTAAGTTATTTATTCCATTTTATTTTTCTTTTGTAAATATATTTATTTTATTGTGAAGCTAACAGCATCTGGGTTGTAACATGTACAGAATGTATGGTAGGAATGTATTCTCTTGTAGGAATGTGAAATCCATACAAGAGGGAACTGAAAGTTAGATTTGGTGATGTATTATCTGGGTTCTGTTCAAGAATACATGTCATTCATCAGATCTCTCTCCCGCCTCTCCTGCTTTTCTCTACTGAGAGTCACTTTGATTCTATAGGACATGCAAAAAAGAAAAAGAAAAAAAAGAACTACAAACTTTTGTTATACAAATCAAACTTTGTTATCGCTGGGTATTTCAAATGGGCCAGATCCTAGTTCAGACAGCCATATACAGCTTTGGTTTCAGTGGGACTTTGTTGCATAATGTCTACTCAGGAGTAAGCTTCACTGAGTTTAAACTTACTCCTGAATAAGCCCGTACAGAATTTCAGTCTTAAAAGGCCTAAAGTGGTATATTCTCACTCTGGTGGCTGGAACTGAATAAGGTTTCATGTTAGCCTAAGTATATATGTTTGCTGATGGATAAAGGAAGAGTGTTTAAGATTTCTCTTCCTTCAAAATTGCACAGAAGCAGCGTGCACCACACAAGATTCATCCTAGAGAGACTGGGCAGAGCAAGCTGGCTTCTTGCAATGGAAGAATGATGTAAGGTGAAAGCAGCTTCCTGACCGAACAGTTCAATTGCTTTGGCAACCTGAGCTTCACATCACAGCAATCTATTTTTCCCCCCAGAGTTTCAGTTCGAGTTGCTAGTGCTTAAAACCAGGAATTTTTAAGCGGGGGAGGGGCTGCCAACTTAACCAACTTAAGGTAAGATTAGCCTTTACACAGAAGTGTGCCTTTTCTTCTGCAGAGGCAGAGTGTAAAGTGGCATAACACAACCTGTTTCAAAAATGCATATTTATAATTTGTCCCTATTTGTCCCTTCAAATGATTATGCATAAGTAGCTGTTTAAAGAGCACTGTTGAAAGTGACCTGTTGTAGATCAAATATGGCAAATGTACAGTGCACTATTGTATGCATTAACACGTGCATCCAGTACCATGTCCTGATGAGGCTTCTCAGGAGAAAACAGCAGTGCAGAAAACAGTAAAAGAGGGAAAGTGTGGAATTCCATGACAAAGTTGATTTTTTAGGTCTGAGTAGAGCTAGCTGTAGGACACAATTTGCAATAACTCCTTGTCTGCTAGCTGCTACATAGCTTTCAGATTAACTGTCCTAGACTTATGAAATTGAACAAGGAAGCCTCTAGGAGCAACATTGTAGAAGTTAATGTGGGACAAAATCTGTGAAAGAATATGTTCATCTGATCGAAAATCAACAAAGCATTTGCATTCACATTTCTGTTGGGTTTTGCAACTATGAATGCCCAGATAGGTGACCAAAATGTAGCTTTGTTGGTGCAAATGCTTATCCCAAATTTCCAAGGATTAATAAGGGCCTCATAATAGGTATAGTGAGCCATGCTGAAAGCGCTAACAAGTTTTGAGGAAGACTGTCCTATTGGTTTCAAAGAGAGATCCTTGTTTCCGCTTTTTAAGATCGTTTCTTCAGCACAGAGGCAAATCTGACCTTAACAACCTCCACCTTTCCTAGGGAAGAGTTTCTAGACATGCGCAAACGGACCTTAAGACCCTGGGTAAAATGCTGCAGGGGAGTCATTTCAGTCGGTGGAATGAAGAATGTTTGACAGGCTGGATGAACTGACTCGAAGCCCCGGAGTCACTTCTCCCACCCTGCTTCAGAACATCAACTATGCTGGGAAGCAAGGCTGAAGGTCTAGCCTGGCCATGGCTCCAGCGAGCAGACTCTCCAGCAGGCAGTGTTTAGGATTCTCGGACAGAATTGTGGGCATTCTGTAGACGGTGCCAAGGAAAGTGCCCCGAAGTCCCTCTTCCTTCTCTGTTACTTGCAGGAGAGAGACTTCCCACATGGAAATTGTTGCCACCAACGTTACTCTTCCTGCTAGTTGCTCTGCTTTACAGTGAGAGACAGAATTAAGGCTGCCTTTTCAGAGAAGCCAGGATGAGAATAAATTGTACCATGTGATTTTCTCACCCCCCCCCCGCCCCGCCCGATTGTCTTGTAGAACCTGACTTGTGAATCTAAAGTTTACAGTTCGATAACAACCATGAGCAAATGGACGTGCGCCCTCCTATAATGGCTCATTGGATCTAGAATGTAATTTTGATTGTTAGAAGAAGAAAATCCAAGACCTTGCTTTTATTAATATGCTTATAAAAGTGTCTGAATTTTTTTTATTTTTTTTTGGCGTGGGGGGGGGGGAGGACTTCCGCTCATTTTATAGTCTTTTTTTTCAATGTTAAAAATAATTCTAATGCTGATTTTGGTGTTGTTTTTTTTGTAAGCTAAAACCTTGCAGATGCTTAACATTGTAACAACAGACAAGACTCTCTTAAAGCAGAGATTTCAGGGGAGGGGGAAGAGAAAGATGTAAAAATGAGGATATATTTGGTGCATGGTTGTTTTAAAACAAGGCTTGTTTTGTCCCAAACGCTGGTATTTTCTCCCTGTGCCCCCCCCCTTCCTATCCCGCGACAGACCTTAGAGCTGTGCCTTTTCTATGCAATATTACAGACATATACATCTGAAACCAGATTACTGTATTCACTTGTAGGTATGGGCTGTAATAATAATAAAAATGGGCAAATTACATGGAAATGAGCAGTCTTACTTTTGTAGTTTTATATTATACAATAAACAGTTTAAAAAGAAGCCTAGTTGTCTTGCTTCAGTTTTTTTTTAATAGGAGTCCTCAACTCCAAATTGCACAGAAATGGAAAAGAATGAGTGAAGATGAAGGGCAAAATTTCTCTATTTGGGGGCAGAAGGAATAGTAGACCAAGACATACTTGGTACTTTGTTTTTTCAATCTGAGAAATGGGGAGAAACCCACCCCCCCATACATTTGCTTTGGCATTCGAAGAAAATACTATCCATTATTCGACTGTTGATGGGTTTTGAACACGGGTAAGATAAAAGTTGGATTCCACCTGTTCATCCTGTAATTCCTGTGATATGCCAAAGATCCACTAGCAAATGTGCAATATTGTTTTTCAGGCACTGTTTTCTATATTAACCTGCTGTTCCCACATGAGATATAACTCTACAGAGCTAGACGGCCAATTCAACAGAAGATTATAGAGTGAGGCTTTTATTCAAGATTCCTGTCACTGTAGATCAGAGGTGGTGAACTACAGTATGGCTCCTTTATCAATTGTGGACTTCAACTCCCAGAATTCTAGAGCCAGCATGGCTGACTAAGGAATTCTAGGACTTGGAAGTCCACAAGTCATAAAAGGGTCACACCTCTGATCTAGATCATCCATCCAGGGTAAGTGATCGTTTGTATATGGAGCAGACACACCACTGTCCAGTCTCAGCTGCATTTATTTCTTGAGCAATACTTAGGGGATATCATTTCTGTTCCTGAGACCATTTAATCATATTAATCATTTAATCATGACAAATTAAAAATGATGAATCCAGCAAGGCAATAGTTAAATCTATGGGTTTGTTTTTTTTAAGCTGCTTGCTCCTTGTCTACCAACACCCTTGCTGAATGTGGTTTTTTAGAAGAATTAAAGATGAAGAGGGAAATAAGACCTCCCAAGGAAAATAGTTCTCATTGTCATCCTAAACTACCCCAGAATCTCAAAATAGGCTGAATTCATACTGCTGAAATGTGGGCATTTCAGGGACATTTTATAGAGGCCCCAAATTGAATGCTGAAGGGCCACAGGTCAATCCTGGTTATTTCTTTCTGCACTATTGGTAAGATATTTCCAAGTGTTAAATGACAATTTATATTGCAGTTTTGAATGGTTATTGTAGTTTTTGCTGAGATTTTTCTTGAGTCTCAATTTATGTTAATATTCAGAAAGCTAAGGAAATTTAAATTAAACTCTGAATCAGTCACCTTCACGTGCAATAACTTGCACCAATGGTCTAGGAGAAAATAAGGTGGGCAAAGGAAAAAAAGGGTCTCAGAAGTTGGTGAAATAATGCAAAACCTTATAGAGGTCTGCTAAATTTGAGGCAATTCCTTCCCTGAGTAACTCTAGGAGAGGCCTTTGTGGAATAAAGAGGTTTGCTCATGTAAGAAAACCTAAAACATACATATCAAAGCTGATAATGGAAAGATGCTCTGTTTGTGATTGCACAGATAGAGGTGTCATTTCCAGCCACGAGTCACCAAGGCTAGAAAATCTCAATACAAAATCTTGTTTTTAGGTTTGTGCCTAGATATCCAGGGCAATCTGAAATCATGCTCCCAGACTTTTCAAACTTTTGCATTTGAGGTTGTTTTGGTCCAGAATCTGGTTCTTTGTGTTCATCAAAAAACAAAAAAACAACTGGATTTTCTCTCTCTCTCTCTCTCTCTCTCTCTCTCTCTCTCTCTCTCTCTCTCTCTCTCTCTCTCTCTCTCTCTCTCTCTCTCTCTCTCTCTCTCTCTCTCTCTCTATCTCACACACACACACACACACACAGAGAGAAAGTTTTTTTCTTGAGACAGTTTTAGGAAAAGATTTCTGAATAGAGCAAGCCCCCAGTACAATTTACAAGTTATAGCAGGTGAAGGCCATTTCCCCACTTAACTGCACCATAATATCTTCTTTGTGTCAGCAAAAACTATGCACTCATAAATTTGGTTTTCTGGATCACTTGAGTTGGGAGGGATTGTTTGCCAAATTGTGTTTTTCTGATTTGTGGGTGTGCCAGAATATCTTTTTTTTAACCACTTCTCTCTTCTGCTGCAGTCACCCTTTTCCTTCAGCAACTTCAGCGGTGAACAGGAATTATTCAAAAATGCTACAAGAAGGAAAAGCAGGACTCCCTTATCCACACCATTTCCAATTTACCTTTGTGCCATTTCATCTTCTAGATTTCTTTCATCTCTTCTCCACTGTAGAAGCAACTGTGAGTTTATGCAGGCCAAAAGATTTGAACATTCAACTGGAAGGCACAGTTGCCAACACCATGTCTGGAAAGCCACTGACCTGGATCAGTGTCAGGGGTCCAGGTAGCTTTCTTTCCTTGTACAGGCCTCATCTCTACACTTTCTGGAGTAAGTGGCTGTGATTGTAGGTTGTATAGGTAGAAGGAGAGAATAAGAGAAACAGGAATAGGTGGGGAAAGATAACAGCTTCTGAGCAGGTAAACTGATTTATTTCAAAAGGGCTGGCCGGGATATCCCGGGACCAAGTCCTAAATAGGAGGGCAAACACTGAGAAATTGGTATAGGAGATGTCAATTAGTCTCTGAAAGGGGGCATGACCATACTTTGAATATGGCTAACAAGAGCTGTGGTGGCGTACTGGTTAGAATGTAGTATTGCAGGCTAATTCTGCTGACTGCTAGGAGTTCGATCCTGACTGGTTCAAGGTAGACTCAGCCTTCCATCCTTCTGAGGTGGGTAAAATGAGAAACCAGATTGTTGGGGGCAATATGCTGACTCTGTAAACTGCTTAGAGAGGGCTGTAAAGTGCCATGAAGCACTATATAAGTCTAAGTGCTATTGCTATTGCTAACATTCAGAGGTAGGCCACCTGATATTTTGCAGCAGCAGCAAATAAGGCTATTAAGTAGCATAGCTATAACATAAGTTACCTTTCTGAGGCTTAGTAAAAACTAATGTCTAATTAATGTGCTTCATTAAGCACAAAAACTCTCTCAATTCAGAATATGAAGTTTAATTTTGGTTTAATTCTGGGTTGGGGCCTGTGATCAAGGGGGATATCTGGGTTGCTAGAACCTATTGGTGTTGATTTGCTTTGAGAGGAAATGCATTCATTATATACTGGCCATGTCTCTAAATGAAAAGGCAGCTT
Organism: Vipera berus; assembly: GCF_964194415.1. NCBI lineage: Eukaryota > Metazoa > Chordata > Lepidosauria > Squamata > Viperidae > Vipera > Vipera berus. The sequence continues at coordinate 196,656,240 of NC_138202.1, read as the reverse complement.
CTCTTTGGAGAATTATAACCATAAGGTCAAATTAGCAAAGTTATGTGCTCCACAAATGGACCTCTCATCTCTTTGCATTCCCCAAAGAAAATCATGGAATTTCTCAGAGAAAAAGCAGATATATGACGTTTCAAATAAAATCAATAAGATCATTTCTGAAATTGGTACAATTTGGGCCTGCAGTCCTGAGGAGTAGTTCCCTCCTTCTGCCACACCATTTTCTCAGTGAAAATTTCCCCCCTTCTCGGCTGTCCTACACAGAGACGTCGCATTCTGAATCCTTCTTTCCTGCATGTCAGGCACTTTTCCAATTGGTCTCTTCCTTTGCTCAGTGGACTGCTGGTTCCCACTATTCATTTAAGACTGGTTTCTTTTCCTCTTGCTTTAACCCTGGGTTTTCAAAATGATGTCCAGGAGGGTACAAAAATATCCATAGTCATATTTTAGGTTTCCCCCAGGCACCTTGCCGCAGGTGACAAAGCTGATGAGTATACAGGTAAAATCCTTGAGATAGAACCGGCCACTTAACAGCCATTCCAAGTTACAACAGACCTTCCAAAATCTACACACAACCTATTCCAAAGTTAAAGCAACTGCAGCGTCCCCATGGTCATTCGCCTTTATGACTGATGGCAGGGCTGCTGCAATTCTCCCTGCCTCTCTCCCAAAACTTACTGCAACATACCCCACAATACATTGGGAGACTGCAAACTATAAAAGTAGCTGGCATATCCGCAAGGAATCATGGGAGCACTGAAAATGGCAGCTGCTTCCAGGAGGCACGGGAGAAGGCCCCAAATGCTCCCCGGTCCCGTTGGAGCTGAATGTTAAGAGAGCAGGGGGGGAAAATGCAGCATCTCTGTGGTCGGTCATAAGGGAGACCCTGTAATGCTAATTAACTAATGCTTAGTTAACAACCTGCTGCGTTCATTTAACCGTGGTATCAAGGAGAGCAGGGGGAGGGACTTGTTAAACAAGGCTGTCTTAACAGTTGTAACACTTGTGACCATAATGGGCAGGTTTCATTACCATTCATAGGTTGAGGACTACCTGTATGTTGCATAGCAGAGCCCCGGTTTCCAAACACACCCTTTCTAGAAACACCTGTAGGGCCCAAAGGGTCCCATAAGTGTTCTGAGGAAATATAAATGCAGCCCAGGGTTTTATTTGTAAATGGGCCAGTTGCCCAGGAAAGAAGTGTCACATGGAGTATCCTGCAGCAGAGGAGACCACAAAGGGTGACATGTAGCCTTCAGAGAAAACAACACATGGAAACTGGTTCTGACTTCCATGGAAGCACTCAATTTTATATAAGGCCATTACAACTAACCATTTGGTGAGGGTGACCGAGGGCTCTCAAAATTCTAAAGGGGTCTACAAAAACAGTAGGGAAGGCCTGCTTTTATAAGATTAGAGAGACATAACTTATTTTAGCATATTAGTCATTGAAAAACACCCTCTTTTCTCAAGCTTGCCCAGGTCTAAAAACAGTTCATTTCCCAGCCTCTTTTATATCGCCAGCCTGGAAGCATGGAAATTTTAGTGTCCAAATTCTTCATTTCTAAAATAAGGGTAGATGCTTTTGTTTTAAACTTTATGTAATGTAACTTTAACAAAAGGCCTTAGGATAACACAACAGAGACTTGCAACAGCAATTTCCCACTGATAAAACCAACTGATAGACATTCAAAATATAATGCTAAATCACAGGATTGCATAATTATCAATACAGATGCTAATTTATTCCTATATTGTTCCCAATTCCTTCCTATGTTGTCTACTATTACTGATTGGCTGTCAGTGAGAAACCTATTCAGTAAGCTATTTAATGTTTTGTTTGGGGGGGTTGGGGGGGAAGAACCACACAAATGAAATAGTGGCATGTAATCCACTGTTGTGTGTTTGCTGCCTTGTTACTATATTAACAAGGCCTTCACTATGAGTTTGTCTTAAACAATATATGATCAAATTCCAGATTTGAGAGTAGAATGTATGTTTCTTACTGGCTAAAGAATCTTTAGTAATCTTAGAAAAATAAGTGTAGAAGTCTAGAAGGAGAGATACAATAAATTTTAAAAGAAAATGTTTAGAAGACAAGACAATGTGTCTCCATTCATACTGCTTTCAGTTTGATTGACTGATTAAATCAATCAAATATATTTAGGAGTAAGTCCTGCTACGCAATTCCTCTCCATTTATCTGGGAATAAGGCACATGAAACTTACTTCTGATAGGCATTTGTACGTAGTGTACAATATAGTATATTCTTAGTAGCAATATGTAAGTCAGCTATATTTACTGTTCAACTCACTTACTGAAGAAACATTACTGTGGTATTAGTGTAATTATCCAAGCATCTAGATCATCTCCAAAACAAATAATCAACTGGAAAAGCAACTCTGTTTATGCATGTTTGCATGCATGCATGTACAAGTAGTAGAAGATTAGCAATTAGAAGCAGATCACATTTATAAGTCAACTGGCTGCAGCATTAGAATTCAAAAGAGCCAAGCGGGATCCTGCCAAGATGTTATCCTAGTTTCCTCCTAAAACTACATGATCAGGAGCACAACGTGCCCAGTGGTTTCATAGCAATAATCCTTAAAGGTAAAGGTAAAGGTTCCCCCACACATGCATGCTAGTCGTTTCCAACTCTAGGGGCCGGTGCTCATCTCCGTTTCAAAGCCGAAGAGCCAGCGCTTGTCCGAGGACGTCTCCGTGGTCATGTGGCCGGCATGACTGGATGCCAAAGGCGCACGGAACGCTGTTACCTTCCCACCGTAGTGGTCCCTATTTTTCTACTTGCATTTTTACGTGCTTTCGAACTGCTAGGTGGGCAGAAGCTGGGACGAGTAACAGGCGCTCACTCTGTTACGCGGTACTCGGGATTCGACCCGCCAAACTGCCGACCTTCTGATCGACAAGCTCAGCGTCTTAACCCACTGAGCCACCGCGTCCCCTTAATAATCCTTAGGAGACTGGAATTTTACCATAATATTCAGTAATCGACATCTTTGACAATCTGTACAAAGGAAATTCAACAGTTTCCTTGCCTCTAAATATCTGACTATAGGTAACATCTATGATACGCTGCCTGTGTGCTTTCAAGGCTACTTTGAGATTGACCATGCCAAAATCTTATAAAGTTCCAGGCTTTATAAGTTCCAGGGACACAGTGGCTCAGTGGGTTAAGACGCTGAGCTTGTCGATCAGAAGGTCGGCAGTTTTGCGGGTCGAATCCCGAGTGCCGTGTAGCAGAGTGAGCACCTGTTACTCGTCCCAGCTTCTGCCAACCTAGCAGTTCGAAAGCACATAAAAACGCAAGTAGAAAAATAGGGACCACTACGGTGGTAAGGTAACAGCGTTCCGTGCGCCTTTGGCGTCTAGTCATGCCAGCCACATGACCACGGAGACGTCCTCGGACAAGCGCTGGCTCTTCGGCTTTGAAACGGAGATGAGCACCGGCCCCTAGAGTCGGAAACGACTAGCATGCATGTGCGGGGGAACCTTTACCTTTACCTTATACAGTAGTTCTGTTACAAGATGGTGACTTGATAATAAAGTCTACTGCAATCAAAGGCGGATTATCTGTGAGATTTGAAATTAGTGGTGCTAGGATTTCCTTTTGTCCAATTGTATCACACATAACAGAATTTTTACATTTGAACCCCTCATATGATAGAAAAAACCAATTACTTCTTCAGGAATGCAGAAAATTACATGTAATAAGAACAGCTTAAAAATAACTTCATCAGTTCCTCAATACATCTATAACTCATTTCTAGTGACTTCCTTAGTCTAGAAAAGTGTTTCTAAAACATTCTGCAGTCATGGACCACTAAATCATCATTAAAAAAAAAGTGGGAGGGCACCCAATTAAACAAATACCTCCCTTGTACATTTTTGGCAAATAAGCCTATACTTATGGTCAGGGTGCAGAGGGCCAGGGAGTCAGAGCGATATAAGCAATATTGGAATGTTGCTGGATTGAGACGCAAGTTCTGCCCGTTTTCTATGCGCACTGTTACACTGCATCTAAAGGGCAGAACTTGTGGCAAAACACGGCAACACTGACAAATCATTCTGACCAAAGCAGCAAGCCCATGTGGATGTCACAGGTTATTGTGGTATCTGTGAATGTCTTCCCTTCTCTTCCATTTTACAAGGCCTTTTAATGCTAAATATTACATCAATAATTTTAATTCAGAATTGAATACTGATTTGACAAGTAAATTCTTTTACTATGTGTCCCATGTTTTTGTTGGTAATGAATGCTCTGGTATAATATTGACCAGATACAGGAGAAGTACAGGATTCTCTCTCTCACACACACCACACCCACAAATGAAATCTCCTTTTTAGATGATCGTGATTGTGTTCCCTTCCATCTAGTATAGTACCGGTAGTTGCAGACCTGGCGTCAGCAAGCCCACTCAAGAACTGTTAGCTACTGTCAGTTTTCTGAATGTCAGTAAGTCAACTGTTGTTGGGCAGAAAGATGCTTGATCCATGCTCTCTAAACAGATCAGTTCTGTCTCCAGGGCAATCCACGGTGTCTTCTTGCTTCTTGGATCTTGATGTTGCTCGTCCCAAGGGAGGCTTCCCCTCTTCTCTCTAAGGGCCCCCTTGCCTTCCTTCTTGCCTTGCTTTCCTCTTCATTCATCCCCAGCCTTTGCTGTAGATGGATGCAGCTGTTTCGCCCTCCCACTGCTTCCTGGCCTGAGGGAACCAGGCGAGGCCTAAGTGTGGGTGGCAGAGCATGACAAAAATTCATAACAAGAGAAAGATGCGAAGGTCTCCTCCGCTGGCAGCAGTATGGGAGTGGCAGGCTACAGCAAGGCTCCAGTTGAGATTTCTTACCCAGGGTGACCCATTTCCCCAGCAGCCTCAGAGTTTCTCACCATTATGAGTATCTTGCACCATGGTTAAAAAACCTGAGCTACACAGTAATGAATGTGTTGGCTTCAAACCCACGGAAACTTTGCAAAGCATCCAATTAATTATATGAACACATCCATATAATTTTGGGGGTAGCAACATGGGATTAATTTGACCCTGTCTTCTTCTGAGGGTTTTGTTTTTGTTCTTAACTTTACAGTCTAGTGTTTATAGAGATTTCTTAGTGGTCTCCATTCTAAGTATTAACCTAGTCCAATCCTGCATAGCTTTTTCAAGACCAGCTAAGTTGGCTAGGTGCTGCCATCTGCTGTGACAGGAATGATATTCTTTCTACAGCTGCTTACAGTGTAAAAGTATTGTGGAGGAAATGTACATAAAGTGCCTTCTCAATCAGAATCATCCAAGGTGTACCCGAGTCTTGATTCTGAGGAAAAACTTTGATGCAGCTAGGGGTTTACATGCAAACAGAAATGAACTCTAAAGCTGTTCACATAACTTTTTGATTCTGCAATTGTTTTGCCTTATGCAGAATTTATTGGGTCCTGGGGAACATCTTCCCATTCTCAATGACCTGCTGCTTCTTTTAATACACGCACACACCAAAACATACACAAGGATAAGAGTGCTGGCAATCCAGATCAGGCAGCCCTAAGGAAGATGTAAAGAACTGAATCTCTGACTCTGTCTTTTGATTTCTAATGTAATCCATCTGGAAGAGCCTTTATATTGACTGAAAAGGGACACAAAGTTTCAGTTGTCTCTTTCTGAAGTTATAGGAAAAATTCAGCTGCAGACTCAGATGAATAGCACTGGAGGTTTAGCAATGATGGTTCTGCAAGCCTGGGATCACATAAATTTGGCTTATTTCTATAAACACTGGGCTGGGGTTGATTTTAAGATTTTTATAGTAGTTCTCTCCTCCATTCACTCCATTATAATAAGAAGAGAGAGAAAGAAAAGGTCTTGGTAATTTCTGTAACTCCAGAAACAATATTATAGTCAATGCTTTTTTTTGTAAAAGAAAAAGGTGCTGGAACTCACACGTGTCATACAACCCGCCTTGCCTACCCTACAAGGTTCTATCCAAAAAAAGGTGCCGGAACTCCGTTCTAAGCGTTCTATGAGAAAAAAAGCCCTGATTATAGTACAGTGTTCCTCAACCTTAGCAACTTTAAGATATATGGATTCAACTCTGAGAATTCCTCGGCTAGCATTCTGGGTCCACACAACTTAGCATTGCTAAAGTTCAGAAAAACTACAATATTCCCATAATTATATGAAGATTTTACAGGCTGCAATATTTCTTATATTACATAGGTACCTAGAAAAGCACAAATTCCTCACCCGCCTTCCGTAATTCTCGTACCCTCCAGATTTTATTTCTCCTTCTCCTTCATTTGTGACATTCTAAACAGCTTTTTAAACAGGCATTTGTTCTGAGTTGATGATAACTGGGTAACCATTTCCTAATTAAATTATGCTGGTTAAGGATTGATAGATTCTTTATTTTGTATTTCTGAACCACCCAGAGAGGATTGATTAGCATATAACAAATTGTAAACAAACAAATGAAAAAACCTAAGAGAGGGTATAGACCAGGTCACCATCTTTAGGCACACCTGTGACACATGCAGTCTTTCTTGCAAACCATGAAGACAATGGTCGTCAGTTCTGATATATTTTGGCCGGTATATCACTGAAAGCCCACTTTTATCCCAAACATATTCAGCATATTCTGTGCAAGGTACAATCTCTCCTTCAGATATTATTTTGCAAGCCAACATATTGTTGCCTGCATCTGACTAATGAGGAAATAAATGGAGTGTCCTGAGCCACACTCACAAACGCAATGTAAGATATTGTGGAAACAAAGAAGGTTGCATGAATGGGAAGATACAGTGAATTAAGTGGTGTAAGATAATTATGTTACAGTTCCTTTCTATTTTCTTGTTTCACATCTCTTAGGTTTTTGACTTACCATTTGTTATTCCTTTTCTGCATTCTCCATAAGTCTCTCTCTCCCTCTCTCTCTCTCTCTCTCTCTCTCTCTCTCTCTCTCTCTCTCTCTCTCTCTCTGTGTGTGTGTGTGTGTGTGTGTGTATGCTTCATAACATTCTGTTTGACCTTTTTATGTATGGGTTGGATTATATTTTCATTAGGGAACTATGCAGATGGCTTGAAAATCATATTCTAAGAATGCTCGTGAATGATTCCTTATTAAACTATAGAGGGAAATGTTATGGGGTGCCATGATGTTCATTCCTAAACCCCTCTACTCTTGAACCTTTTCATTAAGGACTTGGAAGAATATTTTCTATCCCAATCAATTTTGTGCATTGCCAATGGCACAAAATTGATTGGGATAGAAAATAGCGAGAAATAAGAAAACACATTCAGAATTGCCTTTATAGGTGGGCATAAAATAATAGTACAAAATTGAATAGAGAAAAATGCAAATTCTTCTCTTAAGAAACAGATAACCAGGCCACAGGGACTAGAAGGTGATTTTAACTTTGCAACAATAGTTGATCATAGGCTAAATATGAGTCAGCAGTGTGGCATGGCTGCTACTGCCATTTTATTGCATTATTGCATTGCATTATTATTGGCAGATTACAAAACGTTTTATGGTAAAATTCAAGGTTGGGTTCCCCCTTGTACTTAACTATTGTACAAACGAGTCTTAGCAACATCTTTTTTTCCCCTGCTATAACACTGCCTTAATTTAACCTCCAGCATATGTAAGATGCCTTAAGTTGTATGTAGTCTGTAATGAAATTTTCCTTCTTATTTTGACACTGCCTAGCACAGCCTCGAGATGTGTAAAATATATTATATGGGAGGCAAACTCAAGTGACCAAGAGTGGCACTTCTAATAGGGGCATGCTCCCTTCTTACTCCATGGTGCTATTCTGCTGTTGCTTCCCAGAAGCACTAAACATTGCATGAGCCTATCAGAATTGCGCAATGCCACTAGGCCATTCGGTTGGCAGCCCTGTGGGGGTACTTACATTGTGGCTGTTACCAGTTCACTGCAAGTCAGAAATGTTGGGAACAATGAAGAGATGGGACCAAGCCTAGCATTGCTTTTGCAGCCCAGCATGGAAGAATATGGATTTGTTATCTGCACAAAGAAAGAATGGTAGACAGCAATCACAGTAAAAATGCATCTGACTCAGATCTCGTGATTCCGATCTTGTCTTCAAACTTTACTGCACTTGAGTCACCACAAAGTGTGGTGTTACAGGGAGGACACAGGAAAGACCCTAGAAGTAATGGAGTCTAAAGCCAAACTTCCTCATTTCTGCTGCAGCACCATGATTGGTAGCTTTCCCACCAACCGATTATGTGCCAAAGAAGGGAAGGCAACAATCCAGAAGAGCAATTTTACTCATTATGAAACAAAACTGAGGGAGCCCCATTTGGCAGTGAGCCAGAAATTAAATGAGGGTGGGGCTTGGTAATGGAAGCTCCAATTTTTAGTTACTGTGGTTTTTAATTAACCAAAGGCTGGGCAGATTCAGTGGGAAAGAGATCTGTGCATATTGGTTTGTTTAAACTTGAGAACATGGTTGGATCTTTGTTTAGCCAGACGGAACATGGCTGGACTTTTCAAGAACCTGAAGGAATGTCACAGAAAAAAACACCAAAACCTATTTGCAGTCCTTCCAAAAGGCAAGGTGTGAAAGAATGGTCAGAAGTTCCTGGAAGGCTGCTTCTATGGAAGCTGAAGAAAAACATTCTCTGAGTGACAGCAGTTTCAAGAGGATTCCCCTTGAATTCCCTTTGGCTGTATATGATAAAGAAGTTGGACCGCCATCTTTTGGGGACGTAGGGATGGGACTAAATGGGCCCTTCCAGCCCTATGAGTAGTAGGGTGAAATTATGATTTTAGACGAGATAATAGGCCAAAATTTCTTCCTCTTTTCATGTACACCATTTCCCATTTTTTTAACCCTTAAGTATACTATGATTATTCTTTTGTTATAGTCTTTAGCAGCGCTACCAAAACAAAGACTACTGTATATTCTTTTACTTGGCATTCCTTTGTTCTGCAGAACACCATCTCATGGTCCAAGGCAGTGATGGCGAACCTTTTAGAGACCGAGTGCCCAAACTGCAACCCCAAAACCACTTATGTATCGTTGGGTGCTGGGTGGGCTTGGCCCATTGGGTGGGCGTGGCTGCGGTGGTAACGGCAGACTCGGTGGGACTAAAAAGTTCAATCAATCAATTCCAAGTTTGCGAGATCTTTTTTTTCCCCGTGAGAAGTTGAAATTGATTGATCAAACCTTTTTTTTTTTTTGCACACAGCGGTGGAGGCCTAAAACGAAAAGGATTTATAAAACCCAGCTGAAGGCCTAGGACTGGGCCGATGGCGTGTGTGCCCACAGAGAAGGCTCTGTGTGCCACCTGTGGCACACGTGCCATAGGTTTGCCACCATGGGTCCAAGGCAAAAGACTAACCTTTACATTGGCAGGGGCCTGAGAAAGGCCCAAGAACTCTGCTGGAAAGAGAGCTGGCGATAGCCCTACGTTTCAGCCCACAGCATCAAACCTGTTGAGCTGGCTTTTCCAATGATGCCAGCATTCCCACTTTAATAACTGGGAGGGGACAGACCAGCCCCAATGGCTGCTCTCATGGGGTTTGGTTGCCTTGCTGGTTTAATCTGGTTTAATTGAAGACTGAGCCTTTAAGTCACTGCGGGGGGGGGGGGGAGAGGGGGGGCGACAGAAAGCAACCCTGTGAGATCGTCAAGGACCAGCCCTCACATCCAATTGCCTTGGCTGAAATGTAAATCTTTCAAACAGCCATAAATAAGCAAAGGGGAAGCACGAACAATATCCTCATCAAGGCAGTGTCCAAAATATAAAACCTGAAAACAAGATAATACATGTCTAGTCTAATACTTTGGGAATTCCCAGTATTTCTCATCCCAGCATGAATATCTTATTCACAGAGTCCCTCTGTGAGGGAGATGGATGGTTTTAAAATGTAATCAATAAATTAAATAAATTCAACCTGCCTCCAGAGGTGGTGAATGCTCCAACACTGGAGGTTTTTAAGAAGAGACTGGACAGCCATTTGCCTGAAATGGTATAAGGTTTCCTGCCTGAGCAGGGGGTTGGACTAGATGACCTCCAAGGTCCCTTCCAACCTCCTCTTCTTCTTCTTCTTCTTCTTCTTCTTCTTCTTCTTCTTCTTCTTCTTCTTCTTCTTCTTCTTCTTCTTCTTCTTCTTCTTCTTCTTCTTCTTCTTCTTCTTCTTCTTCTTCTTCTTCTTCTTCTTCTTCTTCTTCTTCTTCTTCTTCTTCTTCTTCTTCTTCTTCTTCATCATCATCATCATCATCATCATCATCATCATCATCATCATCATCATCATTATTATTATTATTATTATTATTATTATTATTATTATTATTATTATTATTATTATTATTATTATTATTATTATTATTATTATATAAATGAAACAGCTTGCTCCTGCTTAGTTTTGCCGTATTGCCCAAGCTTAGGTTTCTGAAATTCTGTGACTATGTATTGCTCTAAATTGAAACGTGCAGAGTAAATGAAGACCAGCACTATCTTTTAAAACTGAAATACTGTACATGTAATTTTAATTCCAATCTACATCAAATTACTGATGTTTGGTCGCAAACAAAACTTTTCCTTTGTTTTGTTTGAACTAAACTGAAATGTAACTTTGTTTTTCTGATGTAGACTTGCTCTCTTTGGGTAACTCATAGTACTCCCTTGGATGGGAGAAGAGAGATGGATATTCCATAATTTCAGTTGAATTCAAGGAATTGTATTTTCTGAGTGGAATTTAGGATTTGAAGGCAAAAAACTGCTTCCAAGCGCAACTGTTTTGACTCACTGCATCATTTCCTAACTGAAGGGTCGCACAACCCCATTTTTATTTTATTTATTAAATTATCTGCTTACTATTTCTCATTAGGGAACCCCCTAATGAAAGCAGTTTTTAAATCTACCGTATTTAAAAGATTTATATAGTTGCCCATCTTATGCATCATAAACCCAGATGGCTCACAAATAACAATCAAAACAGGGGGGGAAAAGCATAAAACCCAACACAAAAATTCCACCCTGGTATTCCCAAAAGCAACATCTCCCACACACATCTACAACTTTATTGGGCTCCAGCCTTACACTACCCGAGTGCTGATGAGAACAGCAAAGTCTTTAGGCCTGGGGACCTGCCAATCTCAGAGGAAGGGTGTTTCCCAGAACAGGGGCAGCTATCAAGAAGACACACAGCCTTGGTGCCAGTAAATGGCAGTATTTAAAGCGGAGGTTCCCCAACTTTTTGGGCACCAGGGACTGGTTACGTGGAGAGAGGTTTTTCCGCAGACAGGAGGGGGCATGTTTTTGTGTGCTGCCTGCATCCCGGAGATGGGGCTTTGCTTTTGCTTGTTTGTGCGGCCCAATTGCTGGCATGCTGTGGCCCAGTACTGGTCCACGGACTAAGGGTTGGGGACCCCTGATGTAAGGGAAGAGACCTGGAGCATGGAGCGCTCTATCAGACCTGGTGGGCTCATTTAATTAATTTAATTTAATCCCATTTATATCCCGCCCTTCTCCGAAGACTCAGGGCGGCTTACAATCTAAAGCACAAATCAATGTACTTAGCAATAGCCTTCATTCTATGTATATGCCTGCTTATTAGGGCTTTCGCCCCCCCCCCAAGCGGCATTATTACAAAGTCAGCTTATTGCCCCCAACAATCTTGGTCCTCATTTTACCTACCTCGGAAGGATGGAAGGCTGAGTCAACCTTGAGCCTGGTTTTATTAATCCCAATGATTAATAAAAAGTCAAATGGTAGGTTCTCTGTACTATTAAAATTACTAGGAAAATTAAAATGACACCTTAAAAAAATACCTATGGTATGGGTCTTAGTTTACTGTAGGATGATTCCCGGGAGAAGAGCTACCACCAAATGCCCTACAAGCAGCATACCATATGTTGTAACACACAAACTGGCTTTCCCAAGAAAATCATATATGTTGATGCGATGGTATGTGGGAATGACCTTGGGAGACAGGTTAAGCAGACACGCAGCCCGGATGTGTGTGCAGATAAAATGCAACTTAGCCTGCAGCACGAAGGTGAGCAGGGCAAGGGGCTTCCTAGTTTCTTGGGTTATAAAAAGGATGGGGGTGGGGAAATATACTTTCAAACTGTTAAATCTTTTAATCATAATTTGCCTTAGATATATACTGTATATTATTAGATATATACTGTATATTATTATGGTTTTACTGCTTTTATCATTGTAAGCAACCCAGAGTCACCTTGTGGTGTGACGGGTGACAAACAAATAAAATAAATAAATAAAATACAAGCTTACAATAAAAGTAGAATTAGCTCATCTAGCCACGTTTCCAGACTGGTCTACCTCACAAGGCTGACAGCTTTAGAATCTAACACAAAGTAATAGTTAAAAGTTTCTTTTTACCCTAATACCAGCCCGTTGCTTCATTCCAAGTGTTGGCATTAGCTTACCAAATTGTCAACAGCTTCTACTTCAGAAGCTGCTCTGATGCCAACAGTATGAGCGTGCCTCACTTCCTCATGATCATATCCGGGGCTTTGGCAAACCATCAGATGGTGGGGAGGGCAGAAAGCAACTCACTTGAAGGAAAAATTGTTTCATGAGGCCCCAGTATTGAAAACAAAACTTCCCCCCGGTCTTTCCTTTCTTTCAGCCAAAAAGGAGGACAGGGGTAGGAACACAGAGCTCCAGATGCACAAGGAGACAGAGGAGAAGAAAGGCAGAAAAACTAGAGGAGGGAAAGGGGGCTGCTAAAGTGCTTAATGACATGGCAGCTGGTTGGCTTGGACACGGCTCCAGACTTCACTCAGTGATGCCCCTTTAAACTTGCTATCTTCATGGCAGCAGCATGCAGCACCATGTTTGCAGTTGGGATTGCTCCTCCCTCCTTTCTTTCCTCTCCCTGTTTTCTAAACTGCTTCAGTTTAAGCAGAGCAAAGAGATAATTTATTTCCTGCGATAATCAGTCATTTGGACTGAAGACAGCCTTAGCGGCCTTACCATCCTGCACAGCCACAGCAAAAGCCACTTTATGAGGGCACCGGTTTCAAGGTATGCTGACTATATACTGAATAGCTTGGGGCTCTCCATAGGTAAGCAGATGGACACGGCTGTCATTCACCTTGCATGTCACGAGGAAGGCTTGCCAGATCTGCACTGCAGATGGCAACAAACAGAAACCCCTCTTTGCTGCCCCCTAGTGGCCACGGGGTTTTGCACTAAAGAGAGCCTCTCCTCCCATTCCAAGGAGAGGGAAAAGGTCACGGGAAATGAATATCAAGGCATCCACACCAGCCATCCAACTCACGCATCTCTATGAGTCAGGCCATCCTGTATGATGACAGCCCAAAAGACATCAGCAGAGTTGTTGTTTTGGGAAGGATTGTTGCATAGCTGCCATTCCACATGTTAAGTTAAGAAATTAAAATCAGAGTTCCAGTTCAAGAATAACCAGTCCTTAAGTGTACCCATTGTAAGTAGGTCATTTACATTTCTTTTAATAAGTGAAGGCTTAGAGTAATTGTTTTCTAAGCACAAAGATGGAGATTTCTTGTTAGCGGCACCAGCCCCCCCCCAGAATTGATAAATTATCTTGAAAACCAGGAGCCTCAGTGTCAATATCAGCCTACTCCATCTTGGGATCCTTGAGAGATGCTATGATTGAATGGGGTTGGGATGGAAATCACTTCCTTCCCATGGCTGATTTTTTTTTTTTTGCATGGGCCCTGTTCTTCAAACAATGTCCTGGCAAAGAAAGAATGAAGGTTCTTCTTCAGTTTGCTACAGAGCGACATTGGCAAACTATCCTCAGAAATTAGGACATCATCCCACCCATGGGGATCCATGGAATTAACCAAAAAGCAGGATGGCTTTTTACTTCCCAAGGCCATGTTTTTCAGAGACAACTCTCTGAAGACAGCCCTGAATCTATTGTTTTCTTGTGGGCTTTGAATTGCTGTCTGGATTGGTTTGGCAATGAGCTAATTATTATTTTGGGGGCTAAAGCTCAACTCCTTTCCATGTCAGGCTGATGGGTTCCCATCCATCTCCATTTGTTCCAAGAGTGATTTTGCACAGCCATTTACAGAAGGATGAAGAAAGAAAGAAGTTTTATGGTTCAGCTATAAGATAAATGGAGAAATGAACAGAGCAATTCACTCAGGCAATGGTATCTAACTATAGTAATGTTCTTAAGTGCCAAGAACATAATATTGTTTTAATTATTTAGCTTCTAGGGACCAAACATTAGTGATAGAAGCACAAAACAATTGAAAGAGGATAGAAGGATTAGACAAGTCTGTAGAAAATAAGTGAGGCAGAGTGGAGAATAAATAAAAAGAAACTAGAGTCTAATATAGTTGAACAGAGCCATATGTCTATTTCTATTAACAAAAGCAGAAATAATGTAAATCCCCAGTGAAAACACATTGCTAGTTAAAAACTTGCTAGGTTGGATAAGCAGTAGCCATTTATGAATACATTTTGCAACTGTTCCATTTGCTTAAAAAAAGAAAAAGAAACATTGCTTCTTCCATTGATTCCTTTACTGCAAAAATCATCTTACAGTGTTTAAGACCGTAAAAGGGCAAATATGTAATAGGTTCCACTCCTTGACTAATTTAGTATGATTAATTTATCCCCCAAAGTTTACATATCAAACAACTGTGAAGTTTTATTACACCCAAATTAACAGACGCAGTAACATCAACATCTTTATTTGTATATTGTATATTCTATTTTTCAAGGATTTTGTATCATATATGGCAGCTCTTTGAATTATTTGATCAACATATTGAATTAAAGTTTTAAGGTTTCTGTGATGAAGTTAACCTGTACCAAGAGAGTCAGTCACATCTTTCCTGCTACAGAACCTTTGAAGGTGCAATGGCTCAGAATATACAGAGCCTCAAAAAGAAAAAAAAATCCCAGATTACTCAGCAAATAATCCGAAATGCGTTTTAAATGTAATTATTGCTGCCCTTGGGAAAAGCTTATTCATTTATACACTCTATAATCAGCTTTCCATTGGCACCTCAAAGTTATTCAAGGGCAGTTCAGATCAATATCACCTGATACAAAGAAATTTGTGTCGCAAAATTACCTTGTGAGGCTAGAAATAGCTCTCAGTAATGCACTGAATGGCCCTGCTCCCCAAAAGTTACTAGCCATGTCAGCAGACTTTTTTTGCTATCCCTTTTTTTTTTACAAAAGGGGGAAAAGACTTTTTTTTTTAAAAAAAAATAAAACTGTTAAAGAAGTTAGAGTCTATTTAGAGTTAGGAATTTAAGACTTAACTCTTGCTAGATAATGTAATTGTTCCATGATGTTTGGCTCAAATGTGTCTTCTACACTGCCATAGTTGGGAGATGTACACACATTGCAGTAGTATTCAAATTCAAATATCTTTGTAGTGATTACCGGGCACCCAGCCATATGCCTGTTTGTAATACACAAATGAATATTTTTCCATTTACATATGTACAGCAGCATAATCCAGACTAATTCTGTGGACTAGTCTAGACATAGTGCAGAACAATGCATACTCACATTGATCAATCCTGAGTTGGCAACTCATTTTTTAAAAAGCGCTATCTTGATTTGAGCAAGGTCTGAATTAACAGGCAATGTTAGCTCCACCTATTAACTGGATTTTTTTTTTAAAAAAAGATACAAAGGCTTGGAAAACAGCAACAAATGTTTAAACTGAGATTATGCTCTTTGCTCAGATACCTCAGACAACCAGATCTGCATTGCAACTATCCAAATATAGCTAGAAGGCTAGGAAGAGTTAAGAGTTCTGTAATCCCTTGCTGCCATCTAGTGGCCATTTGGACTTTTGCAGCCCAGATCTGGTAGCCCTGCCCATGTGCTTTCTAAAACAAATTAAATTGAGAGGGCACAGGAAAACTTACTTAACATGGAAGAGGAGAAACATTCACATATAGCTGGCAAGAGGGTTATGATTAGATTTTGCCTGTTCTGGAAGGTCATTAGTGGCATATAATGCTTTTCTCTTTCCTGGTCGAATTTTGTCCTTCCCGCTACTTAACATTTCCCTTTCCATCTGGCCAACATGATCTCCTTCAGAAAATGGATGAGGAACTATCACATGTAGCTTGAACGATTACAAAATGCTAGCGACAGAAGGGTAACTTTTGCTTGAGCCTTTGGTTTTGTCCATATCAGAAAGGAAAAAGAGTTTTCCACCGCATTTTTGCCTGTGGTAGGGATTACAGAAGAGGGACTCCTGCTTAGCAAAAAAAAAGGCATTCCTGGAAGTGGTCAGCTCTGAAAATTTTGCAATAGGCTCAGGAACAGCTTAAGAACAGAAGTGCAAGATATACTGTGTACCAGTCAAGGTTACAACAACAACTGCAAGGCAGGTGTGATGCAGAGCTCCATTAGGTAAGGAAACAAAAAAAAGGAATTCCAAGCATTTTTCCCCTCAAAAAAGGCAATTTAGACAAGAAAAGGTTTGCAGGGGGAAAGCTAATAAGAGGGGAGTTGTAAAAAATAATATTTGAATGCAGAGGAGCCTTTTATGGAAAACTTCAGCTACGGCAGGCCTCATTACAATGAGTTATCCAAGAAGCCTCCCTAGCCATGTTTGCATTCGGTGTCTGCTAAGCTACCAGTCCTGCACCTTGAGAGAAATTGGGCAGCTGCTCCCAAAGGCAAATGTCTAAAAGACAGCAGCAGCCCAGCTTGCAGCTGGCATTTCCACGCCATCCTCCCCCCCCCCACCCTTCAATAGCTTATCAGACTAGCTTTGAGTCTTGAGTTAACTCTCAACTTCCATTCTAAGACAATAGCCATTTAGCCCTTTCCTGCTGTTCCTGCTCAAAAAATGGTGTTTTAGGCCATAGCAACAAAAGCAGCTGCGGTTACCATGCAGAAGGCTGTTCCAAGTCGAATGGAAGAGAAACGTTTCCGCTGAAACGATCTTCAAGTATTATCAGTTAACAATGTCATACAATCCCACAGAATGTTACTTAGCTTTGCAGAGCTTTATGGCAATTTCCTGCCATGTTTTCATGGAAAATAGTAAGCAAATGCTCACTTCAAAAGAGCTCGCTCAGGTACAGAAAAAAAAACCTGCAACGAAATCCTCTTTTGTAGTCCAAGGTGAATATTTCTGAAAGTTTTGTTCATTTTTACTTTTGAGGCTAAATGGCTTATTCTTCATAGCCAATTGTTTGCAAGATTCTAATCAGTAAACAATGATTTTGACTTTAAATTTATATATGATATCTCTGGACTTTTTCAGTGCCTTTTCAAAGCTGGCATGAACATACAGCTGTCTTGACATATCTGTTACCCAATCTGTCACCTTAACTTTCACATGGTACAATGCAATCAAATCAATTGTTATCAATAAAGTTTAAGCTAGATTTTCTTTTAAAAAAAATCTTCAGTCCTATGGGCTCTCCCTTGAATTTTTAATTTTATTAAGATTGATAAACCAAAGTCATTTTCAGATCTGTTTGGGATATAGGATATGAGTCATGTTCCTTTTGCTTAGTCTTGGGAACACTAGGAGGTTTTGCATTCACATGCAACCGTATTTGCCTGTTTTAATCTTTTGCCATCAGTTTTGCTTCTGGACATATACTGAAAACTACTCCATTCACTGAGTATATAATGTCCTTTATGGGACAAATTCGTTGATGTTTTCTATGCTGGTTCTTTAATTATTTTTACTGTAATGAATGTGGCAGGTATATTTGATCACTTCTATGTATCCATCAGATCAGATTTCAGCACTTTTGAAAATTGGCAGTTTTCTGCTGCTTCTACATTTCATGGTATGCTTAATCCAACTCAGTCAGCTTCCAAGTTACCCTACATCTCATAACTCTTCATGACTGCTGATTAGCTTGCTGATTTTAAGCTGCCGCTGTTTCTGTTCTGCATGCTCACTATTTTATCTCACCTACTATCCTGAAATTAATAAAATTAAATCAAATCATGTAAAAAACCAAGGTGATCTTTGAAAAAAATAATCCACCAAGATGTGGGAATTTTTAGATGCAGGAGTCATGAAAAGCAAAAAAAAAGCAAATTTATACAAAATTCTTTAAATTGCTGCCCCTGTTTCTTTGCAGAGGTGGCAATCTCTTGGTTTTCACCGAGCTAAAATCTGTAGTCTAAGGCACTTTCCATTTCTTTTCTCTGAACTGATTCCATCTTTCTGGATTGTAAAGAATGGAATAGTGTATTGTATCAGCTATCTACTCAAACTTTAATATGTCTGACAAATTTATGAATATGGGAAGACTGGTCCTTAGAGAACATCATTTCCATACTTTACAACTACGAAGATGAATGGGATCTCTAAAATCATTTAGCTGATCTCACCTAGCTGAACCTTCAAACCGACTCAGAAGGCGCATTATCACAGCATGCTATGCGCAGTATATCTAGATCAGGCATGTGAAACTGCTGGCCCGTGGGCCGGATGCATCACACCGAAACTGCGCCCACCCCATTGCCGGCAACAGGGGAAAAAAATTACTTGACATTGCAAGTTTGACATGCCTGATCTAGATCAATGAAGTTGAATCAGCCCCTTTCATTGTCAAATGGATCATAACCTTCAGTAAATCCCTTTTAATATTTACTTGAATTTCTTTCTTTTCCTTGTCCTTTTCTACCATCACACCCTACCCTTTTATTTGCCAGGCTGTCATACAACATTGTCGAGTTTTCAACTGAATATTGCTATATGGTATTTTTGTTTGTGTGATGTTGATTCCTCATGACTGCCTGGAGTAGCCCATGCAGTTTTCCTTGTAATGCAAAGAAATTCTTTGCCATTTCCTTCTTCCTTTGTATGTAAGTTTCCTGCCTTCTAGCTTAGGTTCTTAATTACTACACTAAACTGGCTCTCTGCTTTATAATACTTCCGTCACATTTCCTATTTTCTGTCTCTTTATACACTTACCTATAGCCCTTCAATATATCTGTCGGAGAAAATTAAGTGAAGCATTTGGATTATCCTTAAGCTATCTGACTAAGATGGGATTGCTTAGGCCCTCAGAAGAAACTGTAGCTAAGGTCCCAAAAGATCCAGTTCTTTATAGGCAGGTATCCCTAGAAGAAGGAAAGTATTTTCCACATACCAATAGGAAATAAAATTATATTACGTTTAAATTAATAATAGTGTATGTTTTGTTACTTCTTTGGAGTAAAAAGCCATTCAGGTACACATTTTCTTTTCAGGTATGGAAAAAGGGAATCTTCAGTTCTGCCTTCAGCAGTATTGAAATCATAAAGAGAACATCAGTACACGCATTAACAGACTATATAACTTTATTTGTTTATTTTGATTAGGCTAAGAGAAATTTGTACACTGAAATTTCAAAAAGACCTCAGGCATGCACATGAACCTTGTTGGAGGTTGTTCTACATAGCATTCTCTTTTTTTTCCATAGGAATTTCCCCAAACATTTACAACCCATAGTTTTTTTTTTCTGTACATACAGCCTAAACCATAGCAACCTATGATTATGTCAAATTTACATTGTGCAAAATCAAACATAAGAATAGTGGTACAACAACAACAACAAAAAAAGGTAACAAATATATTTCATTGTAAGACATTCAGATAGTTTTGGTCCTTCCATCCCAAACCATATTGATTACTACGTAGATCACAACAATCAAATGGCTAGGCAGTGATCTATTACTTTTCTAAAATGAACCGGAAGTAAACTGTTAAAAGATAATGTCAAGATAATGTTATTACTAGAAGGCAGAAAACTAAAAATCAAACATCAAGTCCCTAAAAAGAAAAGGCCTCATTAGATGAAAAGGGCCTTACTAAAAAAAAACAAAAAAAACAAGCCCCCAAAACAAAAGGCCTGACCCATTTTTTGGAAAAGAATTTTCATCAAACGTTAAAGTGATTCATTCTGACCAAAACAAAAACAAAATAAAAATAACACCTGGGAAATTTCATGAAGAGCAAAAACTGGGTGTTTTCATTTTAAAAAAATGTTTATAAAGTTTTATAAGAAGGACACAACCAGTGTATTCCACAAAGACAAATGTTTACACCCCAGCACACAGAAAAAAAGGATGTTTTCAAAAAAGGTGCAATCCTCCCCAATTATTTACATTTTTTTTTCTAATATAAATCCAGGCCTCCAGTATGTAAATAAATATACATTACTATGTATATCTTTCTAGTGCTGCTTACCGACAAATCAACCTGAACTTGGATTTTTAAATTGAAGCGAGATAATTTGTAGGTCACAGAAAAGAGCTAGGGGGAAAAAATTAATAGAAATTGTCCAATCCACTTCACTTTTAGTCTACCTTGCCTTGGCAAACTGTTGAAGGTGTCAACGTAGATGGAAACATCAACACCTTGGCATGCATGAAAGACAGGTCAGGAAGGCTAGAAATCACCTTGGCAGCTTCGTCACTGAGTTGTTCTTCCTTTGGGGGTTTTCTATTAAAAAAAAAAGGTTGAAGACAATTTGTTTAGTATAACCCTAACCAGTTACAGAAGAACACTATTTAGAAAAACTGTTTCCATTGACAAGTTCTATTTGCAGCACTGCTCAGTGGGGCAAAGGTCATTTGCTGGTACTGCAACGGGAAAAATGATACGGCTCATCACACACTACTTCTTGAATACAGGAATTCAGGACTTTGTCTTGTTAAGTCGACCCTGCACATACAAGGAAAGCCTGTGCAAGAGAGTAATCCCAGTTTTATCTTAAATAATAGATTCTGCATCCACATACATAAATCTAAAATTGTTCTGTTGAGCTGAAATTTCATTCTGACATTCTGATTTTAACTACATAAAGAATATGTAGGATTCGGTCAACATTTTCTTCATTGAAGTTGATAACTCCCATTAAGTAAGGATCCAAACTTCTGAAAACCATCATTTATGCGGAGAGTCTTCATAGATAGTGTGGGGTTTCCACTTCAAGAAATGTACGAGTATAGAGCAATCAGAAAACAAAACAAAAAATATATCCTGCCCTTCCCTGTTCAAAGTGAATTCTGGAACATGACTGGTAGGGAGAGCTGGAGGAGAGGGGTGTGTGTGTCTTTTTTTGTGTGTGTAAATACAACATTTCAAGTTCAACTGTTGCCAAGCTTGAAAACAAGATCATTCTCTTGTCCTTTCAAGCCAGTCATATGATGGTAAGTTTTATTGCTCTCCACTGTTCAAATGGAACTGCATGAAGAACAAGCAGTCTGTTTATACTCACTCTTAATTTTAAATTTGTTTCCTACTATCACATGCCTCACTAAACACAGAGAGGCCTTAAATTTCCTTTTGGAATTGATATCTCTTTATAGTACAGGGCATAGTATATTCATAAATCAAGGCCTGATCTCAAGTTTGCCATTCTCTATTGCTCATCATTCTGACCAGAATAAGCAGGCAGACGAAAGTATAAATACACTTAACCCATTCCTTCAAGTGAAGAAGACCTAAGTATAATCACATATTGTCGTACATTGGTGGTTAAATTAAGCAGGTTCATATCATATATATTTGTGAACGTTGCACACTTGTATATGTTGAGGTAACCTCAACTGTGCAATGTTCACAAATATATATGCAAAAGATCTATAATCTGCTTAATTTAACCACAAATGCATACATGTACTTGAGTACCATGAGATTTCCATAGTGGCAATTTAAGTTTGCATACTCTGCTGACAATATAGACTTAGCAGTCCTCTTTTAAGAACAGGGTTCTTTCGAGTAGCAATACCAAAGTGTAAATATATTCCTGCAATACAAAAGTATAATTTATATTTGTTTAAAATATTTGCAGAGCCAAAATCTCACTAATAATAATAACTTTATTGTCACTTTGAATGTACACCAATCAGCATACATCAAAATGAAATTTCCTTGCATACAGCTCTCAAAGGGTCACCACCTCCGATATACACTCCTTGTTTGTGCTCAGCTCAAGTTTCAGATCGTCCATTTTAGTTTCTAGGGAGCAAACGATGGCAAACAGGACAGATGGAAACGGAGCTCCATGTGGATTAGCCCTCATATTAGCTTGTATTCCTGCACAACAACCTTGCCTCCTTTCCTTTTCCTAATCTTGTCTCTTCCACCTTTTCCTTAAAGAGGCCTTGCTTCTTTTCACTCCTGGAGCATGCTGCTGCCGTGGCCACCAGTTCCTTCACTCCATAAGCCCCGGGACCTCCCCTCCTCTGCCTCCTTTGGAAACAACCCTGATTTGCAGTAGAATCCATCGCTAGGCCAGCAGTCAGATCTTGCTGCTGGCAGAACAAATTGAAGGAGGAAAGTGACAACTACTATACACTCTTTGTTCATAATGCTTTTTGCAGATTTTAATGGCTAATATTATTCTTTGGGAGTGGGAACACTTTACGGGCATTTTTTTAGATCTCTTTTATTTGCCTGCCAGTACAAAAGCAGATATGTTTAATAATGATAAAAGCAGTAGGTTAACACAAGAAAAAAAGACAAAAAAACACTACTACTGAGGTAATAATACTTTTTAAAAAGTCAAATGAAGGTTTACAAAATAAGCTCTGAGATTTCCAAGATTTCATCACCCGAGATGAAGAGCAGAAGAGTAGAGTTGGCTTAAGCCAAGTTGCACCAGACTCCGATCTTTGGTGATGAGAGTGCCCAGAGACATGTGTAAGGCTTGAGAAGCAGAATGAATTCTGGGGAGTGGGAAGCATAAATAAAATAGTATACAATGCAGCGTGTTGCACAATCCCTTTCCTACTTTTGTTCTGGACCTACTGCAAGTTAGCTGCAGAGCTTTCATAAAGGCTGCTGTTAAGTGATAAATATAATAATTGGTCGTTTGTAAATATACAACTCTTTTTGGAAAAAGTAGGCCTTCTATCAAGGTTTCTTTGATACAGTAGTAATTGCTATAAGAAGGGAAAAACTGAGAACCGCATTATACCATACTAGATAGTACAATTTCAGCTTGACCCCCTCCAATTACTAAAATCTATTTTTGTACACTCTTTGGTCTGTTTTTCAATATTTAGTATAAGTTATACTGAGTCCTGAGAATCTATTTTTTTCATAAATACATTGAAGGAAAAAAGTAGTAGATCCTTCAAGAGTTTTACATTTAAAAGTTCCATCAACTTCTCTATGAACTTTGCTTAAAACCTCTTCCAGTAAAAAAAAATCTTTTGGAATAGGATATAAAAAAATCCCCTAAAATGGAGATATTTAGGTTGGGTTCAGCTTATCTGCAAACAAGCTTCTCAAGTATTTACAGCAATACTTTTTAAAAGTGCCACTATACTCTGTATATACTTGTGGATAAACCAAAATACAATGAAAAATGTGCTACCCGTGGATAAGCTAAGTGTGAAAATTAAAACATGAAAATTTCAAGGGTTGTCTTATCAGTAGATGGCACATTTTGTCATAGTATTTTGGTTAAAAATTTAAGTACTGGCTTATCCATGGAAGGGCTTACACACAAGTATATATGGTGCATTACACAACAATCTTTATTCATCTCATTTGCCTCCTTCATAAAATTCAAGTACTAAAGGTATCAAAATAGCTGTTTTTCATTCATCTGATCCAGGTTTTAATTTCCTCTCCAATTTTGGTGCCAAACACACTTTCCTTGAATGATAAGTTTAACTCATTCAAAAGCTGGAATTTAGCTACAAAGTAACACATTTTCTTGTTTTTTTTTCCTCCATGTTTTTCAAGGACCTAACAAGATCACAACTTGTTCTATATAAATATAGCTATTTCTTTTTTAAAACTGCAAACTTTGAAATAACCTACCTACTCTTACCAGCTAGTAAACATCTTCATGTAATAGTTGGGGTAGGAGTAAGGGGATTCTAGTTCAACACACAAGATG